>NC_140585.1:671097878-671784847 GCF_964204655.1 Triturus cristatus
TCACTGCCAAAACCAACCTCCACGAAGGAATGAAAGCAGTCGCCGAGTGGATGAAAAACAGCCGACTGAAGCTAAACTCGGACAAGACGGAAGTCCTCATCCTCGGCTCCACCCCCTCGGCCTGGGACAACTCCTGGTGGCCGACCGCACTGGGACCAGCTCCAACACCCACCGACCACGCACGCAACCTACGGTTCATCCTCGACTCTACTCTCTCCATGACAAAACAGGTCAACGCCGTCTCGTCCTCCTGCTTCAACACCCTCCGCATGCTCCGCAAGATCTACAGGTGGATCCCCACAGATACAAGAAGAACAGTCACCCAGGCCCTCGTCAGCAGCAGGTTGGACTACGGAAACGCCCTCTATGCAAGAGCCTCGGCCAAATTCCTGAAACTACTCCAACGCATTCAAAACGCCTCCGCACGCCTGATCCTCGACATCCCTCGCCGTAGCCACATCACACCCCACCTGAGAGACCTGCACTGGCTCCCCATCAACAAGAGGACAAGGCACTCCACAACACCGGACTAGCATACCTCAAGAGACGACTCAGCTTCTACACCCCCAACCGCCAGCTCCGCTCCGCCAACCTCGCTCTCACCACAGTCCTCCGCATCCGAAGAGCGACCTCCGGCGGCAGATCATTCTCCCACTTCACCGCCGAGACCTGGAACACCCTCCCCTACGGCAGACCCAGGACCTGCTAACCTTCAGAAGACTCCTCAAGACCTGGCTATTCGAGCAGTAGCAGTATTGCCCCCTCCCCCCCCCCCCCCCCCCCAGCGCCTTGAGACCCTCACGGGTAAGTAGTGCGCTTTCTGATTGATTGATTGATTGATTGATATCTCACATTACTTCATTGGCTTGCGATCATGAACTGTTCGGGCCACCCTTGCTAATATGTGTAACGGGCAGATAACTGTTTCAAATTCCTAATTGACCGGCTCAGCCTTCTATGCTTTAGAGGTCGAGAAAATTAGTACCACTTAGTTGGGCTAAAAGCAACACTTGCTATTTACTTTTGAATGAAACAGTAAAACTGCTTAAGAAAACTTCGCACAAACAAGGAGTGAATACGGAGCCACGCCTCTACTGGCGCAAATAAAATCTAGAATATATTTCAATAGGTGGTTCGGGGTCGACTACGCAACCATGCAAAGTAGGAGAAGAATCTATTGATTTTGAAAGGCGTTTTGCCTCAACAGAGATTGGTTAAAAGCGGTGCCTGAACGTGTAAGTCGGAGAGTGGCAGGTGGCAGGGCGCTTTCTCAAATTACACAGCAGCAGCAATCATTGCATAAGATTGCACGGCTGTCGGCTCTTTCATGTTAAAGCTTGCAGCGGAGAATCACGTGTCAGCAGAATGGACATGGCTCCTAGACGTGCGTCACTAAAACACCACCTGCTGCTCTGTGTTTTATTACCGTTCTGCGTTATGCTCGCAAACTCACCTGAAGCCACCAGCTTCCTTTCACAGTGTTGCTCTCAATGCCAAAAATCTAGAATCAGTTGTTTTTAAACAGTTTTTCGTCTATTTCGTGTCGTTTTCTGATATGGCTTTCTACAGCTGCACTTAGGTGTTTATGACACTTTTGTATATAAATAGTTACAAACAATGCCGTTGAATTATGTGATTTAATGTAATGGGACTACATGATGAAATGTACATTACTTTTATAGTAACATGTGCTGTGACTGTCTAAAGTATACGCCTTGCAACACCTGCCTCTAGGAACTGAAGCCTAGATGCTGATTGATTCTGAACATCCACCAGGCGTAATCGTAACAGCGGTCCTCCAAAATGAGAAATCAACGTTCTGGATGATGCTGCCTTAGTGCCTTTATACCAATTCACCAGGAGCTGAATTACGCAAATAAACACTACAGCTGCGAAGCGCATATTCGTTGGAAGATAGTGCACTTATTTAATAATTCTGAGGTGCTGCGTAGTTAGTTCACTGTTGTATAGTCAGTGCCATTTCAATTTAAAATGGCTGCAATCTGAAGACAGGACCTTATTTGATGGCAATTATTGTTTCCACCTGTTATTTCCCAGTTTCCAGGAGAGAAACTGTTCCAGCGGGGTCTGGCCTGGAAACTTTGACCCTCCGGGTCGCAGCAGAAGAGACCACAGAGAATGCACCTTCACGTCGCGGACAAAACATTGTGATTTGTTTTTACTTTAATTATCAGTCAGGGGTCTTCAAGGAACCTCTAGAATACATTTTAAAATACATCGTTTTAATAATAACTGTTTTAATTATGTACTGCTAGGGGAAAAAATATAGACTTTAGATGATGTTCCCTATTTTTGTCTGTCATTACTGCTATAGCATGTCGTGATCCTCCTCTACTCTCACTGGAGCCTGCACGGTTTCACTCCTGGACTCTGTACCATCCACCTGAACTGTGCTATGCTTCCCACCTGTTGGATCACCACTGCTCCTGCCCCCTTACAGACTCCAAACACTTGACGCCAGTGCTATTCACATACTTTTGGACTCAGTTATAGCCTACATTATGCAATCGTTCATATTTCATTAATTCAAAAATTCTTACTGCAAACACATGGTCACTGTAGTAAAACTGCCTTTTCTGTGTTGTCACCACAGATTTTTTAGCTTTTTCTGAACCTATTTTTCCTGGATTTTGAGTTATGTGCACTTTATCCCTGCTAAACAGGAGTTAAGTGCCTTTACACATGTTTAAATGTGCTGATCACTGATTGACATGTTTAACTTGCCTGTAAGTCCTTAGTATATGTTGTAGGAAGTACACCAAAGGCCTGTAAGCTAAATGCTTCCTATGGACTACAGCACCTATAGTGTCATCCACAGGGCTGGCTAGTAAGCCATGGCTTCAGGCATGACATATGTAGCCTCACTGCAGCATAGCAACCTGCTGTCACACCTGTTAAAATAACCTTTTTTGCAGGTGTGAATTCCCGCTTTTAAATTGTATTAAGTCACCCCTAAGTACACCTAGTAGCCCACTAGGTACATTGCCCAATATTTAACAGTGGAGCATGTGCCAAGTTAAAACAGGCATATTTCTCCAGCGACTAGCCCCCAAAATCAATTCTGACTGGCACGGTTGTAGCTGGATCCCCAAAAAAATGTAAAGTTCAAATGATAAATTTAATCTGTAACTTTTGACAGGAAATAGCTAAAATGGTTATTCTGTGCCCATTTTTCATTTGTATTAAAAGTTTAATTAGTGAAACTTAGATTTTTAATAAATATTTAGGAAAAGCGACTTTTAGAAAGTTACCTTTTCCCTTCCTGAAGCTCCTGGGGGCTAATTTACATTAGCCTGCTAGCAGCTGCCCAATCAGTGCTTGATCTTAATGATGTGCGAAAATTGCTTGCAGATGGCTTTGGCCTAGTAACAGGATTGAATGGGTGTGGGCCATTTGATCCCACTCAGCTCATGAATGATAGCTGGCGCTGGTCTAGAAACTTGAGCCTGCCCATTCATCGTTTAGTATAAGGGGAGACCTAGAGAAGGGAAAGCTTTTGTCCCCAAGTCCCACACTAGCCGGACAGACATCCTACCCAGTGGAAGAGAAACTACCTCCAGGACCAGTCTGGTGTGGACACAGAGAATGGGAAAGCTCATTTCTCTGGCTACATGTCTGGGTGTGCACTATAACTCTACACAAGCGAGAAAGGGTTTCCCCATCTTGGATTTTAGGAGTGCGGGGCACTGTGGGACTGTTTGCTCTAGGGCAAACAGGAACTGCAGCAAGTGTGGTCGGGGCTGCCTCCCAGAACGATTTCCTCATTGACTAAGGAGTGTGAAGGAGTCACTCCCACCCACTGGCTAGTGCTATCTATAAATGTGACATCTTAAGCAACCCTCCTCAGAACACTTTCTGGACCTGTAAAAGATCAGAAGAGGACTGAATCTGCTGCCCACGACCTGAGAGGAGCCCTGAAGGATGGGTCCTGCTCCTTCTTGTGTCCAAGACAAAGAAGTTGACTCCAAAGGTCAGTTGGTTGACCTCCTCTACAGGAACATAAGTTGCAAGAAGCCTTTTTCCTGAAGTGACCAGTTGGCCAGTACCAATTGGGGCTGGACTTGACCTTGCTGGTGCTCTCTGTTCTTTTGAATCCTGGCCCTTAAGTGCTTTTACTGAGGTTCTGGGAGCCTTAAATTTGACCCAGAGAGCTGTTCTAAAAACCTTGAAAAGTTGGTACTTAAAATGTTTTGGACTTCAAAGACCATCAGAGCCATCAGGGGAACCTCAGGCAAAGGTGTCTGATTTTGATGCACCTTTCTTGGATACAGCTTCAGGCTTGCTCCATTGGACTATTTGAGCTCCATAAAAAAAAAGACTAAAAGTCAGAAGGTAAAATCTAGACCAGGATGAACCTGCTCCGTGTATCCGACCCACGCTTCATCGTGGTCAGTCTGAAATTGTGCCTAGGTCCCAGTCTACCACATCTATAGACTATCATTGGCACTTAGTGATTTTGGAGCTTTTTTTACTTAGAACTTCAAAAATTCATATCATTGGTTCCCATGATTCAATTATTATTGTTTTAGTGTCATTTTCGATTATTACATTTCACTCAATTTTTCTAATTCGGTGTGGAATTTTTATTGTTTATTGTTTTTACTTTATTACTGTTTTGGCACTGCAGAAATACTTTACACATTGCCCTAAATTAAGCCTGTCTGCTCTGTCATAATTACCAGGGGGTTGCACTCTGGTTAATTTAGGGACTTTGGGATTCACCCTGACAAGTTAGTGTCACCTCCAACTGCAAAGAATAATCCCCTTTAATACGGTCACCACAATTAGATAGTGGCCATTATTCCTTTTTTTTCTTCTTTTAATTTTTGTGCAAATACACGAAGAATATGAGGAAAGCGATATGAAGGTAGCGTGGTTGCATACAAGTATGGAAGACAAGCTGCCTTAAGTAAAGAGGTGCATGCGTGAGGAGAATTTGAAGAATAAAAGACTCGATCAACGTAATGCCAATATATGGCCAAAGGAAGTGAGTCATTACAAGCATTTTAAAACGCTGAAGTTGAATTGGCTTGGAACATTATGTGACATTGGGAGGGGAGAAGCCAGTACCTCCAATAGGGTTGCAAAGCAAAGCTTTTGATTTTAGCCCATGAGACATGTTGTGCTACGGGTAACAAGAAAAAATTGATAAGGGATGGCCTGAAATGAACAATAACGTTAAGGTACGTATTCAGCGTTGTTTATGTTATGCGGTTCGGGTGTTGGATAAGCTTTCCATGCAGGGAACGAATACCATGACACCAGCTGAGTTGCCACGGGGACCCTGGCAAAAGATATTTTTTACTGGAAGGAATTACATTTCTATTCTGCCCATTTTACCTACTGGGTCATTCGGTTTTTTAGACAAGCGTTTTATTGTGAAGGTTTTCCAAATCACATTAAAGACAGCGGTGTCCAGTTTTGGTCACATTTGATGCAGAATTTCTTGAAATACAGTAGTGTTGTGCATATGACATCCTCTTTGTATTATCCAAAGCAGTGATACACAAAGTATGGCCCGGGAGAGAGGGGCGCATGCGGTCATCCTGTCATTTACATGCGCCCCCATGGAGCTACAGTAGCACTTGGATGCTGTGTTTACTCGACTCAGCGCTAACATTAAAAAAATGTTAAATAAACAGCAGTTAGAGAACGGAAGTAACTATGGTATACTGCTCCCCTAACTGTAAGAACAACTTATTTTTAAAAACAGTAAATGTTTAAAAATATGTATTTTATTAACCTGCAGAAACGTTTCACCTTAGTAAATCAAACTATAGCAGTACATTCAGAAGTAGTTTTTTCATAGTGCTAGTTTTCAAACATGAATTTAGAAACGATCATGCTTCCCCCAAGCCTGACAACAATGCCATTAGTGGTTAAATCCAAACACGGGAGAAGGTTTTATACAGCACACATCCTTAAGTTTGTATTTTGAGGTTCTCTTATACATGATAATAAAGACAAGCATTGGCATAGCCAATAGGTCTCGCCTTTGGGACCTTATAAGTGTTTAGCCATGCACCACATGATGTTGTTGCACCAAGGATATTGTACTTGATAACTAAACACTTTTAAGGTCCCAAAGGGGAGACCTATTGGCTATGCCAATGCTTGTTTTTTGTTTTGTTTTTTAAAGGACAAGCAGTGCTATCAGGCTCCGGCTGCCACTTAGTCCAGCGCATCCCATGTAGACGCTGCAGTCATCTTTGAATGGTTTTAAAATCAATTCAAAAGCGGTCGCCAGTGTATGTGAATCCCTATCTCAACTGTGAGACTGTTCTCCTGCTTCCCAATTCTATTAATTACAAATTATGTCAAAAGAACATCCCATTCTGAGCTGCACGGCTCATGCTACCCACGTTTCACACGCAGATTTGAAATACTGATGGGTTGGGTTTCCCGGAATTCAACTGGTTGAGAGGTAGAGAGGTGCAGAGAGGTGTAGGGAGGTGCAGAGAGAGGTAGAAGTAGAGATGGAGAGGTAGAGGTAGAGAGAGAGAGAGGTGTAGAGAGAGAGGTAGGGAGAGATAGAGAGGCAGAAATGTAGAGGTAGGGAGGGAGAGAGAGAGAGAGAGAGAGAGAGAGAGAGAGAGAGAGAGAGAGAGAGAGAGAGAGAGAGAGAGAGAGAGAGAGAGAGAGAGAGAGAGAGAGAGAGAGAGAGAGAGAGAGAGAGAGAGAGAGCCGTAAAGCCGAAGAGAGGGAGGTAGAGAGGTAGAGAGAGAGAGAGAGAGAGAGAGGTAGAGCCGTAGAGAGATAGAGAGGTAGAAACGTGTTCATTGATTAGAATAGGCCTGGCAAAGAGTAAGCTGAAGATTGTATTTTGATATTTATTTATTTTGCGTTTTTTTGCATATTTATAGACAGTCAGGGTTAGGGACTTCGAGGTTTCGCTATAGTTTCTGACTGTGATTTTCTATAATACCCCAGTTTGAACGTTGAACTTCATTAGCTGTGTAAACTTGCTAGTGATATTCCATCTGAAACCGGTCTTCACACCACCCCTTGAGTAAACCTTGACTGCTCGGTCACCAGTGCCAAATGAGAGCCAAGGAAATCATGAGCACAATATCGAGAACCCGGAAGCCGTAGAGAGAACATGACAGCAGCCTTTGGTATTGCAAGGTCCTCCCTAGAACAACAGGATCTGGATGGACGATCCGACTGACAGGAGGGATGAAGAAGCGAAAGAGAGGAGACAAAGGAAGGAAGAAAGTGAGAGGAGGGAATAAGAATAAAATAAAAGAGGTCATGGAGACGGCAAGAAGAGGTGGGTAGAGTCAGGAAGGGAGGAAGGGGAAATGGAAGGAAGAAAGGGTGCAGAGATAAAGCATGAAGTGGCGAATGGCTGGAGAAGAGGAGGAAAATGCAGAAGGCGAGATCGCGGAGTGAGAGAAGACTGGTTGACGAAGGACAAAATAAGAGGGAGGGTGGGAGTGGGTGGAGAATCGAGGACAAGGAGTGATGGAGAGAGTGGGGAAATGGAAAGGACGGGTGAAGAGGAGGGAAAGCGCGAGGGAAGGAAAGCGTGAGGGGAGCAAAGGAGTGCTGGCTAGAAAGATGACGATAGAGGAAGAGTAGGGGAGAGGCAGGGCAGTATAAAGGGCGATTGTGTAAAGAAAGGGGGTGACCAAATAAAGATGGGAAGAGGGAAGAGAGACATGGCTGTAGAAAGCAAAACATGTTATGATGCTTGAAAGTGTAACCAGTGATCGAAGCGCATTAAACAAGCACAAGCGAGGCAGGCTGCCGGCAGCAGGGGGAGGAGCGTGCGGCAGCAGGGGGGAGGAGGGGGGCTGCGGGATTCCCTTGCGAGAGCGATAATTGCTACCATATGGCGGCGCTCGCTCCCGCAAGGGAATCGCCACACCTGCACACGTTGCCATTGAAGGCAATGGAACGCGTGCACGTCTTAGCCTGAAAAAGGCACTCGATGGCTACAGGTCTCTTTCCTATGTAGCGAATGCACGCTGCATAGGCGAGACCTAAAAAAGGAATGAATTTGAAGTAAACAATTGGCCAGGATCGCACAGTTTGGCCAAGTGGGAAAGCTGGGATTCATCCCAGGTTCCACATTGTGCAATTCAATTCAGCAAATAGATGTACATGCTTCGCCTACACCCACATTATGCACCATGACCACCACCCTACCCTGCTGGCATCAGAGCAGCCCTCTGCCACACTTAAGGCCAAACGCTCGGCCCCCAGAAAAATGTTTGCGAGTGCCCATGATCCAGAGAGTAATGATCAAGTTGACTTGATGTTGTTGTTTTGAGAGAAATTATTTGTATGGCAATGGTGGTTCAAGCCTTGATGCATGAAGTGACCCAAGAGCATCGGTGGGAATATTGCACTACGCCACAAAACATTGATGGAAAAACGCTATCAGTGTTTCGGTAATGTTACTATTTGGGAGCGACATGCACACCTATTTAGGTCTGGCCTACAGAGAGCTTCAGCAGTTTTGCCAGCCAAATGTAACAGGAAAAAATTAATAAATAAAATATACGTATGCATACACATACATATAGGGGCTTTAGATCAGGCCCCTTTATCTAGTGGCCTGGTCATCTAGCATTCACATTTTGTTTCCACTCACCACAGCATAGAGCATGGGACAGTCGTTTATCCCACATCAGCCATTAGCTCTCATACATGAAAGTGACAGAATGTTTACAAACTCACGTATGTACAACCAGCTAAGTGCACTTCAGTGCCAAGGCTGGTGGTTCAGTATTTTATTCTGAAAATGACTTTTTCTACCAATGAATTATCAATGTTTTATTTTTAAGTCAACCTTATTTGTTTAAACTATGTATTCAGGTTGCAGTGATTCAAATCCAACAGTACGTTTTCTTTGCACTATTAAAAATAATATTTTACCCCATTGTGCATTAAAAATAAAAAAAAATATAAAAAGTCTTCTCTGTCTGTTCCTGGAAGTTAGGAAGCAACTCGACATATGTATTAAAATTATATGCAATAGCTTTTTTATTAACTTTAAAGGTTTTATTGCATGCATACAGCTGCCATCATTAGGCCGTGGCAATTTCCTTTTTTTTTTAATTTATGAGCATATGCTTACAATAACAAATAATCATTGAACGAGTTTGCCAGGGCCATACCTCTTAGCAATACCAATGCTAGTTACGTCAGGAATGGGAACAGAGAATGGGTAACGGCGCCGATGCACATGATGCCCATTCCAGGCCCCACCACATTCCAAGATAGACAGAGCCACTGGATTAATTCCCATTTTCTAATTTGGGCAAGGCAAGTATACTCCTTATTATAAACTTTCCACTGAATCATTCAGCATTACAACTTGTTGGTTTGGTACTGGCATGGTCAGGTTTAGATTTAAGAAACACAGGCATTAAAAAAGGAGGTCTCAAGTTAATCCATGGCATACAGGAAACCTATTCAGCCATGTTTTCATTGTATTCTGATACGTATAAATGTTTTATTGCAAATGCTGGACAAAAACTACTAGTCTTTCGTAAGTCAGGCCTATTTGGTCTTTGAAAGACGGCAATCATTCCATTTATTTATTTGCAAATACGTATACAATAGTTGAAAACGGTGACCATAAAAAAGAGCAAAATGAGAATAATTAGAATCAAAATAAACAACAGAGCTGTAACTAATCACACAGCGTAAAGTAAGTCGAAAAATCTAAGTATTATTCAACATCAGCGTTATTTGTCAAAGTCTGAACAGGTGTGTAACAGTATGAAAACATCACATGGGATTTGTGTTGAGACAAAAGGCTCAGTCCCACCACCCCCACGCCGCCTCCCGAAAAGCAACAGCGCACCACCAGGTGCACCGCGCACTTACGGGTAGAAGCTGAGCCTGCGCTCTTCTCCGCCTGCCCTGCCCCCTCGATTTCTGCAGCTGAAGGCGGTACAGTAACGGGGCATGGTACGTGTAAATGCGTTGCTTGTTTAGGGGCCCACAGGGCAACACGGCGATATGTAAACGACACAGTGCCAGGACAGCTGACGTGACCCCTGACCTCCTTCGTCGACCGACCCTGTTCGCACTGACGGACATTTTGGAATGACGGTGTTCGGTATTAAATACAGGGGTGCTGAAAATTAAACCGCTACCATAGACGAATACGTTGGCAATATACAAATAGTGAAGCTGTCGTAAGAGCAGTTTTGTACGAATGTTGACCATGTCAGCATATTTGTATACTTAAAGAGGTCCGTTCTTCCACAGTGTGAGCATTATGTCCAATCTAGGTATAGGCGTGTCCACTTCTCTTTTTGGCGCCATCCGTACGATTGTTTAATTGCTTGCTACTGAATAAATAACTAATACACTCTTTCTGAAGATGACCGCTGCGGTGACAACAATTTTGCTCTAGGTGCTTCAAACAATTGATTAGACAGGAAATTAATATGCCCTTTGTCCCTTTTCTATTTTGCTGCCATGCTTCGCCTCTCTGAAACGAGGAAGTGACGTTGATATCTTGTGGAAAAGAAACAGTCATCCACGTGCGCTTATCCCGCGAGTCAGCTGGCTGGTGTGGACCAATGGGTGCGCGCTTCGTGTAGTTGAGGCCAGGCTGTGACGCGAGTAGGTGGCAGGGGCGTGGAGGAGTGCTGAAGAAAGGTAGTGTGAAGGCGGGCTGAGACGGCAGTTGGTGGAGCGCGGTCAAAGGTCTGGAAGCACCAATCGAGGAGGTGAGTGATGCACAAGTCGTGGGTCTTTTTTTCACTCTGCCTTCACTTGACGAGGTGGGTTTGTTACCAGATTTGGGAATTGGGATAGAGCACCCCCACAATGAAGAGATGCTTCCAATCGGGCATTGTATTTTGGGGAGTTTTCCTGATTGGTCGGCAGTGTCCAGATGGGCATTGCAATCTACCAGTCCATCCCCAGAAAGTGACTCGGGAACATTTTGCATGGCGCTTGATGAATCATACAAAATGGTCAATACTGGTCACTTGCTGAGGTAGTGAAACATGCATGTTGACGACGAAACTTAATGAGACGTACAAATAGGTGTTTAATTACACTCTACGTTGTATCGAGTTGGAATCGAAAGAAGGTAACGTTTTGAAATCTTGACCCGTGGGTTTCTCGAAAATGACTGCATCGCGAGGTCATAGAGCCATCCTAAATTGTAGCACTAGGCTAGTGCCTATTAAGGCAAATTAGTTATACAGAAATGGCTGTCCTGCGTACTCTGTTATAAATGGGACTCCTGGGGAGGTAATGGGACCCACCCAATTTACTCTGGTCGTGGCTGTCCTGCGTACTCTGTTATAAATGGGACTGCTGGGGGTGGGGAGGTAATGGGACCCACCCAATTTACTCTGGTCGCCTGGGGTTGTGATAGCATGACGCAGGGGCGTGGTCGGGGTGTCAAGCTAACGCAGTGTAGTGGTACTGACACAATTTCTGTGCATGATAGCAATATGTGACAGGACGGTTGTCCCCAACTATAATTCTTTAAAATGCACCCAAGTAAGGATAGGGAGCACCTGCATCCACTGCAGTGTTTCGATTGAAATGGCCCTGCTGGCATGACACAAGGACACACTCAGGAGTATCTACACTTTGTGTCCTCTGCGTTTGTAACAACAAGGAGTGCGGGAGATGTCTTATTGTCAGTTCCAGCTGGGCTCAGTACAAGTACCTCACTTAAAGGGCCATCAACACACACATTAAACCCCCAGGAGAGCTAGCGAAAGTTTACCGCCTTGCTACCAATCCCACTGAAACAAAGACCCTAAGCTTGTTGTCGCTTCCCAAGGACTTCCAGGATAAATTATGATTCGGCAGAAGGGTTTATACTTTTCGTAGCCTTTAAGGAGATATGCATGCACATTAGGAATATCAAATTCAATTGCACATACTGATGTGTTTTATTATGAAATGGAACCCTTTTTAGTAACCTTAGGAGATGGGGGCGTTAGGTTCCTAACTGATGCTTTGAAGGTTGCTTTTCTCTCCTAGATATTTATTTACAACTCGCTAAGCTATAGTACAAGGGTTACAATTTGTGATCTATAAGTAACACAAGGATATCTGTACAATAACAAACGATTTGAGCTGTGTTCACAAAAAACAATCCAGGGACCTGCTTGTTACGGGCACATTAAGCCTCTTTGCTATTTTATGATGAGTCAATGTGTGAGTAGTCAACACACTTCTGCAAATGCCTAAACCACCAGAGTTATCTTATTGCATTTATATTCTGAAACTTGCTGGATACACAATGTCTGCCGCAGGGGTGAATTAATTAAGCCGTAACTGGTTTACTATCGCATTTGTACATGTTGTCAATTTCTTTCAGAGTTAAAAAAACATAAACGTGGAAGTTGTCTGTCAGGCTCCACCCTCCATAACTTTAGGGATATTATACAGCTACTGAAATTTCCTGTTCACGGGGGATGCTTTTTCACTTTTTAATGTTTATTTACATGACAAGAAAATTGTTTGATGTTGAAATATTTAGTCTTTCTTGTATGCCCAAATGATCGTGAATCAAGTTTATTGATGGCGATGAACTATGATACAATAGTACTGGTTATGAAAATTGTTCACAAGAATAACTGAATAGTTGATTTATTTTTAATCCAAAACTATGGAGTTAGTACTTTATTTCTAGTTGTCACACATTATTCAAAACAAATATCAATGTTTTGTAACATCACTAAGACAGACATTTAACTCTGCCCTTAAATAGTATACCATTTTGTAAGTGTTACATATGTGGATGGTTTTTAAGGTGGATAACTAACAAGAGGATATGTTCTTAATTTGACCTGAAATGACTGGGGCAAACCTCTCCTCAGTCGCCACCCTTGCCACTTAGTCTCAACACGTCACGGGGAGTGGACTTTGTTTAAAAGACAGGCAAAGAATTTAAATTACTCAAACTCATGTTTTAATCCAGTCCATTAGTCATGTATTTTATGGACAGCTAAATATAGTTGACGGCAAACGGTTACAGCGGGTGGCTTGTCACACTTTTTTTGGGGGGGGGGGGTGCATATTTCTGCTATGTTTTTTGGGTATTTGTGGCAATTTCAGTCATAGTGAGCGGTAGTCTGAAAATAGACCGTGGCTGTAAGAATGCGAATATTCATTTTAAGGCCATAGAAATCCAACACAGAACCCACACTAACAGGTGGATAGCTGTTACTATTATAAGGTTCTAAAGACCAGTGCATTTCTACTCTGAATTTTGTAAAATACTAGCTTAACACATGGCAAACTATTTCAGGGTAACTCATAAATTCCCCGAGATTGGCTCATTTGTTTGATGTGTGTGTGTGTGTGTGTATAAACTTGAAAATCTGCTTTCAATTACTCTTATTGATAATAATTTGAAACGACGTCTACCGGGACATTTAATGTGGTCGCTGGTCCATTACTCAACAAAGCACACATTTTCATTCCTTATAATGATAAACTGTGAAATTTCGGGGAATGCAAAATGGAGAATGCCTCTCCCCATCGCACATTATAAAGGCTGCGTTTGTAGCATAAAGTATATCTTTTTGAAATGCCGAACTCTTCCAGCTTTTTAGACTCTTCCATCTGCAGAGGGGGGATCTGCTAGGAATATTGAGGCAGGGTAATGTATTAATCGAGATAAGAGGGCAGATCTGCCCATGTGAAGGACAGTTCGTCCGAAAGACAGGCTTGCCAAACCTAGTGCTTTAGTACCCCAAAAACAGAACCTCTCTACCTCTGTTGGGCTACTCTGACACTTAAACACCAGCCCCAAGTTTACACCTGATATCGTAATTCTCAGCTGGGTATTTCATCATTTTTGCATCAATGAGCCCTTTTGGTAGGTTTACAGAAATAAAAATTGTATGTATTCCATCTTTTGCATATCCAAATGTTTTCTAGCACGCACTTTGGGGTTTAACTTTAGCAACAGTATTTACAAAAAATTATGTTGATGTAGCTTCATTTTGTCAGTTCACCTACAGTGTTCTTTACAAATTCCCTCTTCCATCGTGGCCATAAAAAGGATACAAATTCAGCATTTTATTCAAGCCAGAAACTTATTCCATTTCAAATGAACACACCCAACTTGTCTGGTTACCCCATAAGGGATTTCTGTCTTTAAGGATACATGTGGATCTACACCCCAAACACTAAAAGTAGATGAACCAGGTTCTTTCAATATGAGATTTCGCTTTAAGCGGAGCATTTCACAGTATTTGTTGGGCCTGGAGTAGACTTTGACCCTCTGTAAAATTTCAGTTGTAGTAGTACATCAGGGATTGTGCAGTGACGAACTCCACTGGGGCTAATGATCACTCCATTTATTCCTTTAAACAAACTGTAAACTGTTTAATGTAACTTCTTTTGAGTTGAGTCTACAACTTGTATGTTGGTAATGTCTCTACTGGCGTTTCTGTTTAAGCTGTTAATTCATCTGACGGACGATGTCCAGAGGTTGTTCACAAAGCATAACTCGTGAAAGTCAAACTAGTATAGGGCCAGGACCCAATATTCAGTGAACCCCTCTGCGTCCAGGACTCCTGCCATTGGGTCATATCTGGTGCTGTTTTCTCGCCCTGTAAGGAGGAGCATTCCATGGGAAACGTATGTCTCTAATGTACATAAGCCTACATGTACATTGAACGGAAGCACTGAACTTGTAAGCGAAACAAAGACTGCAGAGCATGCCTCTCCTATTCTGTGGAACAGGGTTGCTTACAGAAGTATCCTGTAAACTCCTGTAATGAATTAACAGTAACGAATTACCCCAGATAAACCCAGTATGAATGTGATATATTTTTATTTAGGTGATGCTTTATTGCACACAGTTATCTGATGTAGGGTTTCTACTGCTACTCATATTTAGTATAGGTTATGCTTCTATCTTGCACTGAATAGCCCATGTGTTAAATCGGTCTGCCAGTCTCGGTAAGCCCAAGGTTGTCTTTTATTTATCTAACCCGTTTTTGCCTACATACCAAAGATGTCCTCTTTGTTATCTCAGAAAATGTATGGGTTTGCTGTTGTCGGAATTTTACTACAGGGCTTCTTTAGCTTGCAAGGCAAATTGAACTTTACATTGCTATTACACGAGATTCAGAAGCTGAGACCTGAAACACATTAATGACCGACATACTGTATTCCAAGTACCCATAGCATTCTGCCCTTTTGATTTATTCATGTAACACTCGGGATAATATGCAATGTAGAATTCACCATACCATGTATTCAGTAAACATTCACCCATTTTTTTCTTTGTCCATTAAGACCGCAAATCTTTGTGACACGGCCACTTTCCCTAATGTCTACAAAAGACCCAAGAAAACGCCCCTGTGCCTCATATTCCAGTTTTATGAAATGCAGAGCTAAGCCTATTTGATGCCTATCCAGGAAGGTCAAGTCTTTCAGATCCAGCACATACTTAAAAAAATAAATAAATTTAAAAAAAAGTAGAAAAGCCAAGTAAAATGCATCGCCAATTTCATTTAGTCTTGTTTCCTCACATTTATGCATTTCTTTCAACAGTTTGTGCCCCCATTACAGTTATTCTGCCAGAATTCGCTAACATGTACAATTGTTACTCTAGTCTAGAGCGTGTGCAGAGCACAAACCTCACGTATTCGATATTGTGGGTCTCTAATATTTGGCAGTCCTAACAATGGTTTCCAGGCTCTAGGTTTCCCTATAGCAGAAACGCAACAAAATACTGTGCGCTATTGATTTCCTGCCTGCTTTGAGATATTTTTAAAACTTAGATGAGATTTTGCATGGGGGCCTGTCACATGCTGTTGTTTTACTGATAACAATTTGCCTTGGCACACTAAAAATAATCATACTTTTGTTTCTCTCCTAGGGATATGGCAGGCATGGCACCGGCACATTCGGTGTGCACCTTTGCCATTTGTATATTGATGATTTCAGAACTTATCCTGGCCAACAGAAGCTACTATGATATCTTGGGGGTGCCTAAAAATGCTTCTGACCGCCAAATTAAGAAAGCTTTTCACAAATTGGCCATGAAATACCACCCTGATAAAAATAAGAGTCCTGATGCTGAATCAAAATTTAGAGAAATTGCAGAAGGTAAGTTGTTGTTTTTGGACACCTATCAGTTTATTTACTAATGATAGATCATGATAATGAAGTTGTCTGAGATTGAGTGGGTTTAAATGAGTAAATGCTACTTTAAAAGCTTGCAACTGAGCGCTTTTGGGAGGGATATAATTAAATTGTGGTGGTTAAAATATGCACATTGCTAAAGTGGAATTTTCTCCATAGATTTCAGCTTATAAGTTTCCCCACATTGCCTTTATTCCTGCTGTTTTCAATTACGATTTTTGCTAGTATCTTCTATTATAGTTCCGAACTGTATTCAACACCTCCCAATCTAGTATATTTATTTTCAGTTGTGCCCATCCTTTCCAATTTAATATAGTATAATTGCTAGAGAAGCTATAATTCTGTATCATGCAGTGTATACTCTTTCCTCTTCAGGAGTAGTGATTGACATTTCCGCTATTAAGAGGAATGTAATAAGTCATGGTTTGGTGTTGTTATTCATAAACCCCTCCCATGTGGCAAGTTGCCTCCCCACCCGTAGTGCTTTTCCAACTGCGCCCTTTTGACCTTTGAACAAATCATGGACCACTTTCTTGGTGCCAAAAAAGGTCACAGTTTAATAAACACTTAAAACATTTTATACATTTGTTTCTCGTGGTTATACATAACATTGTGTTGCCTTGCTTAACGATTAGCCATCGTGGCTCATTCAGTCCATTTTTGGTTATCTGCTTTCAGACAGATCGCCTTTTGGAGGGAGGGCCCCAATACCACGGCCACTGTTGCCCAGGGGTTAGGCTTCAACTTGCTACCGACTTGGTGGGTGTTTGCCCAGGCCGCAAGTGCCGTCCCGCTTGCCTTCAGTGTCACCTTGGCCCTCCCTTCTCTTTGGGGTCCCTGCCGTGTGGCATCCCAAGGACCCCATGTGAGCACCTCCTCTATCCAGCCTGCGGCTGAGTTTTACCTCTCGCTCCTTTGGTACCCATGCTGTGAGGCATCCCAAGGGCCCTGCTGGAGCCTTCCATATACTCTCTCCGTGGCTACTGTTTGCTCCCTGCGTGTCCTTGCCACGAGGCATCCCAAGGACACTGCGTGAGCCTTCCATCTAATTCTAGCAAATTCTCTCATTTTTCTATCCTTCTAGGTTCTTTACCGCCTCACCTCAAACCCTTGCGGCTGTGACGCCCGCCTTTCTCTGGAGTGGGTGGGTGGGATTCCTTCTTCTCTTGCCGTCGGAGGGGATTGAATGCTCGGAGGCTGCTTGTCCCCTTCTTAATCCCCTCAGCGGCTTGCGGCCTGCTCCCCCTGATTGGGGGAGGCAGAGTTACACCTTGGGCGATCAATTGATGTCGCCCCTTTTTACCAGGTATGTGCCCCAGGGGGGGGGGGGGCTTCCCGCCCCCGGGCGGTGTTTGGCCCGGGCCTCCATTGGGTTTGGCTTTGCTTTCCCCGGCCTAGGCTCCAACCCCTCCCAGGTGGCGAGTTGCCTCCCTTAGTCCTTTTACAACTGCGCCCTTTTGACCTTTGAACACATCATGGAAAACTTTCTTGGTGCCAAAAAAGGTCGCAGTTTATTAAACACTTAAACATTTTATGCATTTGTTTCTCGTGGTTATACATACCATTTTGTTGCCTCGCTTAACGATTAGCCATCATGGCTCGTTCAGTCCATTTTTGGTTGTTATCTGCTTTCAGACAGATCGCCTTTTGGAGGGAGGGCCACTGTTGCCCAGGGGTTAGGCTTCAACTTGCTACCGTCTTGGTGGGTGTTTGCCCAGGCCGCAAGTGCCGTCCCGCTTGCCTTCAGTGCCACCTTGCCCCTTCCTGCTCTTAGGGGTCTCTGCCGTGTGGCATCTCGAGGACACCATGTGAGCACCTCCTCTATCCAGCCTGTGGCTGAGTTTTACCTCTCGCTCCTTTGGTACCCCTGCCGTGAGGCATCCCAAGGGCCCTGTGGGAGCCTTCCAGCTACTCTCTCCGTGGCTACTGGCCACTGTTTGCTCCCTGCGTGTCCCTGCCGTGAGGCATCCCAAGGACACTGCGTGAGCCTTCCATCTACTTCTAGCAAGTTCTCTCCTTTTTTCTATCCTTCTAGGTTCTTTACCGCCACGCTACCTCCGGTTTTCCTATCGGAGGGAGCTCCCTCCTCGCCCTGCTATGCTCACCCACCGCTTAGCCTCTAGTTCTGTGGAGCCTACCACGTCCAGCGCCCATTTTATTTTGTAGTGCTGCAACCACCTGGGCCGCATTAGTGCGTTTGCCGACAGGTCTTGGAGATTATCGCTCTAGCTCCTACACGCAGACTATTGGTGGGATATGAACCCACGAATGGTCACTAATGGTTCAGCTGTCGCTTCCCAGCACCAAGTGGGCTGCGCATGTGAGGCAGTCTTACCACCGGCAGCGTGGCTTTGCCGCTATTGCCATCTGATGCAGTGATTTCAGCCGCACTCCCCTCATGTAACTTTACGTGCTCTCACATATGTACGCATTTTGTAGCGTTCATGGTCATATCAACTGTTCATTCAATGTCCATGCTATAAATTTACATTTCTCTTTGCTTGCAGTATGGACCCAGCCTCCTCCATTTCCCGGGAGGGGAGGGACCCCTTGTCTGGGCCTCTGATTCACAGGTCTTTACTTCAGCTTGCTACCGACTTGGTGGGTGTTTGCCCGGGCCGCAAGTGCCGTCCCGCTCGCACTGTATCCTTTTGTGGGCCCTCCCTGCTCCCGGGGGTCCCTGCAGTGTGGCATCCCAAGGACCTTACTTGAGCATCTACTCTATATCTCTCCTGAGGCTGAGCCCCTGCATCTTTCTCCCTCGGTAACCCCTCAGGTGAGGCATCCCAAGGGTCCTGCGAGGGGGTGTGTATGTGCTTGCTTGTGGCCGGCTGGCCCTCTTTATACCCCACCTCGCCCTAGCTTGCTTGCCCCCTGATTGGGGGGGGGGGCGTGCTCGCCCTCTCCTTAGCCGTAATGTAAATTGGGGCAGGGGAGGGCTTCCTGTCTCCGGACGGCGTTTGACCCAGGCCCCTATTGGGTCTGGCTTCACCTCTCTGGCCCAGGTTACAACCCCTTCCAGATAGGTCCTTAACAGTGTGCAGGAGCACCCCTCCCCATTCTAAACTTATTTACATCCCGTATTCCGGGATCGTTACGTGTGTCTTCAATCTTGTACCCCAGCCAGCAACTCGCTACTATTACTACCAATAATCTCTGGGACATCCTCCCATTTCTCATATGTGAGGCCCTGTCTTGATCTTGTTACGGTTGTTGCTTGAAATAGCAACACATCCTTCCTCTGTAACCGGACTATGTTGGACTCTTGTGCATCAGGTACATGACAAAACGAAGGAAAACGGTATGTGGCCAACTGTTTACGGCATATGCAGGGTCATTAGGGAAAGACTCTGCAGAACAGAGCTGTCTCTGTCGCCCTGAAAGGCTGGGGTAAAGGGCCAAATCCTACTTTGCCCCTGTTTTAAAACATCTCTGTTTAGGATGTTTAAGTTGTTGTGCTTTGTTTACTTCCCTGATGGTGGTCCTGCTTAATGCATTGCTGCTGACAATCTTAGACCAGGGGGTCACCATTACATCACTACTATCAGTAGCCCGGGATGCTTTTCATCCTGCTCTGTATAGGTGGGAGGAAGGCATTAGTACTGTGCTGGCGTGCCGTGATATTACTCTCCTTTCCGAAACCGATTTCTCCTGTGACCTAACCCTACGTGCCAATATATATGGAGATTGATTGCGACTCATCCCCATCCGCCTTCTGAGTATATCATGCGGTTGAACAATGGAGATATATAGATGCTCGGGCAGTGCTGTGACTGTGTGATAAGTGTCTTAGCTAAATGTTTAAGCCCTTGTGAAACATTACTTGAAAAGGCAGCTATAACATGGATGGCCCAGATGTCTGTAAGGAGCCAACCAGAATATTCTGTCTAAAGGCCTGTCTTTCCCTTGTCTCTTGCTCTCTTCCTTTGTCCCTATATGTGTATGTATCTGTTTGGGGGGGTAGGAAGAAAGCCTTAACTACTGTCAAGTCTTCATAAATGCAACATTGACTGACTGCCACAAAACTGCTGTCTGAATGGCAACATGGTGGCCTTTCAAGCGCTTCAGTTTTAATTGGGCTGAATAGAATACTGTGACATCTTTAATAAGTACACGTGCCTGGATTACCCTATGCTGCACCAAGGCTCATTTTTACCTTGACGAGTGTGCTCGCCAGAGGCAGTAGCCCCTTCAAAGTCCAAAGAACGAATATTGTTAGGTTTGCACAACTCTCTAGTCAGCCTGAGCGCCCCCTGGGAGGGATTAAGGAGTTTTCAAATCTCCATCCCACTGCCTCATCCCCTATTATTTGTAGAAAAGGTAACAGAACTTTACGCCTTTAATCCTTTTGTCACCTAATGAACAGCAAATGTGCAGTATATTGGTGTAGTTAAAAAATACACCCAGCACCCTTTGAAATATAAAACGGCCTTTCACTAATCTATTCAAAATAACGGGGTCCTGTCAGCCATTTCTCAGTTCCAATAACACATTGACCTGTGGAAAACATACATGATTTGGAACAAGTTTTAAAAGAGTTGTTTCACGTTTTCACATGGTATTAATTTCAGTTTCTTTGAAATAGCCCTGTTTTATTACCAATTGTGACATCGCTCCTTGTGATGTAATTAGGAATTACATATACTAATTAGTCCCCCTTGTGAAAGGCTTGTGCACTTTGACGTTTGTCTTCGCTGAACATGCTGCTACTTTGTCTTTCACTCACACTGTAATGCGCCAGAAAACTTACTTTGAAATGATGACCCTGACCCTTGAACCCATACATCCTGTCAAAAGACAAATGATAAACACGAATCGTGCTAAATTAGAGGCCTGAAATTAGATTCCGGATGCAGCTCCTCCGAAATGGAAAAGAAAGCTAGATGTCGGTGCAGTACTGATCACACTCCCGATTTCGACAACATTTTTCAGAGGTGTTAGGCCTGGGACTGAAATGTTTTGATTAAATCAGGTGTGTGTCGTTTTACCGCCATTAGCTGACAGATAGGCCGCGAGATTCGATTGCTTAGGTTACCGGCTTCAGCAGGAATTTAAACGCCTGGCCGTGAAACAACTCTGTTGGGTGCCTTTCCACACAAACCAATCGCCTACTAAAATGCAGCATACAATTGCCTCGTAACTGGGCATTACGACTTTTATCCTCCTGGAGCCTATAACTAATAATCATAGGTGTGTAAATCAGTGTATAAGACATATTACCGAGGACAACAAGGGGTGGATTTGCATGTCATCCATACAGGTAGGCAGTATAGTTGACGAGTACTTGGTCTGGACCCGCACAAAGTCTGGATTTAAAATGTAACCCAATGGATTGGGGCTCTCCTTAATAACCAGAACTAATTTGAACCCAAATAAACCCTTTTGCGACATTAGAATCATGAAAGTCTGTGGCAAAAATACATATGCTCTAATCTATCCTTAAAATCTGCACGCAGTTCATCGCTCAATTTAAACTGCAACTAACAAAGGAGCCTCAGACAAAAACGGTAACCCACTGACCTGTTAACGTTACATTCACTTTGCCATCTGCATGGTACATGTTATTTGCAGTGGGCATATTAACCCTCGGTGCTGCCTACCGTGAATAAAAAAACTTCCCCCAAGTCAAAACTCCTACTAGATAAAACTCCGATCTCGCCTGGAAGAACGTTGATCACCGGAGTGTTCCTGACAATTTTAATTGTTTCCTGAAATTTGCTGGAGGACGGGTGGCTTTAATTCACAAAATAAACTAGAAAACCCACGCCCCCATGCCAAGTCGGCACCCAGTGCGGTCGCACTGCCCTAGAGCCGGCCCTGAGCGGAACAGCATGCAGCCAGTGTATTTGATCTTACTCTCGGTAACTCGTATGGTTTTTATCGTTCCAGGATGTAGCGTGAGCGTGTGTAGATGTTAACGCCAGCTAAAGCCCCAGAGCCCCTTTCAAATTAAATTAAATCCATGGGCCAATTACAAATTTGCTTAGCAACTTAGTTTTTTGAGTATCGAAACGTGTCTTTGTCCCTGAAAGTTGGACTTCGCAGTATTTTTGTTACCCAAGGGTATCTGAGCGCTTTACAGAGGGACACAATTATATATATTTTATTTGTCACGGGGAGAGAAAGTGCTTTGCCCAGGGTCACAGGAAGTTGAGCGTCCCTGCCGAGACTCAAACCTGGTTCCCCAGATTAAGGGTCCACCGCTTTAGCCGTTACGCCACATACTCCCTCCTCGATCAATCTCGGAGCGTGGGAACGGGCCAAACCTCGCGCCACTGAACTTTGTCCCTGGGCAATTAACCTCCCTGAAAGCCCGAAGTCTGCGATCCTTAATGTGCGGGAATGTACCAAATTTATCTAGAGTTGAAGATGGCAGTTTTTGGAAATTATCTACAGCTACCTAGATGGTATTTCGGCAATCTAGTGCTTACTCGACCTGATTGCCCTGGAGCGCTTTCTATGAGCGCTAGTTCCCTTGAGTCGCGTGTTTTGTTTCTATCACTAAGGAGATTAAATGATTTGCCCAGAATCTCAGGCTTGTTAAACAACACCGCGACTCGAACCTGCTTCTCCTGGTTCTATATTCGGCATCTCTGACCGGAAACCCACGTCATGGGCCCTCGATCTTAGAAAAGGGCATTCTGCAATGGGGCGACTTCATTATTCCCCTTTGTCTACGCCGGTTCTAATCTGCTCGCCTTTTGCACAAGGCTTTCCCGCACCCGCCCCTACTATGCACACAAAGTGCGGAGCCTAATATTTGTTGCCAATTATGCCCGTGCTCGCCTACTGTATGGTGACGCTTCTCGGGGGCACAGCCGCCCGCTCCGACCACTATGCAGTGCATGACCTAAGCCCTTGCCACCAAACGTGGTGCCCCTGCGCAAAGACCTGTGTCGTCTCGCTGCCCAGCATGTCTCCTCTCCGGGGGCAAACGTCTCCGCACTTCTCTGGTGTGGCAACATCCATTCTGCTTTAAGGGCGATGACCACAACTTGTCCCTGCAAAGGTGGGAATCCTGAGCCGTCCTGGCTGCCATCACGGGGGGTGGTGTACTGGTCTCTCTGTAGATAGTGGTACTGGTTCCCGCTGGATAGGGCCCATTCCTTCTTCTCTTGCCGTTGGAGGTGATTGAATGCTCGAGGGCTCCGTGTGTCTTGTTTTCGCCTGTCCGATTCCATCTGACAGTGGTAAGTTTTTGGATACCGAGGCGATAGCCTCATTACTCCACATTCATTTTGAGTTTTTTAGTCGCTGTTTAGGTTGTCTTATTGATGTGTGACGCTTTGTCACAGTTGAGGTTGGATCACAAGGTCATCGCTGTGATAGGCCGCGGGTTGCGATCAGTTTGGTTTGCGGAAGTGTCAGCAAGTTTTATCGCAGAGTCTTTTATTCGTCTGCCAAATGTCTTCTGGCGGTGATGAGCTTTTGATGGCTGCCGCGGCGGTTGCCTTCAGACAGTGGTTTTGGGTACCTGTCTGGGCGATTTGCCCTCAGGCAGTGATGAGTTTTTGGATGCTGTGTTGCTGTTTCAGTTTCTGCTCGAGGGGGCTGCTTGTCCCCTTCTTAATCCCCTCCCGGCTTGCGGCCTGCTCCCCCTGATTGGGGGAGGCAGAGTTACACCTGGGGCGACCAATCGCGGTCGCCCCTTTTTCCCAGGTTTGTGCCCCAGGAGGGGAGGCTTCCCACCTCCGTGTGGCGTTTGGCCCGGGCCTCCATTGAGTTCGGCTTTGCCTTCCCCGGCCCAGGCTCCGACTTGATAGTAATATCCAACCCAACCTCACTGTCATTGTCTCTTGTGTGTGAAAAGGTTTCTATCAAAGTTCTACTATCTTCTTTAGACATTGG
Source organism: Triturus cristatus (assembly GCF_964204655.1). Taxonomy (NCBI): domain Eukaryota; kingdom Metazoa; phylum Chordata; class Amphibia; order Caudata; family Salamandridae; genus Triturus; species Triturus cristatus. Next base: position 671,121,849 of record NC_140585.1, read on the forward strand.
ACAGTTAACGCGGATCTCTACAGAAAACACATCAGTAGAATAACTGTTACAACCACACTTTTTCCACTCTCCATTGCAACTTTAATTTCTCTGATTCGAGTTGTCTGTTATCACTGCCGCTGCTCCATTGGAATGCTCTAATCAACACCATTTTTCGGCGTAAGTCAATTTTGCAGTGCCATAAGACACTTTCATCGATTCTTTTTTTTTTTTATATATATATAAAAAAAATTCTGAATTGATTGTTGCATTCTTTTTCTGTTAATTTATTTTTCACTATTATTCTTAGTCATTTTTTGTGTGTGTATATATTTTTGCATTTTAAGTGAAAATAGAGCCACAAAGCGCCATGGGAACTTGGTGTGAATTGACGTAGCGGTGGAGGACTAACTTATGCAGCAGTGTTGACCAAATTAAGTGCCAAAAACCGGCAAGTGATGCAGCATATTCTGTGGCAAAGTTATCTTGCGATTTTGTCATGTTATTGGGCTTTGATACTAAAGTGATCCCAGTGCTTTCCAAAATGCAAAGGCTTCTTAAAGAGAACATGCACATTTTCTCCAGGAACATTTTTATTAACACTGCCGCCTCCAGCACCCATAATAAAGTAGTTTGTCTAAAATATACAATGTAACATTCAGCTGAAAACACCGTCTGTATGCACTTGTCTGCAATAAAAGGTGTGCCTCTATTATTCTGTATCCCAGCTCTGCTTTAGAGCTGTTCTTTGCATTGGGGTTTCTGCTGTGTCCACACTGTGGACCTCTAATAGCATTTATTTCCAAGAAGAAAGGTCTTTGCATACAGAATATCACTTGGCATATGTCTCAAGCGTGTATAAGATTTACGACTTCAAACCTTAAAAACACATAACAAAATGTGTTTTTTCTGTACTCAAGTACTCTGTTGAAATAACTGCTGTATATAAAACCGTGTCTGCGGTGTTAAATGAATTTGCCCAACAATCAACATCTGAAAGATAACCAGTTACCCGTGGAAAAGTGCCTGCCTCTGTGCAGCACCACTCATGGCAAGTTTTCTTAGTAACTTTTCATTTGTTTGTGCTGCACATTTTCTTTTGTTGTAAGTGCTAATAGTCGTGAAGATGGTGGAATCTCCAGCATTAGCGTTACCTTATTTGCGAAGCCCAGCTTTTTCTATAAATGGTTATCCGGTCGTAAAACAAACACAAGAGAGACCACTTAGCTCATTATCTTTTTGTATTTGTTTTTTGATGTGCAGAGCTATGCGGTAAGCTTTTTTCCGGAATATAGATTAATTGTTCTTAGCTCGAATGTTTTGTCAGTATCTATCATTGGAAGGTCTGCATCCGGTCTGTTTCATTTCATATTATCTATGGCAAAATGGTTTTGCCTTCAGCAAGTTATTCGACTCACCCAATGTACCTCCTAATGCTACCTCATTGCTGGTGGTGGCTCTCTAAGGCCGGCCTGTTTTCTCCGTTTGTTTTTTCTGGCAACCAAACAATACCTGTGTTTTTGTATGGGGGGGGGAGGGGGGCGGGAGATATTCTGGTCAGCAAACAGGTCTACCGGCACAGCTTTCCAGGTCTACCGGCACAGCTTCCCAGTTGTGCATGCTATACTTTCAGCTCAGGAGAGTTCTTTTCGTTTGCTTCCTTACCACTCTACCCCGAATAACGACTTTAAAAAAGTAAACATAGTACTGTGAAAGAGCCTGTTTCTAGAGGAATGCGAAGGTTCTAGGGCCAGAGTATGTCTTTAAATTTGATTCATCAGGAGTTATTTAGAGTCCACCAGGTGGCAGACATCCCGAATTGACAAGTCTTAATATATTGATAATATCGTGATTTTGTTTAATTACCAAATGGACCAGGACAGGGTTAAGTAAAAAGAGGAGGTTGTAACGAATGGGGCTGAGAAAACAAATTCACAATTATGGGGGATCTGAAGTGATGACGTCTGTAACCTAATTCTACTCCTACTTTCATGCTTCTTCCTGAATAGATTTAAAACTGTTCATTCTAGTTCTTTTAGATAACTGATTCATCGTTATATGTATAATCCATTTTCGTTTTATGTCTTCTGGTTGTATACACACAATTTTTAGGTAGAGCATATGCCCCCCTTTTCAGAAAGTATTTGCAGCATCAGAAAGTGTTTGACTTACAAAGGGCTAATGTATTGCAAGTGCTTGTTTAATTCTAATGAGAATTCCTCTCCCTTGAAACTGATTGTTCATATTTGTCTTTCTGCAGCCTATGAAACCCTTTCGGATGATAACAAAAGAAGAGAGTATGACCAATTTGGCCATGAATCTTTTACAAGTGGAAGAGGAGGCAAGGAAAGCACATTCCAGCACCCATTTAACTTTAACTTTGATATGTTTAAAGACTTTGACATTTTTGGTGACGACCTAAATACACGCACCAAGAAACATTTTGACAACCATTTCCGGAGTCATAGGGAAGCGCATAGCAAGCAACGACACAGCTTCCAAGACTTTTCTTTTGGCGGTGGACTGTTTGATGATATGTTCGAGGACATGGAGAAAATGTTTACATTTGATGGGTTTGATGGGGCACAGAGACGCACTGTGCGGACTGACAGCAGTTTCCATGGCTCAAGCAAGCACTGCCGGACAGTGACTCAGCGCAGAGGAAACATGGTCACTACTTACACAGACTGTTCTGGACAGTAGCTGTATCTTCTATTTATCCTTTGTTGTGTGGTGATGCAGAGAAAGCTAATGGTTCTCTATAAGCTTGTTTTAATTGCTAGATGTTTAACCCATAGGCACTTAAACTAATTCAAAATAGTGCAAAGCCATGCAGTTGAGTGCAGTGTCACTTCAGATCTTTTTGGGGTAAGGCTGCAATACTGAATTGAGCATAAAGAACCGTGTTTGCCTGTAGTATTGAAAGCGATCTTCATTGTTCTAAGTCGAATAGGAGAATGATGCAAACGCGTCAGATGTTGGCTATCTAATACTGGTGGAATGGTAGCTAGGAACCATATGTTCCTAGTAAACTAAAATCATATTGTCTGCTCATTGCTGTCCTTACCCAAGTTATTAATCTGCAAATGTGTGTGTGTCAGAGCCCCATTTTGCCTGTATTCTATTTTGCTTTAAGATGTTTTTATTTAATTTGTGCTGCTTGGTGAAATGTTGCAGCCATCTGTCCTCACGGTGAAGGGCTGCTTAGATTTGAGACTTTGTTCTCAACGTACCACTGGTTTTTCCTGGGGTTCATGTTGATCCGTATAATAGAACACCAGCAGTTAAGGGCTAAATATTTGTACTTCCAATTTGTAGGCACTTTGGTGTTCTATATCGGAGACAGCAAAAGTGTGTCACCTTAAATAAGTCATATGGATCCTACAAACGCACTTTTTTTGTGTTGAACTTTGCAGCAGTTGGTGACAGAAAAGTACAAAGTAGCCAGTCATTTTTTAATTGTTTTTCTGTTGGGGCTTTACATTTCTCAAAAACTAAAGAAAGAGCAAGTAGCATGAAGCTTCCTCCTTATCTCATTTTGGTGAATTTGTAACTATTGTACTGGTTTAATTCTTTTGCAGGTCCTTTAAAATATGTTTTATCTAGCATTTAAAGGTGGATGGCGTTCAAACAATACTTCAAATTTACATAAATAGAATAATAACTTATGAGTGATTTAAATGCCAAAGATCGAAGTCTTTCATGCAGCCATCAGATCAACAGCCACTGCACATCAAAACTATAAATTATTAATTTGAAATAGTGTGTAAAATGGGTTTGAAACGCAGTGGCTTAATGCTATTGTTTGGGTTTTGAAAACGAGCAAAGCATAACTTCCTTCCTCGTGCCGATTGATATTCCTGGAACTTGACGTTGTTTAAGTTGCCACTTGCCAATTTTTTTATGTTTGCACTTACCTAGATATATCTTTTTTTTGGCACAAGAAAATTAGTGTGAAACAAACTATGTTTCATAGACGATACAACATCCATAATAAGTAAATGCAAGATAGTATGTTAATCTATCAAATATAGTGTTCTGGAGTGGTGATGGCGACACACCGACTTTTTGTGCCTGGAACTAAGATTTTAATGTGTGACTCATCTGCACTGTTGGGGTGGTTTGTTTTATACATTGTGCCAGCTTTGTCATTGCAACAGATATTCGGAGGAGTCTAACAGTTTACTTCATGACCTCTACATGTGAAATATTCTGAACACTGTTTCAATATTAGCCATAAAAAATACATAGATAACTTGTATATTATAGACTTGGATCTCAAGATTTTTTCCTATTTTTCTAAAAACGTGTAATATAGCCACAGAATGCTTTGATGTTTTTATACACACAATTGTCCAAGCATTCTTTGTAATAGCCAGAAACCTTTTCTTCTTTCCTGGATCCATTTTTCCATCTTAGTTTACTGTTCTTTAAATGCATTGTCCTATTTATCTTTGCAGCCTCCGTTTGAACCTCAACTAATACCTCATTCTTTTAAAGCTGCCAGCAATTTCTGTTCCCCCTTAAGAAAAAACGTGCAATATGTTTAGAGAAAACAAATGTAATGTGCTTTTTTTTGTGTATACACAATGTATTTGTCTTGCGTGTTCACTTTTTATGCTGTTATATGTATGTTAAATCATTCTGCACTTTTCAAAGCATATAGTACTCCATATGAATCCTATGGATGAATGTCAAAATGGCACCCATCGTGTTCATTTCACGAAACACTGGTGGAATAATAATGTACAATAAACTTTGTAAAATGGAACATTGTTTTGTGTTTTTTGATTTATTTCAATTTTATATCGGTAAGTGATAAACTACATTCTGGTTAAAATTTCCTGTAAATGCTAGTTATACCCAAACTGTAATTCCTCCAACTCTAGTGCGACTTACCTGTATTCTTGCAAGTGTAATTTGCAGCGCTAAAGAGTTGAAACGAAAGCGGTTACTATTTGAAGAAAAGGCTTCTTTGTATATTAGTTACGTTGGTGCATGATGTAGTTAAGCCAAGGCTTCTAGGATGCTTCTCGCTTTCACTATTGGAGTATTGATGAGATGGATTACGTACTGTTACTTAAAATTTGCCTTCATCGGTGGTTGCAATTTGGCAGTGGTCAGGCCTTGCTGTAAAGAGCTTGAATAGTTATTGTTCTTTTCTGAACTCAATAGCATTTGAGGTGAGCAAAGTAGGGGCAGTACAGCCAGTTTAGGTGTGGCCTTATGAAGGGTTGAGGGCACCCAGTATTTAAGTATCCTAATATCTCAACTGGGTGAGTTAAACATTTGATGCAGAGATCTCTCCGACGAAAGCTCGCTAGTTTAAATCCCAAGAGAGCTGACCAGCTCTTAACCATCCCATGTTGATAAATTGAATAGCCTTCAACAAGATGACAGTAGCCGGTGTTATTTAAAGAGCTAGAAAACGGCAAGAAACTCTAGTAGCACTTAATATATAAGTTAACAAAAGTGCATTAAATACTTGTCTTTGGGGGGCGTGGCCAAGATGGCGGGGTGAGAGGACGTCTTCCTCGCGAGCTCCCAGGCCTCTTCGCCCCAGGACCGGTAACCAGCGCAAGATCTCCCACCTGATCGGCCGGGAAATAAGCGTCCACGGCGGTAGTGTGCTGGCGGCAGCTGTGAGGACCCTGGGGGTTCCGTGAGGCTCTGGTGTGACCCGGCGGCTACCGAGAGTGACGGCGCGGCCGAAGGGAGAGCGGAGAGCCGGGCAAGGGGGCCGCGCGTCTGGGCTGCCTTTTACGCCAGTGCCCGGCGCGGAAAGTGCGGCCTGGTGCCACGCGACAGAGCAGGAGGCGCCCAGCGGTAAGCGAGGGCCGGACGGCCGCAGGATTGGCCTCAGAGAAGTGGCTGGGGGAGCTGCCTGGCCCGGGGAAGCGAGAGGCTCCCCACCGCACAACCGGGCCGGCCCCGGAGCCATGTGGGGCTCCGCCAGAGCGGGGTGCCCTGAGGGCAGCGGTGAGGAATGAAGAGACAAGAGGGCTGAACAGTGGCAGCAGTGGGTGGTTGACGGAGGGAGCAGAGCAGACCAGCCCCATGCACGGGCGAGGCGGCCCACGCGGACACCGGAGGGGCTGACCAGCAATCACAGCAGCGGCCCGGAGAGCGCTTCGGACCCCTGGCGACGGACTACTGGTGCGCAGAGGCCACAGCGGTGCCGGACCTGAAACCGCGGAGCACAGAGGGGGTGAGGAGTGGCCCAGCGCACGGGGGAGGCTGCGCAGTGGCACACCGATGCCGGGGGCTCGCCGACCGCGGCCGGGAGCTGAGAAGGAACGAAGGACTACCCCAAAGAGCTCAACAGGGGTACGGTGAGGACTGCTTGCCCTGGAGGGCTGGCGCGACTCAGCTCACGGCACCGGAAAGTGGCGAGGTAGGAGGCCGCACACGTGGAGAGCGCTAGGCCCGGAGGCAAGCAGATAGCGCCGCAAGGGAGGTCCCGTGAGGAATCCAACGCTGTCTAGGCAGGACAGGCGCGGAGCACAGTGCCCTGGGAGCAGCGGTGACCGACAGGGCGGAGAGCCGGATCACCGGCGTGTGGAGGGACTCGAGGGCCCAGCGACCGCAGACACTGGTGCAGGTAGGAGTCGCCGCAAGGGAGTGACCGAGTGGTCCTGGCCGGAGGCACCTGAAGGCGGCACTGAGAGCCAGGGGCCCACAGCGGTGGTAAGCAGAGCAGATCCCCACGTCCCACCAGGCATGGCAGGCCACAGGGGCGGGAAGAAGGGGGAGCGCACACTCCCCGAACTCCTTGGCAGAACCCAGCAGAGAACGGAGAGGGGGCATTCGTCGCCTAGCTCCTCTGGAGGCACTGGGGAGGTCGTTGGGGGCGAACCTCCAATCACAAGATCATTTATGGAATCCCTCTTTAGCTCCCTCAGGGACGACTTCCAAACCCTGAAAAACGAAGTGGCCGCCGAGGTGCGGGAGCTGCGCCGAAAGGTGGATGGCCTGGGGGAACGTGTGGCTACAGTGGAGGACACGGGCCAGAGGCGCGACGAGGAGTTCGAACTACTGCAACAAGAGGTGTTGCGCCTCCGGGACCAGCAGATCGACCTCCAGGCACATGCTGAGGACCTCAAATAGATCTCGGCGGAATAATGTCAGAGTTCGGGGAGTTCCGTCGAACGAAGAAGGGGCAGACACTGCGGGATATCTACGGGAGCTGTTTCGGGAGATTCTGGGCAAAGCGGAGGACTTCTTCATTAGAATCGGCAGAGCGCATAGAGTGGGGCCGCCGCGGAGGGCATCGGCGCCGCCCCCGGACATCTTGGCCTTCTCCCGGACTTCCCCCTTAAGGAGCGCATCCTAGCAGAGGCGCGAAAGCGGCAGTCCTTGTCCTTCCGGGGCCACCCGGTGGCCCTCTACCAAGACTTATCCGCCATCACACTCCAGAAAAGAAAATCTTTCAAAATTGCTACGGATTTTCTAAGGGAGCATAATGTACCTTATGCCGGGAAATAAGCGTCCACGGCGGTAGTGTGCTGGCGGCAGCTGTGAGGACCCTGGGGGTTCCGTGAGGCTCTGGTGTGACCCGGCGGCTACCGAGAGTGACGGCGCGGCCGAAGGGAGAGCGGAGAGCCGGGCAAGGGGGCCGCGCGTCTGGGCTGCCTTTTACGCCAGTGCCCGGCGCGGAAAGTGCGGCCTGGTGCCACGCGACAGAGCAGGAGGCGCCCAGCGGTAAGCGAGGGCCGGACGGCCGCAGGATTGGCCTCAGAGAAGTGGCTGGGGGAGCTGCCTGGCCCGGGGAAGCGAGAGGCTCCCCACCGCACAACCGGGCCGGCCCCGGAGCCATGTGGGGCTCCGCCAGAGCGGGGTGCCCTGAGGGCAGCGGTGAGGAATGAAGAGACAAGAGGGCTGAACAGTGGCAGCAGTGGGTGGTTGACGGAGGGAGCAGAGCAGACCAGCCCCATGCACGGGCGAGGCGGCCCACGCGGACACCGGAGGGGCTGACCAGCAATCACAGCAGCGGCCCGGAGAGCGCTTCGGACCCCTGGCGACGGACTACTGGTGCGCAGAGGCCACAGCGGTGCCGGACCTGAAACCGCGGAGCACAGAGGGGGTGAGGAGTGGCCCAGCGCACGGGGGAGGCTGCGCAGTGGCACACCGATGCCGGGGGCTCGCCGACCGCGGCCGGGAGCTGAGAAGGAACGAAGGACTACCCCAAAGAGCTCAACAGGGGTACGGTGAGGACTGCTTGCCCTGGAGGGCTGGCGCGACTCAGCTCACGGCACCGGAAAGTGGCGAGGTAGGAGGCCGCACACGTGGAGAGCGCTAGGCCCGGAGGCAAGCAGATAGCGCCGCAAGGGAGGTCCCGTGAGGAATCCAACGCTGTCTAGGCAGGACAGGCGCGGAGCACAGTGCCCTGGGAGCAGCGGTGACCGACAGGGCGGAGAGCCGGATCACCGGCGTGTGGAGGGACTCGAGGGCCCAGCGACCGCAGACACTGGTGCAGGTAGGAGTCGCCGCAAGGGAGTGACCGAGTGGTCCTGGCCGGAGGCACCTGAAGGCGGCACTGAGAGCCAGGGGCCCACAGCGGTGGTAAGCAGAGCAGATCCCCACGTCCCACCGGGCATGGCAGGCCACAGGGGCGGGAAGAAGGGGGAGCGCACACTCCCCGAACTCCTTGGCAGAACCCAGCAGAGAACGGAGAGGGGGCATTCGTCGCCTAGCTCCTCTGGAGGCACTGGGGAGGTCGTTGGGGGCGAACCTCCAATCACAAGATCATTTATGGAATCCCTCTTTAGCTCCCTCAGGGACGACTTCCAAACCCTGAAAAACGAAGTGGCCGCCGAGGTGCGGGAGCTGCGCCGAAAGGTGGATGGCCTGGGGGAACGTGTGGCTACAGTGGAGGACACGGGCCAGAGGCGCGACGAGGAGTTCGAACTACTGCAACAAGAGGTGTTGCGCCTCCGGGACCAGCAGATCGACCTCCAGGCACATGCTGAGGACCTCAAATAGATCTCGGCGGAATAATGTCAGAGTTCGGGGAGTTCCGTCGAACGAAGAAGGGGCAGACACTGCGGGATATCTACGGGAGCTGTTTCGGGAGATTCTGGGCAAAGCGGAGGACTTCTTCATTAGAATCGGCAGAGCGCATAGAGTGGGGCCGCCGCGGAGGGCATCGGCGCCGCCCCCGGACATCTTGGCCTTCTCCCGGACTTCCCCCTTAAGGAGCGCATCCTAGCAGAGGCGCGAAAGCGGCAGTCCTTGTCCTTCCGGGGCCACCCGGTGGCCCTCTACCAAGACTTATCCGCCATCACACTCCAGAAAAGAAAATCTTTCAAAATTGCTACGGATTTTCTAAGGGAGCATAATGTACCTTATGCCTGGGGTCACCCATTTCGACTGATATTTCGATGGAATGGCACCATGCACCAACTCCGCTCCCTGCAGGAGACGTGCGGAGTTCTGGGCATCACTGCAACGGAAGATGATGCGACAGCGCACCGACGGCGGCGCTCAGGCGGGGATGGATGGCAATGGGTGTCCCGGCGACGACCCCGCGAGCGCTCAGGGAGACCAGACTCGCCCGCCATCAGAGCCAGCATGGAAAGCGCAGTGCAGGAAGTGGCTGAGAACACCGGCGCCAACGTAGTGGCACTGACAGCATAAAATCACTCCGGGGGGAGATCACTTTCGCCATATTTCACTTGCAGGTTTGGGGGCTGGGGGAGGGGGGGGCGAGCGGGGAGGGTCCAGTGGCTGGACGTCCACTTGAGTATCCTACCATAGACTGGTTCCTAGTGGGACTTGACTTGGACTATGATGACCAGGGGTTGGGGGGGGGAGGGGGAGACGGGGGGGGGGGAGTTACCCAGAGTTATTGGCCCGTTGCCAGTGGAAGGAAGGTTAGAGGGGTAGTTGGGGGGGGGGGGGAGGAGAGGAGAGGGGCGGGGAGGGACAGGAAGAAGGGGGTCCGTCGAGACAGGAGGGGGGAGAAAGAGGTGAGAGGGGGGGTCGTCCAGTGCGTTAACAGGGTCAGTGCCGCAGCTGCTGCGCTTGGAGTGCGATCGGGGGTCAGTGGGACTGCCATGCGAATACATCTGTCTCCTCTTATGATGGCCACAACTCTTAACATTTTGACACTTAACGTCAGGGGCCTCAATAACCCGGTTAAACGGCGGGCTGTCCTAGCACTTTTAGAGAACACCCGGGCGGAAATCTGTCTTCTTCGGGAGACACACCTTTTGCCCCGAGATTGCCCTCGGTTGCGATCACGCTCGTTCCCCACACAGTTCTTCTCGTCCCACCACACGAAAACCGCGGGGGTAGCGATTCTAGTAGCCCGACACTTTCGAGGAGAAATCCTCAACAAACCGGCGGAACAGAAAGGAAGGCTCTTAGCTTACAGGTTCCGAGTGGCGGGTCTTTCCTTCACAATCGGGTCTCTCTATAGCCCCAACGATAGGCAGGAATCCTTCCTTAGCTCAGCGGTGGGGGAGGTCATGGCCACACCGGATAGGCATATCATTGTCGGCGGCGATTACAACATGGTCTTTGACTCGGCGCTGGACAGGTAAGCGCAACGCTCCCCACAGGTGGGGGAATTCTCGGCCGGGTGCAAAGCCCAGCTGGCGGAAATGGACCTACATGACCTCTGGCGCTGCATGCCCACGGCCAGAGACTACTCCTATTACTCACACGCACACAAAACTTACGCGCGGCTGGACCACTTTCTGGTTACGGGGCCAGTACACTCTTTAGCTACGGAGGTGGGGGTGATATCCATGTCAGACCACGCTCCTGTCATGGCTACGTTTAGCTTGCCGCCGACCTCCCACTCCCCCCGGGTCTGGCGTCTCCGGGACTCCTTGCTATATCGGAAGGAGGTGGTCAAGCAGGTCACGGCGGCGATCCGGGAATATCTTTCTCACAATGATAGCTCTGACACCTCCAGAGCGACCCAATGGGCTGCACTGAAAGCGGTTCTGCGAGGGGAATTTATCGCGATCTCCTCCGCGGATAATACGGCCCGGCAACAGAAGCGGGCGGAACTCACTCAAAGGGTCCGTGAACTGGAGCAAATGCACTGTAGGACAGGGGACCCCCGGGTTTGGCGGCGGCTCAAGGAGGCGAGAAAGCTCTTGACGGCGTTAGATATGGACCGGGCGGAATATGCGGCGTTGCGCTTAAAGCACGCCTATTACAGGGGGGGGGGACAAGTGCGGTAGGCTACTGGCGAGTAAACTCCGGGTGGTATGGCAGAAGCAGATGGTGAAGGAGCTCCACAGCCCGACGGGCGCGAGAGTCTCGGAGGAAGCTGATATTGCAAAGCTCTTCCGCAGGTACTACGCGGACCTTTTACGCCGGGGAACCCCCGGACGCCCCTGCGATACAGAGGTATCTGGACGCGGTCTCTCTGCCATCCTTGACGCTCTCACAGGCGGAGACCCTAGACAAAGAGATCCGGATCGACGAAGTCATATCAGCCATCGCTCGTCTTAAGCATGGTAAATCCCCGGGCCCGGATGGATATACGTCCCTGTTTTACAAAACGTTCTGCACGGTATTAGCGCCGGTTCTCACGTGCCTTTTCAACACCTTCGCTGAGCCTGGGGCCATCCCGCCGGACTTGTTACAGGCGTCCCTCGTGGTTATACCCAAGCCAGGGAAGGATAGATCGCAGTGCGGCTCGTACAGGCCGATATCTCTTTTAAATATCGATCTCAAATTATACACTGGGATCCTGGCAGCACGCCTGGCTCCGAACCTCCCGGGGCTTCTTGACCCGGATCAGGCCGGGTTCGTCCTAGGAAGGCAGACGGTAGACAACACTAAGCGAATTACTCATCTTATAGAAAAGGTGTCCCGGATCCCAGGGGAGAGGATGCTGCTAGCAGTGGACGCGGAGAAGGCGTTTGACCTCGTTCTCTGGCCCTATCTAGAACAGGTGCTAGTGAAATTTGGGCTGGGGGACAAATTCCGCAGCATGATCTTCAACTGCTACCGGTCCCCAACTGCCGTGGTGCGTGTGAACGGGTACAGCTCTAAATGTTTTCACATCGAAAGGGGCACGAGGCAGGGATGCCCGCTGTCACCTTTACTTTTCGCTCTCTACATGGAACCCTTCGCGCACAGGATCCATAGCAACTTGGCGGTGAGAGGGGTGAAATTTGGCGGGTTTTCCCACGCTGTCAGCTTATATGCTGATGATGTCATACTCTTTCTGGAAGACCCGCTGCAGGGCCTGCCGGCATGCATTGCGGAGCTAACATCCTTCGCAGAGGTCGCGGGATTCAAGATGAACTTGAGCAAATGGGTAGCCATGGACCTCTCTCTCTCACCAACGACTAGAACCCTTCTGCAACAACAGGTACCGATAGTCTGGTCGGCAGCTCCCATACCCTATTTGGGAATTAGGCTGGCCCCCACATTGCCCGCTATGGTCGCCGCGAACTATACCGCCTTGGGCGAGAAGATAAAGGGAGAATTGACTCGGTGGGATCGCAACACCCTCTCGCTGCTGGGCAGAGTAGAGGCAGTCAAGATGATGATTCTCCCTCAGATATTGTATCTGTTTCGCGCGCTGCCACTACAGCCGCCGGTCGGTTGGATCCAGAAAATAAAGTCTGACCTAGCACGCTTTATATGGCAGGGCAGAAGGCCCCGGATGCGGAGAGCGCTCGCGATGCTGGCTCCGGAGGCGGGGGGGGGCTGGGCATCCCGGACCTCCGTAAATACTTTCAGGCGACACAGTTGCGTTATCTGGTGGAATGGAGCCGGTGGGAGTCTGTCAAACACTGGCTCTTTCAGGATCAGGCGGTCGCGGGCAGGCCCCTGCAGGAGGTGCCGTTTCTACGTAGGGCTCATCGCCCTGCGAACCTCTATGCTTCCTACATCACCAGAGTCCCGCTCAGGGTATGGGACGCCACCAATACAGCGTTTGACCTGACGACCTTTCCATCACCACTGACGCCCTTAGTGGACAACCCTGATTTCACCCCGGGGATGGAACGGGGGGCGTTCACACACTGGCGTACGGCAGGCTGCCGGGCGCTGTCACCTGTACGACTCGGAAGGGGTCATTCCCTTTCAGCGCTTCCGGCAAGAATATTCATTCCAAGAAACTGAGAGGATGCGTTACACGCAGGTGCGCCATTGGGCTCTGCATCCTAAGGTGCGAGCGGCTGCAGACAGACGGCTCCTCCCTTACGAACGCTGGCTTCTGACGCGGGCGTCGGACGCTAAGTTCATAAGTGACCTCTATCGGTTTCTCCAACTGCCGTCGGCACACTTCTATAACCCGGGTAGAGAGCGTTGGGAAAAGGAATTGGGCAGAGTCTTAAGCCAGGAAGAATGGGAACAGATAGCTTTTAGGGCCAGGCACTCAGCATACCACACAGGCCTCACTGAGACCCTCACTAAAATCTCGACCTAATGGTACTATACCCCAGAACGCATACACGCCATGGACAGTGGTAAGGAGGACACTTGCTGGAGAGGCTGTGGGAAGGTGGGTACGCTTTCACATCTCCTGTGGGACTGCCCGCTCTTGGAGGCCTACTGGAAGGAGGTGTTAGATACCGTAGACACCCACTTTGACACCGAGCTGCCGCGTCTCCCGGTCTATATCCTGCTAGGCCTCCCTAATCAGTTGATGTACCCCTTAAAGTCACGCAGAGGGAGACAAATAGCCATTGCCTTAGGGTCAGCCGCCCAGAACATCCTCATACATTGGCGCACCGCTACACTTCCCACGGTTACGGGCTGGCTCCATAGATTGTGGCATGTACTGGGGATGGAGATGATGTCGTTGGCAGTGGCAAGCGGAGCGGTTTGCGGACATATGGCAGCCGTTCCAGTCTTTGCTGGTCACGGAATTTAGAGAACTGACCTGTCCGTGGTATCTTTGACTTCTGCGGCTTACCGTGCAGGGGGAGCGCGCCTCTTGATTGAGTCTGTCACGCATCCCCGGAGAACGGCCATTCGAACTCGATTGATATACCTGAAGACCCGCACTGGACGACGGACTGGGGGGGGGGGGGGTAGTGGGTAGGGGACTTTAGGGGTTGAGGTACTTGGGCTGGGGAAGGGGAGGGCGTAGGGGGGCGGGGTGAGTTTATTTTTCTCTTTGTTTTCTTGAAGTATTGAGTGGATAACGCCCTAACGGGTAGATCATGGCCGCAGAGCCTAGAGCGGAGTCTCAGCCTCATGGAGGAGTTCTCGCTCTGGCGAGCGCCGGGCGGAGTGGTTCCTCAATGGCCGGCCCGGCTGGGCAGCATATGGCAGAGAATGGTCAACATTGCCCCTCAGAAGAACCCGGGGGTCCTTTTGTCCCCTTCAGATTTAAACGCGGCCGGCCCCACGGGGTTGTAGGCGACATGCTGTGTGTAATGGGGGGCCAACCACGGGTAGCTACTTGTGGCCTTGATGGGATGACTTATCAGCGCAGTGATCCGCCGGCCCGCAGGGTTGTAGGCGAAAGCTGCTGATGCCGCTCCAATACTTTGTTTTCTCTAATAAAAACAGATTTAAACCTAAATACTTGTCTTTGGATAAAATATGTTCTGCAAGGCGTTACTAAGTGAGTGGAAGAATAAACTCAAAAAATCAATTAAAACCATGTATCACTAGCTGGTTGTCTGTTTATCATTTCGGACTTCCACTTGTTTTCCTTGTAAGGGTGAGCCAGTTTTATGGGACTGTTTGTATTCTGTTTTAAGATTGTGCCTTATACTTAGAGTTGAAATTATGATCTTATATAGGATATTTTGATTAGACTTCTAGACTACTTACACTTTTTAGTATTCTAGTTAATACTAGGTATGCAGTCAGTCGCTCTACCCAGTCAGAAAAGGGGATCTGTAAAAAGTATCTCCTATTTCGCCTTGCAGCACTGTTTAAGACCACTATGGTGCTTGCTACTAGATACTTGCCAGTTTTAAAGTATGCATACCCAAAACAATTGAAGACTTGGGCTATTAGAGCGACCATTTAACAATTACTCGTGCAGTTATAAAGTTCACATTGTGAAACTGATTACAGATTGTCTGTGACCCTCTGTGTTGAGGGGCCTAAAGGAGAGCAAGTTCCTAAGGACTGGCACTACATGCAAACTGCACACCCATATGCAATGAATGGCAAAAGGCACTCCTTGCCGCAGCGGAGAAGAATCCCTTTTATGCTCTTCAGGGACACATAAATGAAAGCTAGATCACTTTTATACTGGAGCAAGGGCCCCTTGCCTGACAACAGAACATCACTCCCCAAGCAGTAAAAATGTAATGGAACATTACATTACCTGACCTAGAGTGAACAACATCCCCTGGTAGTCTTGACAACAAAGACTGTGAGGCAAGATAACAGGGCAACATGGAGCCCAAATTATTTTCCAGTCTGAGCCCAGGAGAGGTTGTGGGCTGATGAGGCGGCGACACACTTGTCATCTTTGAGGGTGCCTTTGTCCATCATGGTCCTTCCAACTCTCAATTGGTTCATGACACTAGTGGGACGGACTATGGGAAATCTCTGCAGAGTTCTTTGGGGACTGTCAGTATGATAATTGTTAGAAATTGGGTTGTAGGTTGACTGGGGTATTGAGCCCTAATCAAGCAGCAACCACAATCCTAGTCAAGGTAAGAGGCAGGCAAACCCTGAATTAACCTGTGCTCCCCCTCGGTAGCTTGGCAAAGAGCAGTCCGGTTTAACTCCGAAGCAATGTGTAAAGTATTAGTGCAACACTTCAAACAATAAAATAGTTACAACACTGCACAAAAAGGTTCCATAATAGAATACAAATAGCTCTTGATTTCATAAATAAAACAATACCAAAACGGCAAAAATCCAATGTGTAGAACTTGAGATATTGAATTTCAAAGTTCTTAGGTCAAAATAGTGACTAGAAGCAATAAGCAATAATCTAGATATCTGATCACACCGGACCAGGACCAAGTCAAAGGTTCAGGTTGACCGTGATGGAGCGTGAGGCTCATTGAACAAAAGTACCTTATTTCTGGGTGCATCAGCATCGAGGATGCGGTGTACAGTCGTGGTGTCAATTCTGATCCACGCAGCAGCTATGATTCGCTGGTCCCGATTCATGCAGCAGTGTTGAATTGTCGACTCCGGAGAGCTACGATGCGCAGGCTTTGTTGTTGGGTCTGCTGCAACGGAGACGCAAGGACTTTGCGTTATAAAGCGTGTGATGCAGTGCTGGTGCTGAAGGCGATGCGTCTGGTCCAATCCATGCAGCAGCGGCGATGCGTAGGTGCCAATCCACGCATCTGAGGCTATGTGACAATTCTTATCCACTCTGCAATGTGTCGGTACAAAAGCAGATGCTTTGGGTCCACTGGAACAAGCACCTTAGGCCCACTTCCAAGGGTCGAGGACTGGGGTGGCGCCATTTGGCAGGGCAAACTCACAGATGGCAAAGTCCAGGTGCAGAAGCAAGGTATTTGGAAGTCTTTTATGTCCCCCAGGCTTAAGATCAGGGGGCCAGCTAGCTAGCCCTTGAAGTCAACTCTGGGATCAAGTAATGCAGGTCCAGCCCTTCTCACCCTGGCAGTGGAGCAGCAGGACAGCACAGCAAGGCAGGAGTCCAGCAAATGAGCAGTCAGCAGAGTGATAGACCATCAGCAGCACAGCAATCCTTCCTTGCAGAGTCTGCACAGGTCCAGAAGTGAACAGAATTGGTGGTGTTGGAGGTCTATTACTTATACCCAGTTTTGCCTTTGAAATGGGGGAGACTTCTAAGGCATACATTTGAAGTGCACAGAGGTCCTCCCTCCCTGCCCTGGCTCCAGACTCGCTACAGGGGGATATGCAGTACTTTGTGTTGGGATAGGACACAGCCTATTCAGGTGTAAGTGAGGCTGGGTCAAGCCCCTCCCTCCCATCCTGCCAGAATGGTCCATCAAGTCATATCTAAGCTACCACTGTGTCACCGTCTAAACAAGCCCGACTGTCACCCACGTGACCCGAGACCGGCAGCAGAAACCAAATGGCTAAAGTAAGAAAATGCCAATGTTCTAACAGTGAAACCACAAATCTAGGACTGTAAGTCTTAGACAGGGTGCGCACTACCTAATGCACTCCGGACGAGTGCTTTTAACACCTTGTTGGCCAGTGACTTTGAACTACACGTGACACAACAATTAACAAAGTGATCAGATACACACACATCTTTCAAATGTACAGAAAATAGGTCTAAAAGGACCATATCATGAGTATATAACAGGAATGTAGCATGATTGAAGAAAAAAAATAGCATCAAGAAGTAACTGTTAGAGCAGGAAATATGTTTAATTTGTAGATTTTCCCTGACGAAGGGTGATTGCACACCCGAAATGCATTGGCAGAGTTGACATCCATGTCAGAATGCATCACTGAATTCCTGAACTAACTAGAGTTGGTTGAAGTTTTTATCTGTGAATAAAACAAGCTGAAGACTCGCATCTATATGAAGCAATTTTACTTCTTTTCTGTACATTTTAAAGATTTTTGTGTATCTGATAACTTTGTTAATTTTTGTGTCACTTGTAGTTCAAAGTCATTGGCCAACAATGTGTTAAAGCACTCGTCCGGAGTGCATTAGGCAGTGTGCACTCTGTCTAAGGCTTACAGTCCTACATTTGTTGTTTCAATTTTGCATGGGTGGCAGGGTGGTACCACCACAGAGGGTACACACCAACATTGAGTAATTTTGATTCTATGGTACATTAGGTTCACTATTAGAACATTGAGTGCATCACCGCTGTTGTACGATTTAACGTTCTATAAGTGGCATTTTCAGAATTGTAATTTAAAATCAGACTTCTCCAATAACTAAGATTTTAAATTTGGATTCCAGAGACACCAAACTTGGAAAGTCCACTTATACAATAGAATAAGGTAATCCAAATGTTATCCTATGGGATAGCTAGGCCGTACAGTAGTCATATTTGAGAGTTTTTTTTACTACCGGGACATGTAAAACTTGAAAGTACATGTCTTGCCTTTATAAATATTTTCCATCCTGCCCTCTAGGTTGTCTAGGGCCTACTTTAGGGGTGACTTATATGTGTAAAAATGAATGCATGTGCCTTGCAAGAGGTTTATCTTGCCAGGTCGAAATGGCAGTGTCACCTGCACACATGGGCTCTGCACTGTCGGGCATGAGCCATGGTTAGAGAACTACTAAGTGGGTGGCATAATAAATGCTGCAGGCCCACTACTAGCATTTGATTTACAGGCCCTGAGTGTTGGAACTGGCACTTTCTGGTTGGCTGAGGCAGTAACCCAGCCAGGCAGAACCTACCACTCCCACACACTGTATAACCTGCACTCACCCTTGGGTAGCTTGGCACTGAGCATTCAGGCTTACCACAGAAGCAATGGGGAAAGCAATGGCACAGCACTTGCTCAGATAAGTATCTTGCACGTCACAAAGGAGACTTCGCGTGAAGTATGTAGATAACATTTGTAATCAACACCTAATCAACACAACATAAGCATCACATATTTCTGGGCATAAATCCCATCGTGAATTCTTACTAGCAGTACTAGGCCTAGCCGTGTTCAAATGACATCAGTAAAATGCACAGTTAGGGAAGATCCTAATCTACACACGCACCTTTATGCGGTGCAACCAATTGTCCACCCCAGACCCACCCTATCAATTCCTGCAGCCGCGCCAAGGCACTACCGGACCGCCGCCTGTAATTGAGGCCCCACAGGAGGCGTTGCAATAAGGAAACGGCCTCGCGGAGTCCCCGAACTGTAATATAGCTTCTCTGCCCTGATTTGGAAACTTTTCCGGCGCGAATACCAGTGCGCGGTCTCCCTTAAAATGGAACCTGTTCCCTGCTGCCTGTAATCAGAGCCCGAGACGGTGGTGCTCCTCTGTGTCCTGGAGGCGAGAGTGTGGGGGACTGCCACCGAGGGCTGAGGTGGGGGCGGTGGTGCACAGCCTTGCTGCCTGAAGGGGACATCGACGGCCGATGTGGGCACAGAGAGATCCTGGCACCACCCCGAGTTCCTGCGACGGCCGGTGAGGAATCCGAATGCCGGAGCTCTACCCCGCCCATGCTATTGTATGGACAATTCCCGCAGCCGCGCCAAGGCACTACCGGACCTCCACCTGTAATTGTGGAACCACAGGAGGCATTGCAATAAGGAAACGGCCTTGCGGAGTCCCGGAACCGGGGGGGATCGCGTTCCTGCAACCGGCGAATGGGGATTGATACGATACCGCCCACTGTCTCCTCGGTTGTGCATCGTGATATAGGGCTGGAAGGGCGGTGAGGTTTGCCGCAGTGTCCCCTGGTGACGCCCCCGTCCCTGCATCCTGGCTCCTCTGTGGTGGGGGGGCTGTCGTGACTTGTGCGGGTCGGCACGGGAGCTGCGGGCTATCGGACATTGGCCTCACCGTGAGGGGTGGCTCACCGCTTGCCTGTGATTCGTCCAGCGGTCCCCGCTAATCTACCACGAACATCAGGCAATCCCCATTGACCTACCACAAATACGGAAATTTCTCCTACCATGGCGGGGGGGAATCCTGTCTTTGCCTGCGGCGCTGCCTGGTGCCGAGATCGAGATAGAGGTGCCGCCGTGATACTGGGCCCTCCAGACTCCTTCCACGCTATCCCCCCTACCCCCAGTTTTCATCCCTGCAGATAAAGAACAAGTTCCACCATTGGAGAGGGGAGATGGAGGGTGCTACCTCTCGTCTATTGACTGCCCTATGTTGTAGCCTGTGGCTGTGCTTTGCCCGCCTTCTGCCCTGGTCTGCTCGACTATCCCCAAAATTGCCAACCTACACGGCTACACATGCTTCAGGGGCTGACTCAGTGATGCGTCCCATTTCCTTTGGACCTTCCGCTTTCCCGTGCTGCATCCAGTGACCATTGAGACCCCAGCGCTACTCTACCCTCCCAGCCAGGGACACATGCTCCTCCTGCCCACAACTTACTCTAGATCACTGTCTGGACACTGCCTCTTGTGGGCCTAACCAACGCTGTGAGGTGGTGCCTTTCTTAATGGGCCGACACGTCAAGGAGGGCATTATCAGGACCCTACACTGGTTTCCATTGACCGCCCGGTGCCCACGCTGTCGATCCGACCCCACTGGGCCACCCAAGGGTCAGAAAGTGGCAAATGGACTGAGAAAGCATTCACTCGGTCGCACGCTACTGCACCGCCGCCAACGATGGCGAAGGACAAAGAACCTAAAGAGTCCCTACAGGGGAAACTGGACCGCTATGCCACAGTGCTCCCCACAACGGGGGGTTCAGAGGGCGGCCCTGCCCCTCCTCCGGACACGGCAACCATCCTGCAAGCCATTCGTGAGTCCAGAGAAAGCCTGGAAGGGAAGATGTCAGAGATCCGCTCGGAAGTGACGCCGCTTCGTCACTACCTCTGCAAAGTCTGAACGGGTGACCGAAGCCGAACACCGCATCTTGGAATTTGAAGAAAGTTTTGCATGCCACACGGAAAGATATTACAGGCCTCTTGACATTCATGGCTGAGGTAGCCTGGAGAGTGGATGACGCGGAAAATGGGGCCAGGAGGAACAACCTGAGATTTATTGGTTTTCCGGAAAAGGCAGAGGGGTCTGATCCGGGACAGTTTCTCTTGACCTTCTTGAAAGATACCCTGCCACAGGCACCGTTCTCAGCTTGTTTTGTCATGGAACAGGCCCACCGGATGCCGAATTTTCCTCCACCTCCGGGGGCTCCTCCCCGACCCCTAATAGCACGTTTTCTGAACTTTCAAGATCGGGACTTAATACTGCGAGAACTGAGTAAGAAATTAGAGATCACCTATGAAAACACTCGAGTGATGGTGTTCCCAGACTACTCCCGTGATGTACAAAAGCAGAGACGGACTTTTGATCAGGTCAAGGTCAAACTAAGGGCACTCGGACTTCAATATATGTTACTATTCCCGGCCAAACTCCAGGTTATTTTCATAGACTCCACGTTGTTCTTTCAAACCCAGGAAGAGGCATGGTCCTGGATCGAAGAACGGCCGCAGTTGCGGCGGTGGACACCAAACGCCTCGAGCCAACTTTCAATGAAACGAGGGGGCCCAACTCAGGTAAGACCCAAAGACAAACGTCGGAGAAGTGTGGTAAGATCACGAAACGCTGCAGGGGACACACCGGGAAGAGCACTGCACTCCAGAGACGCGGATACGCATCTGTCGGAGTCCGGAGACGAGGTGGTTCGTTTACGCCCATCGCAGTCCCTGCTTAGATCGGATGATGCCGGACACACCGAACTGTCCGAGAGAGGAGATTCAGATGATGCGGACAGTGAACACCCGTTGCTTGAAAGTATTCTACGACTAGAAGCATCAGAGCAAAGCCTGCCGGTACCGGGTACGCAGCAGCAACAACTACCTAACAATGGCCAAGAGGACTGAGAACCGGGGCCAGATGGCCGCCTTCAGACAGTAAGACTTTCCTAAGGCTTTGTAACTATTGAGAGACTTGGACCTGAGCCGGGGAAACAATTTGTGTCTGGTTTTTGTTTTATTATTATTATTGTATAGTTAATTGATTGGGGGGGAAGGGAGGGTGACAGACCTCTTAGTGGATTACCCGAACCAGAGTTGTCATGAGGGGCGGTGTGGGTACCTGAAGAGTGTTGGGTGATCTGGACACTGTTTTGTGTGGTACATTGGGATTGTTCTATGGGAAAAGAGATCGTTTGAGTCAATGTTTTGAACATGCTGTTGGAGCAAGAGAGGGGAGGGTGGGAGGGGGCAGACTTCCGGGGACATACTGGACAAGTGACGAACCAAGAGATATGTCACAGTGGCAGATGATAGATATAAAGTAATGACATGGAATGTTAATGGCCTAGGTAATAAAGTCAAGAGGGGGTTGGTGTCCCGATATCTTAAGAGGCATAAACCTGATATCATATTCCTATAGGAAACACACCTGTTGGGCTCGAGCTGCTCATTCCTAGGTAGGGAACAATGCATCACTGTGGCTCATGCAGGATTTACTAAAGGCTCACGAGGAGTGGCAATCCTCATAAAAAAATCCCCTCCCTTCCATGCCACACAAAAATGGGTGGATACAGATGGGACTTATGGGGCGTTTCGAAACGCAAGATGTTTTTACTTCATCTTAGTGTGTGTAAACCCCCCCCCCCCGGCTGCAGCAGCGTACGTTGGAGAAATTAATTGATCTCCTCTTACACTATGACCCTGCCATACATATACTGGGGGAGATTTTAATGACCTGCTTGATCCCTCTTTGGACCGCACCCATATCCGACCGGATACCAATGAGACCACACCTCTGGCTCGATTTTCAGACCACCTGGGACTGACTGACCTGTGGCGGCGACACCACCCACATCAACGGGCATACTCTTATTTTTCTGGGGCCCACAGTGTTTTCACGGCTGGATTATCTTCTCGCCCTTGCGGGTGAAGTACATCAGGTAGACACCATATGGCATATAGCATCTCTGACCACTCTCCTCTCCTAATGAAGGTGGGTGGCAGGGGAGGGAATCAAATGGCACAGTGGCGATTGAGCTTGTGGGCATTGCAAGATGAGACAGTCTCCGAGGAGCTCCGGGTGGACTCCGAGCTCTATTTTAGTGAGAATGAAGGCTCGATGCCATCAGCGGTCGCTTAATGGGAGGCGTACAAAACGGTACTCCGTGATCGAGCACAGAACATAATTGCCCAAAAAAAGAAACGCGAAGCCCAGGAGATTGAAGATTTAGAACATAAACTCTGATGCCTAGTGGGGTGTGACCCCACCACATTAACTGACCACAATCTATGCCAAATTGAAGCAACTAAACGGTACTACCTAGCGCTAGCGACCAACGAGGTGAGAGCACAGCAGCTGGCAACCCAACATAGACTGTACGAAACCGGGGATAGAGCAGGGAAGTTAATAGCATGGTTAGGACGGAAAGAAATAGAGACACAATGGGTAATGTCTATTAAAGAAAACGCTGTTACCCACACCACTCCTGAGGCTATAGTGGGAGCCTTCGCGAGATACTACACAGCGCTGTACATAGCCAAACACCAGACAGAAGAACCACAAATACGCCAATACTTGAGTACCATTGACCCGCCCTCACTCACACAGGAGGAGAGAGACAGTCTAGAGGGGGATTTGACATTGGCAGAAGTGACTGAGGCCATTGGCCAGCAGAAGGCGGGAAAGACCCCTGGACCTAACGGTCTTCGGAGTGAATTTTTTTAAACTACATAGTGCATTGCTGGCACCACACCTGCTTGAGATGTTCCAGGATTCAAAGGAACAGGGGGTCTTGCCACGAGACCTCCGTCTAGCCACGGTGTTGGTCATCCCTAAGGTGGGGAAACCCCCAGATGACTGTGGGTCATATTGACCCATCTCCCTCCTTAACATTGAGACCAAGATTTTGGCCACGATCCTTGCGAGACGTCTCCTGACGGTAATTCTCCCTCTGATACACAGGGATCAGTCAGGCTTTATGCCACAGCGTTTTAATTTACGCCATCTAGCTAACTGGATGGACATGGTGCAGGGTTGAGATAGCCCCCATGTGCTTCTCTCGCTTGACGCTGAGAAAGCGTTTGACACGTTTCATTGGCCCTTCATGTGGTGCACCCTGGAAAAAATGGGCTTTGGCCTGGTGTTCCGAGACTGGTTGGCACTGTTATGTTATGTTAATAATTTCTTATAGAGCGCACGATCACCGGAATGTTTCATGGCGCTAGCTCTAGCGTGTGCCGGGACCAAGCAGGTGTTAGTTGTGGGCCTGAGTGAATAGCCATGTTTTAAGCATTTTCCTGAAGCTTGGGAGGTTATTGCAGGAGCGGGCTTCCAACGGAAGGGAATTCCATAATCTGGGAGCCAGAGTCGCAAACCTGCTTCCGTCTGACGGTGAAGCTTAAAAGATGGGAGGGCTAGGAGTTGAAGGTTGGCGGAGCGGAGGTAGCGGGAGGGGATGTACCTCGGAAGAAGGCAATTGATGAATTTAGGGCTGCGGCCATGAAGGGACTTGAAGATGATGCAGGCTGTCTTAAACGCAGTGTGTTGGGGGATGGGGAGCCAGTAGAGATTTTTTTAGCCGAGGCCTGGCAGATTTCCATTGCGGTTGCTGATGGATCAGTCTGGCCGCCTGGTTCTGGACCAGTTGGAGGCGATTGCTGAGGAAGAGTGGAAGGCTCAGGTATATAGAGTTGGCATAGTCCAGGCGTGACAGTACCAGGGTTATACAATACCCCTGAAGCTAGGGTCTGAGTAGATGGGGTTCTCCCTGCTAGCTGGCCGGTACAGCGTGGCACCAGACAGGGGTGCCCCTTAGCTCCTCTACTGTTTGCCCTCATCCTGGAACCACTGGCCTGTGTGGTTAGAACCCGTCGAGGACAGGGCGCTTCGTAGACCAGTCACATCTTTTAGACGAGGAACGCATATCACTTTATGCAGACGATATCCTGCTCTGTTACACAACCGGTTAAGACACTCCCCAAATATTACAAATCTTTGAGGAATATAGCGGCCACGCGGGCTATAAGATTAACTGGAATAAATCTACCCTCTGTTAAGTGGAGGGGTAGAGCCTCGCACCTATCCGAGCTGTTTGCGGCTCTCTACGGAGGGTTTTACTTATTTGGGGCTCTATATTACCACTGACCCTGTGGCTAGACTGGACTATAACATTAGACGAGTGCTACTGAATTTTCGGGAGGATGTGAAGAGGTGGAGTAACCTCCCTCTGACCATCATGGGGGGGCCACTATGTATAAGATGGTAACGCTCCTTCAGCTCCTTTATATTTTGCAAAATACCTATTATAAAGTACCAGACACTATTTTTACTTCCATTAACAGTTAGCTACGTCTCCTTCTCTGGGACGGAACCCACCCACAAATGGCACTGCAAACGCTGCAACGCAACCCATATAATGGAGGTTTGGCCTTACCAGATATCAGAGCATACGATAGAGCGGCCCACCTTATAGTCATCAATGAATGGAACCACACGCCAGGTTACCACCCTACCTATAGACTGGAAAGACTGCAATTCTGAAAACGCTGCCAACTACACTACACTTACAGGGGTGCGGGTGGTACGTGTCTTCTGCCGATACCCAATGCATACTGACGTCCTGGAAGAGTGCGAAAAAGCAGATGCACTGGGAAGGGAAACCTACACGAGAGAACCCCCCTTTGGGAGGGCACTATATTACCTGAGATCAGAAAACTGCGAGGCTTTAAGAAGTGGGACCTCATAAGTATTTCTAAGATAGGGGACCTGTTGGAGAGGGGCTCTAGCCTCGTTTTGTTCCCTTCAGTCTAAATACCAACTCCATAATTCCCAAGCTTATGCCTACTTTAGACTTCAACACGCCTGGCATGCGGAAGGGTTGGACGCTGGGACACTGCTGGAATATGCTCCGCTAGAAGGTAAGCTCCTGCAAGAAGAGATCCCGGCTCTGGCCATATCCTTGACATACAAGACGCAAATCAATAATATGCCTGACAACCTTGGTCCGCTATGTGCTAAATGGGAATTCACCACTAGTCCGTTGGAAGACATAGATTGGGAAACGGCCCTTATGCACCCGCGCGAAGTAGCGATTAGACGGAGGCTGCGTCTCATACAATTAAAGATCCTCCATAGATCCTATTTTGACAGGGCACACCTGCACACAATGGGGAGGGCTGAGGATCCAAACTGCCTTAGATGCCATGCAGAGCGTGGCACGTACATACACACCCTCTGGGAATGCAGACACATCCAAACTTACTGGTACACGATACTGGGAGACTTGAATAATATCCTTGGAGCGCAGCTAGGGTGGATGCGAAGTTTCTACTGCTGAGTATCCCCAC
Source organism: Triturus cristatus (assembly GCF_964204655.1). Lineage (NCBI taxonomy): Eukaryota > Metazoa > Chordata > Amphibia > Caudata > Salamandridae > Triturus > Triturus cristatus. The sequence continues at coordinate 671,147,637 of NC_140585.1, forward strand.
AGACATTGACCTGCCAAGACATAAACTCCTGTAGACGAACTTAGAGTTAGTAGTAGCCAAGAGAGACATAGCTGAGTACTGGGGGGCCCAACGACTTCCTACACTCACAGAATGGAGATCTAGTATGGATATATATATGGTTGCGGAGAAAGTGGTCTACAAAGCGAGGGGCTGCCCACGTAAATTCCGGAAAATTTGGGCACCATGGATAGAGTATTATAATGTAGACTTGGACGTAGAGGGGGGGAGAATGGGCCTTTAGCAAGACAGGACAGATCCAAGTCATTGACAAATGTGATGCCTAGTCCATCCCTGGCGGCTATGATTGTACTGGAATTGACCCGTGTATTTGCATATATGTGATGTAAATATGTGCTTCTCTCTGGAGTGTCTGCTACAATACCTTCTGTCCATCGTAGTGACTTGTTGCCTACACTTGAGCACACTTCGTGCAATGATGATTCCTTTTCCCAATTGTATGTTTTGTTTTTCAAACAACAAAATAAAAAAGTTTTTTAAAAAATCACAAAAAAAACAATGTCTTATTACCTAGAGAGGAGCCTTACATGTTTCTTCAATACGTTTTTCAGTAGTGTTGGTGGAATGGATCTGTCTTCCCAGTTTTCCCAGGTCAGGTTTAAATTTTCGCATACAGCTGACATTGATTTCTCCCAGTTGTAAGTTTTTCTTTCAGGACCTCTTTCATTGTAATGGCGGTCGAGACATGGACTATATAATGATACTGCACAAAGGTTACCATGTTCTCAAGAGACTATGCATATAGGCTGAACTTTAGGCATAATAGAGAGTTTCAAACAAGTGAGGGTATTTTCGTGTAGTTCCTATATTACCTATACAGGATCTGCGCTTTTTGGATAACATAAACTGTGGTATTGGTGGCGCACTGATTCCGTGCACCCCCACTGGATACTGATTCCGCGCACCCCCACCGGATACGTAAGCCTATGTGTATCAGCTAACTCACAGTGCCACTAGAATCTCCTCTTATCGGGGAGAGAATACTTTCTGGCAACCTCAGAACATGACAACCCTGATCCCTCAGGATCGTGGAAACAATATACTACTTTTCGCTCAGTCACTCGTGCTCACTTAGTTTGTCTCAGAGATACACAGATTAAACAGGGTGGGCGTTTCAATAAAGATTTATTGAACAGTTGTTATTCTAGTGTAGAATAGATGATCTGCAACAACCATTAGACAGTAGCAGAGATATATGATTAGCAGTACTATGAAAGTGAAGGGATGGTACAGTTCTACCATTTTGCAGTACTCATGAATATATACAAGTACATAAAATACATGATAATAAGTGCATACTCCTACGATGTCTCCCTAACAAGATGTATCTAAATGTACCTAGCATCTGTGTAGGTGTTATGCCAAGAATACCTCTAGGATATATTCCACCCCATTACCTGAGAATTAGAGAATGTGGGACCCCGTCCTGGTCTCGGGTTGGACACCCCGTGAGGGATGTTAGACCACTGCGAGGTGGAGTGTCTCATGCAGAAACCTCAGCGTCTCTGGTCAGTGTGTCAGCGGGGAAGACACAGTCTCCTTTATCTCTCTAAGCAAGGCATGATGTATATATACCCATAGGTCTCCCCAGGGGTCCTACCTTGCTGTGTTACTGTGTCGGCCTATAGGATGACGTTGGGCCTGAACTTTATACAGAGATATTATACAGGAGATGGTAGTCCTGCTGTGCTTCCAAGAAGCCTAATGAATAATGTATAAGATTCGAACCAGGGAAAACCCCGTGTTCCGAATCCAGTGTCGTATCTAGGTAAAAGGTCAGTGCCTAAGAACCGTTATGTATGTAATGTAGGGAAGAATATAGGTGAAAAGTTGCGATGTTACCTGCACCTATATAAGGTACCTATGTGCGCTTGTAGGTTCCTCACTGCACCATTTCCATTATAGTTGTTAATGCCCCAGCAACGGCTAAATGGCAATAGCAGAAGGTCGGGAGGAGTTTAGCTTGTACTATGCTCCGTATTGCTTTTGTGGTCAGGCTGCACAGTTTTGAGTTGAGTTTGTTCAGGGCATCTGACACTGCCTTTCCTTTCTCGTCCATACAAGTGGTATGCAGCATTGACTTTCCACAGCTGCAAAACCAAACGCCTAGGTAGTTGTATTTTGTGTTGCTTTTTATCTTTAAGTTACATAGTTACCATTGTTGTTTGTTTTTATTTGGATTTCGCCTAAAAGTGACAACCTTTGTTTTTGTGTAGTTGACAACCAGTTTATTTTTGATGTTGTATAAGTGGAGGGTGTCCAGTGCTTTTTGCATCCCCCTTCTTACTGCGATCCATTATGATCATATCATTTGCATATTGCATCAGGAATAGGTGCTTCTTGCCAATTTTGGGTATGCACAGGTTTGCAGTTTTTAATGATTGCCCACGATCAACAGTGTACAAATTGAAGAGCATAGGTGCCAAGACATGGTCCTGCTTCAAGCCTTTATCATTGTTAACTTTGGAGGTTGCTGTATTGTGTGTCAGCCTGATTCTCGCCCATTTACGTGAGTAAAGGGAAATTATTGCATGCAGCAATTTTTAGGGATTCCCAAACTTGTTAGTTTGGTTCATAGTAGTTGCCGATCCACCCTCTTGAATGCTGCAGTGTAATCAACAATGCATGGGAAAAATAGGGGGTTTCTGAATTGAGTGGCCTGATTCACCAAATAAGCTAGTGGCAGAATGTTGTCAATGGTGAATGCTCCTTCACTGAAACCTGACTGGAAAGATGGCATAATACCTTCTTTCTTGACCCAGCTTTGAAAGTCCTGTCATACTGCACTGGCTTCGATGTCTAGCAAGGGAAATATTCTGTAGTTTGCTGGATCTGTGTTATAGTCTTCTTTTAAAATTGGATGTAAGATTGATCCATGCCAGCAGTCTGGGACAGTGGCTGTTGTAAAGCAGAGCTGGTATAGTGGGCAGAGCAAAGATGCCCAAAAGTCGTATTGCTCCTTATATAAGGAGCCTGAGAGCCTATTCGAACCAGAGGCCCCCTCTTTTCTTTTTCTCTACAGTATTTTGTCCACCTGATTGTGATCCATAAAGGGCGAAGGTAGGTTGGGGGCTGCTCGGTGGCTGGAGATCAGTCTTGGGGACTGGTTAATCCCGTACCGGGCTTTCCTGTGGCACACTCCAGATGGAATCATTTAGGCTGGCCAGAGGGTTACAGTACAGAGTCTTGGCATGGTTCACCCATGGCGCAGCTGATAGTTAAGTTTGTCTGAAAAATTGCCCTCTAGGTTGTTGATATATTGCCAGAACTCGGCTGATTAGAGTATCTCAGAGGTTTGAAGACGTGTAGCCACTGTGCTTCCTGTGCTTCCTGTTGTTGTAGCTTGTGTTGCCATATTAGCCTATTATGCTGTTTCCTGGCTGTGGCTAGAGTATTTAGGTATTCCATGCTCCTGTTTCGTATAAGTTGCTATTTGGCCTTTCTGAGAATTCTCTTACTATCTTTCACAATTTTACTATATTGGGTTTGTAGAGGACACTCTGTTCCCTGATTTCCTTGGCGTTTGTCCACTGTATCCCTTCGCAACAGTTTGTGCAGAGCTGCCATTGCCAAAATGAAAATGTACTAGACCCTGTACTATGTAGCCATTTTGACCTACAAGCGGACAAGTTCATTTTATTTACCTTGCTGATTTTCATTCTTTTTAGTAGTTTGTAGATTTCTTCGCCAATAGGGGAGCCTAAAACGTCAATTGTCTGGGCTTGCCATGGCTGCAATGCTAGTGTGGCAATTAATGGAAGGTGGTCATGAATTTTTGTTGGAAAGTCCAGTTGCTGTGAGAGGAGGGCGGAACGTAGGAGCAAATAGTCCAGTGTGGAATTGTTGTTAAAGGACATTGGCAGGTTTGCCCTGATAATAGCGTTTTGAGCTGAGTTTAGCTGATACGTTTTAAGGTATATGTTTAGAATGTTCCCTGCTGTGTCAGTCGCACCCTTGCCCACCGGGCTTTCCCCCACACTGTGCTTGTTAAAGTCCCTGGCGATGATTAGCTCACTGGTAGGGTGGAAGTAAATTACATTTTCCAGAGCTGACACCAGTTCTCCCATCTTATCTTTTTTCAGGAGCTCTCTAGTATTGAAATAAACTTTTATTATTGGTATGGATATATTGTTCCTGTTTATGTTTGTGCCGTGGAGATGCACCGCCAGAGTCAGGTTAGTGGGATTTTTTTCAGCTGTTATATCTAACGCCACATGTATGTAGAAAGGCCCCTGTCCGGAGAGTCTGCAAAGAGATTGAACTTCTTGGCGGGCAGTGGAATCTCTTAACAGCGGTGTGTGGTGACCCATGTCTCTTGCAGGCATAGCAGGTCACCATTCTGGAGGAATGCTAGTGCTTCTTTGTTGGAGATAGTGGACTTTGTCCCTGCGATGTTCCATACATTGCAACATGCAAGTCCAGCAAAACAACCATGTGAATAACATGGTAATGGGGCTGTTGTGGACAGGGTTCATACAGTGAAGCAAAGTGAGCACAACACCCTTTTCAGGAGACACAAAAGCTAAATCAAGTAGCCAGTGAATGTGTTCATGTGAAACATAAGGGAAACATCACCATAATCACTGCATGTGCATGGTTACAACTATTATGTGCAACGTAACACAGAGTCAATTTACAGAATGCATAGGTTACAGGCACACAGGGACACGAAAGAATAACCAAGCTGGTTCAAAGAAACGTGTGTGCACAACATAAGAAAGCCCGCCAAAAGAAAAACGAAATAACATTTAATGTGATACAGAACAGAACGAGGAGAGGAATCAAAGCACACTCAACAAAAACAAGAATGTATCTTATTCCTTTTTCGTATAGAATTAACATTGCGCGTACATTTTTTGTTTACACAATGTACATCATCATCTAAAGTAAAACAACGACCCACTGCAAAACTACATTTAAAACATTTAATGAAAGCAGAGATTGGTCTACCAGCCCTGGTACTAACATGAACTACTTTTTATTTGGGTGTGCAATGTGGAGGAACATAATACTATCACTCGCAATGAAGAGCGCCAATGGCTGAAGTGGGCTGACCCATTGCACATGTTCTATATTGTGGTTTCCGGAAGCAAAATGTGAATGACACCTAAACCGACCAAATGCTGAAGAGGGCTTACTGAAAGTTCTTCTGTGTGCATATACATATATGTATTTTATCAGAATGTTTGGGGGAAGCATGAGGTTGGCAAGGTAGGTTAAGCTCCCTCTAGGTCAGACCCAACAAATAAAAAAATTATTACTTTCTTAATATAACGTGTATATGAGATAGAAGAAAATGTGTCATGTTTTAGTGCACAATTGAGATGTGAAATAGCGCTTCATTCATTGCAATGCAAGCACTCCATAGGAGAAGGATTAATACACAAAACAACCAATATCAGGAGATGATGGAGAAACACTCTTCTGGGCAGAGCCAATGCTCATTTTATGTGTAGTTTGAAGAATTGGTAAGCATGCAGCTGTACTTTCAAGTCAAACCTTAAAACAGCGTGTGTGTGTGTGCATATATATATATTACCGACTGGCGGTCGCCAGTAGGTAGTTATAATTAGGACCAACTTTCCATAGGAAGAGCTTTTTGTTTGTTTTGCTTATAACTTTGCCGTCGTTTGATAAATCTTCATGAAATTTTCCAAGCTAACTATTTGTTCATATCAGCTCCTATGTTAAACGTTTGGGGGTGATTCGTCGAAGGAGAGCTGAGAAAAAAGGGGGGTCCCAAAACGTGTTTTCTCCATGTTAATTTCCATAGGAAACTTTAGACAATGCTACAGGTGGAACGGGTGAACGGAATTACTCCAAATGTGGCAGGGAGAAGGGTCTTGGTCTAGAAAGCACGCTTTTGTTTATTTGGTGTAAATCCGTTTAGTAGTTTTGTAGAACTATCAACATTTGCAGATATATCGATATTTGGGAATTCTGCCTTCTGATTGGTTGAGGCGTTACGAGCACGAGCTTGCTGCTTATTGGCTGCGAGCGGTTGCAACTAGGAAGTGTTGGCAGCCATTTTGTGATTCCGTTGAAGCGAGTTAGGGGAAAAAAGGGCGAAAAGAGGAGGAAAGAGGTGGGTAGGAGCGCTGTGAGGTCTGAGGGGTGGTTAGGGTGTGCCTTCAGGGAGTGTGAAGCGATGTATTCACCCCTACCGGTGTGAAAGTGCTGTTATGCCCAGAGTGAGATGGTGCTGAGGTGAAGTGCCGGTACACTCGGAGATGAAACCGTGAGCTGATTGCTGTTAACTGATGTGCTCTGGGCGCTGTAGGATACTGGCCGCTGTAGCATAGCTGTGCAAGTGGTGTTAGTATGGGTTTAGAGTATAGCAGTGTGAGCTCTGTGGGGTGGTTAAGGTGTGCTATACAGGGAGTGTGAAGTGAAGTATTCACCCCTAGCGGTGTGAAAGTGCTGTTTTGACCAGAGTGAGATGGTGCTGAGGTGAGGTGCCAGTTCACTCGGGGATGAAACCGTGAACTGATTGCTGTAAAATTATGTGCTCTGGGCGCTGTAGCATACTGGCTGCTGTAGCATAGCTGTGCAAGTGGTGTTAGTATGGGTTTAGACTATAGCGGGAGTGGGAAGCAAACTACTCACCCCTACTGGTCTGAAGACTCAAATGGAGTGTTTTAGCAAGCAGGAATAAAGAAATAATCGTGAAGAATATAATGCAGAATGTTGCAATGCCACAGAAGACAAATGGTGAGATCAGGTGTGTTTAAGAAAGTGGCTGTGTAGGATAAAGCGATGGAGTCTGCAAGTTATGTAAAAAGTGTCTTTATGTAAGTGCCATAAATGGAACCACTGGTGCAAGAGCTAAGGCATCCAGCTGAGGCAAACTCCAACCGCTTCTGCTGTATTCAAAGCTAAGCTTCTGCATCAGTCAATTCCACATTACATGTTACAGTTCCATGTGACATAAACAATACCTATTAGACATGAATGACTGTAAATTGTAGAATGAAAATAAAGGTAGGATACGATTACCACACTGTGCCAACCAGTTCCTAAACAATGCCGTGTTTTTTTATCTTGATCGCCAGTTCGTGAGCAGAGGCAGAGGATGAGCTAATTTAGGTGAAAGGGCTTCGTGGATAAGAGGCAGGCAGAGAGACGTGTGTACAAAGAATAGATATGGTTTCAAAATGGATGTCGGGTTTAGGCTAATTTAGCAAGTAAATAGCGTATTTGCATAGGCCATACATCATCCATCCCTGGTTAGTGTGGAGAGGTAAGGGCCAATAATGAAAACAGAGTTCAAATGCCTTAGCAGACTTAGAAAGTTATTATATGAAAATAGTTCAATTGAAGTGTATTAAAAAATGTATTAGGAAAAAGTCAAAAAAGTTGGAAAAAATCAATCCAAGAATAAAGTGAATTTCTTACAAGTCTTGGAGATTGCAGTCTGGAAGTTCTTCAGTGGCTTGAGATGCGTAATGTTCCAAGAGGCGATTGTTGCCATCGTGTGAGAAAAGCGAAGCGATCCAATTCATATCCTCAAAGGGACAGTAATGTTCCTCGAATGTTGGAGCGGCAATTTGAATTGGCAGGCAATCTGCAATGTTGTCAAAGGTCGCACGTTGCAGGAGATCTTTTGTGGCTGCGCAGAAATCCCATTCCGCCAGGATACCTTTTTGCATTGCATCCGCCATTGCTCCACTGCCCGAACAATCAAGTTCATGGTTTTCAAGATACTCCATTACCTGCTGGATATCGGGAGCGTTTGCTGGGATGTTGGCAAGGCATAGATCCATTCGCCAGTCGATTGGGCACGTTTTACAATAAAAAGATGGTTGCACGCAGATTGTACATGTGTAAATAAATTTCATGTTGTAGCTGGCTCCGATAATAGATATAGGCAGGCAGCCGAAAAGTTGTTCCATTTTTTCACGGTATTGATGTAGCTTCGCTTAGGGGCGTATTCTGTTGGACATGCTTGTTACCACAGGGAGCGTAGCCATTTTTAACAAGCTAAAATAGTAGTAGGATGGCCGCAAACAGAGCGAGAATTATGGGCACTGTTGCTGTTATTCCAGAGATGATCGAATGAATGAAGTCTGGTATTAGACTAAAAACAGTTTGAAAGCCTGTGAGAAGGCCGGAGGAGACAATGTTAAAAAAGAGTGCCAGACCTTAAATGTCAGATGTGATGAAAATTGTGTAACAATTCACAAAGTGTAATAGGAGGTTCGTATTTAAAAGGGAGTGTATTCTACTTGAAGTTCGTGCTATCTGCAGTTGATAAATTACTTTTGGAGAAGTGATGGACACTTCTGTGTGAAACAAAAGCGCTTTCAGTTTGCTCCGTTTAATAAAATCTGTTTTCAAAGTAGGTATTGAAGGCCAAATTGAACTTTGGGATTTACTTTGTGTGGGTGGGAATAGAGATTGCCAGAGGAAGTTATCCGGTTTGAAACAGTAAGGACATATGGTATGCCAGCTCACATTGCGTAGCAGTCCATGTTATTAAGAACCAGATAACTGCCGTTAGAAAGCTGTGTGAATGTTGGTCTGATTGTGGGAGTTGGCGTGCTTTTAAGAAAGCACACAAGATTGGGGGCTGTAAGCTTAGAAGCGTCGTGCAGTTGGACATTCTTGCATAGTAATGAATGATTGCCATTGTGGTCCCACTTTTCACCTGTGAGAAAAACTTTGGTATCCTCTTTAAGACAGCAATATGTAAATGGGAGAAACCACTGCTCGTGAATAAACGCGCTACCTTATATAATCACATACAACATGACAAACAACATGTACACCTAGCAGACACAACGACACTACGTATTGTGGGAACCGTGGCTAGTCATGTACACAAACCAAACATGGCATGGCACCTCTGCCACACAATGCAGAATGCGGGGAGAGATGGGAGCAAAGTATGTCTGAAGGTGGCAAGTGATTCTCGATTATAAAAGTATACAATGCAAAGTGTTGAGGGGATGTGCCGGACAGACTTGAGTATGCAAAGCACAGACATGTACATGTCAACATACACTGATGGTCTATTGAGTTAAGTCGACAGTGGACGCAACCATGATAGTACCCCTCCCCCCCCAAAATCTTTAGCGTAGTGGGCTGGCTTGCCGTACTCCAGGCTAACGTAGGTGTATTAATAAAAGACAAGTTTCTTTGGGTGTGGTTCACTTCCGGAATGGCAAATATGTCTGTCAGGTCTGCGCAGCTTACACCGCCACGAGGCTGATGCTGTGAGCGAAGGTGGCTGCGGGAATAATGCTCTCAGCCTGCTGCTACCCAGAAACCATCATGGCCGCTGCGACACACATATGCCTCACAGTTCACCTTTCGACACCGTCGTATGTGAAAGAGGGCCCATCACGTGCCAGCAGAAGCTCCTGGGCCGAGGTCTGCGAGCTGGGAAGGCTCCTGAGATCAACGCTGGCTACCGCGACACAGGCAGACAGCGCCCAGCCTGAGGCCCAGCGCCGTGGAGTGTTCTGTATACTACTAACACAGTAGTCCAACAGGTACCAACAGTGGAACGGTGTCTTGATCCCACAATGGACGATGTTAGAACTGTATCTGAGAGTGCAGATGAAGGTACTCCTTTTGACCAGCTGTAACCAACACTAGGTCTCAACAGTGGAACGGTGTCTTGATCCCACAATGGACGATGTTAGAACTACATCTGAGAGTGGAGATGAAGGTACTCCCTTCAACCAGGTGCAAGCAACTCTAGGTCCCAACAGTGGAACGGTGTCTTGATCCCAGAATGGGCGATGTCCGATATTACCTGCTGCTTGGTTTTCACAGAACTCCCTCCATTGAGGTGCATCAGACTCTGTGCTTCCGTAGCTAAGTGCTGCACATCATTATTGGGGTTGGGTGACTGCAGTCGGTGGAGTACACCGCGGTACAGCAGGTCCGAACAGTGGAACGGGGTCTTGATCCCACAATGGACGATGTTAGAACTGTATCTGAGAGTGGAGATAAAGGTACTCCCTGCGACCAGGTGCGAGCAAATCTAGGTCCCAACAGCGGAACGGTGTCTTGATCCCAAAATGGACAATGTACGATATTACGTGCTGCTTGGTTTTCACAGAACTCCCTCCATTGAGGTGCATCAGACTCTGTGCTTCCGTAGCTAAGTGCTGCACATGATTATTGGGGTTGGGGGACTGCAGTCGGTGGAGTACACCGCGATACAGCAGGTCCGAACAGTGGAACGGGGTCTTGATCCCACAATGGACGATGTTAGAACTGTATCTGAGAGTGGAGATGAAGGTACTCCCTGCGACCAGGAGCAAGCAACTCTAGGTCCCAACAGTGGAACAGTGTCTTGATCCCAGAATGGACGATGTCCGATATTACCTGCTGCTTGTGTGTTTCCACAGAAGTCCCTCAGTTGACGTGCATCAGACTCTGTGCTTCCGTAGCTAAGTGCTGCACATGATCATTGGGCTTGGCAGACTGCAGTCGCTGGAGTACACCGCAGTACAGCTGGTTCGAAGAGTGAAACGGGGTCTTGATCCTACAATGTACGATGTTAGAACTGCATCTGAGAGTGGAGTTGAAGGTACTCCCTTCAAACAGGTGCAACCAACTCTACGTCCCAACAGTGGAACGGTGTCTTGATCCCAAAATGGACAATGTACGATATTACGTGCTGCTTGATTTTCACAGAACTCCCTCCATTGAGGTGCATCAGACTCTGTGCTTCCGTAGCTAAGTGCTGCACATGATTATTGGGGTTGGGTGACTGCAGTCGGTGGAGTACACCGCGGTACAGCAGGTCCGAACAGTGGAACGGGGTCTTGATCCCACAATGGACGATGTTAGAACTGTATCTGAGAGTGGAGATGAAGGTACTCCCTGCGACCAGGTACAAGCAACTCTCGGTCCCAACAGTGGACCGTGGCTTGATCCCAGAATGGACGATGTCCGATATTCCTTGCTGCTTGGTTTTGATAGAACTCCCTCCGTTGAGGTGCATCAGACTCTGTGCTTCCATAGCGAACTGCTGAACATGATTATTGGGCTTTGCTGACTGCAGTCGGTGGAGTACACCGTGGTACAGCAGGTCGGAACAGTGAAACGGGGTCTTGATTCTGTGATTGAGGATGTCAGAAGTTAAAGTTTGTGATGATTTGTGTGTACCTCCTCCAATCAGGTGCAACCAACTGCGTGCTTCCGAATCCAACAGCACGTGGCTGTGAGACGTTAATGACCACTGCCTCTGGCCTACACTGTGGTCAGCAGGGCTCACAATTCAGATCGAGTGGTGATTGTTTAATTACAGAATCCAGTAGGCAACTAACTAAAACGTTTATTGAAATATACACAATAGCCTTTTAGTATACTTGCTTGAAGAAGTTTTTTAAGATGATTTATAGGTCTAGAACAATGACCAAATTCTTCTTGGTAGTGGTAAAGAACACTGAATAACAGTGTACACAGTGGACAGCAGAGATCGCAATTCAATTTGTTTTGATTTATTTATTTATTGCAGAGTTTTGTGTAATTTATGTTGTTGTATTTTGTGAAGAGGAAGTGAGAAAAAGTATTCATGGAAGACTGTGCTCACTTCTGCCTTCAATTTACACTGCAGACAGCAGTGTTCACAATTCAGATCGAGTTGCAATTGTAGATGCTGCAGTCCTGTAGGCAAAAGACATTGCTCCAGTGCGCTTTGTCCGCACCATGCATACGCATCATCACAGGGACCGCACACGGTTTTTGTTGCTTCGGTAACGGCAAACAGGACAGCTCAAGTCAACGCCACGTGGCTGTGGGCCCTTGCTGACCGCTCTCTGGCCTACACTGCAGACAGCAGTGTTTACAATTCAGATCGAGTCGCTATTGCAGATGATGTAGTGTTGTAGGCAACAGACATTGCTCCTAGTACGGCCCGCCCGCAGCACGCATCATCGCTGGCTGTGCACATGCTGAATGCTTTTGATGTGGCTATCTAAGTGCACTAGACCTGATGGACCCTTTATGATACAATCTTTTTGTGTATTATTTCAGATCTACTGCCTCTATCTTAGTATACCACAAGTTATGTTTTTTTTACGATAGAATCTTTTCTGTATTATTGCACATCTAGTGTCCCTACCTTACTGCAGCACAAACTATTGACCCTTTTATTATTGAATCTCTGTATGTGATCCAAAGATTACTGTTGTAGTTGATGCTAGCAGCAACCATTACCTGAGGGCTGGTTTACGCTCATCCCACACGCATCCAGCACAGACGTCACTGGATATGTGACCCTGGTAATAAAAAGGAGTTGAGCGCATGTGCCAGTACCCACTTCCACTATCTATCTGTGTCCGTGTGTTCATTATCTATGCATGATACGGCCCCTGGCCCGTACCACAGTACATTGTGCTGTGGACAGCGTATGCAACCATGTTACCTCTGGCAGTGGGGAAAAGTTCTGTTATGTAGCTTTTAGATGTATGGCTATCACAGGTGGAAGGCTACTTTACGGAGCATGAATATTGATGAAGATGATGGTTGCATGTTGTGTGTAGATATGTGTACATAGCAAAATGTTTTCAAAAAGCTCTGTAAGCAGAAGAGGAGTCGGTAGAGAGAATGGCTAAAATGGGTGGGGTCCTCCAACTGTTATAATTGGAAATGTTATGAACCAATCAAATGCTTTTTTTAAGGTCACATGGCAATCGCGCACCGAGCGCGTAATGAGGCCGCACCCGACGCGATTTTGAGAAAATATTACCATAATATAAGTTTATTACAGTTAGAAATATATAAATGTTTAAAATATTTTAGATTATCGCTTGTTCTCCTATACACTTTAAACTTATTTAGATATAGTTTTGAGACGTAAAAATAAATGAGGGAATGGCATTCCCGGCGTGACACCATATGTCTATGATGTAACACAGGGCCTGGCAGCGTTCACTTGTCGTATACGCAACGCGCTGCTGGCGTGACCCCATACGTACATGACGTAAGGCGCGGCTTGGTACTGCGTACCCATCACATACCAAAGTAGCAGCTGGCGCGACCACATACGTATATGATGTTACGCAGGACGCAGTGCCACGAACCCATCGGATACGAAATGCGCATCCTTTACGAGTTTAGCCATATGGCGGATAGGATTCGCGTGCTGATGGAGCTTGGTACTCTACCGGTACGGGACTCCAGTTTTCTAAAAAAAAAAACGATTTACATACTTTTTTTGAAGATATAAAACATTACATATTTTTCAAATTAAAAAAAACGGATAATAGAGTTCCAAAATATTACAAAAGTAGAAATAATATAGGTTTTATAAATATTCAAATATGAAATTAACATTTAAAAAAAAAAGAAATTCACTGAAAAAACCATAGGTTTTACAGACGTTATAGTTAGGAATTAGAATTTAAAAAACCTTAGAAATTCACTGAAAAAAACATAGGTTTCAGGGACGTTATAGTTAGTTGGACATTTGACATGGTCAGTGGCATCACTCATGACATCATCCTTGTGATAGAGTGGCGGTCGCGCGAGTTATAGTTATCTGAACTAACTATAACGGGGGAATTTCATTGGTTTTTTACGAGTGAAATGTCCACCTAACTATAACCTGTGTGAAACCTATGGTTTTTTAAAGTGAATTTGCAAGGTTTTTTAAATGCTAATTCCTAACTATAGCATGTGTGAAACCTATGGTTTTTAAAGTGAATTTGTACGGTTTTTTAAATGCTAAGTTATGTATTTATTAATATATATTTTTTTAAGGTTTCTCACCGTGCGCGCGCTTTGGGCCCACGGTGCGCTTCGAGCCCCGTGCGCGAGTGTTGGGCGCACTGTGTGCTGCGGGCACCGTGCGCGCACCCCACGATTTTTATAAAACAAAATAAAATGTTTATTTCACCCATGGGGGTCCTTCTGTGACCCCCTGACAAAGGCTAGGGGGCCAGGACCTCTCTTCCCTGCCCCCTTTTCACGTTTTCCACCTTTTTTCCCCCTTTTCTTTTCAGTGCGAGAGACAAAATGGCGGCCGACACTTCCTGATTTCGACCGATTCGAATGTTGACTGACATCTAACAACCAATCAGAATTTCGCTTGCGCACGGCACCGTGCACGCACGGTGCGCGCGTATAGATATTTATATGCTTTTAAATGCTATTTTCTCAGGAAATACTGAACAGATTGACACCAGACCTGCAAAAGGCACTTCCCTGACCTGAGGACTACCTCTCTGCCAAATTTCAAGTAATTCTGTTCAGCCGTTTGGGCTGTACCTTCGACTAAAGGTCCTATGGAAAAATGCATGGGGAAAACGCGTTTTGGGACCCCCCTTTTTTCTCGGCCCCCGCATGACGAATCACCCTGAGACTTTCAGGGTAGGAGCTCAGCGGAGCGCCCCATTAGTTTTGAAAATTTCGCGAAGATTCGTCAACCGGCGCCAAAGTTATTCAAAATAGAATTTTGAGATTTCCTATGGAAACACGGTCCTAACTATAACTATCTACTGGCGACCGCCAGTAGATAATATATATATATATATATATATATATATATATATATATTAAACAAAGTTACCCCACGGGTGGAGGCACAACCCAGGACAGCTCACACTCCACACCATTGGCACCTGGAAATCCTGCCGCCGACACGTTTCAGGCCATTTGCCCTTCCTCATGGGCGGTCTTAGATCAACTGAGGCAAGCAAAAAACCACCAGCACGTGCCCTTCTTTATTTCAATTAATCCTGAATAGGAAATGCTCATGAATTATGGGACTGGTAGTTCGAAACAATCAATCCGCAAATACGGTGCTGCCATCAGTTCATTGGTAAAATACAATCAATCCGGGTGAATACTGAGTGCGGGAGAAGTGAAAATAAGTCCTGTCCCGTTCCGCTCGCCGCTCGTGATCCATAGGCAGCAGCAGACCCACAGACTTATAGTGGTGGTGCCATCCGTGACCGGGGTCGGTCACAAAAATATTAAACAAAGTTACCCCACGGGTGGAGGCACAACCCAGGACAGCTCACACTCCACACCATTGGCACCTGGAAATCCTGCCGCCGACGCGTTTCAGGCCATTTGCCCTTCCTCATGGGCGGTCTTAGATCAACTGAGTCAAGCAAAAAACCACCAGCACGTGCCCTTCTTTACTTCAATTAATCCTGAATAGGAAATGCTCATGAATTATGGGACTGGTAGTTCGAAACAATCAATCCGCAAATACGGTGCTGCCATCAGTTCATTGGTAAAATACAATCAATCCGGGTGAATACTGAGTGCGGGAGAAGTGAAAATAAGTCCTGTCCCGTTCCGCTCGCCGCTCGTGATCCATAGGCAGAAGCAGACCCACAGACTTATAGTGGTGGTGCCATCCGTGACCGGGGTCGGTCACAAAAATATTAAACAAAGTTACCCCACGGGTGGAGGCACAACCCAGGACAGCTCACACTCCACACCATTGGCACCTGGAAATCCTGCCGCCGACGCGTTTCAGGCCATTTGCCCTTCCTCATGGGCGGTCTTAGATCGACTGAGGCAAGCAAAAAACCACAAGCACGTGCCCGTCTTTATTTCAATTAATCCTGAATAGGAAATGCTCATGAATTATGGGACTGGTAGTTCGAAACAATCAATCCGCAAATACGGTGCTGCCATCAGTTCATTGGTAAAATACAATCAATCCGGGTGAATACTGAGTGCGGGAGAAGTGAAAATAAGTCCTGTCCCGTTCCGCTCGCCGCTCGTGATCCATAGGCAGAAGCAGACCCACAGACTTATAGTGGTGGTGCCATCCGTGACCGGGGTCGGTCACAAAAATATTAAACAAAGTTACCCCACGGGTGGAGGCACAACCCAGGACAGCTCACACTCCACACCATTAGCACCTGGAAATCCTGCCGCCGACGCGTTTCAGGCCATTTGCCCTTCCTCATGGGCAGTCTTAGATCAACTGAGGCAAGCAAAAAACCACCAGCACGTGCCCTTCTTTATTTCAATTAATCCTGAATAGGAAATGCTCATGAATTATGGGACTGGTAGTTCGAAACAATCAATCCGCAAATACTGTGCTGCCATCAGTTCATTGGTAAAATACAATCAATCCGGGTGAATACTGAGTGCGGGAGAAGTGAAAATAAGTCCTGTCCCGTTCCGCTCGCCGCTCATGATCCATAGGCAGCAGCAGACCCACAGACTTATAGTGGTGGTGCCATCCGTGACCGGGGTCGGTCACAAAAATATTAAACAAAGTTACCCCATGGGTGGAGGCACAACCCAGGACAGCTCACACTCCACACCATTGGCACCTTGAAATCCTGCCGCCGACGCGTTTCAGGCCATTTGCCCTTCCTCATGGGCGGTCTTAGATCAACTGAGGCAAGCAAAAAAACCCCAGCACGTGCCCTTCTTTATTTCAATTAATCCTGAATAGGAAATGCTCATGAATTATGGGACTGGTAGTTCGAAACAATCAATCCGCAAATACGGTGCTGCCATCAGTTCATTGGTAAAATACAATCAATCCGGATGAATACTGAGTGCGGGAGAAGTGAAAGTAAGTCCTGTCCCGTTCCGCTCGCCGCTCGTGATCCATAGGCAGCAGCAGACCCACAGACTTATAGTGGTGGTGCCATCCTCAGTTGATCTAAGACCGCCCATGAGGAAGGGCAAATGGCCTGAAACGCGTCGGCGGCAGGATTTTCAGGTGCCAATGGTGTGGAGTGTGAGCTGTCCTGGGTTGTGCCTCCACCCATGGGGTAACTTTGTTTAATATTTTTGTGACCGACCCCGGTCACGGATGGCACCACCACTATAAGTCTGTGGGTCTGCTGCTGCCTATGGATCACGAGCGGCGAGCGGAACGGGACAGGACTTATTTTCACTTCTCCCGCACTCAGTATTCACCCGGATTGATTGTATTTTACCAATGAACTGATGGCAGCACCGTATTTGCGGATTGATTGTTTCGAACTACCAGTCCCATAATTCATGAGCATTTCCTATTCAGGATTAATTGAAATAAAGAAGGGCACGTGCTGGTGGTTTTTTGCTTGCCTCAGTTGATCTAAGACCGCCCATGAGGAAGGGCAAATGGCCTGAAACGCGTCGGCGGCAGGATTTCCAGGTGCCAATGGTGTGGAGTGTGAGCTGTCCTGGGTTGTGCCTCCACCCGTGGGGTAACTTTGTTTAATATATATATATATATATATATATATATATATATATATATATATATATATTTATATATATCAACACTCAAAGTTTTTTTAAACATGCCTCCTTCGGTGTGTCATGAACACCGAGGAAGGCTTCTCGACGAAACGCGTTTGTTCGTTGGTTGCTGAATAAAGTATTCAAGCGCACCCCCCTGTGAGTGCGGTATTTTCTTGTTATCCAAGGAATTGAGCGAAAATATATATATATATATATTTGTTTTTTTAAACAAAGGTCACAGGGATGTTATAGGTGGGTTCAGATTTTACACACACAGAACAATAGAAATTCAGTAGTTATAGTTATCTCAAATAACTATAACTCGTGCCTTAAGGTAACTACAACTCACACCCTCGCCATGCACAGTTCTCTCATGAATAATTTTACAGCAAATAATGCAGTGATATCAATGATGTCATAGAGGGGCGGATAGGCCATGCACACAAGGCACCCTTGGACAGGACTATTAGGTTGGGCAACGACCCCACATTCCTTCATGGCACTACATGGACACAACCCTAGATGCAGGATACCTTGGAATCCACACAATTACATACTGACTTGGAACAGCAACCCAAGTCTGCTAAACTGCGCGCGACCCCCGACATGACTTTACTCGAAAGGCACATAACATACTAGATGCATGATGCTTTGTGTACTTGATATCTCACCTTTTTGTTGCATTTATTTTAAGAATATTAGTTATGATTCAATGGTTAGAAAATGAAGATATCTTGTCATTAGTGATATTGTCCACTTCCTATCACCCATGCCTTATTGTCTATTGTTCCTTAGCAATTGTATTACACACACGCTATATGTAACTGTGCTGACAGGCATGCTCGCTCGTACCAATCGCTGTAAGAAGAAGATACATATGATTGACATGTCCTGCCCCTCAATCAGAGGTGACGGTATACGTGGGTATCATATACCCATACCAAGCTGCCAATGCACGTTACCTTAAGTGAAATAGCGGTAAAATTACGCTGTGCTTATCAAGTGATACTATTTGAAACTATATATGTAATGTCACAGCTATATTGATTTTGTGTGTAAGTGCAATATAAGATTATGCTTGATTGGTTTGTATCGAGAAAATGACGAAAAAATTTAATAAAGATATTTAAAAAAAAAAAAACCAATGATGTCATAGAAGATGTAATGAGCAATGTAATATGTGGGGTAATTAGCAGTGCATGGGAAGGGCGTGATTCATAGTTACCATAGGGCATGAGGTATAGTTACTTGAGATAACTCTTTTTATGGTTTTGTGTGTTTAAAATCTGAACCTATCTATAACGTCCCTGTAGCCTTTGGTTCTTTAGTGAATTTCTAAGTTTTTTTAAATTCTATTCCCTAACTATAACGTCCCTGTAACCTTTGTGTTTTTTTGTGTGAATTTCTATGTTTCATTTATGTTATTTCCTAACTTTAACGTCCCTGTAACCTTTATTTTTTTCATCCTGCAGACAGGAGCAATATTTTCATCTGTTTCTCTGTACGCTTCAGTGCGGGCAGGGACACAGATGAAAGTCAGCTGCCAGGCGGCGGGAGCATTTTTCATGCTCCCACCCGCTGGGAGCTGACTTAGTGTTTGCGCTCACTTGGCGGGAGCTTAGAAATTGCTTGCGCCAAGCCAGAGCAAATACAAGTTTCCCTTCCTGCACCAGTGCATGCAGGGAAACCGCTATGTCCGACGGGTGTGCACCCTGGGACATAGAAGGAGCCAGCCATGAGGGATGGGGTCCCCAGGGCTATTATTGGCTTCTGGAGGGGGTCTGCGCAGTCCCTATCACTTTTTAAAGTTTGGCCGTGACCCGGGAATGACATTCCTGCGGCCAAAATTGGCCCAGGAGGGGGCCCATGCGGCCCCACTCCTAGTTTTTAAAATTGGCTGGGCTCTTGGGATGGGGACCCCAGGGCCAAATTCAGCCCGGGAGGGAGGCCGCACAGCCCTCTCCCTGTTTTTTATATCAGTCGAGCCCTGGGGGCCCCCTCCTCTTAGTATTTTTTAAAAAAAGAAATCTGTTCAAGCATGACAAAAAGGTTTGGGTACCGTAAATCAACCTAATTAGTAATACTATAGCAGCAGGTACACCGGTACCGGCAATGTGGAAAGGGGCTGAAATTGTCCCCATCCACAAAAAAGGCAGCAAACAGAAAACTGGGAAAAACAGGCTTATTAGCCTGATAGACGTGCTCCAAAAATCTGCGCCAGACAACTACTGAACAGGCTCGATGAATGGATAGAGACCAACAACATAATGTACCCGTACCAGGCAGGATTTAGATCTTACACAAGTACGGTGGATCAAGTCTTCAGACTTTTATGCATCATTTGGAAATATGTCAAGGTAAAGGGGGGCCACATCTACGTAGCATTTGTAGACCTGAAGGCGGCCTTCGACCTTGTACTCAGATGTTTATTGTGGGACTCACTTAAAAACACAGGAAGTTCCCGCAAGCCTGTTAGCACAGATAGTAAAGCTACACAGTGATAATTACACTAGAGTTCGCTGGGGCATGAACGGGGAGCTCACGGAACCAATCCCAATAGATAGAGGAGTGAGACAGGGATGTGTATTTGCCCCTACTCTGTTCTCGTTCTATATCAATGATGTGGTTGACCACCTACAAAAAACCAAAAACGACCCCCTGAAGTTGAACGGGAATTTGATACCAGCGTTATTCGCAGATGATACCATCCTGATCTCGCAGACACCCAGGAGCTTACAAAACTTAATGGACAATTTTAATAGATACTGCAATGCAAAGGGCCTAAAAGTAAATACTGGTAAAACTAACTATATGGCGATAAATCCCCATAAAGGTTTTAGAAATAATTTTAAGTTGAACAACTGAAAATTAGAACACGCCCCAAATTTTACTTACTTGGGTATATTACTTGATTAAAAATTATCATGGAAACAGCAGGTAAACCACTCAGCATTACGGTTGGCCTAGGCCCTAGGGGGCAGGGGCTTTCCTCAAAAAGTACAGCTTAGCCTCAAGCAAACCCTTGACACCAGCCCTTGAGTTAGATAAATGCAAGGTGTAGGCAGAAGCATTATATGGATCAGAACTCTGGGGTAATGGTGACATTAAACAACTAACACATGGGGAAAACAAGTTTGCGAGGAGACTAATGCGTTACCTTCATCAACACCACATATTCCAATATTCCACGATCTAAATATGAAGCGTATAAGGCAAATTGCAATACTGCAACCACTGCTCTATTGGATACGCTTGTAGATAACACCAGAATTCGCCAAATACAGAGAAGGTGTAAGAGAACTCTTAGCCATTGACACGTCTCACTTTCCGTTGGCTAAGATTTTTCAAGAAATGGCTTATAGAGTTAGACCTCAGTTCATACTGGACCGAGCCGTATAGCTTAACATCAAGTTGCAAAAATGTAGTTAAGAGAACTTACTGGCTACATACCCTGAACGTACTTCTCTGTGACCCAAGATTGGGAAGGCTAACAACTCAATTTCTTACCATAAAACCCAACCCAAGTTTCAAAGAATTTCTCGACCATGTACAACCACATTTAGCAAGAATTCTGTTTCTGAAGTTAAGGTACAACTCTCTGCAGATCAAGAGCTATACAGCAAATTGGGGAACAAAGGGAGACCGCTCCTGCACTTTATGCACATGCACTTTGGGGGCTACTGAAATACAGGACATATCCTATTCTTCTGCCCAGTATATCATCGGGCAAGGAGGAAATGCATATGACCATTGTGCAACTCACTGGGATTTAGGAAGCACCAAGATGCATTGAGGGTGCTGACAGTTAGCAATGTGCTGCACATAATATTTGCCTTATGCCGATATTTGTTTGTAGTAGGACTTATAAGAAGTAAAATAGGGCTAAAGCTGTGATGTCAAAATGTACAACATACCTATAACTGGGAAAGCACTTTGAGTTGCACAAAACAATCAGTTATTTTAATTGTATTATAAAAGTTTTAGTTGATGTATACATCGGGGGGATGCACTGGAATGCTTAGTGACCAGTTTATATTGTTTTATCCTGAGATTGATGATTTTTTTACAGAGAATATTTTATGTATATTGCTTGATGCATTTTAGATCTTATCATGCGGGTGTTCAACACATGTATATAGTACTGTCAAGTATAGGCAATTGAAAATGTTGTGAATATTTTGTATTGCTATGAAACTTTTATGGCATTTGGCCAAAATAAAGTATTTCAAGCAAGTTAAATAAAAATTGCAAAGGCTGGGGCCCAAAAGGGCCCAAGGAAGGGGGGCCACAAGGGCCCCCTTCCTAAAAAATAGAAAAAAATTATGTTTTTTAAAAATAGCAACTCGTCTCCACCTTTCAAGGGGTTCCCTAGTAAACTGATTGGAACATAACTGTTTAATAAAAATATTTTTTCCTTACCTTGTTTTTAGGCCGAGCCAGGACAGCGCATGCGCTGCTCTGAAGGCATGCTGTATCTGAGTATGGACTTGAAGCTCCGCCCACTCTCTGCCCATATTTTTTATTGGCTTGTGTCATTGTCCTTTGTAAATGCTGGCTTCTGATTCATTAATAGGCTTGTTAGTCCCTTCTTAGTACCACCTTGTCTTCATTTGTAACATCCCACGAAGACTAGCCCTTTCAGTTTTGTTGTTGGACTGCATGTTTTATTTAGCCTGTAAGCACTATTTTCTTTAAAGAGTTTCTCCTACAGCATGCACAACCTGCTTTCCTGCAACATTCAGCGTGCCATGCACACTATCACTTTCCAAGCAGCCCGGGCCAATGGCGGCAGCTTCTTTGAAATGAAATAGGTCTTGCATTTACAAGAGTTTGAGCTATTGGCATTGTAAATGATGATGCCTTTTATTTATATGTTAATTATCAAAACAGAAATAAAAGGCATTGTCATGTACAATGCCACTAGCTTAAACTCTTGCAAATGCGAGACGTATTGCATTGCAAATGCTTGTTTGCTTTAGCTTTTCAGCCTTTCGGAGGGTGTTGCAAAGGTTACCCAGTTCAGGACAGGTAGGTTGAGCATGCACAGTAAACTTCTGTTAAGTGCACAGACCCAGACGCCAAGCCCAAAAGCATGTGGCTTTTACCTGCTGTCGTAAGCCCTCAGCAGAGGCAAACTTAAACAAAAGTCTGTACATAGCAAGTCACTGTATCAGCAGTCTCTGTGGGCTGCAGTCTCGCACAGGCCTTCCTCTGTGTTATGTTATGTTAGTATATTTTTATATAGCGCTAAATCACCGACAGGTCTCTAAGCGCTTTAGAGAGAGAGGCCAAGTGCCAGTTGGTGGTAACATAACAGCATCGCAGGGGAGTGGTAGTTAAACAGTGTTCAAGGCCTCCCTAAATAGGACAGTTTTGAGTTGTTTCCTGAAGGGGAGGAGTGCAGGTTCCCTGTGAAGGTGATCAGGTAGCTGGTTCCAGAGTTGTGAGAGTAAGACAGAGACCGCTCTGCCCTCTTTGGATACTCTTGTTGCAACGTGGTGTGGACAGGCGGCAGGCCTGTGATGACCGCAATGTTTGGCCCGGAACATAGTTCTTGAGGCGGTCTTTTATATAGTCTGGGGCATTTCCATAAATTGCCTTATGGGCAATGCAGAGACCCTTAAACTTTGCTCTCTGTTTAATGGGGAGCCAGTGCAGCTTGCACAGTAGAGGGGTGGCATGAGTACTTCTGGGGAGCCTAAATATCAACCTGGCTGCGTCGTTCAGTACCACTTGCAGCTTATGGATGAGATTCTGGGGGAGGCCAATGTATAGGGCATTCCCGTAGTCTAGTCTGAAGACAATTGAGGCTGACACTATCGTCTGTAGTGATGCTGTTGAGAGGATGGGGACAAGTTCCCGCAGCTGTCTCATGAGCCCTATAAAAGTTCGAACCACTGTGGTGACTTGGTTGGCCACGGGGAGCTCGGAGTCTATTTTTATGCCCAGGCTTTTCACAACGGGTACTGGTGTGGGAGTGTCACCCATCTCATGGGGCCAGAAATGATCGTTCCAAGGATTGTTTTTTGTGAGGATGATAAGGACTTCTGTTTTGTCTGGGTTAATTTTCAGTGAGTTGGTAGTCATCCAGTTTACTGTAAATCTGAGGATGTTTGGCGCCAGCTCCTGAGTATGGGTGGAATTGTGGATCTGAAGGATGAGTTGAGTGTCATCCGTGTAATAAAAAATTCGGCAGTCCATGCGGGCTAGGGCCACCACCAGGGGCTGTAGGTATATGTTGAAAAGGAGCGGGGGCAGTGTGGAACCTTGGGGAACTCCGCAAGTGAGAATGCCCCTGTCCGATACCTGCTCCCCCAACTGAATCCTCTGGGACCGACCTGACAGGAATGATTCCAGCCACTGATGTGCCAAGTTCGTGATTCGGGCCAGCAGTTGTTTATGGCTGACCATATCTAACGCTGCTGATAGATCTATTAGAATCAGGGCGCTCGTTTTTTTATTGTCAGCCATAATTCCGAGCTCATCGAGAATAGATAGCATCACCAGCTCAGTGCTGTGGTGGGCTCGGAAGCCCAACCAAAGGAAATGATGGACGGAGTGTTGAACATTGCAAGCACTCACCCCCAGTCAACTGATCTGGGTTTAATCCATCACCGTTCTTTAGCCCACTCTGCCACCCCAGTTCAGACATGGCCATATACAAATCAGTCTGACCCTGTGCCTCATGGGAACAGTCCAGCCGAACTGCCAAGCCATGTCTTTCCTGGACCGG
The DNA here is from genome assembly GCF_964204655.1 of Triturus cristatus. NCBI lineage: Eukaryota > Metazoa > Chordata > Amphibia > Caudata > Salamandridae > Triturus > Triturus cristatus. Next base: position 671,171,578 of record NC_140585.1, read on the forward strand.
AAACAAGCTTCCTAGGACCGGTTTCTGGCATTTCAGCCGTCTTCAGCCAGGCTTGCTTGAATCCAGTGGCAAAGTGAGCAAGGGACTCACGTCTGAGCATACCCTGCCAACTTATGGCGAACAAAGCAAAACCAAAGGATATGATGGACGGAGTGTTGAACATTGCAAGCACTCACCCCAGTCAACTGATCTGGGTTTAATCCATCACCGTTCTTTAGCCCACTCTGCCACCCCAGTTCAGACATGGCCATATGAAAATCAGTCTAACCCTGTGCCTCATGGGAACAGTCCAGCCCGAACTGCCAAGCCATGTCTTTCCTGGACCGGAAACAAGCTTCCTAGGACCGGTTCCTGGCATTTCAGCCGTCTTCAGCCAGGCTTGCTTTAATCCAGTGGCAAAGTGAGCAAGGGACTCACGTCTGAGCATACCCTGCCAACTTATGGCGAACAAAGCAAAACCAAAGGAAATGATGGACGGAGTGTTGAACATTGCAAGCACTCACCCCCAGTCAACTGATCTGGGTTTAATCCATCACCGTTCTTTAGCCCACTCTGCCACCCCAGTTCAGACATGGCCATATGCAAATCAGTCTGACCCTGTGCCTCATGGGAACAGTTCAGCCCGAACTACCAAGCCATGTCTTTCCTGGACCGGAAACAAGCTTCCTAGGACCGGTTTCTGGCATTTCAGCCGTCTTCAGCCAGGCTTGCTTGAATCCAGTGGCAAAGTGAGCAAGGGACTCACGTCTGAGCATACCCTGCCAACTTATGGCGAACAAAGCAAAACCAAAGGAAATGATGGACGGAGTGTTGAACATTGCAAGCACTCACCCCCAGTCAACTGATCTGGGTTTAATCCATCACCGTTCTTTAGCCCACTCTGCCACCCCAGTTCAGACATGGCCATATGCAAATCAGTCTGACCCTGTGCCTCATGGGAACAGTCCAGCCCGAACTGCCAAGCCATGTCTTTCCTGGACCGGAAACAAGCTTCCTAGGACCGGTTTCTGGCATTTCAGCCGTCTTCAGCCAGGCTTGCTTGAATCCAGTGGCAAAGTGAGCAAGGGACTCACGTCTGAGCATACCCTGCCAACTTATGGCGAACAAAGCAAAATCAAAGGAAATGATGGACGGAGTCTTGAACATTGCAAGCACTCACCCCCAGTCAACTGATCTGGGTTTAATCCATCACCGTTCTTTAGCCCACTCTGCCACCCCAGTTCAGACATGGCCATATGCAAATCAGTCTGACCCTGTGCCTCATGGGAACAGTCCAGCCCGAACTGCCAAGCCATGTCTTTCCTGGACCGGAAACAAGCTTCCTAGGACCGGTTTCTGGCATTTCAGCCGTCTTCAGCCAGGCTTGCTTGAATCCAGTGGCAAAGTGAGCAAGGGACTCACGTCTGAGCATACCCTGCCAACTTATGGCGAACAAAGCAAAACCAAAGGAAATGATGGACGGAGTGTTGAACATTGCAAGCACTCACCCCCAGTCAACTGATCTGGGTTTAATCCATCACCGTTCTTTAGCCCACTCTGCCACCCCAGTTCAGACATGGCCATATGCAAATCAGTCTGACCCTGTGCCTCATGGGAACAGTCCAGCCCGAACTGCCAAGCCATGTCTTTCCTGGACCGGAAACAAGCTTCCTAGGACCGGTTTCTGGCATTTCAGCCGTCTTCAGCCAGGCTTGCTTGAATCCAGTGGCAAAGTGAGCAAGGGACTCACGTCTGAGCATACCCTGCCCGCCTGTCGAGCTTGGAGTAGCTGGTGTTCCCCCAAGAAGGTCGAAAGTGTTTTAAGAACATGTTGTTCCATGACTTTCGCTAAAAATGGCAGCTGGGAGATAGGCCTGTAGTTCTTGGGATTAGCAGCGTCTGCTCCTGTGGATTATTTAGTGTGAGAACTGAAGTTTCAGAGAGCAAATCACACTGCCTTGAGGAGATTCTATAGCGCTACTCACGCGAGCAAATCATATTGGCTGGAACTTGTGGAATTGCTCAAGCAAAGTAGGAAGATGTTTTCACACAGAAATATGATTGAATAGTTATCCTATTTAACTCACGCAGAAGTAAGCCTTGGAATAATCCTTTGTATACATAAGAACATTACAGACCCATTCTTCATTAGACATGTTTGGAATATTTACCTCATGTCACAGTTAGATGCAAGATTAATTAAGACTTAACTTTTTTGGGAGGTTTTTGTGTCATTAATATTGGGCGTGCAGCGAGCTGAATACCAAGAGCACCTTCTGAGGGCATAATATCAATATATAATGCTGTGTTCTTCACAAATCGCAGACTTGACATTTGCTGCAAATTTTACCCTAAAATCTATGAAATCGCAAAAAGCTGTCTTACTTAAAAGTAATAGAGCATGCACCTACACGTTTGCGAGGAAATTGCAACTTGGAATGCTGTCCAGTGAAATGGGTCCATGTTTGAAATGCCATAACAATAAGAAAATTGATATTTCCTCTTAAGTATTGGCGAAAGAGGACAGCTACGCGGTCAGATGCATGACACCGATTGGCAGACAGATAATCCTGTCCATGACCTTAACCCAGAGTTCTTCAAACTGTGGGGCGTGCCCCCCCAGGGGGGAACAACACCATCTCAGGGGGCGCGCACTCCACCCTAAAATCTTACCTTTGTTGTCTTCCACTGTCCCCCACGTCGCAAGTCTTCACCCATTTCAAATGGGGATTTTTTTTTTAATTAGAGAACTCCGCTAAGAGAGGGTTGGAGGGGGGAGGGAGGGGAAATCATGAGGCATGACATTCACCGTCCCAGGAGGGGGTTAGTTGGTAGAACTGAAATGCTTCAGCTCCAGTGGGAGGCAGGAAGTCACCTCTGCTAAAACCTAAAGCAAACCAACAGACAGTCCTGTTCCTTTGGGTTCTATTTAATAGCAGAAGAGACTCCTTGCCTCCCACTACAGCTGAAATGACTGTCTGTTCCTTTCTTTCAGTTTTAGGAAAGGAGACATCCTGCCTCCCACTGCAGCTAAAGCATTTCAGCTCTACCACTTTAACCCCGTCCTGGGAGGGTTAGCTCTTAGCTGAAATGAGACAAAGTTTCTTGTAAAATTACACAGGCAGGCCCGCAACGCCCACAGGGCCAAAAGGGCTTCAAGTTGCCAAAAGAAAAATGCCAGCCAGCCGTGTGTTGTTTTAACGGCCTGCAAATTGCTTGTCTTGACACTAAATATAGTTATAAATAAAGAAGTAAGTATTCATTGGCAATGTGACTTTTCTGTCTTTGTTCCCTTTTATTATCAGTCATGTAACTTTCAGGCAGCCCTAGAACACAAGCAAAAGTGCTTTCTATTTATATTTGCTGTTCAAATTATGCACATACAAGTGCTGACAATATAGCTTTAGGTGACTGCTTATTTTTGTACCGCCTGGGACATCAAAATAATGAGCTGGCAACCCTAATCATAAAACTGGAAGTTTGTTGCAAGATCAGCACATTTATTTCCTCCAATCTGATCCCTGGTTAATATCATAATAGCAATAGTTTAACTTATAGCTGAAACCCTACGCCGCCATCAATAACCTGCTCAGTTACTTCAAGTGTCTGGGAATGCACCTTGCCATTCAGACAACTCGCTCCTCATTCTCGCCCTTCACTTTCATGCTCACCCTGCACACACAGCAATCACAATGCCCTCATACTGATCCCGATGCACTCACACTATTCAGCTGCTCACCCTGCACTCACAGTAATCACTCTGCACTCACAGTGCACTTGCACTGTTCACCCTGTACCTCACCCTGCAATCACACGACCACATTACTCAACCTGCACTCATGTGACACTTCACTCACCTGTCCCCCTCACTGCTCAATCTGCAATCTCACTCAAATAAGCCCATCACTAACCATACATTCATTCGTCCCACACTGCACTTACATCCACATGCAAATTCATATGGTCACCTCACTCACCCTGCAGTCACTCCTCTTACCCTACTCTCACACTGGTGCATGGCTCACAGTGCACTCACATGGGTACTCCTGCCACCCACACAGTGCAGAGGTTTAATGTGCCTGCTACAAAGAACGTGTACCATGCAGATCAAAAACTGAGTGTGTGTAAACAATGAGTAGTGCTATGAAACATAAAAAGTTTATTTTAGATCAACACAGGTCCTCACATATGAGAAATTGGCGGATATTATAGATATTATTTGCTGTAAAATTAGTGGACTGCTGCTTTGTTACAACAGTGAAAACACATAACACTATCTCTGAATATTAGATGTAAACACTTTTAGAAATTCCACTATAGTGCCTGTGCACTGTTAGTAGCCTTTCTAAAGAGGGTATAGCAGAGCTGAAAGTGAATCATTTAAACTCAAAGCTGTTCTGAACAGGTGCCCCAAAATAGTTTTGGCCCAGGGCACCCAAAATCTTTAACATGTCCCTGCCACCACAAAGTCTGTCAGATAACATTGTTCTGAAGTAAAATAGGCAACATCATTAATTTATTATCAGTTCTATTTTTTTTAAACATAAGCTAGACGTGTCCTAAACCCCCACTGCTTCAGGCAAGCAACTTATCGTCCCACTAAGGAATTCTCAATTAGGTGTTCGTTCAGCGCCCTCTCTGTTGACTTTGACCTTTGTCTTCGGATCCATAACTGGTTGGTGGGCAATTATCTTTTTATAATGCTGCTTAAAACGTTTGTTAGTGATTTCTAGAGAAGAATTATTTCTCGTATATCAACTCTGAGCTAGGGAGTGCTCGAAAAATCTAATTACACTGTCTCCCTTACAGTCAGTGTTTTGGCTGAAAATGACTGCAGAATATTCAGCTTTGAGAGAAACTGCTATCAAAACTCTATTGCCTTTCAGCTTGTCCTATTTATGTGAGATTGGGTTCTCAGCACTGGCGGTATTAAGACTAAGTACCGTTCAAGATTGAATGTGGAGTAGAAACTGGGCATGGCAGTAGCAAAAATCCATCCACAGATTGACCGTCTCTGTGGTGAAAAACAGGCACAACCGTCACATTATGTTGGTGGTGCTATTATTAATCTATGCCATGTGTAAAACAAAGCATCCTAGTAAAAAACAATTTGCGCACATTTTATCTTGGAAAATTGTGTAATAAGCCTCTGTCATTTCACCACACCCACTCACAAAACTGCAGTTTACTAAACACTCTTAATGTGTAGAACATTATTTGCCGGATGTGGCCCGTGATATGCACATGGCGGTCAATTATGTAATGTACCAGATTCCAGAAATTTCTGTCAGGTGGTGGGGGGGCCAAACATCTAAAAGAATTCAGCTGGGGAGGCTCAACCTACAAACGTTTGAAGACTTCTGCCTTTACCTATAATATCACAGCACACCGGATGATAAATTTACTATCCAAAGGCTTATCCTGTAAAATGTGTGACCTGAGGCATAACTTTGTTGCCAGGGCCTGAGCCTGTAAGATCTCTTCGCATTGAAGGTTAGCTCTCCTGTATGAAGTTTGAAGCCTGTGAAATGTATGTAATGTGACTTTGTTATGTGTTCTTGTACAGGCTACGTAACTTGGATGATAGCTCTTCTGTCAATTACCTCAGCCTTTGTAAGTTGTGGCATGAAGTCGTCACCAAGCTAGTTTGAAGAGTCAGCAACAAAGCTACACCCCACTAGGAGAAGATGGTACACGGTACTCAGACCTGGTCATAGTAACCAACCATCTCTCACTGAACCTGGCCTTCAATGACACCCTAAGTGTAATACCTGCGAGACAACGAACACCGCTCTTCTTGCGGAAAAGGTAATATAAACCAAAACAAAAACAGTTAGGAAGACTAGACCATCAAACTCCCATATCACACAACTGTATGAAGCAACTCTGAAGGAACCAAACTGTTGTAACATATGACATGCATCACAAACAATTCTAAAACATCCTAACGGTTATGTTCTGCAACATGGCTATACATGTACATCAAGAAAACTTAACAATGCACTACCAAAGAAGATAATCTTCTTTTAAACAACATATACATGCACAAACCACACATGTATCCAACTACCACAAAGGAAACATACACATACTGTAATCACTAACACCAGACCACAGAGGTTGGCCAGACCAATATGCCCCAATGATGGCAGCAAACACTTTAAGACAATAGATGGCACAGGTTGGCCACACCAATATGAACTAAGATATAGAATGAAAAGAATATATCTCTCTCTCTCACTCACTACCATATATAGTAAAAATGCCATTCCCATCTACATGGCACATGGTCAAACCATCACTGCAAGGGTGCCTTTCAACCCAAGCATCTTCTAGTACACAGTACAGTGTTTGACATCTCCAGCCTGGTGTGTTGCAATACAAACATTTTTTACGGCACTACTTGTATCTATCACTTCAGATACCTCTTATAATTTAAAATTGGAGTATTTCACCACAAATGCATGCCATTTTCTATAACTAGTATTTTTCAACCCAGATTTGTTACTGAAATCAGGCTTATTTCAGCCCAAGCATGTTATTTTGTAAAATACATCTTCCAACCAGGAAACTCCTGAATAAAAATACACAATCCATGATATCACCAGCACAACCCCCAAGTCATACACAACATTTTTAAAAATATGATTGTGCTATCACCAGCATAGCGCCACGTTCACGTAGAACATTACCAAATTTGCATTCAATCTGTGATTCAGAGTGATACTATGCATCCTTGTAGAACCAAACATTGCACCATCTGCAAACATTTTTGACTGTGTTATGTTAAACACAATTAAATAAATGCTATTCTTTTATGTCTCAGAAATCATTTTGAACACTACACTTCTTTGAATCTTTGTTTGACATGGAGAAATAACCTCATACTACACAGAAATACAATAAGACATACTTCCTCTGCTTCTTTCTGCAAACAGAAACGATGGGTAATAGAAATATGTATGCCCTTCCATGAGTACAATACATTAAGTGAATTAGGAAACAAAGCTCTCAAGCATATTATATTGTTATTCTCTGAACCATTTTGCTAACAGGGAATACATTTACATAAACTTGATATCAAATAAGTGTAGGAAATGCATCTTCTTTTCTGTGTAGCCACCCCGTATTTTTTAGCACCTAGTGTGTCATCCACTTCATTGTCAGTGTAAAACATGTCTTTAGTCCTACTATTGTTACCTAACTAGAGAAGTGTAAAACCTCCAATTAGGCCTGTCAAAATAAACCCCTTTTCTAGGTCAAAAACATCCTGTTTAAATATTAATACGTCACCCCTATGTAGACCTTGTCACCCACAAGATGCATGGTATTTAAAAGTAGGTCATGTAGAAATTTTATTTCAACGTATCTTTACAATGACTAGCACCCAAAAGTAATTTTTCACTGTGACATGCCTAGATGTTCGATATATAGAAAGTTAGAGTTACAATTAAAAATCCTAATATTCAATGTATAAGTCGTATTTTTAATAAATATTGGGGAAAAGTAACTTTCAGAAAGGTATTTTTTTGTTTCCCTGACTGAAGTTCTTGGGGGTTAATTTCCATTTGCTGTCAAACTTCTTCCTACCAGGGATAATAATTTGAATCGGTGTAAAATGCATCCCAGGAGCAAACAATCGGCTGACCTGAATGGGCAGAGAAGATGCCTCTGAACCTCACTGAATATGCAAGGTGGGGCATGTGAGTATCCTTTTTGACAATACTGTGTCAAATCCTGCTTGAGTGTTAAATCCTGCTTGGTCTCTTAGTTTACTTGTAACACTTTGAAATGCACTTAAAATGCAAAGAACTGAATGGCAAAATATTTCTAGTCTATCCACTCTCTGTTCGCTGGAATATCCACACTTCTGTCTCTGGGATTATAGTGGGTACAGTGGCTTCCCCAAATTGGATTTTAGTGTTAGATGTGGTAGGGCACTAGGATTTCCATAGCCCCAGCCCTTAGAGCCCAGGTTTAGCATGGCTGAAGACCTTCACCATCTTGAAAATGCCCAAAGTGGGCATTGTTAGCCCCGTGAACTTTCATCCCATAGGTTAGGGTATGCCCAGGAGTCATTCCCACCCAATAGCTTGTGCCAGGCATAAATGTGACAACTCCAGGCACCCAATTCAGAACATTTTGTGGACCTGTGGAAGATCAAAAGTGGACGGGACCTGCTGTCTGTGTCCTCAGATGAGCCCTAAGGGACTGGACCTGCTCCTTCATTTACCCAGGACAAAGAAGTGGACTGCCAGGGTCATCAGGCTTACCCCCGGTTTGAGCTACAAGGATACAACAAGCTACAATAGGCCTTCCCTACAACTGCCCAGCTTACCAGATGCAACTGAACCAAACTTTGACCCTGTTGTTGGCCTCCGTCTGACACCCTGTGAGTGCCTCCACCTAGGTCACAGGAGCTATAGACGCATACTCCAGCAGTGGATCGGTACTTTAAGGACTAAAGTTAAAAGGTAACATCTTTGACCAGGAGGAACCTGGTTGGTGCATCTGATTCATGCTCCATCGTGGTTAGCAACAAATTGCGCCTATGTCCCAGTGTACCGCATCCATTGACAGGCACTTTGTGCTTCTCTGTACTGTTCCTACTTAAAATTTAAATATTAATATGTCCAGTTCCCCTTTTGTCATTTTGGTGTCATCTGTAACGTCAATGTAACTCTGCAAAAAAAAATATATATATTGTTTACAAATTTTTACTCAATTTGTCTCATTTAGTTTGAGATCTTTATTGTTTTGCATTTTGACTTTATCACTGTTTTGTACTTTGCACGTGCTACCAGCGGGTTGAGCTCAGGTTCATTTAGTGACTTTCAGGGTTCACCCTAACACGGGCTGTGATTATTCCCTGGGGTGAGTATTCACCAACCCCAAATAATCATCCAATTTCTTACAATATGTTGGCTGATGAATGACCTGTGAACTCAGCCTATGAATGGTCCTAGTAGATCTCCAGAACGATGTAAATGGTGCAGGTGGTGCGGCAGCTCCAGCCTGTGCATCTTGGTAATGTGCCGAGGACTCGATCGGTCCATTGGGACGGGAATATTCTTTTTAAATGATTCAACGATGTGGATCTACTACCCGTGCCTCTGCTACGCAGAATGGTAGAAACGCACAGTCCGTCTACCTTGGCCTTGGCATTCGTCGCGCTGTGCATATCCTTGGTTGCCAGCCATTCCACCCTGTCCTTCACACTTGGCACCCGGATGGGTCCAGTGTGAGTATTTTTTCTACCTTTTTCACTTGACCGGTGTTTCACCTTCCTCACGCGGCTGCGCAAACCTCCCCAAGCAGATGTCCCTACACCTCTAGGTCCTGAAGAGACCCTACACTGCGCAAAGGGTCGAAACGTCGTCGACAGCTAGTTAAAGCGAACCACTTAATCAACTCTGATTATTGAATACAGAAGCTACTGTTACTGAAAAAACTTTTTGATGGTAGCGTTTAAAATTGTGGAAACCTACTTTATTATGTCACGAATTCACCACCCTTGTTTTGAGGTTCCATTCACACTGGGGACACAGAACACTATTATTTTTTCTATGTTGTACATATCGTTATACTTTCTGAACAATATAAAAGGATTATTGTAAATACGAACAGCGGTGTACATGGTCTCTTCCTCTTTTGGCATCATCATAACCCGTTCTCATTGCGATTGTGCATATTCTTACCAGTATAGTTGATTATATTTTTCCGCGGGAGCCATTGTTTCTGTTACATGTATATGACCCTGGTTCCTTGTGAGTATGGTGTCCCTTCTTTTTTGTTCTCGATCCATGGCATACAAGGCTCTCTTTCTCACAACTGTCACAGCTTGTTACACAGCATCCAATGCTTTTGGGAAGTTTTTCTCCTCTTTCAGTACCAGAAGCTCCACCTTTAAAACAATATCTTCTTGTCACATCAGGACTGCTGTCTTCTCTTTTGGACTGCCCTATGGAATGGCACTAGTGGGGTGCTTGCCTTTCAACTGCAGTGCTGTCAAAATTCTCTTCTCTCTGTATTTGTTTTTATTGTTCACTTTTATTTACCGCTTTTCTCCATTTCTTCTGTACTTCTATGTTTAACTCCTTACTCCTGTTTCATCTCCATTTAACCTCGTTACCATAGTTGCAATGTAGGTAGTAGAGGTGGGCGAGCCCATGAGTTCATGGGACGAGCCGAGCCAGACCCGAACCAGGGGTCCAACTTTTTTTTTTCCCCCACAGATTTATATAGCGCGAACTCGACCCGAAGGTATTGGAGCGCTTTACATGACCACTGGTTACGTTCCACAAGGACACATACATGAGCACTGGTTACATTCCACAAGGACACATTCATTTTTAGGTCTCACCTGACCCAGCGCATGCGCTGGTCTGGCGAGACTTATTGAGAGGGCTCCAAAAAGTGCTACCAGGCCAGCCTAGAGCTACAGTGCATGTGCGCGGGTGCGTGCGCCGCGCTTTACCGGAATTACTTTCACTTTCGCGGCCGCTTTGATGTTTGATCGTGATCGCGCATGGCAGGCAGATATGAGGGAAGCAGACGGGAGCTTCAAAACTGCTCCTGGCTGGCTGGGGCCCTTCTGTGGTCCATTGTTATTCAAGTCTTGATAATTTAATGTGCAGACTTAAAGCAGCGGCTCTCCTGCTCATTCAACCTTGAATGTCACTTACCAAAACAATTATTAAGCGACTAATAGTAACTCTGGTAAGCCTTGCAGGCGGTGTGCACGCGCCTTATACCCTATTGTTGACAGCTGCTTAGTTTTGGGGGTGAATATGCCTTTTTAGATGAATAGTAATAATGTGCGTTTATGAAAGAACTGTAATTATGTGTTTACTCTTAAATGTGATGCAAGGCTGTGTGCTGTGGATTTTTAACTGTAAGTAGCAATACATAATTTGCGAAAATGCATAAAAACGCATAACTTGGAAAACAATGTATTTGCACGTGCTGCTTTGTAAAGACTTATATGCTAATAAGAAACTTATAAACTATAAGCAAGTCGCTAATTTGCATAAATATTGCACGGGCATCTCTCCGTAAGGCATTAGGTCGCTTAAAAAAAGCATTCTGTGTTTCAAAAAAATCAGTTCTGTGTGTAAACACCACCGTTGATATATCCTCTTGCCTGAGGCACATTGCTCAACAAAACACGGGACACCTATTCTTAAAATGACACACTCGTTACAAATCTGCTTTCCACGGATTTCCATTATAAACAGTAGTTGTTTTTAAAGTGCCTGGGATACTTCTATGATGGCAGATCTAAAACACCAAAAGCAAGCCTTCAAGTGCATTATGCGCGTGACCTTTGTGCTTGGCAAGTGGTATTCCTCAGGAATGCGAGCATAGCGGAGCAAGCTCCAGATTGATTTTTTGTTCCAGCTCAATTGTGCTCCACAGAAGGAACTGGTTCTGACCGGAGTCAGTCATTTGCAACCTTAGAGAACAAAGACTTTTTTAGGTATAAAATGCTGCCCTGGAAATTTGGCCAAGTGTGATCCTTCTGGATGTCAAGATGAAACTCTGTCCTAGTGAACAAAGGAAAGGACTTTGCAACTTTCATCAAGCTTGCCGAAGAAAGTACCCGAGGGCCTAAATCGAGAGCGTCTCCTGCAAAAGTCTCAGGGACATTAGACTTCACCCCGCACGCCATCGGAATTCCTGTGCGAGGAGTTCTGCTTGCAGGTGGGGCCTCCATCGAGTAATCCGGAGCCTCTAGTTCTACTGTGAGGACCGCGGACTGGACACTACTGAACTTTTACTAAACCTGTGCAGGCCGCTGTAGCTAAGAGAGAGCTGCCGCCGCTTAGAGCCCACCTGAATCGGAAATGAGACTTTCTAAACTTTCGCTGAACCTGAGCGGGCCGCTGCCGCCGCTGAGTGCCCGCCTGACTCTGAACCTTTGAACCTTCTTGCTAAACCTGTGTGGGCCGCTGCAGCTAAGAGAAAGCTGCCGCCGAGATCCTGCCTAAATCTGTATCTTCAAACCATTCGCTGGATCCGTGTGGGCCGCTGCAGCTAGAGAGCTCCCGCCGCTGAGAGCCTGCCTGAATCTGCACCTTCAGACCATCCGCTGAATCTGCATGGACCGCTGCAGTCAAGAGAGCGCTGTGGCCGCTGAGCGTCCACGGTGGTGCCCACCTGGTTGAGACCCTAAATTGTCCCGTGGGCCGCAGCAGCTAAGAGAGAGCTGCTGCCGCTGAGTGCCCACACCCTTTGCTATGGTGCACCATCGTGATCTGTCCCATGGGCCGCCGCAGCCAAGAGAGAGCTGCTGCCGCTGAGTGCCCACACCCTTTGCTACTGTGCACCATTGTGATTCATCCCGTGGGCTGCCACAGCTAAGAGAGAGCTGCTGCCGCTGAGTGCCCGCACCCTTTGCTACTGTGCACCATCGTGATCCGTCCCGTGGACCGCCGCAGCCAAGAGAGAGCTGCCGCCGCTGAGTGCCCGCACCCTTTGCTACTGTGCACCATCGTGATTCATCCTGTCGGCCACCGCAGCTAAGAGAGAGCTGCTGCCGCTGAGTGCCTGCACCCTTTGCTACTGTGCACCATTGTGATTTGTCCCGTGGGCTGCCGCAGCCAGGAGAGAGCTGTGGCCGCTGAGTGGCCACCCCTTGTGTCATTTTTCATCATCATAATTTTCCCCGCGGGCCGCCACAGCTAAGAGAGAGCTGTGGCCGCTGAGCGCCCGCACCATTGACAACTTTGCATCCTCGGGATTTGTTCTGTTGGCCGCCGCAGCTAAGAGAGAGCTGTGGCTGCTGAGCGCCCGCACCATTGACAACTTTGCATCCTTGGGATTTGTTCTATGGGCCACCGCAGCTAAGAGACAGCTGCTGCCGCTGTGAGCCCACCACGGGGCTGCACGACGAGAGTCGTCGCCACCACCAGCCCGGGCCACCGCAGCCGCGCGCTGCAGCCACTGAGTGCCCGTGATGGAGCAGGTACTACAAAATTTTGTATACCCCCCCTATTCTGCATGTTTATACTAATTAGAATAATCTATTAATTATAATACTATTAATGCGTTTGCATGACATTTAATCAACATTACTAATGTACGGAAAACACGTGGGATTTGCTATTTGCATGGCTAAATAATTTGTAATTAACATATGTACGCATACTAACAGTAGAAAATAGAATATTGCATGATATATGTTGCTTTTGTGACGTTTTCGTAATGTCGCACCAGATGACATCAATGGGTGAATATGAACGCTTTAAATGTCGCTATACGCTAGATAATTACAAGCACATAGGGGAATTAGTAACGGTTTAACATTTTATTCATTATTTCTATGTATTAATTACTCTTTTGTGTTTATTTCGCTTAAGTTGTCCTTTGGGCCTAAAGCAAAGATTGCCGCCGACGTAACCCGACGTGATGGCCACCATTCCACGAGGTTTTGGGCAAAGTGCGCCTGCGCTACAACATGTTCCTGTGGCCTCGACAGGACCCTGCTCTCGCTGTACCCAAGCAAGGCCACGGTGGGAAGCCCGCCAAGTACTCTAACAAAGGACAGACACAAGGAACCGGAAAGATCATGTATAGTGACATAACCTCCTGAACTGTGTGAAACCTCACCGGACGATCCCAACCGACCAATGGGATAAGCCCAAATTTTGCAAAATGTAACATCTTTACTTTACTTTTATTATAAAAATGACGGTAGAATAGAGAGGACGATCTCTTATATCTCTTTCCTTTTTGCTGACGGAGACGATGGTGACGCTCCGTGATTGCTGCGTTCCTGAATCTTTGACAGACTGAATGCTGCCCATTTCTTTGACAAACTAAGAACTTAATAAAACCTATGGGCATTGATAGAAGCTTCCACGTCTCTGGTCCTTGTCCGTAGCGTGCTGCACGAAGAACTCCAGAATTCTGACTGATTGACGACTAAATTTGATGACTTAGAGGACGACAAATAGCCAGATTAGGTAAATATGGTGTTTTGTCATTTGCGTAAAGTCTAATAAACTTACTAGATGGAACTAAATTCTTGCATTAATTAGATAAACAAATATTGATTAACAAGCAAATGTGTTTTTGTCATTTATTGTGAGAGGATAGATCAGAATCTCAAGTGTGTTTTAGCAGGACTAAATCACCTTACCGATCCAACTAAATGATCCATTGATTACGTGAGAGGAGTATCTTAATGTTTAGGATTGAGATGTGTAGGTGTAAGGATAATAGTATATAGATGTGTAAATTAAGCGTTCTCTCTAGGTTATAAGGTATTCCTTTCATGTCAGCGCTTGGAACATTCATCTCTCCTGTAAGTGCACACCAGTGAGAAGTGAAGTGTGAATGTTGGTATTATGGGCCCCACCAATGATTGTATGAGTGAATGTGTTAATGTGATATCTGGTCTGTGACGAAGGGAGGATATTTGGTACGGGTCTTTGTCCTGGTTCCCGTTACCCAGGTTTCCGCGCTGCCTCACCTGCCTGCCCCTGAGGGCCCAAACCACTGTGAGTGCACGCTGCGGACCTCAGCCTCCAAGACCTGTGGTCACTGGGAGTCCGCCTGTCACTGTCTCCGCTTCTTCCAGAAGCTGCGTGCTGAAGTCCCTTCCAACGACAGGTACCTGGTGCACAACGGGTCGAGTAGGCCCCGGCCCTGAACTCAGTCTGTGTTCCGCTTTGGGTGAATACGTTGTTGTCTCTTTTAGTCCCTACGGGTTGACATGAATTGTAGTTGTTGAAACGCTTTGAGAGTCTTTGAGTTAAACTGTTGGATAAAGATATTATTTTTCTATATCTACCTGAGTTGTGTACTTTTGTGGTGTCATTACTGCCTTATTGTATGTGGCCATAAATGCTTCACACACTACCTCTGAGATAGGCCTAACTGCTCATGCTACGTTACCACAGGGTTGAGCAGGTGTTATCAAAGGGGGTAGCCCACTTGCCCTGACTTAGGAAGAAGGGTCCCTATTTGGACTTGGCGCCAGCCATGGCCAACTAGAGATCCCCATTTCTAACATTGGCGGTCAGCGGTGAGGATCAGGACTTGCCTTTATGATCCACGTACAATAACTGGTAAACACCACTGGTGAGTGTAGAACAAGCGCAGCCACAGAATTTTTTTTATTGTTTGGTTGGTTGTCTTAGTAATGACTTGTTGATAGCAGCCATGAGTACTGCTAGTAGAGGAAGGCCAACGTCCAATGCTTCGGAGGATCTCACCTTTGAGGAGGAAAGATTAGATAACTGTACTGCCAGACAGCTGAAGTCATTTTGTAAGCAATTCGCAGTCCCTGTGATAGGCCTCTCTAGGAAGGAGGAGTATCAGAAGGCGCTAAAGGCCTGGTGGAAAGTGAGAGAGTCCACCGGGGATGAGGAAGAGAATGCTGGGGGGCAGCCGGATGATGCAGTAGAGGGGGGTGGGGATAGAACACCCTCCAACCCAGGTACTAGTGTATCCCAAAGGAGCCTGACCCCAGAAGAGCTGGAGGACAGGGAGAGAGATAGGACGCATAGTTTGGAGATGGCTAAATATGAAGGTCAGAAGGACCTTGAGAGTAAGAAGTTAGACATTGAGAAGAATCGATTGTCAATTGAACTTGAGAAAATGAAAATGGAGCATGAGAGAGTGTTGAGGGAGATAGAGATCAGGGAGAGGACTGTCCCGGTCTCCCCCTCTGGTGGCAGCATACCTTTAGTAACTCCTGAGAGTAGAGTTTATATTCCTAAAGATGTCATTAAGAATTTTCACAAGAGTGAGGATATTGGGCAATGGTTTGCCGCATATCAGATAGCAATGGTGTCCCACCGGGTCCCTAAGAAGGATTGGGGAGCGGGGTTGTGGGGACGCTTTGTGAGTGATGGTAGGGATACCCTGTTGGACCTGCCTGAGGAGAGCAGAATGGTGTATGACCATATAAAGGAAGCTTGGATGACCCGTTATGGTTTGAGCCCAGAAATGTACAGGCAGAGGTTTAGGACCCGTAAGAATTTAGAGGGTACCACATGGGTTGAATATGTGTCTTATTTCTGCAGAGCAATGGTTCGCTGGGTGAAAGGTAGCAAAGTGGAAACTTTTGAGCAGTTATACGATTTGTTTGCGTGGGAGCATTTTCTAGTAACTGTTTTCCAGAGCTACGCCAGCAATTGATTGATAGCAAGCTGACTAACCCTAGGAAGCTTGCTGAGGAGGCGGACCGCTGGGTGAGCACCCGGGTCCGCAAAGGTTTTATGGGAGACTTCGCCAGAGGTGAGCAGGGTCCCCAGCAGAGAAGTGTGGGGGACAAGGGTAAGCCAAGGGAGTTCCAGAAAGAACTCCAAAGTAATTCCCCAAGGAACCAAGCAGTGGTGTCCCAAGCGCCCCCTGAGAAGAAGCCAGCGTCCCCGACAGGTAGGCCTGTTCAGAGGGGACCACTTACTTGTTTCAAGTGTGGTCAAGTGGGCCACCGGTATTATGATCCGCAGTGTCCCCAGAGGGACCCCAATGCACCCCCTCATGCACCACCCCGTGCACCATCCCGCCAGATTGCCAGTGTAGCCCTGGGGGGGAAGGAGATGGTGGTCCAAGTTGGGTGGGATCCCGTAGAGTTAACCCTTGTCTCGCTAGGAGACTTTGAGAAGGTGCCTAACCCTACACTGCCCAATAACACTAAGAAGTACCGGCAGTGGGTGACCATCAATGGCCATAGGGTGGAGGCTCTCAGGGACACAGGTGCTAGTGTGACTCCTATCAGCTCCAGGTTGGTGTCCAAAGAGCAGATTGTCCCCCATGCGTTCTGCCCGTAGAATCAGCAGACAACTCAGAGAGCCAATGTGAGGGGGCTCAGGTTCCCTACGAGTAGGGGGGGGGTCTCAGGAAGTGGCTGTGAGGCCTGCCATGCCTGTAGACTGTCTGTTGGGCAATGATCTAGAGAACTCCCCGTGGGCTACGGTGGAGAGAAAGTCTCATTTGGAAATGTTGGGCCAACCTGAGTGGGCGTGCGCAACCACTCGGTCCCTGGCAGCTCAGAAGGGTGTTCAAGAGGGCCTGGAGCCTGAAATTATGGCGTAGGCCCCTGCCTTAAAGAGAAGGGGTAGGGGGCATGGGAAGACAGCCCCCACAGTTCCCACGGTCCCGGAGGGAGCAGACCCTGAGGGGGATGCCCTGGAACCTACAGAGGAACAAGTGGCTGAACTGGGGGACCTACCAGAGCTGACCCATTGGCAGCAGGAAGAGGGGCCCTCCAGGGAAGAATTTTGCAAGCAACAAAGAACCCGCCCTTTTCTTGAGGGGGTGCAGCGACAGGCCACCGCCCAAGCAGAAGGTGATCAGACAGGGTCACATTGGATCTATTGGGAGAATGACCTCCTTTACAGTGAACCTAAGGTTGCTGAGCGTGGGTCAGCCCATGTGCTGGTGGTACCCAGCGCTTCAGGACCTTCCTACTGGGGTTGGCTCATGATGTACCATTGGCCGGATATCTGGGGCAGACCAAGACCTTTAAGAGGCTGGTCACTCACTTCTATTGACCCCAGATGTGCAGGAGCTCAGATGCTTACTGCAGGACGTGTGAGACTTGCCAGGCAAGTGGGCAGAGTGGGGGGAAGATTAAGGCCCCCTTACAGCCCTTCCCTGTTGTGAGTACCCCATTCGAGAGACTGGGCATTGATATTGTGGGGCCTCTAGATCCCATGACAGCCATGTGCAACAGGTTCCTCCTGGTCTTGGTAGACCATGCCACCCATTACCCCGAGGCCATCCCGCTCAGGACAGTGACGGCCCCCGTGGTGGGACGGGCACTGATAGGGATTTTCTCCCGCGTGGGATTCCCCAGGGAGGTGGTGTCCGATGGGGGAACTAATTTCATCTCCAAGTACCTGAAGTCTCTGTGGGAGGAGTGTGGGGTAACATATAAGTTCACCACTCCTTACCACCCCCAAGGTAATGGGCTGGTTGAGAGATTCAACGGTACCCTTAAGGGCATGATTATGGGCCTAGATGAGCCCATGAGGCGTAAGTGGGATAACCTCTTGCCATGCCTGTTGTTTGCCTACCGTGAGGTGCCACAGTAGTCCTTAGGGTTCAGTCCCTTTGATCTACTCTATGGTCACCCGGTAAGAGGGCCTCTGAGTCTGGTCAAGGAAGGCTGGGAGCAATCTCCCAGGAAACCTCCCCAGGATGTGTTTAATTACATGCTGGCCTTCAGAAACCAGACTCGGCGTTTCAGGAAACTTGCTGAGGCAAACCTGGAAGCCAACCAGGAAGAGATGAAACGCTGGCCCGATCAGAATGCCACTCTGATCGAGTTTCAGCCTGGACAAAAGGTTTGGGTCATGGCCCCAGTGGAGCCCTGGGCGCTCCAGGATGGGTGGACCGGCCACTTTGAGGTGGTGGAGCGCAAAAGTCCTGTTACCTACGTGGTGGACTTGCAGTCTCCCAGGAACCCCTTGCGGGTCCTACATGTTAACCGCCTGAAGCCCCACTTTGAGAGGTCTGAAGTGGACATGCTTCTGGTCACAGATGCTGGGATTGAGGAGGAGAGCGAGCCCCTTCCTGACCTCCTGTGTGCCGGGGAGCGAGATGGGTCAGTGAAAGTTGTGGTCCTCTCCCCACACTGTCGCCAAGTGTCGGGGCAATTCAGTTATCTGTTCTCCCTGGTGCCTAGTGTCACTGATTGCTGTATCCATGACGTGGACACCGGGGACAGTCCCCCCATTAAGCATAAAGCTTACCGAGTGACTGACCGGGTAAGGGCCTACATTAAGGATGAGGTTACCAAAATGTTTGCCCTTGGGGTGATTGAGTCCTTAAGCAGCCCGTGGTCCAGCCCAGTGGTCCTGATCCTGAAAGCTGCCCCGCCTGGTGCCACCCCAGAACTTCGGTTCTGTGTGGACTACCAGGGCCTCAATTCAGTCGCGAAGACTGACGCGCACCCCATCCCCAGAGCTGATGAGCTCGTAGATCGGTTGGGGGCTGCAAAATACCTCAGCACATTTGATTTGACGTCTGGGTATGGGCAGATCGCCCTGACCAAGTGAGCAAAGGAGAAGTCAGCATTCTCCATACCCGATGGGCATTACCAGTTCCGGATGATGCCCTTTGGAATGAAGAATGCCCCCGCCACCTTTCAGAGGTTGGTCAACAGGGTGTTGGTTGGGCTGGAAGATTTCAGTGCCGCCTACCTAGATGACATTGTGGTGTTTAGCTCCTCTTGGGAGGACCACCTGTGCCACCTCTGGGAGGAATTGATGGCACTGCGGAAGGCAGGCATCAAAGCCAGTAAGTGCCAGATTGGGCAGGGTTCTGTAGTATATTTGGGGCACCAGGTGGGGAGCGGCCAGGTGGCACCCCTGCAGCCCAAATTTGAAACTATCCTGGTGTGGGAACGCCCCAAGACTCAGATGCAGGTGAGGGCCTTCTTAGGACTCACGGGGTACTACCGGAGGTTTGTCAAGGGATATGGCAACATTGTTGCACCCTTGACTGAACTGACGTCTAAGAAGCAGCCCAAGAAGGTTAACTGGACTGACACCTGTCAGAAAGCTTTTGATGCCCTGAAGACTGCCATGTGCACCGAACCCGCGCTTCAGCCGCCCGACTTTTCAAAGGAATTTGTTGCCCAGATGGACAACTCAGAGCATGGTATTGGGGCTGTTCTGTCACAGATCAATGAGGAGGGACTGGACCAACCGGTAGCCTTCCTAAGCAGGAGGTTACTTCCCCGGGAACAGAGGTGGAGTGCAATTGAGCGTGAGGCATTTGCTGTGGTCTGGGCGCTGAAGAAGTTGAGACCATACCTGTTTGGGACTCACTTCCGGGTTCAGACAGACCACAGGCCCCTTAGATCGTTGATGCAGATGAGGGGTGAGAATCCTAAGTTGTTAAGGTGGTCCATTTCCCTACAGGGTATGGATTTCAAGGTGCAACACCGCCCTGGTACAGAGCACGCAAATGCTGATGGTCTGTCCAGATTTTTCCGCCTTAGTGATGAGAATCCCCAAGGGGATGGGTAGTTCTCCCCACATTTTAGCTGGAGGGGACGCGTGTTAGACCTGGCATAATTGGCGTGGGTCTCCCTTCCTCTCTACTCACCCTATCTTTTATATTGGCTGGATTTAGATGTTCTGGGCGCCGTGCCACTGCTACTCAGTGCCACAGCGCAAATGCTCCCTGTATATAAATGACTGTATGAATAAGGATAACTATAATATCTACATCGGTGTAGCCTGTTTAAATAGTGAGTTACCTTCCATTTCACTGTGGTCACTGCGAAACGATCCATTCTCATAGGCCAAGATTGCTTTCTATCATCCTATCGGGCCCTAGGAACCTGATAGGACCCTCGAGTTTGATATGTATATGCTCAGGACATTGAGGGGCAACTTTTAGTAAAGACCGTTTATATATTGCATGTGTTGAAATACCTATCCTGAAAACGTGGTAGTTTCTTGCCTAAGCTTTACTGTAGGCTGTTGCGTGTATGTGTATTGGCCATCTGGTTTTGGAGCAGCAGGGCCAGCTGGGTCAGACCTGGCTGGAGAGAGAGATCGGTATTCAGAGCATGGGGAGGGGTGGCTCTTTGATCCGAGCAGGGCCGTGCCTGGCAAGGTGAGTGATGGTTCCACCTCCCACTGGGTGTCTGATAGCAGACCCCCTCATTCTGAAAGGGCAGGATGTTGCCTCGTAAACCAAGTGCTCCCTGACCCCACCAAACTGGTTCTGACCAGAGTCAGTGATTTGCAACCTTAGAGAAGAAAGTCTTTTTTAGGTATAAAATGCTGCGCTAGAACTTTGGCCAAGTGTGTTCCTTCTGGATGTCAAGATGAAACTCAGAGGAAAGGACTTTGTAACATTCATCAACCTTGCCGAAGAAACTACCCGAGGGCCTAAATCGAGTTCACCCCGTCTGCCGTCGGAATTCCTGTGCGAGGAGTTCTGCTTGCAGGTGAGGCCTCCGTCGAGTAATCTGGAGCCTCTAGTTCTACTGCTAGGACCGCGGACTGGGCGCTTCTGAACTTTTGCTAAACCTGTGCGGGCCGCTGCAGCTAAGAGAGAGCTGCCGCCGCTGAGAGCCTGCCTGAATCGGAATTGAGACTTTCTAAACTTTCGCTGAACGTGAGCGGGCCGCTGAACCCTTGAACCTTCTTGCTAAACCTGTGTGGGCGGCTGCAGCTGAGTGAGAGCTGCCGCCGCTGAGAGCCCGCCTAAATCTGTATCTTCAAACTTTTCGCTGGATCCATGTGGGCTGCTGCAGCTAAGAGAGAGCTGCCGCCGCTGAGAGCCCACCTAAATCGGCACCTTCGGACCTTCCGCTGAATCTGCGTGGACCGCTGCAGTCAAGAGAGCGCTGTGGCCACTGAGCATCCACCGTGATGCCCGCCTGGTCGAGCCCCTAAATTGTCCCGTAGGCCGCTGCAGCTAAGAGAGAGCTGCTGCCGCTGAGTGCCCGCACATTTGCTACGGTGCACCATCATGATCTGTCCCGTGGGCTGCCGCAGCCAAGAGAGAGCTGCTGCCTCTGAGTGCCCACACCCTTTGCTACTGTGCACCATCGTGATTTGTCCCGTGGGCTGCCGCAGCCAAGAGAGAGCTGTAGCCACTGAGTGCCCACCCCTTGTGTTATTTTTCATCCTTGTAATTTGCCCCGTGGGCCACCTCAGCTAAGAGAGAGCTGTGGCCGCTGAGCGCCCGCACCATTGACAACTTTACATCCTTGGGATTTGTTCTGTGGGCCACCGCAGCTAAGAGAGAGCAGTGGCCGCTGGGCGCCCGCACCATTGACAACTTTGCATCCTTGGGATTTGTTCTGTGGACCGCCGCATCTAAGAGAAAGCTGCTGTCGCTGTGAGCCCACCATGGAGCTGCACGATGAGAGTCATTGCCACCACCAGCACGGGCCGCCGCAGCCGCGAGCTGCAGCCACTGAGTGCCCGCCTGCCCTTGAGTGCCCAAACCACTGTGAGTGCACGCTGCGGACCTCAGCCTCCAAGACCTGTGGTCGCTGGGAGTCCGCCTGTCACCGTCTCCGCTTCTTCCAGAAGCTGCGTGCTGTAGTCCCTTCCAACGACAGGTACCTGGTGCACAACGGGTCACGTAGGCCCCGGCCCTGAATTCAGTCCGTGTCCCTCTTTGGGTGAATACGTTGTTGTCTCTTTTAGTCCCTACGGGTTGACGTGAATTGTAGTTGTTGAAACGCTTTGAGAGTCTTTGAGTTAAACTGTTGGATAAATATATTATTATTCTATATCTACCTGAGTTGTGTCCTTTTGTGGTGTCATTACTGCCTTATTGTACGTGGCCATACATGCTTCACACACTGCCTCTGAGATAGGTCTAACTGCTTGTGCTACGTTACCACAGGGTTGAGCAGGGGTTATCAAAGGGGGTAGCCCACTTGCCCTGACTTAGGAAGAAGGGTCCCTATTTGGACATTGGCGCCAGCCATGGCCAACTAGAGACCCCCATTTCTAACACCGCACCTCACAACACACATCATACCTGGCAGTATATGAATCCCAGATGTAATACCTGCTGGATACTCGATTATCCAGTACTTGATTTGTGAACGAAAGAGTGCTGGTGCCCGAACCTCTGCTCAGAAGCCGGCGCCCGGTACCATTAAGCGTTGGCACACTGAATTCTAAAAGTCATAGACTTAAATCCACTGCATGCCTTTTTAATCCACTTCCAAACACTCCTTTAACCTCTATCTCACTCTTGCAGGTTTTCTGCTTTCCCCCTTTGTGACTGTTTGCCCTCTTTCTCCTCCTCCATCTTTCCAACCTCTGTGTTTCCCTCTCTCGCTCTCTACAAATACTTGATGTGCAAAAAATAAGTGTCCGTGCCCAAAAATAAGTACTGGTGGCCCCCACTGGCAACCAGCTAAAATTAAGCACTGTTATCTCAAGGGGTAGCTTTCCTCACAAATGCTTGAGCTTTAGGATCTCTGTAACCAGAGAGACCGCTGTGTCAGTATAGGCTTCATACTTGATATTTTTTATATGATATTTGTATACCACTATATTTTTCATCCAATATGTTGCCCAAACACTACAAGATCTCTATTAAGTCAGGGGACACAGATGTATATGTAAGAAGGCCCTTGTATGAGCCTAGCACTTTTGTCCATGACTTTCACCTGTGAGAGTAACACTTGAGGTGTGGTTTTGCTGTAAATTGGGTGTTAGTTCTGTTTTCAAGGGCAAGAGTCAATAAGCAATTTGTAAATTAAGGAACAGCTCAGCTGTCCAATGCCTGGGCCAAACAGTGTTCTCTCCTACAGTGTCCCGTCTGCGCATCATGTGTACCTCTGTTTGGATGTTCTGTAAAAAGGTACAGTGTTTTGTTATTGCCTTGTATCGGGAGATGTTTACTACTGCTTTATGTGGTTTTACTCTACTGGGTTGTATATTTGCCCTAATCCTACAGAGATACAGATGGATGAGACATTTGGCTTTCTCGGGGGCTATCTCTTGGAGTAAGTAAAGCCTGTCTGCACCAGGGGTGTGGGGTGTTTGTGAGCATATGTAGCATGACCTTTAATTAGTTTGTGTGCCCAAGGTTGTCATGTGTTGATACCATATGTTGTGTAGGAGCGCTCTGTGTAGTGCATGTGGGGTGCTAGCATTGGGTTCAGTGTATGTGTACGTGCGGTGCGAGAGGTCTCCTCGCATGCGTTGCAAGAATTTCAAAGAGGGTTACATGGAGCTAGGCACATTTTGGGAATTGACGGGGTGCACGAGCACCCTACCTAAGCATAGTGTGTACAAAAATACAAGGGTACATAACTTTAAAAACATTCACCGGCTGTAGGCTGGTCTTCGGGGGAGATGTCTGGGCTTCCAGGCGAGAGCTCTTTCTTTTCTATCTATAACTCACGCCTCTCCTCTACTTCCCACCTGGGCTGCCGCCTTCGCTCAGTGCTGCTTGCTGTTCTTCTAGGTAATGTCTTGGCCTTAAACTCACTCCCTGATGCTTCCTCTGCATCATGGGCATACCCTGTGGGAGTATAGCAAGCGGCTCCCCCTTCGGAGTCGGATTTTTGAGGACTGGTGCCCCTGTCTTTACCTCCACTGGCGCTATCACCTTCCAGAAGGGCCACAAACCTCCCTCTTATTTTATGGAGTCTTGTGAGGCGGTTAGGAGTATGTGCTCCCCGTTCTGCCAGAAGCTGATGGGTCACGACCGAAGGGTGGGGGTTCGAATCCCAAGGAAGCCTGGCACTGGACTGAGCCGGGGCGGACTGCGTCTGAGCTTGTTGGTCCTGTGATCTTCCTCCTCTGGGTCTGGTGGCTTGCTGCCCCTTGGGGAGGTACACCGGCACCCTTGACGGGTGGATTAGAGTAACCCATCTCAGGGGCAGCTTGTATGGGTGACAAAAGCGAAAACACATCTCTACCGGTGTATGGTGGGGAGGCACAGATGAATCGCTTACAGACTTGGGCATAATCCTATAGGCCGGGGCCACCTCAAAGATGGCCCATAGTTCAAGTAGCGCCTCTAATATAGCTCTCTTCTGACAAGTATACCTGGTCTGTATGTGTGCCTTTGTGTGCTCTATGATGTTGGTATTGAATGCTCTCCCTTCAGACCAGGGGAATGCATACGTTTTAGTACGAAAGTTCCCCTCGCTGCAATGTTTCCTTAATTTCCAGGCCTAGCTTGCATATGGTCAAGTGAAATCTCCATGCTGGATTAGAGAACAAATTTTAAGGAATTTAAAATATTTTGATTGTCTCAAGATTTTCAATGCTTACAAATTCGACTCTAATTGTGGGGGAAACTGTGTACACAGGGTTGTTCCAGAAACAATCTACTGGTTACAGCCCTAAAGAATCTGATGCATCGACAGACATTTAACAATTTGACAATGACAAATACAATGAACTAATAACCTGGAACAATGTGTAATGGTTAGTTCAGAATAATACAAATTTACTTTTAGCAGTGAATAGCATAAATGGAATTCTGATTTGTGAAAAAATTAGAAATTACTGCATGAAACGCATAAACCTACTAACATGACACAACATTTAACATTAAATGCAATTTGCTAAATTTCAACAGCACCACGAAATGCATAAAATGAAAAAATCTAAAAGAGACTAAAAGAAAAAGATTTGACAGAAAAAATGGTTACTTTGTCCAAAAAACCTTATTACCCTCCCAGTTCCTCCAGCCCGGGGAGAGGGATGCTCCATGTAACACACTGAGCTAAGGGAGCTTGATAGTCTGTCACTATCAGCTTGACGGACAAAAAATAGCGACAATTTGTGCGGAGAAAAAAGGACAGCTGACAACTAATAGCCCTCTGGGGCCAGATACAAGTTATACCTTATTCACCAAGGTACGAACTTTTTCCTTAACGCCCGAATTACACCCTATGTCACACCTAGTTGTGCGTACTGACTGCCTGAAGCCCAGCGGTCCAAGCTGAAAAAACACCTCTCATTTCTTTCAGATACTATCAGTGTTAAGAAACTGATAAAACTCATTGAGACTAAAAATAAGATTGAGATTCTGGTTCTATATCGTAGCCTGAGCCTATGCATACCATTCTGTGTCACTCCCTAGTGGTCCAAGCAGTCCGTGTCTGACACCAAAAGACAACCGTACCCTTTCTATCACGCCCTGTGGTTCAAGTGACAAAAGTATAGCTACCTTCGCCTCCTGTAGTGTGCTGACTATGGTAAAAGCAAAAGTGATCTATGCGCTTGTCCTAGTTTGCCACACGCCACATACTAAGGATTAGATGTAGTCTCTTTCCCTGTGACAGCTGTCTCCAGATGGATTTTATTTTTATTTTTAAATAAATCAAAAGATAAGAGGCATTTGGCAAAACAGAACCAAGTAGATTTATTTAAGCACAGGGGCTGGGAGAGTATCGACAGAGGCGCATCTGAAGACAGTCTCAAAGTACAGAAGCTTTAACCGCTCATATATACATTTTGTGGGTACAATTAAACATTTCGCCATTCTTTGAAAAACATCATAGTCATAAATAACAAGAAAAACCATCTGATTTGTGGTATTTTGGGAAGGCACGCCTTTAGCCAAACGTGTTTTATTGGAGCCAATTTCCTTGGGCCTGTTTGTGGTGTGACTACCTATCTGTGGGATCTATCAGGGTTTTCCCTGGGTGCGCGTTTTTTCTTTGAGCTAAGTGTAACCCCACCTGTGACCTGTCAATCGGCAGGCTTGGGTTTGGGTCGCAGGGCCTGTCTGACCATGTGTTTGTGACTTGGGGTTGATGGGGAGGTCATCTTGGATAAATCTGACAGCAATGATCCGAGTTCGGGAGTGTGTGTACGTGTAACATGACTGTCATTGATATCATATTTACCGATATTCTCATTATTATATGTACAGTTGTTACATCGTACATCAACATTGCATTCATTGATATTGACATTATTATGTGGGCATAAGTTACGGTATACATCGACATTGGATTTCTGGTATTGACATCACTGTGCATGCATAGGTTACAGAATACATTGGCATTGCATTCACTGGTATTGACATCACTGCAGTGTTTGATTGGTTTATTGTTTGTCTAGTCAGGTGCTGCTCGCTACAGACTAGTAGTGCTACTGGTACCTTCTCAAATCCTTATTTAATTTACTTTTACTTTTAGCACATCATGATCATAAGGCAAAGTAAACTGGGCACTAGGTTAGTGCCCTTCCGTTTCGGGTGCTTTGCGCAGTTTTACGATATTCTGAGTATATCTCAGCTCAAATAGGTGTCATTTCTGATATTTGTGTTTCCCTAGTCTTCATTGCTTGATTTTGCTTGCGAGAAAGTGTCACTCTTAGTCGTTGAATGTCACTCATAGTTACACTGAAATTATGAAAATGTCACACATAAGCAGTCTGAAACCTTGGCAGCTATGTGCGTCATAGTTTGACAAAAAGTGAATGTGCTATAACCAAATATCTGAGATTCCATTTTTTTTCCTATGTATGTGGGCTGACAGTCGAGTCAGGCTTTGTAAGTCTTCTAGGTCCGTGAAATTTCTAACATTTAGTAGGCCTCAATGTTCAGAACAGGGTATCCCCCACAATGCATCTGTGCCTGGAGTCCCATGAATCGAGACAGCAAAGAGGTGTGAGCAACAAAGGCAGAGGTTGTGCTTGTGCTGTCAATGGGCGGCACTGATGGGAGAAACAGGCTGCACCAGCGGTAGCTAGTAGCCTATGAAATCCTGCCATTTTTTTAAAAAAAAATTGAACAAATGAAAATATATTGACTGATCACGCTAAAGGCCCTGGTTAGGAAAGCCGAAGTCTGCAAATGGCTTGTGGCTTGTGCCCATTACTGCACTCTTGTCCGTACAGTTAGTGGACCCTGGTGAGGGGGAATTGCCTCTGTTACTCCCTCTCTCTGCTGCTATCCAACAAAATCAGGCTGCTGAAAAGGGGAGCACCAATTTTAAAGGAAGAGTGCTTTGGTTTAAGATTGTAAATAGCCGTATGTGCTAATATGTGCAATAAATTAGGTTGAAGTGACATCTAGTGTTTATTATATGTATGTGCAGTTTTTTCTAAATTGCCAGTATTGTTTTGTGTTCTATCGGAGACAGTCCAATCATAGCATTTTAGACTTGCCCTTCAAAATATGCCTTAGTACCTAAAAGCCCCGCAGTCCAGCCTGTATAAGGATAATGTCAACTAGATACTTAATCTCGCGCACTGCATTGTCTCAGGAAAGAAGTATTTCTTTTCACCTTCTTTTAACGCCCCTTTCTATGCTTCCCTGCCCCTTCCTTCCCCACCACCTCTGTCATTACTTTGACAATATTCACTTTCCTCTGACATTTTCCAAAACAACTTCATCCCCAAATGTCGCACTTTTTCCTCAGTGTACACTTCTATGACTGCGTATTTCCCTCCAACCCTAATAGCTGCTATTATATGTGAGATAAATTGTCCCCGATGTATAGTATAAGGGTATTGTAAGTCACTGAGGAGTTCTGAAACCATATAAAGAAATGAGAGGTTCTGAAGGTGCCGCCTTTATAACCAGCACAAGCCTGTGTATGGTGGTACCACTGCCGGACTGGGAACAGCAACTAGACCTGGCATTCTGCTTGACCGGTCCTGGTAGGGGTGGGGTGCTAATGGGAAGCACAGCTCCCGCTTTTGTTACAGGGGGCCGATACTGCAGCACTGCTGCAAATCCGGCCTCCAGTAACAAAGCCGGACCCCACGGGTCTAAAGACCAAACACCCCCCCCCCCCTCCCCCCCCCCACCCTTCTGACCCACCGGGAAATCGCTCGGTGCCCGCTACGGCTCGTCCAACCCTGGGTGGTCCCACCTTTGTCAAATCCTAAAGTGGTTCTGGTCAGTTCTTCCCTTTTCCCTGGTTTTGTCTCCAATCTGCCTAGGGCAACAAGGGGTACAATGGCCCCAGTGTGAGGCAGCTTCAGAAGTCAGGAAGGGGCCGGGAACAGCCCTCAGGCTATCCTTTGAAGCTCAAAAAGGGCTGAGTAGAAATCACAGGTCAGCCTGCTCAAGGAAGGAACACCCCTCCCACACCCATTGCCCTTTTGTCCCCTGATTGGAAGAAATACACGTCACACCACAGGAAAGCAATGAACAGTCATGTGACCCTGGACATTGGCAGAGAGGCATATTTGGTTTAGGCAGAAAAATGCAAACTTTCTAAAAGTTTCAGTTTCAGAATAGTAACTTAAAATCCGACCATTAAAAAGGATTTTAAATTACACAATTTAAACGAGTGAAAGAAGTATTTCTCTATCTGCTCCCAAACTGAAGTTATCACTTATTAAGTGTAAGAGGTTAAAATAGTGTTAGTCTATGGAAGAGTTAGCCATGCTACAGCAAAAAATGATTTTGGGGGGGTTTCACTGCCAGGACATATACAACTTGGGTAGACTTGTCCTAATTTTTAAACGCCATGTGCCCTGCAATATGAGCCTTTAGGGCCTACCTTAGGGGTGAGTCATAAGTATTAACAAGCATTGGCAAAGCTAATAGGTTTCAACCTTGCGCATTCTATTGGTTTTGTCAATGTTTAGCTAGACATGTTACACAGCAGGGCAGGCTGCTGTGCATCATGGCTAATAGTAAAAAAAAAGCCCTATGACATGGTCAACTGTGGCCACATCATAACGCTTTTAAAAATAACTTTAAGCCATGTTGTACAGCACATAGCGCCACTGTGCAACATATTTTAAAATTGAAAGTGTCCCTGTATAATGTAAGTGGTTCTCGTGTAAAGCACTACAATACCTTCGGGTGGAGCTTGTGCTACATAAAAGGGCCCAAAAATGAATTAAATAAAAATTAAAAAGCCTAATTGGAAATGTAAAGGATATGAGGGAGGAGGGCGAGGGACAAAAGGGAGGAGGGTGGTGGACATGAGCGAGGTCACCGCAGCAGGTAGGAAGATGTGGTGAGTTAAAAGCAAAGGGGTTCATTCTAAACAATGGTGGGGGCTGGTTTGTTTACACACCGGGGTGGAGTACTCTAATACCTTCAGGTCATGTTTGCGCTACATATATGCATACATAAAGGGGGAAATATTGAGCGTAGACAGTTGACCGCAGCTACCGAGTGATGGCACACAGGATTGGGGATGTAGGAGCAGCAATGTTAGAAGTAACCGGGGGTGTGGGAAGGCAGCTGGGATGGAGGATTTGAAACAGAAAATGCCATGAATGGTAGAGAAAGGGGTGCAGAAAAACAGGCTCATTAAGGCCCGGTTTACGATGTCGGGCGGAATCACTTCCATCTGATACTGCATTGGTCATGGGACCGATCAACACCCGGTTCCTATATTTTACTATAGGAGTATGCATTCCGGCCGTAAACCAGCTGTAATGCATGCTCCCATAGTAAAATGGGAGGTGCAGTTCATCCCTGCCCCCCGTGGCCGGCACCACAAGTTGCAGGGATCAACAGGGGGGCACCATAGATGTCCACTTGGCCTCCAACCAGAGGCCGTGAACCAAAGCGGGCCCTGCTGGGGACCCCCAAAGACACTTTCCGATATGTTTTCCATATCGGACAGACCGGTATGGAAACCATGTCGGAAACCGTCATCGTAATCTCAAGGGCAGAAAGACACACCCTTGAGATTACTTACCGCATACCGCCTGGCAGATGGGCACGGAAGCCAGCTAGAATGATTGGTCAGATTCCTTTTCGACCGTCTCCATCAAAATGAGGCAGTCGGAAAGGAACCGGACCGCCTATTATGACGCAGCTCAGACGGCTCCGACCGGTGGTTGGATCCTTCCGACTGCATCGTTTTCGGCCCATTAGTGTCCTGGTGCAGGAAGGCTACAAACACATGCACTCGTATGGAGGGCTGGTTCGTAAATGAATAAAAAGTACCAGCTGATGGAGCTAGGGGAAGAACACTAGTCAGTAGCCAGTGACCAGAAGCTGTACTTGGATCAAGCTCCACTCCACTGCATGAATGACAAAGCAGAGCAGGAAGTTAAAGCAGACGAAGTGCTGGCAAATCAGGACAATGCAAATGTTAGTGACGGAATCAACGAATCATAAGTTCAAGTAAGTACTGGGCGGGTTCTGATCCCCTTTGAGGAATTTGTTTTTGTTTGAATACAAGAGATTTCACAAAATGGCAGTTTAAAACAGCGCTACAGACTGCAGTAGCAGGCCTGAGAAATGTTTTACAGCACTACTTAGTGGGTGGCACAAAAAGTGATGCAGCACACTTGTAGCATTTAATTGACAGGCCATGGGTACATATGATACCATTCACTAAGGACTTAAAAGTAAAATAAATGGGACAATTAGGTGTATACAAATTTTATATTTTTTGAAACGGAGAGCACAAGCTCTTTACCACTGGTTAGCAGGAATAAAGGTTGCAGAGTTCTAATGCCCAAAAAAATAGGTACTGCAAAAATAGGGTAACAAGGGCAAAAGTCTGAGGGAATACTATGTACCAAATGGGCATTTTCAATAATTGGCTGTTAATAGCCACCTGGTGAGGGCAGCATCTTCTCAATAATTCACTTAGTTCCCTCAGCATTGTTCGATCCAGAGGATCGTGCACTGTGGGTATGCTGCCTAATGAAAACAGGTCGTTGAGGTAAAGGGCTTGATTGAATTCCTTCATTTTTTGATTAGCAGGCCACATCAGGTGACACTGCACCGATTCAGTTTGGCTTTTTGCAAAGTGACCAAGGAAAGGGGACCAATGCCCTTCATCTAACCTGTTACTATTTTTTAGCCAAACTGATTTCCATCTTACCTGCCTCAAGTTTCCCTTGCCTTGCAGTTGTGATCATGATTCTTTGTAGACTGGATTATTGAAATGGTTTTTACTTTGGTCATCCAGAGACCATGCTGTGATCCTTCCACAGTTACAGGACATAATCGTCAGACTGGCTACTAACAGTCATTGTTATGGCCAAGTGCCAACCCAGTATCAGTGGCTGCCGGTGGATGGAGGATGAGCACTTCTAGAGGATAGGCCCAGATATCTTTAAACTAACAAATTCCAGGGCATAGGCCCAGATTTATTGATGAAGAAATTGCATCATTACTGTACCTCAGTAAATCTATGTTAAGTGAACCAATTTGTGCTTCAAGATGTGCTCCACTCATAAGGCCTGTGGCAGGGTCCATCATTTCAGGTAGCTAGTCTCTGGAATCTGTCATCCCTCCATCCTCGTCTGCAGTCTGATAACTTAACCTTTAAGAAAATATTGTAGAGCAGGTTGTGTGCAGGTTAATTTGTGAGCATTTCTACTCTCAGTTAATAGAGGGTGCAAAAAACTCCACTAAAGAACTCTTTCAGGTGGCAGCCAAACTCACTACTCATTAAGGCAGCGCAGCAAAGGAGCACTCCTAAGCTTTTTGTGACACATTAGCACTTAATTTTCAGAAGAAAGTAGAACAAATCTACCCCAATTTTGAGACAGCTTCCACACCCGTCACATGGGTGGCTAGTAGCCAATCCATCCCCAGCTCTGCCACCTTCTCATAATTATCCCCGGTTACTAGTGATCAGATAGCCACTATGATTGATCTGTCGAAAGCAGGTTCCCCCTTTGAATCTTTTCCCCCTTTGGTTTTCAATCAGGTCCCCGAAATCAAAGGCAACAGCCTCTCCTCTATCTTCAACTCTATGTTTATTACAGGAGTTTTTCCATCCATATGGAAAAGGGCCCCTATATTACCGCTCCTTAAGAAATGCAACCTGGACTCAGCTGAGCCCAATGACTTCAGACCTATCTCAAGTCTGCCACTTCTGGCCAAGATGGTGGAGAAGATAATGAACACTCAGTTAGCCAACTATTTACACGACAATCACCTTCTGGATGAGACATAATTTGGCTTTAGGTCAGGGCATAGCACAGAAACGGCCTCGATCAAAGCCACTGAAGAAATTAGGGCAGTACTAGATGATGGGGGTGCAGCTGCACTCAGCCTTCTCGATTTGTCGGCAGCATTTGACTCTGTTGACCACAAGTATCTGATTAGCCGCTTGAGTTCCTTAGGAATCAAAGATAAAGCACTATCACGAATCTCATCCTTTCTTTTTAGGAAAACTACAATCGGTGGCCCTGGGCATATATAAATACACCTCCTTTTCACTCCCTTGTGGGGTTCCGCAGGGCTCATTCATTAGCCCAACACTATTAAATATATATATCACAGAATTGGCCAATCTGATCAGATCTTTCGGGCTGTCACTGACTTCCTATGCCGACGACACCCAAATCGTCCTGTCAACTTTTGAAAACAGGACTAAATTTGCCGCTCAATTCCATGACTGTATGCTAGCTGTCAACTCCTGGATGAGCTCGCATTGCCTCAAGCCGAATTCAGGAAAGATCGCAATAGTCCTGTTTGGAAACTTGTCCCCTAATTGGTCTCCTGCCTGGTGGCAGGACGAACTAGGTCCTTTACCCATTCCAGTGACCAAGGCTAAAAACGTAGGAGTAATAATTGATGAAAAATTGAACTTTGGGCATCAAGTCAAAGCTATCACCTCTTCCAGTTTTTATCTACTCAAAACTTTTTTTAATATGTTGCCGTTAATCCCTCCTAAATCTCATCCAAGTTAGACTATTGTAATGGCCTTTACCTGAACATCCAGGAAAAACACTTGAGAAAGCTCCAGACGTGGCAGAATGCAGCTGCCAGGCTTCTCCTGGGTATTCCAGAATTCCAATCTGTGGCTAAGGACATTCATAATCTGCATTGGCTTCTGGTAAGAAGTTGCATCAAATTCAAGGCCTTATGCATCTCCTATGAGGCGTTGCATAACATAGGCCCGCTGTTTTTGAGGTGGTCTTTAAACGGTACTCCCCCAACAGACCCCTTCACTCGGAAGGAGAAAATCTTATGCTACTACCCAGAATCCGAAAGGCCGACTATGGTGGCAGAAGCTTTATAGCCAGGATCCATCAAACTTTGGAATAGCCTACCAATCTGTATATGGTTCTTGCCTACTTTAATGGCCTTCAGGAAGTTACTTAAAACTTGGATATTTAGTAACTAGGGCTAGGTTTATTTGCTGAGGACTACTAGTGCTAAGACACCTTTGGTATTCGTGCTCTCAATAAATTGCTATAACATAACATGGTAAGCTCTTCTATGAGCCTACCAGACCGCCGCAGGACCGCCAGCCAGACCAGGAATAAACTCCTGATCCGGCAGGCTTTCGTACCACATGTTTGGTGGTCCTACAGCAGACGGCGTGTTGCACCGTCCACTGTAGGACGGCCAAACTCGTAATCAGGCCTTTAATTTTGTCACTGTTTAATTTATATGAGTTGTTGTTCATTCAAGAAGCAACTGTGTTCAAGCAGCTAAAAAATGTGTTTGTACAGCATTGCGACATTGGTGATTTTGCGGAATAAGACCACAAACTGTGTATCCTCAGCACAGGCCATAAAAGGAAAATCGAATGGCTGGATCAGAATGGCGAGAAGCAGCATATAAAGATTGAAACGCGTAAGGCTGACGCAAGAGCCCGTTGATGGCCTGCAGCCCAGTGGATGGAAATTAGACTGAAAATAAGGCAAATGCACAGTATCAGAGTGGCCAACAATAAGGATTTTAACCAGCTGTGTACTTACTCTTGGATTCCTCATATCTCTATTTAGTAAATATTAATATTGTAAGCAGGGACACCGGGAGTTGGACAGGTAGCATACACGGGATCCGGTAAGTAGATTCAGAGAGGAGTTGGAATCCGGGCCTACGTACAGTAGGAAGAAACACCAGGAGTAGGAACCCACGGCACACACCAGTGAGGCCGTCATGTAAAAGAAATTTAAAATAAAAGGCGCGACTTTAGTGGATTAAGAACATAGAAAGATACATTGAATTATTTTGTTACAAGAGACAGGCATCAGAGACGTACAGCAATATAAATTATACATAAGAATGGAAGTCTGTTTTAAAGACACAGAGAACAAATAAATGAAAGCTGGTTAAAGGTAGAGTTCCACAAAACGAAAGCGCATCTCTGAGTGTGGTCGAATGGGAAAGATTGAGTCAACTAACTGTGAAGTTCAAAAGGAAATGGTTTGAAAGTAATTTGATTAGTTAAAGGCACATGGTGAACAGTAGACGACCAGGAGGAGTATGTTGCAACTGTTTATACATCCAGGTTAAGACTTGAAAAATGTCCAGATGAATCTTTGTGAACAAAATTGAGGAGAGAAAGGAAAAGATTGGCAGCAATATACAGGAGAAATGAACTGACTCTTTCGGAAGTCAATTAGCCTGATACAATGCATTCATATAATTGATTCAAATGATTGCTGAAAATTATGAAAGAAAGTAAAGGAGGGACATCTTTATGTAAAAAAGCGATTAAATGTGCTTGCATACTCCCTGTAAATAGCGACCAACCATACTCGGTTATAAGAAAAGTAAGATGTTGGCAGAATATAATCAGGCAAAAGAACCAGTGAGATCTGGAGTGTAGAATGAAAGATAGTTGCCCAGCCGCCACCCTGGGTCAGCATGCTGTCAACGTTGATGGTTTTCCAACTGTCCAGAGTGGAGATCGCTAGGTCAGGGTTGGAAGGGCTTTTGAGCCAGGATTCAGTGATAAATAAAATGCAGATATTTATCAAACAGATAAGCAGATTCATTGTGTATTTAGGCCTAGGGATGAAGCAGCAATTGAGCTTCACATCTGCCACAGAACGAGTGAGGGGGGAAGCAGAAGGCTTGGTCATGAAGGCGCTGGGTAAGATGCTTCTTACTTGAAACTCAGACCATAGAGAGTACCAATGAAGCAGTTCTCACTTTAATATATAATATAGGTTTCAAAAGTGTGGGTGCTTAGTTTGTCCAGGATGTGGACGGGTGCAGACGGACTGGACTTAGGCAATTGCTGGTGCAGATGCTCAGTTGTAGTTCTTTTAGAGGCCTACATATCGGG
This sequence comes from Triturus cristatus, assembly GCF_964204655.1. Lineage (NCBI taxonomy): Eukaryota > Metazoa > Chordata > Amphibia > Caudata > Salamandridae > Triturus > Triturus cristatus. The sequence continues at coordinate 671,206,946 of NC_140585.1, forward strand.
CATTGGGCATTTCCCCGGGAGGCTGGGAGGGTGGGGTCTGGTTTGCAGTGATGGGGCTGGTTTTGTTACTGGGGGCTGTTTTTGCAGTGATGCTGCAATATCAGCCCCCATTAACAAAAGCAGCAGTGCATCACTCTTACAAATCAAGCACAATTGCCTGGGCTGCCTTGGGTTCCCAGTCCGGCCCTGGCTGCAAGTACAGGGTCTCTGTTGCTAAGCAACCTGATTCAGCATAGAAATGAAAGAAATACAAGTGGAGGGGAACCAAGACAAACTGTAGCCCAACTGCTTCTACCGTGAGTGGAGGCTACCCTCCAGTGCGCGGTTACAGGTATAGAAAATAAACTAGCATAAATGTGTGAAATAACTTATTAAAATCAGAGTTAGTTAAAATAACAAAGCACTCTATGGACTATGCTTTGTGATACAGACTTATCAGTTAAAAAAAAATTGGATAGGATTTTAATTTTGATATCCAATATTCCACGTAATTGATCGAATATCGAGGTTTTAATATTGTCATGCCAAACGTTTGTGGCCAAAATATTAGCTACACTATACCCTGAAGATTTATATATGAAGAAGGTAGGCATAGATTTACTATTTTTATCCCCACATATATGTACTTTGACGATATAAGAGTTTTTATATATAGATATTCTCACATAAAACCGGATGCATTTTACCCTTTGTTTATTCGTCTGAGTTTTATGGGTTTAGAGAAAAAATAACTTCAATGACTGACTGGATTATGATTCAAGTTCTGTAAAACAAGACTCCACTTCCAGAATCACAACTTTTCAGAACTTCTCCAAAACCTCTCTGTATTTCAACAACAATCTATCTACCTAACGTGCACTATTTTACCCTGTTTACTTGATTAGGCGAACAATATGATTTAGCTTAATTATTTTAGGGGATCGTAGTTAATATTTAGCACCTTGGTTTTACTGATCTAGCTATCAGATATGTAAAGTGCTTCTTTACTTGATGGATATTAATCTCTATGATTCTCTAATGAAAATTCATTAAAAATCACAAAAGCGTTGTTTATTTACACAACCACACAGCACACCCACAGAGTGCTATAACCACTGGTGCCAGCCCTGCTGTCACACATTTCTTTAAAAACTGTTCACTTTTCAGAAAGTGCAGACTGTATCCAGTGCTTGGGTTTAAGTAGATGTTCATGCAGTCTAGAAACCAATGGGATTGTATTGTAACTTTGCTCCCCTGTATATCTGTCACAAACACCAATTGTCTGCCAGCAAGTTGAATATAGGTTTAGTTGCCGTTTACTCAGTGGACCTACTTACATTGCACATGTTTGTAAACAATGACTTACTGAGAGCAGGCCTGACTGCTATATGGAAAGCTCCTAACTTTCTAGGAATGTCTAAGATGACTGCTTCAGAACTCAAGGTATGGAAGAATGCCACATCACACCTTTTGGCGGACCATTTCTGGCGTCGCCCTGCGATACATCATATTCGATTTCCAACAATGTTGTGCCAGTGAAGAGTGGAAAAAACTGTGCAGTAACCAAATACGTATGAGCGCACATCTTGAAAACTGATACTGCTAGAAGGTGATAGAACACTTTCTGTTGGTAATGTATATTTAATTTACAGCATTTTTTCACTGCTGCATTAGCACATTCAGTAATATTGCAATACACTAAGTCATGGCATTTCTTATTTGCAATCCTCTTCTCATGTGGTGTCTTCAGTGCCCCAACCAGCTCCATACTAGTTGGATGCTGGCCTACACATCCCCTGTTGATCCAATAGATGGCATGTTATGCAGGAAAATTACTATGATGGTACTTTGAAGGAGTATGAGGCTGATTTAGAGTTTTGCGGATGGGTTACTCTGTCACAAACATGACGGATATTCCGTCACAAATATGACCGATATCCCGCCCCCCTTATTACAAGTGCATTATATCCAGGCCCACAGGAAGTATGCAGCAGGTTATGGCCAAATTAGGAGGCATGGTGGACTAAATTATGCAGCAAGAAAAGACAAATTGTGCAGGGCAATGCAGCACATTTGGTAATAGCATTGCTCATTATTTTGTCATTTTTAGGTCTCGGCTAGACTGCGCATGTGCTGTCTCGGAGAGACATGTTGTATTCAACATGTGGGCTTCAGCTTGCCCAAAGGCTTCCTATTTGCTGGCTGCATTGTCACTCTCATATTCTTTCTCTCCATTGGTCCATGGCATGTATGCATCATTCCTCTTCCTGTGTTCAGCCCTCCCCGAGAGCATGGATCAATTACTACTATCCATCCACTGCTCTCATTTTAGGAACTGTTTCAGTAACTACTTTTTCCTTTGTTTCAGAGCACCTCACACAACGCTCATGTTTTCACTCACTTCAAGTTTCTGTAAACAGGCCTGCAAATCTTTTTCTTATATCATCATATTTGCTATGTATTCAAAGACCAAGGTCAAATGTCAGACGCTGTTTTCCGAGTGGCTCCTCTTCACTTTTCTTTCTCTGACTTCAAAATGAGAGGATTTGTTTGTTAATGTCTCGGAGTTGCTTGCTCATTCCCCCAACCCCTCAGGTTTTATTTTTTAAATTGTGCAGTCATAACCAGGTTATACAAATGTTAATCGCCAATAAAATGGTACTGTATGTGTTTTGGCTTATAAGTTTGATATCCTATCTATTAGAAGGTGGTTCTGCCCATCTGATCCACCCGGATTTTTTGGTTTTTGAACACCTAATTTTTTAGCTTTTACTGTAGTAGAGCCTCATAAGCTGGGACTCACCCACAGTGAACTCATGATGAAAGAGACTGCATGTGAATGTTACCGGTGTCTCCCATGTGAGAGAAGGCAGCTGCGCTGCAGCCGGACTAAGGGGCACCGGACTGGTTATATATTGACACATGTGCACACACGTGTGCACCTGTGTAAGGGCTGCACAGGGGAGATTCCTGTTGTGCGCAGCCCAGGAGCAGGTACAGATAGAATGGTGTGGCAGGAATTATGCAGAACTGTGTGGTGACATGGAATAGGCTTTATAATATAGGAAGACACGTGTGAGGGTAAGTCAGTGTGCTTTACTGTTTTCACTGTAGGAACACTCCAGTGCTCTCCTATGAAGATGGGGAACACATGGGGTAGTTTCACTTCCCTAGGGCTTACAAATTCCAGACAAGCACCAAGTTTTCAGTTTTATTTTCAGTTTTATTTTATTATGATAAGGAACTCTATTGAGGTCCACATAAAACAACATATACATACAAAACCAACAAATTCATAATATATTATTCCATCACAATTACTCAAGCTTAATACAGGTCCAAAAAACATTTTAAAAAGTTGTACAGTTTAAAAACAAACATTTCATTAGGTGGATTAATCAGGGCTGTCTTAAATGAAGAAGCAGATAATATGTTGAGTTGTAAGCAAATTGGTCTCAACCATCTACGCCTGCAAGACATCAGTGCAGGACAAACAAACATGACATGATCTAAGTCCTGATCATACAAATGACAAAGATCACAGCATGCCGGAAGACCATACCAGCTGGCATGTAAAGCTTTCAAGGGAAGCAAATTATGTCTTACTAAGAATACAAGGCGTCTAACGCCATGAGAGATGTTCCAAGACATATACAATTGAGCTTTTCGCAGGGTATAAGATTCAACTACAGGCGAACCACCTTTTTTCACTAAACAGAAGTCTCTATCCTGACGAAACCCCAATTCCCAAGAGGCTGACTTCAGAATAGTTTTTAATTGATGAGAGGATAATAGAAATAAAGTCCCCTCATCCAATTTTAATTGCTGCACGGCAAATCTGAAGTTTTTTACAATCAGGGAGAAATCATTAAAAGATCCTAATAATTCATTTTTTATAAGAACTTTTAGGGTATTAGGTTCACCTTTAGATAAAGCTACTACCCAACGTATTATACTTGCCAGACCTTGAACCCAACTGCTACGTAAGCCCAATTCCTGTCTCAAGGAAGCAGTCGAATTTGCTGTACCAACAGATATTAAACTGCGTAAAATTTTTCCTTCCGCAGTGTTTAAAAAATTCCACTTTTTTACATCAATTAACTCAATACCGTACAACAGGGAGGCCGGAACTTTCGCTCTGAAAACATCTAGGAGAATAGAAAAATGCCTTCTACCTGTGGCTTTATACAGGGAAATTAGACTCTTTCCCTGAGAAATAGCCTTCCGGGAGTTATTATCAATGTGTAATTTGTCACTTAAATTATGAGTGACAATTTTACCTAGAAAGGTGTAAGATTTCACACATTCCAATTTTTTCCCCCCCACTATCCATGGATAATTAAGGCATTTAGGTTTCTTTCTACCGGAAAAGCAAATCACCTTGCTTTTTTCTGTATTTATTGATAAGGAATGACTTTCCGCAAATTCAAAAAGTGCTTGCAACCGATTGTTCAGGCCCCTTGGGGTGAGATCCAAAATCAGGATGTCGTCTGCATACATAAGGCATGCAATTGGAACACCACCCAAGGAAGGGGCAATACCGGCGCAAGCAGAGAGTGTGACGGGTAAATCAACTGTATATAAAGAAAATAACAATGGAGCCAAAAGGCAACCTTGCTTCAACCCATTGGAAGTGGGAATTAATTTAGATACACCCCGTTCGCCTCCAAGTAGAACTCTGCACCAGGTGTCAGAGTAAAGGGCGCGAATTAACTTGATCAGGAATGGGGGCATACCTAAGTTAAATAATTTTCTCCACAGCAAAATTCTATCTACTTTATCAAAGGCGGTGGAGAAGTCAATAAAGGCGCCATATACCTGACCACCGCGGATTTTCACATATTTTTCAGTAATAACTTGCAGTGCAGTCAAGTTATCTAAAGTTCCATGATTTTGTCTGAAACCTGTTTGCTCCATGGGAAGAATTTCATGTTCAGATACCCATTGATTCATTAAAGTAAGCACACATTTTGCGAAAACCTTACCAATGGCATCAAGCAAAGCGATTTGACGGTAATTTTGTGGAAGATCTCTTGGCCCTTTCTTATATAAAGGGACAATAATACTTCCTTTCCAGGAGGGGGGGACTGTTCCACTAGAAAAACAAAATTTAAACACTGGAAAGAGTATTTTACTCCAAAGTTCACTCTGGTGTTTTAATACTGAAATAGGGATTTTATCAGGACCCATCGCACCAGAGGAACGCATGTTCTTAATTGCATATTCAATTTCCCTTTCCGTTGGACAGTCAAGTATATGTGAGACATTTTCCGATTCAACATTAAAAACTTGAGAATTATTATTACTGTACAACTTCTCGATATAATGAACCCACACCTGTTCCTCAATGGCAATAGGCGTAGGACTGGCTCTAGTACCGCAACCTTTGCCAATTAAGGACCAGAAAGTCTTGGGATGACCATTATAGGAAGCTTCCCTCAGTTGTATCCATAGGGCATCTTCCTTAAAACGTTTTAAACGGGCCTTAAGTCTAACTCTTCTTCTCTTTAAGATAAACAACTTAGACTTAGCTTCTTGGGTAAAAGATAAAAATTGACCCCTTACCACTTTGTTTATTTCTCTATTTATAGCCCGTAGAGGATGAGGGACTACGGAGGATTGTTTCACACCTGGTTTCTTTTTTGCGCTGACAGTTACAGAATCTAAAAAATTAGTAAAGCACAACAACTCTCTCCCTTCCCAGTGGGGTAAATTCTCAATGGCAAAATACAAAAGAGGCTCCACATTTTCAATAGTACAAGTGTTCCAAAAACATTTCCCAGAACTGGAATCAAAATTCACAAAATCTGAATCCAGACTCCACGGATCCACTTTCTGAAGATTAACGGAAACAGAAAGCATCAATGCGTTATGGTCACTAAGAATAGACTCAATGACCTTCATATCCTTTAGTAGGTGAAAACCGGCATAGTCTACCATGATAAAATCAATAATAGATTTTCCCTTATTAGATTTATGAGTATAAGCTGCCGGGGTGTCAGATGGAAGCCTCCCGTTTACTATTAAGCATCCAACTTTAAGTAAACCATCTAAAATAAGTTTACCTCTTTTGTTAGTTTTAATTTTAGAGGGAAACTGGGCAGGTGGTATATTCAAAGACTCTTCCAATTGAATATTTCTAAATAACTCCGACCCACAGTTAGATATATTACAATTTAAGTCCCCAGACAGTAACACGTGCGGAGTTGGGGAGACATCCAACACTTTAGTTAAAAAAGTAAACAAAGTTTTTAAACCAACATTAAAACTACAATTGGGGGGAATATAAATATTAACCACAATCAACAATCTATTAGGGCAATCCTTAAAAACTTCTTTTAGGGTTATTGCTTGAAACAGTTTCCCTGGATCTAAATAGTGTGAATACTTCCATTGCAATCTATTGGATAACAAGCATGCTAACCCTCCCTTAGCATGGCCTCTTCTAGTGCTGGTTGCGCTGTATTCCAAAACAAAATAGTCTTTTTCCAAAGCTAATCTTCCTTCAGCCCAGGTTTCTTGTAAACAGATTATGTCTGCCTTTAGAGAATGCAAGAAACCCAATTTCTCCTTATAATCCTTGAATCCTGCAGTATTCCATGAGATAAATTTCAGCTCTCTGTTAAAAATTGGAAGGCTGATTAGAACAGGGAGCGGATTTACTCGCTAAAACTCCAGGTAACCAACTCCATTTAGATTGGTCATCCTTCCCTGTCTGCCTAAGGGGAGCATTTTTGTACGAAACTAGCCTTTCATTCCTAGCCACACAAATTTTTAGGTCCTCTGATCTGAGGTTAGACCAATCCAACAACCGCACACCCGTATCAGAGGGAAGTGATAGTGAAGAATTGGCAAAAAACCCTTGAATACATTTTTCCCCAAAGTGTGGCATAACATCTATCCCTCTAACTTGAAATTCCTCTGCCCACTGTAGAACAAGATTTAATACAACTTTCGAAAAGAATTTCACCCTTGTTGATCTTATTGATTTCCCCACGGAGGAGTTAAGGAGAAATACAATATCTAAATCGGACGTTTGAATTAATTTCAAACTTTCGATCTCTTTAAAACAGATCAGTAGGGCAGATCTATTTAAAATTAAATCTGGTTCAAATAAGGGAGAGAAATCAAGATATAAAGTGTCCACACTTATTTTTTCTTTTGGGACTGACAATGAAGATGGGACCAGAAAGTTTCTTGCTGAAGGATTCAAGGAAGAAGAGGACGGAATGACCGAAGAAGTATTAACCTTAGGACTTACTTGGGAAGATCCTGCATTAACATTACAATAAGCTGGGATAGGATTAGCAGTAGGAAGGGAAACCTTAGGGAAGAAGGGTTTAGTAAAGCTTATAGGATCTAGACCAGAGGCGGGGGCGCCTTCTTTTGGTGAGATAACTCTGACCTCTACATGCGAGGTAGGCAACTGCTCCACCTGCAGGGAATCTTCTGCACTTAAATCAGCGTTCTTATCAAAAAGGAGTTTCCTCTGTCTTTTTTTAGCGAATCTTCGCATGGGTCTCCTCTTCTTGATTCTAATCTTTTTGTGTTTCAGGGGACTCACTTTTCCCATCAATCCCGAATTTACTTTGGGGATCTCCTCTTCTTTAATTGATGGCAAGGAGAATATCGGAAAAAGGGATTTGGGAATGAGAGGAGATGTTGCTATTACCTCTATCTTATCACTCATTTGGGCTATACAATTAGCGCCAGCCGAAACCCCTTTGGCGGGATTGGAGACAGCTGGAAGAACTACCTGTTTCTTTTCCTTTTGACCTTCTGTCAAAGGAGAGGATTGAGCAGAATCCAAAACTGTCAAAGTGGAAGGAGCGCTTATTTTTGGAGGCATCAACAGGGAGGTCGGTGGTAAGGGAAGATCTAACACTGACTCATTTTTACTTAGCAGAAGTACTTGTAAAATTTGCGTTACAGTGTCAAAGATACATTCCGAACCTCCCACAAACTTTTCGAGTAAACTCAAAATCGAGGAAAGAATTGATTCCAGAGAGGACAAAGAATTAGAAATTAGTCTCCCATTAATGTTTGGAGACCCCTCAGTTAAATTGTTCAACACTGGACCTGAACAAGATGTAAAATTTAATTGGGAAAGGGAAAAATCAAGTTTATTAGAAGGTGTGCTTCTTAGAGGACCGGTATTCGAAACAGTTATTGCTTCCTCTAAAGGCACACCATTAGGGTTCCCATATAACGTTCCCACCCGCGCCCTATGGGCTGTTAAATCAATGTCAGGCAGTGTAAAATCGTCCCCTACTACCGGGGATTTAATTAACGCAGCTGACAAAAGATCAGTATTCACTGAAACTTTAGGAACATCCATTGTTGCAACTTGAGAGGGGGTGGTTTTATCCGATTTTGGGGACATATTACCCGAGGATTCAAGGGGAGCATTCTGTTTCAGATGTACATTGTTTAACACCGAAGGCGAGCCCCTTAGTACTTCGGGGCTGATTACAATAGGCAAAGATTGACTAGCAACCAAGCTCAAACTAGAGGAAACATCTATACCCCCATTAACAGGCACCAACTCATTAGACACAGGGATTTCATTCGGGGACTGAAGATCAATGGGTTTATCTTTCCCTTTGTCCCAAAAATTGAAAAGCTGACATTGACCTTTCAATTGCATGGAAGTTGCAATTTTGTTCCGAAGGGGGTTAGATTTGGTTTTAGCCCCAGATCTCCCTACAAGCACTCGCCCAGAGCGCAGTTTTTTAGCCGTCATGAGACTGTATTTGGAGGGGAATAAAAAATCAGTTAATAACAATTGTAGAATAAGAAAACTAAAAAACCTGCAATACAATAAAATCTATAAGAACAGTGTCACACAAATTTAATACCGGAGAACCAAGGGAGGGGGCCCAGCCCAGCCTTCTTCAGCCTCTGACGGCCTCAGACGGTCCCGCCCTTGTCCCGGGCTTCTCCCGGCGCGCTCCCGCGCGCTCCCGCGTTGCGGTGTCACAAGGGAGGTTTTAGCCGCGCTGAGGCGGGGGAGGAGCCAGCAGGGAGAGCGGGTCAGCTGTTGTTAATGCCGAGGGTCAGGCGCTCCTGGGACTTGAAGTCCTCGCTTGACCACGCTCGCAGCCCTGCACACACCGCCGCCACAGAGGCTCAAACAGGAGTAGAAGAACACAGTCACAGCGCGCTTCCAGCAGCGCTACTTAAGAAACCAGATGCGAAGCGGGACCCGCGAAGCGGGTTCCGCGAGGAGTAGATGAAGGGAAGAGCCGCTCCAGCGTGCTCGAAGTCCAAAAAGCTCCCTCTTCAGTCTGCACAAAAGACAGGTAAGGAAACCAACAGGGAAACTGACGCGCTGGTTTTAGCCGCGCTGAGGCGGGGGAGGAGCCAGCAGGGAGAGCGGGTCAGCTGTTGTTAATGCCGAGGGTCAGGCGCTCCTGGGACTTGAAGTCCTCGCTTGACCACGCTCGCAGCCCTGCACACACCGCCGCCACAGAGGCTCAAACAGGAGTAGAAGAACACAGTCACAGCGCGCTTCCAGCAGCGCTACTTAAGAAACCAGATGCGAAGCGGGACCCGCGAAGCGGGTTCCGCGAGGAGTAGATGAAGGGAAGAGCCGCTCCAGCGTGCTCGAAGTCCAAAAAGCTCCCTCTTCAGTCTGCACAAAAGACAGGTAAGGAAACCAACAGGGAAACTGACGCGCTGGTTTTAGCCGCGCTGAGGCGGGGGAGGAGCCAGCAGGGAGAGCGGGTCAGCTGTTGTTAATGCCGAGGGTCAGGCGCTCCTGGGACTTGAAGTCCTCGCTTGACCACGCTCGCAGCCCTGCACACACCGCCGCCACAGAGGCTCAAACAGGAGTAGAAGAACACAGTCACAGCGCGCTTCCAGCAGCGCTACTTAAGAAACCAGATGCGAAGCGGGACCCGCGAAGCGGGTTCCGCGAGGAGTAGATGAAGGGAAGAGCCGCTCCAGCGTGCTCGAAGTCCAAAAAGCTCCCTCTTCAGTCTGCACAAAAGACAGGTAAGGAAAACCCAAAGTACACTGTAAGTTGTGTAAAAGTATTCTGCTGTGTCCAAAGCCATATCTGTACTGTTTATGGGTCATCCAGAAATGTCATATTCCTCTGACATAACCAGAGCCTGGCTGGGTGTGACCCTGCCAGGCTGGATTAATTACCTTCTTCCCCAAGCTGTAGCATCAGAGGCCTAGCCCTTCACTGCAAGCATTCCAAGGGCGAAGGCCTTCTCTCCAAGAAGGAGAGGTGGGGGTGGAGCTGCAGGTTATCCATCAGCAGCTGTCACCCGGTGCCAGGACCAGGTCTGCTCTGGGCCTGGGCCATGAAGGCAGCAAGGGAGGAAGGGGGCTTTTCAGAGACCATGTGGCATGAGACACCTGGATGATGCCATTTTTAAGTATCCCAGAGGCCTGTGCAGGAAGGAGGGAGCCGGGGCAGAGAAGTGATGTGTTGCTGCAGGATAGGGCAGAAGAGCATTCCTGCCAGCTCCCTCCAAATTCTTTTAAAAGATCTTGCACAGGAAGAGGAGCTCTCTCTGGGGTGTGGTCTGCTGAGGAAGACTGGTACTGGAGCCTGGCGCTGTGGACAGTTGGAGGAAGGAACCCCCTGACTGTCCCAGGACTCTGGACTGCGCCTTGGAGGGAGTCCAGGGCCAGTGAGGAGAAGCCTGGGCCTCTGCGCAGTGAGCAGAGAGGCCCAGAAGGAGATCCAGGTGGAAGACTGGCGCAGGGAGCCAGTGAAGACAGCTCCCTGCTGAGTCCCCCCTCTTTGAGACCAGAAGGGTGGCAGAAAGTGCTCCCAGTGGCTAGGGCTGGACACCAGGAGCAGGAAGAGGCCAAAATTGTGGAAATCGGTCCCCTGGGGGCTGAAATATACCCCCAGAAGGTAGGCAACCTTTGACCTCTGCCTTGACCAATGACGAAGCCCGTGGGGCTCCACCGCCAGTCTTGGATGTTCCCCCAGGGTGAGTCAGGTCCCGGGGGCTGCCCCAGAAGAAAGGGAATGTCGGGGAGCGCCGTCGCGCTTTCCGTGAAGAGCTCTAGGGCCCGAGACCTCCAACTCCGGGTCCCAGTGGCTGCACTATGGACAGGGGAGTGCCGTCCCACTCCCCTGAGCGAGCAAAGCCAGGGAGCGCCATCGCACTCCCTATGAAGACCACCTAGGGGCCCGGGACCACCAACTCCGGGCCCCAGTGACACCAAGAGGAGGAGGGAGTGCCGCCACACTCCCCCGCGGCAGGAGGAAGGTGGGGGAGTGCCATCGCACTCCCCCGAGGACCCGCCGGTAAAGATGCAGGTGCCATGTAAAGCAAGGGCCGGCTCCCGCGGCAGCACACAAGGGTGCTGGCCAGTCAGGGAGCCGGCGAGGGGAGGCATGGGTGGGCTCCCCGAGCTGCTTTCCTTTGAGCCTGAAATAAGGGGTCTGGGTGGGACCGGGCCCCCAATGAGCCGGAAGGAGCAGCTGACGGTGGGCTCTCCGAGCCGCGATCCACTCGCTGGCTGTAAGGGGTCCGGGCCCCCAATGAGATCATGCAGCGGCATGAGGCTGCCCAGGATGGCAGCGCGGCTCTCCCCGAGCAGCGGGGGAGCCGCTACTCTATTATTCACTGTGCCTAAGGAAAGCGCCCCATAATGCCTTGCAGGGCTGGACCGGCCTGCGAGGAAAATCAGCTTGTTCTCGGAGTGTGGTGACCCCAGGAGGACAGGGTCATCGCCAAGTTTGTGACAAGGTGCAGAGGAAGCTACATGAGCAACGCAGACTACCCCAGCATAAAAGAGGAAGGTCCCTCTCTAAGTCCCTGTGGACTTACAAGAAACCACCCCGCCAGAATTTAGCCAGGCTCCTGTACTGCGGTGAATGTACGACATTGTTCTGTATTCTGTTCATCAACTGTTGTTTTTGCGTTTATCACCCCGAGTGGGAAGGGTATGCCCAGACGTGGGTCCCGTGCTCTCCATGCCACTGGAATCAAGCTATCCTGGCTGAAAAGGGGTGAAACCCGGAAACCGGTCGTAGGATGCTTGTTTCCAGTTCAGGGAGGACCTGGCTTGGCAGTTCGGGCTGGACTGTTCCCATGAGGCACAGGGTCAAGACTGATTTGCATATGGCTGGGTTCAAACTGGAATGGTATGGTGAGCAAACAAACGATGGATTTAGGCCCAGATCTCTGTACTGGGGTGAATGTATGACATTGTTCTGCATTCTGTCCATCAACTGTTGTTTTTGCACCTAAATACACCTATGGCTGGAACTTTGATTCTGCAGCTGGGTGGGAGTGTTTGGGACTGCACAAACGTGTGAAGGGCTGAACTGGGGTTGTCTGGAGAAGGCCATCCCCTAGAGGTGAAGAGTTACAATTGCACAAGAGGTGCATTTACGTGAGGTTGCTCCTTTTGAGGGACTAAAAGTCACATGTGTAATGTGAAATCATAAGCAAAGTGGGGCTATGTTGCTGGACATTCTTGCTAGGGTGTCTGGATGTACATGCTTAATCCTGTGATTATAATGGTGATGCCTTTTAGGGGCTTTAATTGCAATGCATTATCAATGTGACCAGATATGATAGGTACTGTCATTCTAAGTGATGCCTAAACATGTATTCTTGCTACTGCGTTAGGTGAAGAACAACCCAGACTGTTAGCCACTAAGATGTAGAGGTGTACAGTGTATGGTCAGAATGAGATGCTCAGTCAGGGTTATGTGTCACAATGGCAGGTGTCCCCATTTTAAATGCTTGTTGAGATAATGGGGTGGGTCGCCACTGAGATGGTGCCAGTGGGCAGGGCCCACACTCCAAGTTATGGTCAACCTACTGCATTGGGAGAAGGTGATGTGTACACATGGGAGTGGTGGTATAGACCCCACACCCTCTGTGGGAGGGGGGGAATGTTATGCAATGTCTCAAAGTAATTCCAACAGCTTATGTGCATGTGTAAATTGATGCAGAGTATTAAGTAGTGTGTGTGTAATTATATATGCTCTTCCTTTTTATAAAGAAAAGTATAGACTGGACAATCAATTATAGAGTGTTATTTCTGCGTACTGGTAAATGGCGATAACTAGCCCACACCACATCCCTTGAGTAAGCCTTAGACTGCTCTGCAACGCTACCCTCTGAGACTCAGGCGCTACAATGGGGTGTTTGGTTCCCAGTGAAGGACAAATATACTCATGTTATTTGTGCAGGCCACACAGATACTGCTTTTCCAACACTATCCTTGTCAGACAGGAAGTTATTTGTAACAATTTTAAATTATCATGGAATAAACAATATCTAATTCATTACAACACATTTCTAAAGCTTCTTTAAAAATGTAATCTCTAGTTCGATATAATTAAAAAGAACTATGGGATATTCAATGACAGATGCTGATTTGTGTTAGTCTGGGAACGGAAGGAATTTCTTAACCGGCACATGCTTTGGAGATGGGGAGGGAGAGTGGGTGAACCAAGCAGGGAAAATTGTCACTAAAATACAAATGTTTTATTTAACATCAAAGTCCTAACACGCTTCTTTGTTGCTCTTATTTTGAGCATACAACCAAAGCATGACTTTTGCGGGCGTTAAATATTGTTTTTGTACACGTTTAACCGGAAAGTTACAATGGTTTCTTTTATTGGCACTGGGTTTACTTTAGGTGGCTGCCAGATGCAGGATTCTCTGTGATATAAAACGCAAGCTGGATGATTTTATCTGTCCCCTCTTGACATTAAGTGCAAAATATGAATGTATTTGCACAAAGCATTTGGCTCCGTGTAATTCAGCTGCTTTTTCGTTGAAAAGTTAATAGGTCCACTTTGTTCATTGTTTATTTTTAAATTCCTGACTAGTACATTAGGTCTGGTGAATTGGTACTGTTTGCTAAACCCTTGCACTCCTCAGTCATAGGTTGTGTTTTTCTGTATGTTGTGTGGTAAAATGTCTCATCTTTTTTGGAGCAGTGACGATTACATTGTATTCTATGACCGAACCTAACAAACAACTGAGACCAGATGTTTTGCTAAATGAAGCTGTTGTCTTTTCTAGCGGCTGGAGCTGCCGGAAACATATTGTTTGTTTGGAAATTTGAGGTGTTTCAGTCATTCTCTTCCAAGCTTTATCCCTAACAACATTATGGGGGCGGTTTTCACTCTTCAGTGCCTGGTCTCAGTGTGTGTTTGAAACTGGTGGAAATGAGAAATGTAGCGTTCGGCATAAAACTTTAAAAATATGAGCTTTGTAGTCTACCTAGTACTAAGCCTTTTTAGGTCGAGCATTCGAGACCTCTTGTATATACTTCAGTATATATTTATTATATACTTATATGTGTATGTACTTTGTGGGCTCTGGAGATCAGCCCTAGGATATGTCTGCTTCCGCTTAGAGACTTTTTTTCTGTTCAACTGCCTCTTTTTAACTGTCATGATAGAAAACGACCAGCAGAGGTAAGTAAAATACCAGAATTGCTTTCTGCTGAGAGACTTTCATTTTTTTTCTTTTTCTGGCAACTGCCTCTATTTAACTCTCTTGATAGACAACGACCTTCAGAGGTCAGTAAAATACCAGAGCCACTTTAGCATTCTCTGGATTCCAGTTCATAGAAATTGTCTTCCACGAGCACGCGTAGACAATAATATTTTTTTCAAATATTGTATTTTCGGTGATATGACCACCAAAGGCCCTGATTTTAAATTAAAATCAGAGCTTTGGACTATACCATTTCCCGCTGAAAGGCAATATTTCTCTCCATGTGTTCCCATACCAGACGTGCCACGCAGACAAGCTGTTTGGTGCTTACTTTCCCTCCATGTTAAAGAACAGTAGATGTTTCAGCACCCAGGCTCATGTGCTGCATAGCTAAATACAGATAAGGGTCCAAAGGTGAGACTGACTGCATTGCAAATGCTTGTTGTGAATACAAGTATACTCATCCTCTTCCAAAAATGAGTCACAATTTAATATCAGTGCATGTTTAAATGTCCAGGTAGAACTGCAGTTACATTTAGTAATCATGCACTGCATTTCTCAAAAGGCACGTGGTGAAATAGCACAGGTGAGAAAATGTGGTTGGGATGGGGCTTGTTTGACTGAATTGTTGGTATATTCACCTTTTCTGTTTTTAGTGCCTGTTTTCGTATGTGTTTGTCAGTAAATGTTATTTAGCGAAGTTGGCCGGAAAATAGCATTACCTAAAACACTTTTTTATTTGGCTCAATTAAACATAAGACATTTGTTGCAGTTAATTGTGGACGAACTCGCCCCGCTGAGGACCCCGCCCAGCAGACCCGGCAGCAAGAAAGCCCCGTGGTTCACCGACGAACTCAAGAGCTCCAAGAAGAACTGCCGAGCCCTCGAGAAAGTCTGGAGAAGGGATCCCACACCGGACAACAGGACCACCTTCAAGCTGGCCACCCGGAAACACCACCAGCTGATCCGCGCCGCCAAGAAAAATGCTTTCAAGGACCGGCTGGACAACAACGCACACAACTGCAAGGAACTCTTCAACATCGTGAAAGAGCTCTCCAACCCCAGCGCAGAAAACAACGACATCACCCCATCGCAAGACCTCTGCAACTCCCTCGCCTCATACTTCCACAACAAGATCGCGGACATACACAACAGCTTCAGCAACCAACCAACGCACACCAAGACCGAACAACCACCCCTCACCACCACCCTCCAAGCCTGGACTCCGATCAGCACCGAAGACACCATCCGCACGATGAACTCCATCCACTCCGGATCACCGACCGACCCCTGCCCTCATCACGTCTTCAACAAGGCTGACGCTGTCATCGCACCCCACCTGCGAGACATCATCAACACATCCTTCGACACCGCCACCTTCCCTGAGAGCTGGAAGCACGCCGAACTCAGCGCGCTACTCAAGAAACCCACGGCGGACCCCACCGAACTCAAGAACTACCGCCCCATCTCGCTCCTCCCGTTTCCAGCCAAAGTCATCGAGAAGACCGTCAACAAGCAGATGGCCGCCTTCCTCGAAACGAATGGATCCCTCGACCCCTCACAGTCCGGCTTCCGAGCCAATCACAGCACCGAGACCGCCCTCATCGCCGCCACCGATGACATTCGAGCCCTGATGGACAACGGAGAAACAGCGGCCCTCATCCTCCTAGACCTCTCCGCAGCATTCGACACTGTCTGCCACCGCACCCTAGTACAGCGCCTCAGCAACGTCGGAATCCAGGACAAGGCGCTGGAATGGATCATCTCCTTCCTCGACGGAAGAACACAGAAAGTCCGTCTACCACCGTACAAGTCAGAGGCCACCGATGTCATCTGCGGCGTCCCTCAAGGATCCTCGCTGAGCCCCACCCTCTTCAACGTCTACATGAGCCCCCTCGCGGCCATCGCACGGCAACACCACCTCAACATAATCTCCTACGCCGACGACACCCAGCTGATCCTCTCCCTGACCAACGACCCCGCCGCCGCCAGAGCCAACCTACACGAAGGGATGAAGGACGTAGCCGAGTGGATGACGACCAGCCGCCTGAAGCTGAACTCGGACAAGACGGAGGTCCTCATCCTGGGCTCCTCACCCTCCGCCTGGGACGACTCCTGGTGGCCTCCCGCCCTGGGCACCGCACTCAAACCGACAGACCATGCACGCAACCTGGGCTTCATCCTGGACTCCTCCCTCTCCATGACCAGGCAAGTCAACGCCGTCTCCTCGGCGTGCTTCAACATCCTACGCATGCTACGGAAGATCTTCTGGTGGATCCCCACCGAGACCAGGAGGACCGTCACCCAGGCCCTCGTCACCAGCCGACTGGACTACGGCAACGCCCTCTACGCCGGTACCACCGCCAAGCTCCAGAAGAGACTCCAGCGGATCCAGAACGCCTCAGCCAGACTCATCCTCGACATCCCACGAACCAGCCACATCTCCGGACATCTGAGAGACCTTCACTGGCTCCCCGTCAACAAAAGAATCACCTTCCGCCTCCTCACCCACGCACACAAAGCGCTACACGACCAAGGCCCGAGCTACCTCAACAGCCGAGTCAACTTCTACGCTCCCAAACGCCACCTCCGATCAGCCAACCTCGCCCTCGCCGCCGTCCCCCGCATCCGAAGAGCGACCACAGGAGGAAGGTCCTTCTCCTACCTGGCCGCCAAGACCTGGAACTCCCTCCCGACCGACCTGCGCCTGACCCAAGACCACCTCTCCTTCAGGAAGAAGCTGAAGACATGGCTGTTCGAGCAGTAGCGGCACCCCCCCACCCCCAGCGCCTTGAGACCCTACGGGTATGTAGTGCGCTCTATAAATGTCACTGATTGATTGATTGTTACAGCTAGTGTCATCTTGAAACAATGCGGTTCAGTATTGCCGAGTGAAAGGAAATTTAAAAAAACACAATTTCATGTTGCTATTTTACTAGTATCACTGTATTTCCTACATCTCTCTTAGAAATATTACGTTCTATTAATAAAAGTTTGTATCCAAAACCCATAATAAAGTAAATTTAAAAGGCAGCCTTCACCTTGTATAAAAATAAATAAATGTATGTAGGCAACACATACACTTCTCTGGGCGTTAGCCGACAGACACAAAATATATAGGTAGATGCAGGAATTAGTTAACTTTCACCGGGCTCACTGTTTTACAGTTCACAAATTTGTACATTAGTTTTTTAAAGCTTTGTCTGCCAGCATTTTATTGGTCATGGATTCTCTGAATTTTCGAGAAAGAAATGTGTTTATGACAAGTGTAATAAATGTATTGTTCTGTAGTTTTTTGCTTTTACTGTTTAAAATCTTATGAAACACAAGTCATTTTTCCAAGTGTACCACAGCTATTGTGATGCTAAGTAGTGTCTGGAAAATTAAAAAATAATCGCCCCTTTAAAAGTTTTTTAAGGTCTAGGCTAGACAGTGTATATTGTATTCAAAATGTCGGATTCAGCCT
The DNA here is from genome assembly GCF_964204655.1 of Triturus cristatus. NCBI lineage: Eukaryota > Metazoa > Chordata > Amphibia > Caudata > Salamandridae > Triturus > Triturus cristatus. The sequence goes on from NC_140585.1 coordinate 671,224,829, forward strand.
GCCCAAAGACTTCCCATTTGCCAGCTCCATCGTCGCTCTCATATTCTTTCTTCCCAATTGTCCATTGCAAGCATGCGTCCTGCCTCTTCTTTTGTTTAACCCACTCCACCAGCATAGACTGTCCATCCACTGCTCCCATTTTACGACCATATTAGGACCTACTTTTTGCTTTGTTTTTGAGCACTTCACATGAGCGCCCATGTTTTCACTCACTCCGTTCTCCATTTACTGTTGCCTCTTTCAGTATTCTTCTTAGAGCTAACTTTCTCGAAATGGTCTGTAAATCTTGTTCGTATCTCGTCACATTTGCTGTGCCTTCAAAGACCAAGGTCAAATGTCAGACACTGTTTTCCGAGGGTTCTTCTTTAACTTTCTTTCTCTGACTTCAAAATGAAACAATTGATTTTTGTTGATGTCCCAGTGTTGCTTGCCCATCCCCAACGCCGACCCGCTTCACTGCTTGAGCCGTCCCCCACCCCCTCCTTCATCACTGCTTGCTCCCTCCTTGCTTGCCTCCTCCGTCCATCATTGCTTGCCCTGTCTCGCTCTCTCTGCCACTGCTTGTTTTTTAGATTTTCTTTCTTCTGTCATTTCACTCCATCCACGTTTGGCTGTTCAGAAAGCCTTATGTCCCATTCCTCGTGGATGAAGTCCAAAGCTTCAAATAAAGCATGGACTGTTTCTGGTGTTAGAGAAAATCGGCTCCTTTCCAGGGCCGGACTGGCCATAGCGGTCACCGGGCAATTCCCCGGTGCGCCGCACGGGTGGAGGCTGGTTTTGGGCCACTGGGGGCCGTTTTTGGACAGTGCCATGTAACAAAATCGGCTGAAAACCGGCCCTGGCAAAGAGCTCAGCGGCACCCCCAAACCCCCGGGGGGGGGGAGGGGGCGGTCGAACACTTTGCCAGGGCCAGTTTTGGTTCCCAGTCCGGCCCTGTTCCTTTCCAATGAGTTTTGCTTGAAGGCCAATTATGTTCTTTTTGTCGCTGTGGTTCAAAACTGTGGCTGCTGTTGCTAAGATTCCAAAACAGTGCACATCTCTCCGGGAAACACTATTCCTGTGCGAATGCTACAATCTAATCTACATCAACTCAAATCTCATGCCTGATTTGACAAGATGCCTATTGCAGTGATTCACCATCACGTAACGCTTAAGAAGCACCTTGAAATCTACAATACAACAAATATACAAGATTTTTGATTTAACTGTTCTTTCTCAACGAGACACAATATGAGCTCTTTAGAATAGACACTGTATTCATTGGATAATTTGAGAGTAACTCTATTATTTTTGCAAAGGCCATTGCAGTGCTGGACATGTCGGTGAGTTGGGCTATCATGCATACACATAATCAAATAGCAATAGCAGGGGGCGCCAGGTGGCACACAAGCGAAATGGCTGCACTACCGTGAGGCTCCTGCTGCTCGGTCCAATAATCCGAATATTTATCCTGCCCAGGAGGTCCTAAAACAGGATTCACAGAGACGGGTGTAAGTGTAAGACCCGGTGACCCAGCGGTGTGAGTGCGGAGGCTCCCAGCCACTGCAGACTGCTACAAAGATTCCCCCGAAGTGCTGCTGGTGGAGTGGCCTGGCGTGCCTGGTTCCTGTGCTGGCAGAGCGAGCTATGCCAGCACTGAGGCGCCCACGTGGAGAATTGGCCGGGGTTCCGCTGGGACTGGGATTAGCGGTGCTGAGATGCGGCGGCGGTGAGTGCACACAAGTCAGGCACCTGCAGATACTCTTCCCCGTGCCCGCAAGTCAGTGACTGGAGGTCTGAGAGGGCTTTCCATAGCCCTCGTTACGTTCCCTGCCCCGTGGCTGAGGAGGGCCGTGAGATTCCTGTGAGCGCTGCCACCTGCAAAGACGCATGAGTGCGGGCCCCGCTACACCCACGGGGCACGCTGGACATTTATTTGAGGCAGAAGCAAAGGCATCGCATCCTTGGCTCTCACAAACCACAATAAGCACTGCGGCTGGCTCCCATCGACACTGGCAGAGCATTGCGATTTCACAGGGGGCAGTAACTCGATCGCGGAAGCCATATTGTGGGCCTCGTGAAAGGTGCACGCTCCCACTGACCAGTGCTAAGTTGGCGACCTGCATGAGCTTGGACACCTCAACAATTCCCTTGCCTATAATCTGCAGGAAAGGACGGCGCAGCTGAGGGGGCCACTCCCAGACGCTGTACATGAAAGCGGCCTCTTCGACATTTCTGCTGCCTACATAGCATGTCACTGGGCGGCCTAACTGACATCATCAGAAAAGCCCACACACACCTTCCTTGAAAACGGAGTGCACCAGAGTAAAGAATTCCCGCAGCAGGCCGCCACCCGGATTATCAGTACCCACCGGGCTGAAATGTGGTACGCACAACGGATATAGACTAACCCTGACTTGCACAGGACAGATTGCACACAGGAGTGTGTGCCCTATGCTGGAGCAAAGCCACCGTGATCTACCTACATCTTTGACCCCTCCTGCACTTGAGTGCGCTGGGGATAAAGAGACATTGCTGGCAACATCTAAGGCACCATCTCTAGGGTTCATCCAAAGAACTCACTATGGTAACCCTCATCTTTGTAAATAAACGCCTGGAGGTAGCACACTGTTGGCACCAGAGCAACTGTTAATGAAATAAACCACGTTCCACAAGATGGGTAAGGCAGATCGAAACAGACCACACAGACATTTGAGGCCAAAAAAGGCACCCGAGCACAACAGGAAGATCCTGACCACACCAGTGAGGAGCAAATACAGGAGACAGCACATCTACAAGACCAAGACATGAAAGAACTCCTCCTTGCAATGCGACAAAGTCTTGCCTGGCAAAATGGACGTAATGAACACTCGTATTGACGCTATAGTTCATAAGCTAGACAACCATGAATAACAGAGGTCGAACGCCGCATCTCCGACAACACATCAAAAATGTAGGCGCAGATGGACAAGCTACTTTGAGTCATCGCTGCCAAAAACGAAGATCTCGAAGCGCGCAGCTGACGTAACAACATCTGTGTTATTGGCATCCCGGAGAGCACCAACACCGGCCGGATGCAAGGGTTTATAGAGAGGTTGCTTCGAGAAACAATTGGCGTTTATGTTTTGTCCTCACAATTCATAGTATAAAGGGCTCACCGCTCCCTGGGTCCCAGACCGCCGCCAGGAAGCACACCACGTCCCATCATTGCCAGGTTGCTTATCTATCGCGACCGAGATGTGGCGCTCAAAACAGCGCGTGAAAAGAGGCACCTCATGTTTGAGGGAAACACATTCACCCTCTACCCTGACTTCACGGCCACTATCCAGGAAGAATGATGGAAATTCACTTCTGCCAAGCACAAACTTCGCCAGGCACAAATTGATTACACGCTCATGTATCCGGCTCGACTACGAGTGACCCACCAAGGCAAGCAAACTCTACTCTGCAGCAACTAGACAACTTCTTGAAGCCCATCAAGTGGCCAAATAATTTCCACACTGCACGAGAGATGTCATTGGGATCGTCATGCCCAGCCAGAGAATAGCATGAACTTCAAACCTCCTGTCGATCACCTTGTGGGGATGGCACTGCAACCGACCTTCTTTTCTTCCTCCCGCCATGGAGACTACCTCCTGCCTACCGCTGGGACAACAGAACACTGATACACGATCCAGAGGGAGGGCAGCGGCTGAAGCATCAGGATCAGATAAGTACCCTCCTGGGGATGTATGACACTTTGCACTGGGCACCCCTGTCCCCGCCGAGTTTGTTTCTTCATCACCTTGCAACTCTGAGGGGAGGGTGCCACCGTGCATGCACCGAGGAGTCCCCCCCAAGGGCGATCCCCCTTACTGCAGATAAAAATGCAGGATGTTTCTGTTTATTTGGGCTATGTAGGTGGGGCGGGAATGTTCATTCTTGCAGGATTGGGATGCTACAGTGGGAGGGAGTGGGAAGGGGTTTGTTAATGGGACATGACGCACAAGTGAATAAGGAACAGATGACATTCGTTTAAATTTTTTACTTTTGAATACAACCCTTCATATGGCCAACTTAACAACTAATCAGAACATACATTTCTTGACGTGGAATGTTAGAGGACTTGGTGATCCGCGAAAATGCAGACAGGTGTTAGCATATCTGGACCACCATCACATCTGAGTTGCAGTGCTCCAAGAGGCACACCTGAACCCCAACCATGCTACTTCATTCGCTTGTAAATGGGCTGATCACAGGATATTCTCCTCATACTCCAGAGGTACAGCCATACTTATAAAAGAAAGGCACTCCATTTACCCCTGCTGGCATGTCGCAGAATCAACAAGGATGCTAATGCATGATCTGGGGCAGGCTAGGTACAGTATTCGTCACAATAGTCTGCTGCTCTGGGCCCAATGTTGAATGTTAGGCTCCACTCACCTAATCTGGGGGGAGATTTCAATACTGCCCTTAATCCAGAGATGGACAGGTCCAACCCGGCACCTCATCACTACACTAGATCACATAAGCTGCTACGAGATGTGGTAGCTGACAATGGTGGCATGTCCACCCATATAAAACTGAAGGTACACATCACACAGCCCTGCGTGCATTTTGGGCTAGATTAGATTACTGCCTGGTATCTTGCGGCCTAGGCCCATCGATAGTATCAGTTACACACTTGGCGAGAACATACTCGGATCACTCTCCTGTCCGATTGGCACTAAACCCACCAGGGTGCAACTTTCCCACTAGAAGCTGGAGACTATCACCTCTCACCCTACTGGACACAGCATTTCGCAGTGAATTAGGGCAAGAAATTACAGATTGTTTTTAGATAAACCTAGGGTCAGTTGACAGCATAGAGACGGTTTGGGAGGCCTTCAAGGTCGCAATCTGAGGTTTTTGCATTTCTAAGAGTTCAGGAGTGCAGCGCGACATTCAGAGCACCCTAAAGAAATTGGAAGGCGAACTTAAAGTTCTGGATGCTTCACTATTGGGTGGCACAGACGGTTTGGCGCAGCGTCACCTCCAAGAGAAACTCTCAGAATATATGGAGACAGCTGATCGGGAGACCCGATTCAGAAGTAAATACTGGGTGGCCCGCAGATATGGGGAAGGGGAGCATCCGGGCAGAGCTCTAGCTGAAGCAATACGCAAACCCCGCTTCTCTAGTTATGTTTTAGAGCTAACAGGCGCCGATAGCATGCAGTACAGCAACACGGCTGACATACTGGCCACGTTTACCACACATTTCTCCAGACTATACTCCACTTGTAGGCGAGGCACTCTTGACCTGGCCTCTTATCAGGATGAGGTAGCCTTGGGGTGGCTGGCAAACTCACAGAGGGAATTCTTAGTTGCTCCCTTTGAGCTGGACGAAATATGAGAGGCTATCATGCAGAAAGGCCCCGGGTTTAGATGGGCTCCCCAGAGATTTTTATCAAGCATATATTGAACAATTAGCCCCCATCCTGAAGGCTGTTTACGAAGAAGCTCAAACAAACGGAAGTCTTCCGCTCTCGATGAGAGAGGCGCTAATTACCTCCCTATTAAAGCCAGGAAAGCCGGCGGACCACTGTGATTCATACAGGTCGTTGTCCCTTATCAATAATGACGCTAAAATACTGGCTAAGATATTGGCCAATAGGTTAAATTTGTTGATGGAAAAACTGGTCCTCCCAGACTAGGCTGGGTTTATTCCAGGCCGAGCAACCTCACACAATTTGCGTACCTTCTTTTCCATATTCCAGATCTTAGATCCCGATTTGGCCCTTGCAGCAGTTTTCCTAGATGCTACAAAAGCGTCCGATTCAGTAGAATGGAACTATTTACTTGGAGTACTGCAACGCATGGGTATGCCTGTAGGATTCCTGTCTTGGATTAGTTTGCTATACCAGTCTCCAACTGCAAAGGTTTTAATTAATGGGCAGTTGTCTCCAACCTTCTCAATAATGAGGAGTACCAGGCAAGGGTGTTCACTTTCCCCCCTGCTTTTTGCGCTGGCAGTTGAGCCTCTTGCGGACAGACTGCGGCAACATCACCAGGATAAAGCTTTAAGGTGCCCCATGCGTCAAGTGCTCATCTCCCTCTATGCAGACAACATCACCCTGTACATAAGAGACCCACAACAAAATCTCAATCCCCTCCTGAGAGAATTCATTATTTTTGGGAGACTTTCGGGGATCCACATAAACTGAGGAAGTCGTAGATATTCCCCCTCACCTCTGCAGTCATACAGTTCCCTTTGGATTACCCACTAGAGTGGTGCAACACAGAAGTAAAGTACTTGGGTATTCGCATCTCCAGAGATAGGGAGGAGTTAATGCGCTTCAATTATGGCAGAACACTAGACCATGTCACTAGCTGTGTCACACGCTGGATCTCTCTGCCACTATCTATGGCAGGGCGCATCTCACTAATCAAAATGGTGGTCCTCCCACGGGTGCCATACTTATTCATGAACATTCCATATTACCCGGGTAGGCACTTCACTGCTTTACGCTCTGAAATTATTAGATTAATATGGGGGGGAGGGGCAAACAGCCACGCCTACAATGGGATGTGATTACCAGGCCCTACTCACAGGGTTGGTTTGATGTCCCGAACCTTGAACTCTACAACTTATGTGCACAGGCTCACTATGCCTATTATTGGTTTCACCCACCCAGATACATGCCACAAGTAGCAGTGGAGGAGTGGCTCGCAGACCCCATTCCCTTGGCAGGCATGATATGCAGCGTCCCCCAGCCCCAGGACAGTCCCATGTACAGTGCTTGCCTGGAGATGAATTATGAAACAACTGCAGGTCCCTATGCTCTACTCTTCATTGCTCCCACTGCTATATCACCCCCATATACAAGTTCTTCAGGAGACAGTTTTTAGGAAGGTTATGGTGAAGACGGGCATACATGCTGGGGGGACCTGTATCATAATGGGACGTTTCACACCTTAGAACAAATATTTCATAACACACCGACCTCGCCACTAGATGTGTTTCTCTATGTTAGACTTAGGCAAGGCGCTCGCGACAATACCCCCGCATACCCACAAGAACCCCCATATTAACCCCACTGCATGCGATGCTTCGAGCCACTTCCCCGGCGCACGCTGTTTCGACACTTTACCATACAATAGATACACAACAGGTGATGGAGCGGTGTCATGCCCGCACACAATGGGACTTGGAGCTCGGTTGCAAGGTATCGGACAAGCAGTGGACGTATTGCTGCCTACAGAAGGAACAAGTGTCAGCAAATAGCAGACTGCGTATTACACATTTTAAATTCCTGCACCGCCTATTCTACACATCAGCCAAAATGCACAAATACAAACAACAAGATACAGATAGGTGTGACAGATGTGGTGTGGAGGGGGCCGACTTTCTCCATTTACAGATTGACTGCCACGCTAACGCTAACGCTGTTGTTTTAATAATCGCTGCTGCCCGCTGCAATTGCTGTTGAGCTTTAACTTTTTAAATATTGAATCTGTTGTGTTGTTTTTCTGTATAAATTACACCTTGCTGTCCCCAATTGCCCGCATTGCTTGCACATAAAAACTTGTTCAGCACTACTCACCATTTGGGTGTGTATCGCGCTACCTCACTCCCGACCGCCATCTTGGGTGTGGGGCTGAGACGCCCCCAAGATGCTTCCGGGGCTGCGCTCTAGTCTGAACGAGCGCTCCTTGCCACACGCTATTTAGAGGCCATAATGATCGCGCGCAGCGTCGTGCCGGAGGAGCGCCAGAGGAAAGCCCGTCTGTGCCCGTCCGGGCCAGGACGGGCCCAGGGGCCACCCCCCCTGGTCGACCATGGGTATACTCGCCTGCTACCCTTAGATCTCTTTGCACTGGCAAAACCGTGTTAGATGGGATAACCTTCGCCAAACTCCGGTCTGAAGCCTTGTTACAGGGAGAGGACGTACTTAACCATACCAGGACACAAGGCCTGATAATTGCTACGCTAAACACACGCTCTCTGCACAAGCATCATCTAGAGGTATTTACACTTCTTGGTGAGGGCGAGATAGACATCCTTGCACTTTCAGAAACATGGCTGGGCACCTCATCAACACCGGACATTTTAGCAGCCCTACCCCCTAATTTTGAGGCACTGTGGTACAACCGCCCTAAGGACAGCAGAGGGGGAGGGGTGGCCATCTTGTTCAAAAAGAGTCTTAAGGTGACACAGTTTATAGCAGAAAACTGTGATTGTGCAGAACTATTAGGGATAAAAATATCACTTAAATCCTCATGCATCCTGCTGCTGCTAGTATATCGTCCACCTCAGAGCTCACCAGATTTTAATGATACTTTTTTTGAATTGCTGACAGACTTGGCCTCTAGATATAAATCCCTTATAGTGGCTGGTGATTTCAATTACCACTGGGATAAGGTCCCCAGGGGGCCCACCGAGACAGAGTTCGAAACTAATCTCTCTGCTCTCCACTTAAAACAACTTGTAATGGGCCCTACCCATGTGAAGGGCCACACTCTTGACCTCGTTTGGTCTTCCCTGACCCTTATGGAAATTGTTGAAGTCAGCCCTTGCATCTGGTCAGACCATTCTCTGATCAAGTGCTGGGTTCCGGGAGATCCCTTGTCAGCTGCCTCTATACACATGCGGAGGAAAGTTCGCTCCTGGAAGAAGATTGAGGCCGACTCTTTAATTTCGACTCTACTCTCTTCCTCCCCCCTCAAGACGATGCAGGCGAACCTGGACTCGTACACTACGACCCTGATGACCTGGATCCGGTCTGCTCTAGATAAGCTCGCTCCTGAGCGACTGGAGCTGACCCGGAAAAAAGGAAAGAGAGCTCCATGGTTTGATGCCTCACTTAAGGAAAAGAAGCAAGCCCTCCGTAAGGCGGAGCGTAGGTGGAGACTCAATTACTGTCCAGCAGAGTCACTAACTTTTAGTCACTTCTTGCCAGTTATAAGATGGATATCCTGGTGAGGAAATCCGCCTTCTATGAGAACAGAATTAGGGAGGCCACAAATAAACAAAGGGAGACCTTTGTGATTTTAAGGGAACTCACGCAGCTAAGCGACAAAAGTCTCGCGGTGGACCAACCCGACTGTGATACCTTTCAAGGTTTCTTTCTGCAGAAGGTACAGGATATCCTGACGGATATTGCCATGCTTTCAGCTGGTTTGTCTCTACCATCCTGCCCAGACAGTCAGCTACAAGCTGGGACCTTGAATAGCTTCCCATACATTGATGGAAAGCGACTGGCGGAGCTTGTCGGCCATGTTAAATCGGGCTCCAGCACAGATCCCTGTCCCCCGAAAATCTTCAAATTGGCCTTGCCAGGTATTCAGCCCCAGTTGCTGCACCTACTGAATGCCTCATTAGAAGCGGGCTACCTTCCAGCACCGCTGAAGGAAGCCAGAGTTTCCCCACTCCTCAAGAAAGCGGGTGTTGATGCTAAGGCACTGAAAAATTACAGACCTATCTCCCAGCTGCCATTCCTGAGCAAGATCTTAGAAAAACACGTCCTGAACACCTTAGCCAGCTATCTGGAAGAACACCATCTACTTCATGCCAGGCAGGCTGGCTTCCGGCCACAGCACAGTACAGAACTGGTTATGGCTACGGTCACCGATGAGCTGAGAGTCAGAGCAGACAAGAAACAGCCATGCGCTCTGATCCTTCTAGACCTGTCGGCGGCTTTTGATACGGTCAGCCATACCATCTTGCTGGACCGTATCGCTAAGCTGGGGATAACAGGACAGGCGCTCAAGTGGTTAGAATCCTTCCTGTCCGGACGCACTCAGAGGGTCCAGATGGGTGATCAGCTGTCTGGGATTAGGGACGTGACATGGGGTGTGCCTCAGGGGTCTGCACTATCCCCCTTACTTTTCAACATCTACTTACAACCACTGATGGAGGAGCTTACGCGTAGAAACTGTGAAATCTTCAACTACGCTGATGACACTCAGCTGCTGGTGCAGCTGAAAGAAACACGGGAAGCCCAGGAATCAGTGAGGAATTTGCTCAGATTCACGGTCAATTGGATGACCAGCAACCTTTTGAAGGTGAATGCTGAGAAAACGGAGGTACTGGTGCTCACCAACTAGGCCAATCCCTGGGATGATCTGTATTGGCCCCCAGAACTAGGTAAAACCCCCATTCCTGGGACTGTAGTAAAGAGCCTTGGCCTAAAGAATGATGCGGATCTCACCATGGCCCCTCAAGTTTCGGCTGTGGTGGGCTCCTGCACGGCCGTGATGCGGCAATTACGCAAGCTGACCATTATTCTTTCAGCCTCCACCTTACAAACCATCGTCTCAGCGACTGTCTTTTCGAGGCTTGATTATGGCAACGCCTTGTATCTCGGCCTGCCACAGAAGCTGCTAAGGAAGCTGCAGGTTGTGCAGAACGACGCAGCCAGGTTGATCTTCTCCCTCCCAAGAAACTCACACGCAACCCCACTCCTTTGGAAGCTGCACTGGCTGCCTGTGAAGTTCAGGGTTCAGTTCAAATGTCTCTGTATAGCCCACAAGGCTCTCTTTGGCAAAGCCCCAGAGTACATTAAGCAGCGCCTGAGGAAGTATGTTCCCGGCAGAACCTTACGCTCTGGCTATGCCTCCAATATATTTCAACCCAGATTTAATCTAAAAACTAAAGGAGGCTGTGCCCTCACAGTGATTATTCCACAACTCTGGAATGAGCTTACGGCCAGTCTGAAGGAAGATTCACAGCTACTCTCCTTCAGGAAAAAACTCAAGACGCACTTATTTAGAAAGGCAACACTCCCAGCCTAATTGGAGTTGGCAGAGGATCTTGAGGTGACAGTATGTTTGTGGTTTTTCTGTTGAGCGCTTAGAGACTGGTGGTGATAAGCGCTATATAAAAACCTTATAACATAACATAACATTTAGTGTGGAGCTGTGCTAGTGTAAATGAATATTGGCAACAAATCTTTGTGGCTTTGGAGCAGATGACTTAATTGACCTTTGTAATGACCTCACTACTAGCGCTGCTGGGATATACTGAACTCATTGACAAGCCCTTTCGCAGATATGTTGCTTTGGCATTATTGATGGCCAAACGCCGAGTTGCATGTAGATGGGGACGAGGGAGGGCTCCGAAATTCAAAGATTGGATCACTGATTTAATAGCTTGTGATGTTCAACTGTCCAATTATGCCAAATTGCTCCCCATGGCTTCACGTCCGAAAGATATATGGGGTCCTTTGAAAAGCTACCTACTATCTCATCCAGTAGACAAAACAGTTACAAATAGGTGAAGAAGACATGATGGTATTACCTTTTAAAGTCAAAAAGAATGTTAAATGTAATGTGCAGTTCATGATGGCTATATGGCTACAGAAGATCAGGTTAACAAATAAGTCATGGTTGGCTCTTGCTTTGATGACCTGTTATAACATTTTGATCCTTGTTGTATGCTGGAATCTGTCACGTGGATACTTATCAGCGGTGTGGACGTAATGTGCATCCCACTGTACTGTACCTCTTCTATTTCAGGCTCAAGAATGTACGTCACAAAGTAATGATCTACAATGTATTGCGCGGACCACATTTGTAAAAGATACACAGATTCCCAGAGAGTGCATATATGCGTCTGTAATGTTTGTAAGCTACGTGTTCTATGTTTTTCATAAAAACTCAATAAATACATTTATTTAAAAAAAAAAGAGCAATAGCAGGCTGTTTCTTTTTCCCCACCCACACGCATCCCTCTTACGTCATCCCATCCCCCATTACCAGTATCTTCCCCCACACACACCATGTTTCTTTTCCCCATAACCCCATTGCTATTTTATTTCCATTTCACACCCTCCCCATTCATGTCACTTACCTACCACCTGTCCCACTCTTCCCCCGTCTAACAGAAAGGAAAAAACCCACTATGAAACAGCCAAAGCTACCTAATTCATAGCGCTTTTTTTACTGTCCCATTCTCCAACTTCACCCTCACTGACTGCATAAGGCAATATCTCGACAATAGGCGATACAAAACAAATGAAAAGCGATACGAACTGGACACTGCTGGTGCCATCACAGCACTTTTTTTTACCTTCTCCCCACCCGGCCTCCACCCCCTCCCATGTTGTGTTGCTTGCCCATTCCCCCATGTTGCATTTCTGGTCCTGCTCCTCTTACCAGACAAAAAAGTGCTATGACATAACCAGCGCTGGCCGCGTCATAGTGCTTTGTTCCACAACTTTCAGCCGTGCTGCTATACCACATGGCTAAAAGATTTTCACATTGACAACGCCAATAGCTCTCGCATTGCCAAGACCTATTGGCTATGCCAATGCTTGTTATACTTGTTAACACTGTCTGGATATAAGTTGCACCTTGTTGGTACCAGGTTAGCACCCAAATATAGCAATAAGCAACTTTTGACAAAGGCTTTCCATTGCATGGCAACATATGTCGCTGCGTTTTTAGTAACTTTTGAACCGTTTGAGCAAAAAACTATTTTTTTGTTAAAATCTGCAGAATATGAAGTAGATGACGGATTATGTGGCAAATGCAGCAAGTCCATAATTTTGCGAAAAATGCAGCAGCTGCACAATCGCATACTTTCAGTGGCTCTTATTATATCCTATGGCACTTGTAATAAGGTGGAAACATATCCATCACATTTATGATGGACTAACCCACCGCCAAACTCTAAATCAGGCCCTAAGTTATATAAGATCCATGTTAACAGAGAGCTGCTCAGCCTTAAGTAAAGCATCTCCTCTACAAGTTGGCTCTCTTAAAACACGTCAGTTCCTCTGTGACAAAAGCACCATTCAGTACCAACCACACTTAATTTCATGTGCTGTTGTTTGCGTTATACAGAAAGAGTGCAAAATATTTTGTTGCTTGGTAGTCGATTCACCAAAATGCTACGGGTAGCAAATTGACCTCACATACACTTTGACCGTAATGACATCACAGGTAGTGACTTTTTTTTTTTGTAAAACATTTTATTGGGTTTTCATTATTTCAGTATCTTTACAAACATTTACTACATAAATCTGCACGATACACAAGAGATACAATAGCAAACTGTGGCATTTCATGGGCATAAAAATGATGAAGCAAGCATCGGGGAATAAACAATGATATGCTTAAGGAGTGGAAGCTACCCCTGTAGATGGTGATGCCTCATGTGTATCCAACCCAGGAGAAAAATGTAACACTGGTTACTTGGGGAACAAATACTGGGGTAGATGAGTGGGGAGGAGGGTAGGATGGGTGTATGTTGATATCGCATTAGCGGTGAGGAATGCAGGCTCTGAATCAGGATAGCGCACTAGATCATCGCAGCGCACTACGCAGTGGTGGAAACACTTGTGAATTTGGGAAGGGTGTTTCTCATAGGTGAGACAGGTCACCCCCACCAGGGCAAATACTCAGCTGGGCGCCCCCCTTTGGGCCTTGGTTCTGCGGGGTTGTAACGTCGTCATCAATTATTTGCCAGACGCGCTTGAGTAGCATGGCCCACTCAAGGGAGATGGGACTTCGAAACACCCAGCTCGCCTCTTCGTTGCGGAGCGCATCTACCTCTGCGGCGCCCCATTTGCGCACTGTTCCTACCCATGCCGCCAAAGCGGGAGCTGCAGGCCCACGCCAATGTAGTGTGATTGCTCGCCTGGCCAGAAGGAGGGCCAGGGCTGCGAAGCGTGTCTGCACCTTGTGTTGCTTCCTACGCCTAAAGATGCCTAGCAAACATGCGTCCCAGGAATAGATATCTGGAAGCCCTGTGACTTCTCGCAGCGCAGTGTGGATAGTGTGCCAGTATTGATGTAGGGCTGGGCAAGCCCGGAGCATGTACAATAGTGCTATGTTGGAGACATGACAGCCGGGGCTGGCAAATTGTGACTCCCGGAAGTGGCTTTGGAGCTGTGCGGGCGTCAGGTAAGCCCGGTGCAGTATGAAAAACTAACTTTTTTTTAAATGTGAGTTCAGGGAAACCTTCTTCCGGAATGCTAGAGCTAACTCCCATTCTTTATCGTGGAGCTGCCACCAGTATTCTTCCTCCCATTTGTGGCAAAGTGGGGCAAGTGGAACGAGCAACAGTTCTCAGATGGCCTTATACAGCCAAGTGATGAGGTGTCGACCAGTGTAAAGCACTGGATGTATCGCGGGTTTGCCTCCAGATAGGTCCCAGAGGCACTGTCAAGTGTATGTGAGCCGCAGATGGAGAAAAAGCATCCCTAGGGCAAGCCCGATCTCCTCGGCCAACTGTTCAAAAGGGAGAAGTTGACCCTCAGAAAATAAAGCCTCCACCACAAGAAGCGAGTAGCTGGTCCAAGCTTGCAGCTCCCAGAGAGTGTAGGAGTCCCTCCCACTGGGCAGACCAACCAGCTGCAGTAGAGGCATGTAAAGCGGAGTTCCCCGGGAGAGACGTTGTATCTGAACTATACTGGTCCTCGCTATGGTCACTTGTATGGGGTAAGTCGAGGTAGGTTGGGCCCCCAGCAAGTGCAAACTGTGAATTGCCGGAATTGGCAAGGGCCCAGACTCTGAACAAGCCTCCCAGGGTATCGCACTGCCATCCAGCATGTGAGACACTCGAGCTGTGCTGCCACAAAGTATGCCTTGAAGGATGGGGCCCGAGGTCTCCCCAGTCCACCGGCAACAGCAGCTTAGCCAGGGCGCCGGTTTCCCCATATAAGTGAGCAAAGCAATGTGTCCAATTCTTTAAAAAAGGAATGGGGACGGATGACCGGAAGATTCACAAAGTAGTAAAGCAGGTGGGGCAGGATGACCATTTTCTCCAGGGCGATCTTTCCTATATGAGCTAGACGGGGGGGAGTTCTCCAAAATCCTACCTGGGAGATAATACCCGCCAAAGCCCTGTGGTGATTGCCCTAATATAGATTGCAGGGTGTATGATACAGGTGAACGCCCAAATAGCGATGCACCTGTGCTTGACAGGCCAGATGATTGTCGCCAATGCACACCTTGTGTGGGGAGAGTTCAGGGCTTAGTGAGTAAATTGCGGATTTCATCCAGTTGACCCACAGTCCAGCTGCTGCATCAAAGTCCGCCAGTGTGGCCCTGATAGGATCGAGATCGGCCTAAACATCCCGTAAGTAAAAGAGCCAGTCATCTGCATACAGGGAGACATTGTGGGTCTCACCCGCTAGAGGGATACCTCATTCTGTCCCCCCCTTTTGGAGATGCACAGCTAAGGGCTTCATACCCAGCACAAATGATAGGGGGGAGAGCGGACACCCCTGGCACGTTCCTCAATCTACTGGGAAGGGATCTGAGATGAGGAGGCCCAAGTGTATGCAGGAGGTGGGGTTTAAGTACAATAACCTTGTGTATGCTAGAAGTTTAGTTCCCACCCCCATATGGGCAAGTACAGCAAAAAGATAAGGACAAGATACTGTATCAAATGCCTTTTCAAAGTCAAGGATAAGACAGGCAGCATGGTGAAACTGACCCCACTCTTGATCCTGGACGTGGAAAAGACAGCAGATGTTTTGAGATGTGCTTCTACCGGAGACAAAGCCTTTCTGGTCTAAATGCACAAGCTCCGGGAGGACGTAGGCGTAGCAGTCAAGCTAGTATTTTGCTTAGAATTTTATAGTCTGTCCCTAGTATAGCAATCAGGCTGTAGGAGGTTAACAGGGTGGGATCCTAATCAGGCTTTGGAATCAAGACCAAAAGGGACTCACTAAGAGAGTGGGGGAGTTCACCTTCCTCCAAGGCTGCCTCATACATTGCCGCCAACCGAGGTGCCAGGAGGGCTGAAAAAGTGCTATAGTATTCTAGAGGCAAGCTGTCTAGGCCCGGGGTTTCATTCTGAGCCAGATCGAGGATCGCCTGTTTGATGTCAGATGGCATGATCTCTGCATCTGGGGGGATCTGAAGCAGGGCAAGGTCCGCTAGGAACGTATCTATTATTTCTGCCCGATCATTCAGCGTCGCTCGGTATATAACAGAATAGTAGTCATAGAGGGCCTGTAGGATGTCAGTTTGTGCACGGACCCTGTGGCCAGAGGGGGTGACCACCTCTGTGATGCAATGGGACTCAGAGTCCTGGCGAATGAGCCATGCCAGAAGTATGTCACCTTCTCTGTGCACCCTGGCGTTGTGAGCCTTAAAATTATAGCACCTCAGATCTTCCAGGAAATTCGCATAGGTGGTCTTCGCCTCTGCCAACCGGGTTACAAATGCCAAAGTAGAAGCCACCGCCTTGCTAAAGGTAGCCAGGTTGTGCTCATCCTCGTTCAAGTCTCTTTCAAGTGTTCTGCATGCTCCCGCTATCTGTCGAATTCATGTCCCCCTAGTCACGACTTTGAAGGCGTCCCATTCCAGCGCCCTGGTGGATGCCATGTTATGGTTTTTGGAAAAATATTGACAAATGCTGATCTCCTGTTCCTGATGGAACACTTGACCTTTGAGGAAATTACGTGACAGCCGCTAGTTGGGGGTAGGAGGTGAGGGGGATCTCCACCTAAGGGCTAGGGTATGTGCGTCATGGTCAGAAAGAACCCAACCCAGATAGTCCACGTGCTGGATCAGAAGGACAACCGCGGGAGAGCATAGAAAACAGGTAAGACGCTCATAAAGGTTATGCAGAATAGAATGAAAAGAATACAGTTTAGTCATAGGATGCCTGGACCTTCAAGCGTCCGTGAGTGACCAGTGGCATACCCAAGCACAGAAGCGTTCCATTTGCGCTTAAGGCTGGTAGTGGGAAGGGGGAGGATGAGATCTATCTAAGTAAAGATGAACCACACAATTATAGTCCCACCCGAGTATTCATGGGGTCGCTATATAGTGGGCCAACGTGCTAAAAAGGGAGTCCCAAAATTTTCCCTGGTCTTTGTTGGGTGCATGAATACTGCCTAGGAGTACAGGCCAGCCATCCAAGTGCCCCTCGAGGAAAACGTACCGACCCTCTGTGTCTACCACCCTGCGAGTTTCCTGGAATGGGTCCCAGGGTTGAATACATACCATGGTCCCTTGCACAAATGTAGGTAGTGGCTCAGACAATTCACCTCCATCACCTGCGCAGGCAGTCCAGCTCCTTGGCAGTGAGGTGTGTCTCCTGCAAGAAAGCTATCTACACCTGCTCACGTTTGATGTAAGAGTACACCATATAACGTTTATGAGCTGTGTGCATGCCCAGAGTAAGCAAGGTGAGCTGCCCTTAAAGACTAGGATGAAAGGTGGGGCCGGTAGAGCTAGGGAATCTCAACATCAATGCTGCAATAGCTCTGAAGCTGCAGCGCAGGTGAGAAGACCTGAGACACATAAATGGGGGTAATGTAATGTAATGTAAAAAGAACTTATAAAGCGCGGCTAACACCAGACGGTTTCTTGGCGCTAGTATCTGACGTCTGGGGAGTCACTGCGGGAGACATTGGCGAATCAGTCCGGGAAGTGCCCCTCTTATTGTCTGTGGCTTCAAAGCCTGCAGGGCTCTCCTACGGTCCGCAATGATTTGTTCCAGCTTGAGGAAACTAGCCATTGAACCCGGGGTAGGACCTTGTACGTGACTGAGTTCCCCTCTTACACCATCACCTGCTCCAGGGCCCCCAGGCCGGCTGGGCGTGGGCAGTATCTGGTGGCTAAGGCTGCATCAAGCCACTGGGGTCCTCCTCAAAGGTGAAGATGTGGGGGCCCTTCTTGCCGTCTGCAACTCTGTCAGCGAATTTGCGGTGGTCGTCTCGGAGAAAGTTAAGATCGGTGGCCAGGACTCCGAACCTGTCCTCCATGGTGACCCTGGAGTGCTCTATGACCACCAGCACTTTGTCCAGTTTGTCGGATGTAGTGAGGGCTGGTGCATTTTCTTCCTCTAACTGTCAGGTGCCGGAGAGCACCGTCGCACAGGGGCAGGCGTCGGAGGCCCAGTGGTCGAGCGCAGTCTGCCCATGATGCAGGAAGATCCCACGATACCAGCCAAAGGCCCCGGGGAAATACTTGAGGCAGAGCAATGGGCGCCATGCCCCCAGCTTGGAACATATCCGTGGGACAGCTGGAGTGGAAAGATCTGTACACCAAGGAGGAAGAAATGCCCTGGCCCCCCAGCAAGGCAACTGTTGTTGCCACCCGCCTCAGGCCGAGCACCTACGCCGGGCAGGGCCCTAGCAGCGATCCAATGGTGCCTGCCTCAGATAGGCTGAGTCGGGCGGAGGAAGCGGGGGCGCAGGGTCTAGGTGCTCTGGCAAAACCCCCCTGCCTCGATTATGGCACCTATTCAGGAGTTAAGGGTCGTGGAGTGCCACCTTCAGTTGTCTCTCGGGAATCCCCACTCTGCAGCAGTTAGGGGCAGTCCAGCAAGAGCAAACAGAGGGCCAGCAGTGGGGTGGGGAACCACCAGCCCCCAGCCCCCCAAGCAATAGCTCCCCACGCACCTCAATCATGGCGCCGATGCAGGGGCCAAGTATTGTTAGGGGCTTCCTCAGGGGGGCCGACAGGAGTCCCCTCTCTATTGTGTCCAGGGCCAGGTAGTGGGAAATGCTGGGAAGAAACAAGGTATCGGTCCTCCAAAGGGAGTCTTATCCCTGCGACTTGATTGCGGTGCTGGTCCCAGAGACAAGATGGGGCCCCAGGCCCATGGCACCCCACCCAGGCCCGTCGCTGCATACTTCACCTGCCAGAATTCGATGTCGGACGTCCCACGGGGATGCGCCCCAGGGACAGCCCGCCAACGGCCTCCACAGCTGCAGGCCACACCGCCAAGCCTGGTGCAGTCTACGGGGGTGAGCCCTGCCTCTTACAATACCGCAAGGCCACCAGGGTACTCAGGAGCAGATCCATGTGCCACCTCCCGCTCACCGGCACATCAGCCTGAGGGAGCTCCGGCAAGAAAGACTGTGGGGAGTAAAGCCGGAAGCAGCGTCGTCTCCTCTCTGCCCAAGTAAACGTGGTCAGGCTTCCACTGCACCGCAATCCAGGTGCCAAGATGGGGGCCCCAAGGCGCCGCCTGAGTACTCGCTCCTTCCGCACCGGGCTGTGCCGCGTGCAACAGTGTTCAGCTGCGTGGCCCGCAAAGTCGACGAAGGCCCCCCTGCCTCTGGTGTTGCCTGCTGAGGGGCAGCACTGTTGAAAAGAGGGCCCTCCTGCCCACTCCAGATGTCCAAGGGAGAGCCGCACCACCATGTATGTCAGTGGAAACTGGAGGCCGCCATTTTGTGAACGGTCCTGTGGTACCAGAGAAAAAGTCTGCACGCCTACACTGATGCCGGGTCTAGGACGCCAGCAAGGGGGTGGGGTGTTATGGCCAGCTCCCTGCAGTGCCGTGATGCACTACCAGCAAGGATGAATGCCGATGGTCAGTCTCGTTTGTGGAGCACTAGGCATTCGCGTCTACTATCTTCACGGGCTCGGCCACACCCCATCACAGGAAGTGACTTGACCATGAATGTTCAGAGAAACTGATGTCACGTGACCTTAACCCTGATGACATCACAATAACGGACAACACTGAAATTCCATGATAGCGGCATAATTAATTTGACAACATTATGCAATCAAATGTCGATTTTAGAAACCACCTATAGTAGGGTACTGAAAGTGGTAGGGCATGATGCCAATAATTTGTAGTGAGAAGGGGGATTGAGTGAACCAGGTCTCTTCTAAGGGGATTCTTGGGGGTTCTTCTCCTACCCTCAAGAAATTTGACGCTCCTGAGAAGTTGAAACCATTTTGCTAAAAATGTTCTATGGATGCCCAAATACATAAAATATTACCTCCATTGTGCCAGACCAGCATTTTGTCATAGCGTCCCCACCCCAAATGACATACACCATGCCACTGTCAGAACTTTAAATGAATGCCATCCATATACCAGGGCTCATCCTTATGTCAAAAATTACCTCTGGTATTCCAGAGCCATCATTTTGTCATGGTTGCCCCCTCCAATTTACCATGTTTGCTCTCCCTTATGCTAAGAATTATTTCCAACATGCTAGCACCAGCATTTTGCTATGGGTGCCCCACAGCAAGAAGTTCCTCAAATATACCGGCAACAGCATAAAACTATGGGCGCCCCATTTGCCAACATTATTTCTAGTATTCTAGTACTACTATTTTTCCACGGGTGCCCATTACACTAAACATTACCAAACTTTATACCAGTATGGCAGTGCCAGAATTTTATTTTAGGTGCCTATTATGCCAAAAAATGCTTCCAGTATGTCAGCACCAGTACCGTGCTGTGGGTGCCTTGATAAGCCAAAAATTACCTTCAGAATGCCAGGGCCAACAACAAACTTGCAAGTATAACACCACAATCTCATTCATTCTCGCTTACATTAATGCACTCACTTGCACTTCCCACTCTCTTGTACTCACTCATTCATTGTCATTCTCTTGCACACACTATTACTCACACTCACTCAAGTCATCCAGACTTGCTTTCATTTATTCTTACTCATTGATACTTTATCACTCACACTCATTTGCACTTCCTCTTACCCTTCCTCATTCTCACTCACTCTCACTTCTTCTCACATGCTCTGACTCACACATCCAACTCCCACATTCACTCCTCTCTTACTCACTCATACTTTTTTACTCACTTGCACTCCCGCTCACTTATTCTCACTTTAGCTCATCATTGTCATTCACAGTTATATTAACCTTCTGGCACACTCTCTAACACTTCCCCACTCGTTCGTGTTCTTTTTTCACTCACTCACACTCCTCTCAGTAACTCTTAATGCCATTCACTCATTCTCACTCACTCGGACTCACCTGTACTCACTTACTGACACCTAGTCTTACTCATTATCACTCACTCCCTTTCACTCACACACATGCCTATACATACTGCCACACAAGCTCACACATATACGCCCTCTCTTACACAAACTCACTCTCACCCACAAGTGTGTACACAAAATAGATTTAAAAACAGTTGCCATCAGAGGTCTCCTTCCAGCCCTGGCATTCCATTTTTTTAATAACACCAATAGGGAATAATAGACCATTATTTGCTATAAGTGTAATAAAAAATAATCAAAAACAAGGAAGACAGACCCCAGAAGTCCATAAGGGCGAGCTACTCCTTTGTCCTGATTGTCGCCACGTCTGATGCCCCCTAAATTACGCCCATGCTGCTGTACTACTGAAAACAGTACCTGCGGGCTTTATGCTGGAAGCAAGCTGTTGTTGGCTTCTCAGCCTACGTGTATCATAGTTCTACTGCACCTGCTACATTACTGATAGTGGCACCTCTGTGCTACATGCTGGGAGCAAGCTTCCATTGGCTTTTCACTCTGCCTGTGCTTTGGTGCCACTGCACCAGTTGCACTGTTGATAGCAGTACCGCTGTGCTGGGGACATACTGCTTTTAATTCTTCGCACCACATTTATCCTGGTGCCACCGAACCTGCTCCCACCAAGGAGACCCAGTGCTGCGTGCTGGGGGTAGGTTCTAATTGTATTCTCACACATTAGACCTGCTGCACTATTGTAATTTTTGTTTCTTTGGGTACCACCTGCTTAGAGCAGTCCGTTTAAAAACCAGGCTCTGGCCTAAATGGAACACAATTAATCTTCCATGAATTGGAAGGAAGAGGAAATATGCAGATAAACTGCAGGATGAAGAACTACACTTTCTCCAATTTTCTCAACCTTTCCTCTTTTTTATGGGAACAGTTTACCGCCCTTTGCCCACCACTGTGGACATGGTGAGAATAGGAGAAAAATGTGAAGGCCAATCACAAATTCTACTTATATCCTACCCCAGGTATACCCGCAATTTAAGCAAGTATAAACAAGGGTGTTTGAGTCAAATCGACTGCTGTGCAATTCAGTTATATTATAGCAAATGCATGGTTCATTAGACCAGTAACTGAGAAATGAGAGCTTTAAAATCAAGCTTACAGGGATCGCCAATGAGTACATTTAATTTTAGTTCATTTCAGGAGTCATTTCAATGTACATCACAACGAGAGCTGCTGTGAACCAGAAAGATGTTAGAGTGAATAGGGTTGCCACTTTTCCCAGAGAAATATGCTGGCCATCTGTTCCTGTTTTAAGACTCTACAAAGGCTTGAACATGCTTTTTTAAGTAGAACTTTACATGAAATCATCTATATTCATTATTAACATGGCTTTTCTGTCTTTGTTTACTTTAATTGGCACATAGCAACATGAGAAGATGATGGTCGGAATGCTGAACATTGTCAAACATTCACCCCCAGTACAGAGATCTGGGCCTAAATCCATCGTTTTTTTGCTCACCATGCCATTCGAATTTGAACCCAGCCATATGCAAATCAGCCTCGACCCTGCTTCCTATGGGAACAATCCAGCACGAACTGCTCGGCGAGGTTCTCTGTAGACTGAAAAAAAGCAGCCAGACATGGATCCTGTACTCACTATGCCACTGGATTCTAGCTAGCTGACGAGGAGTGATACCCCGAAACCGGTCACAAGATGCTTGTTTTCTGGTCCAGGGAGGACCTGGCTTGGCAGTTCGGGCTGGACTGTTCTCATGGGGAGCAGGGTCCAGACTGATTTGCATATGGCTGGGTCCAGATTGGTGTGGCATGGTGAGCAAAAAAACAATGGGTTAAACACAGATCTGTGACTGGGGTGAATGTTTGACAATGTTCAGCATTCCCTCCACCATCTTTTTGTGTTGCTATAGTCACCCTAAGTGGGAAGGGTATGCCCAGACATGGGTACCTTGCTCACTATGCCACAGGATTCAAGCTTGCCTGGTTGATGAGGGCTGGTACCCCAAAACCGGTGAGGATGCTTGCTTTCCGGTCCAGGGAGGACCTGTCTTGGCAGTGTGAACTGGACTGTTCCCATAGGGAGCAGGATAAAGACTGATTTGCATATGGCTGGGTCAAACTGGGATGGGGTTGGTGAGCAAACAATGGATTTTCCTGCACTCGGATGATGGTGCTTTACTGGAGGGCGGCCTTGCACCTCACCTGCTGGGTGCGCTGTTTCACAGATATGCCCTGTGGCGGGACACTTGGGTACACCAGGTGGCTGGCCTTGCAGGGTTCTCACAATGGGACCGCAAAGGCATTCCCTACTTGGGTGACATACGTAAAGGAGGGCTCCTGATGTCTTTTCAAGAACTGCAGGAACAGTATAGCCTATCACCAACCCAGTTGTTCCGTTACTCACAGATGCGTCATGCCCTCTTAACTCACATCCCAGCAGACATGCAGATGCCCGAATACAGCCCTCTTGAAACAAAGCTATTGATGGGTCGTCTGGTCAGGGGAGCAATTTTGGCGATTTATCGGTCCCTGATAATCAATGCCCTGGATAACTTCTCACATCTATGCCATAGGTGGGAGGGCTGGGTGGGAGAATTAGGAGATACGGACTGAAGAGGTGCCTGTCTCGCCCCGCAGAAACTAGCTATTTCCTCTAGGCTACGGATGGTCCAGGTCAACTATCTTCATACTACCTACTTAACTCCATGACACTTCGAGCGGATGGGTGAGAGGGAGCAAACTAGTTGTTCATGCTGTCAAGCCCCAAATGCCGAATTCCTACACATGGCATGGTCCTGTCCATGCCTAGTGCCCTTCTGGGCCAGTACTGCACCACAAGCCGCGTTTGCAGAGAGGTGGAGAAATTGGACGTGGCCTCCAAAGACCTCTTAGCAATCCTGCTGTGTGAAACTTACTGGGAGGTAGCAGGAGGCGTAGTTGGCCCCCAAGGATGTCCTTCAGAAAGGGGGTGTGGCCTCCAAGTCCTTTCAGCAATCCCGCTATCTGGGACTTGCTGGAGGTAACAGAAGGGGTTCCTGGACCCCCAAAGACCCTCAGTATCTAAGGGGACTTCATCCCCCAACGACCAGTGCACCAGGAGGTGCATTTGCAGAGTGGTGGTGAAGGGGGTGTGGCCTCCAGCGACTAGCAGGAGTTTTTTTTTCTAGTTTTTTAAATTCATTTTAAGGGAAGGGGGCTGTGTGACCCCCCCCCCCCTTCCATGGGACATTTTCGGCCCCGGGGACCTGATCCTCAGGCCAGGCCTTTTTTCAATGGGTGAGGGGGGACCCACAGCCCTCCTCGGGGCCTGGCCCTTTTTAATTTTAATATTTTAAAAAAAGAAAGGGGTGGCGCATGGCCCCCCTCCCGGCCGGTTTCAGCCGCGGGGACCACATCCACCGGGGCATGGACTTTCATTTTAATTTTTTTTTATTCCTAAAAGGAGGGTGGTCACGCAGCCCCCTCCTAGGCCGATTTCGAACCCTGGGAACCCATTCCCTGGAGCTGGCCTTTTACAGATGTGAGAGCTGGGCTGCACGGCCTTCCTCCCCGTGCCGAATTGGGCCCCGGGACCCCATCCCCTGGGGCTTGCCCATTTCAAGTGGGTGCCTACTTGGCATCCACTCACCAATGGGACCGTGGGGGGAGCCTGAAGGCCCCGCAGTCCCTGCCGGCTCCCCGCCTCTTGCGGAAGCTGCCATTGCTTTGGGATCCAGGTACCTGCTGACATGTAACTCCCTAGGTCCCAAAGCAATGTCTGTTTTCCTGCTCGTTTCGCAGCGAGCAGGGAAACAGAAACTTGCTCTGTTCTCTCTTGTTGAAATCAGAGCAGTTGTTTGCTGTGGGTTTGCAGGAGCGACTGCAATGTCCCGGAGGCGGGCACTCCTGGACATTGATGGAGCCAACCCATGGAGGTGGCAATCCCCAGGGCTGCGGGGTAGGCTTAATGCTTCCCTGCACTGTTTTTTTAAAATTAATTAATGCTGTGCCCCGTAGAGGTGGCGGTCCCCAGGGTTTAATATTGTTATAACCCATTTCCAATTTGCAAGAGCCTTTTAATATTTATTCTCCATTTTGTCTTTTATATCCCATTTCCTTTCTTTTCCCACAATTACAAAAGTGTAATTTACAAGAACTCTCAATGTGAGAATGAATGTATAGTAGTGGTAAACCCATTAGAAATGAGATAATATGATCAGTAAATTAATAGGATTGTAAGATGGATAAGAAAAATGAATCTACTGACCCTAAAATGCAACTGTAGCAGGAATGAAATTCCTAATTCTGGTTTAATAACGTTGGGACATGGAATGAAAAAGGATTGTATAAGCATAAATAACTAATACCATTTAATGATAATCCGTTTTAGAAATAACATTATTCACTATTTTATCACGTTATTTATTTCACATATGCATGAATGAAATTGTAAAACTACACTTCCCAAGATCGCTATGTAAGGGCGGGCAAAAGTGACCAAAAAGATTTGAACACGGTGAAAGGACAAAATATACTGAACAATCCTGTGATCAAGGTCCCGGCGAGGCTGAAACACGTAGGGTATTTTCCGTATTGTATCACTCTGAATATTATTAAAGAGCAATTTGAAAATGCTCACCCGTGAGTGCTGCGCATCCATGCACTAACAGTATTTGTGGGGGAAAAATATATATACTGTATGGGACTCTTTGATTGTTGACTGAGGAGAATGTTAAGAAGAGAAACAATGTTACATTATTTATACAGGAAGCACTTATGATTTGCCATTTAAAATAAGAGTAAAGGAGTTTGCTGGAGGGAGAATCGGGTTTCAATAACATTTTCTGGTTTAACATCATTGGGCCAAGTCTCGCTCAGTCAGGTCGAAGTGGATCTTGGCTGTTGTTTTGAGAATACAAGATCAATATTTCATGTATATTAACATTTCAATCGTCCATATTATATTGAGTCAATAAAGAGAGTTAGGTGTAAGCTTTTAAGGGTTTTATTAATTCAAAATCTTTTAGTGGATCATCTTTATTAGGTCTTTATAAGGTCACCAAATAAATTAATCAATAATTGATCATTAGAATCTTGTTAAAAATCAATAAGTAGGCAAATATTAATAAAGCACATTTCATAAAGGAAAGAATCCCTATTCTAAAAATGCAAAGAAAGAAATCAGTCAGAATCTATAAAGAGCGCTATATCAAGAGAGTGAGAGTACGAACAAAGCTTCAGCAACAATTCAGCTCAATAAATCAAAAATACCAAAGCAGAACGTCCCATAAAGGGAATTTCAAGAAACTCAGTAGAGTCCCAGAGCAGTAGAGTCTGGGCAAATGGAGTAAAAGATTTTGGCAAGAAAGGTAACATATTCTAGGAACACACACCTATGTAAACAATACATTTTATGAATGTTGGTAACAGTTACATCTTCCGTCCTCTTCCATCCAATCAGCGATTGATGTTTTCCTGAGAACAGGATCCATCTTCATCATATTACTGGGAGAACAGTAGTCCTTCAAGTCTCTATGTTAGTTTTGAATTGACTAATGTTCAGTATGGTTCAGCTTCTCATTCGGAGTCACTTTCCCTGGTATACTTGTAAACTTCTAACCTTTCCAGTCTAATTTTTACACCATAGGCTATGTAAAAGTTGATACATCTCTACAAGGAAAGAAAACATTTTGTGGCAAATATTCACTGAAAAGGCAATACAAATTAGTTGAAAGGGCCAAGATCCAGTTAAAAAGCAGATTCTACATGTAAGATTTCATTTCTTCTCCATTAAAAAGACTACATTGTAATCATTTGTGGCAGTAACATGTGTCTAGATAGAAATATTTTGCTGTAATACATGTAAACTATAAAAACGTTGACTCCATTATGAAAAGCATTTCTATGTATAGGTCAAGAATAGTTTTTTTTGTTATATCTACATTCTTTTATAACATTGTCTCCTGTTCAGGAAATATAATGTTGTGTGTTTAAGCATTACTAAATAAATTAGGCTTTTAGTAGTGCTACCTTAGCCATTTGAGGCCTAGTAAATGTAAATATGGTAGCTGTGTGTATTTTGTCACATTTCTAAACACATTTTCTTTAATTTAAGCCTGCACTTTAAATACTGCACATTCAATACAAACTATACTAGTTTGTGTTTTTATTTAAACACTTTCCCACCCTCATTTAGGGCAGGGCAGACTGCCAAGTCAAAGGATGCTAAGGCTTTTGCTCCTCTGCCAGAGGACAGCATGTCACATTTGGAGAACTCCGCTTGCCCATCAGGGATCTCTAAGCCTACTGTGGAGCTGCACACTGCTGGCTCCACTGTCGGCTTCAGGAAACACTGAATGGGTGCCATGGTCTTTTAGGCCTGGGGCACGATAAGACAACCTTTCAATGAGTATTCTGCCTGTGTATGGTGTCAACTCAATTGAGTTGATGCCGGCACAGGACTGCATTGTATTGCTAACCTAGTGATGGGTGCCCTGCCCTGAATAGGGATGACCTTCACGGTTACCTGGTGACCCTGTGGCGAACTGATCATCACAGCTACTGTTTCTAAGGGCAAAGCAGGTGAGCTTCCATGGTCAGAAATACTGTGGTTTGTCTACCTCTAAATGGGACGAGGAAACCACAAGTGTGGAGGGTGCGATATCCACTGTTTTTTAGCAGCTGCTCTGAATCTGCCAATTTCTAAATGACCTAATAAACTATTGATAGCAAGCCATTATCGTTGTAGATATGTTTCCTCTTTGTTGATGTAAGATTTTTTATTAATTTACATAATTAGATGACCAGTCCTATCATCATTAGGTAAAAAGTAGTTTGCATCCCAAAACAAACTTAAATAAAAATAAAATCAAGTGTGAACAGAGAGTCAAATTAAAAATGATGTTCATCATTCAAAAATATTTGTGAACTAAATATCCTTTGACTGGATTTTTTCCTCCCCCACTGAAGTCCCCAAATTAAATCTCCTATCTTCTTATGTAAACCCAAGATTCAGAAGTTTTGAGCACATGGAGTTCATGACTATGAAATATATATTTGACCCATCTCTGAGAAGTATGAGAACTCCCTACATGTTAGGAAGTGATTGAAGCTAGCAGTGATCAGTCTAGCATTTTCTGCTCCCTAAAAATGCACATCAGGACTGCGAACCCTTCTTGCACACGCTTTTGAAAGGCAGGCTGTAACCATAGATCTTTTTGGGAATTCATATATGAATTACGTTGGCTTACCATCAAAACTGGCAGTGCTATCTCCGTGGAAATTAAGAAGCAACTGAAAACCACATACACAAACCACCGATTATATTAAATAGACACTCTGACACACGAGAAGATGTCAGCCTATAGTAGTGTTCAAAAGAGGACATGAGGTGACATATTGGTACCCAAAAAAGAACTGTGTAATAGTCTTTAGATGTACCTTATACCTAAGTGGGATTTTTTCAAAACTCTCCTTTTTATTGCTTTTTCTGGGCTATATAATTATAAATGCGTAAGAGTTGACAGGGATAGATGAATATTAAAGGTACAGAAATACTTATTTGACGACTGCTTTGCCAAACCTTGTTTTGTTAAAAATAACCCTGCTACATATTGTCGAGGCAGGATTCATTTTTTCATTGTTTCGGTTTTTATTTGAAGTCTTTGAGTCTTTAAATTTGTTGAGTTATTCTACAATTAATTGAAGTGGTATATATTATTGAAATTATTTTTGAGGATCACACAGTGCTTCATATGTGCCAGTGTTGCAGGTGTGGCTCACCGGCACTCACTTTTCGGGACTAGCACTTATTTTCCCACATCAGACTTTAATCCAGACGAAGAGAGGGAAATCAGAAAATAGGGAAAAAGGAGTAAGAGAAAGACGGAAAAAATTGACAAAAAAAGAAAAAGCATTTGCAATGCAATAGGCCTCGCATTTACGTGAGACCTATTGCATTGCAAACGGGCGGGCGGGGCAGGGGGGTGCGAAGGCACAAACAACAGGAGTGCTGGGAGAGACGAGAAGGCAGGACTGCGGGAGGGGGGGGAGAAAATAGTACTAGAAGTAAAGGGGCCAGTAGCCATGTAAGGATAAAAATGACGACATGGCCGTCTTAGGGAGGGACTAACAGGCCAATAAACCAATGGAAGGCAGCATTTAGTAAAGTAAATAAGGAGGGCCAGCAGCAAACCTGCCTGCTGGACTCAGGCACGCACAACTCTATGTGATATACAACCTATCAAAGTATTCACATAAACACTTAAATAATATACATACAGAGATTATTTTTTTCTTATTGTATTAAATTTGTGGAACATACAGTATCAGCCATAGAAATATATGTTACTGAGTCAATATATACAATGACATAACACATGAAATTAACAATTCCTTGATAATCTCTTAGCATCACAACGTTTTGCAAATCACAGATGACTTAAGCCCAATGCATTTCGGGACTAGTATGTCCCTTCTTCAGAGTCATCACTGCAAAACATAAAATTAACAGAGCAAAATTATACCATGTACACATCTGCGAAACAGTCTTCACCATTCCCCATGTGAAAAGTGTGATCTGGATAAAAAATGCATAACACTAATGACATGTTGAAAACCAAGAAATACATTCCGTGTGGAAAAGGTGGAACCAACCTAAAACACAAAAGGTAATTAAAATAATAAGAATAAAAATAAGAAAAAGCAAAGGAGAAAAAAAAGACTGATTACAAAAAGAGACTGTACTCACTTGGTGCAAATCTCCTAAATAGATACAACAAGTGGAATCTGGACTGTCGGAATCACGCTATGAAAAAATGTGAATATGTCAACTAGCTATTACCAGCACATTCCAAACATCGATAACTAATGAAATCTGAATAGTTCATACCTTCTGGTATATGTGGTGAATTTCAAGGCGCTTTCTCTGGCAATATTTATCTAAATTTTAAAGAATTCAAGATATGAATAAACAACCCTTTACTGATACCACACGGTGTGGACAAACATCCATAAGATCTCTTACCCTCTATGCTCCTCCTTTTCACAACACAGTGCCCCTAAGACATAAAAGGAACAACCGTCTGTGACACTCATTCAATTGAGACGAACCACAATCAAATTAGACACCTGTAACCTGCGTCAAACAATACAAGAAGCTGAACTTACCGGTCTTCACCTCTTCTACGCGCTACCCAGATTCAACGCATTCAGTACCGGAACTCCACCAAGCTCCTGATAACAAACGAGATCCGATCACATGACAGAGGACGTTCCTACATCATTCTCAATTTCACCAAACTCTTAGTCACAAGACGAGACCCGATCACGTGACGAGGGATCATCCCTACGTCATTCTCGCCACAATTACAACACATATTAGCGTATTACCGCTTGCAGACAATTAAATAAATGGCTCTGTCTTATGACATCATTCTAACAAAGTCAAGCTGAAACAAAATTCTGAATATTTAGTTCACGCGGAGCAACTATGAAATCGAGTGCTTCTTAAAAACTACCGTGTTAGCCATCTTGGTACAGTCCATAATGCGATTTCCTATGTACAGCAATGATTATTCTGATATGCAAACTTCCGCAGTGTTAAACAACAGTCCTCAGTAAATGAAAATAAAGAGGAGAAAACGAACAGTAAGCGAAGGGTGAAAAACAAAAGGTGATCAAATAAGTGAATGTCCATAAAATTAATGTCATAGGTCTGATGCATCATTCTCATGAACAGTTGTCCAAAAATCATAAATGCATCATTCTCATGAACAGTCGCACCAAAATCACACAGTCTTCAAAGTGAATATTTACGTTAAAGAAAACAACTTATTTCTAATCTGTCATTAAGCCCTCGTGGTTTCAGTGTACCTAGACACTTCATCCAGAAAGTTTCTCTTTGCAGTAGGCGTTTATTAGTATCCAAACCTGGGCTCTCTAATACTTTTTCAATGATCTGGAATTTAATCTGTGCTATTGAGAGGTGATTTTCAATCCAATGTGTCGCTAGACACGAGGTGGTACTCTTCTTACGTATTCTGCTTTTGTGTTCTGAGATTTGAGTCTTCAGTTTCCTTTCTGTCTTCCCCATATAAAACATACCACATGGACACTTGATTGCATAAATTACGTTATTGGTATTGCAATCTCCGTTGCAGAATAGTTTCACACATTCACCTGTATGTGGGTGAGAAATCGTGTTACCAGTCATCACATTATTACAATGTATGCAATTTAAACATTTTCGCATTCCCGCATACTCCTTTTTGTTAGAAACAGTTTTCTTGGCAAGAAGCTCCTTAATATTCCTGGATCTAGTATAAGCAAATAGAGTGTTAGATGCGAAAATACCTCGAAAGTCAGGCTCTTGTTGTAAAAGTTCCCATTTCTTGAAAATGATGCGTATTTTTTGAGAATTGATTGTGAACTTAGAAACAAAAACGACTCGATCTGTGTCTATTTTTTGTTTTTTCTTGAGTAAATCCCTCCTTTCTTGTGTTAATGCTTTCGTTGCTTGAACCTCCAATAGTTCACTAGGATATCCGCGATTTACATATTTAGTTTTGAAATCCTGAATAGTCGTAAAATATTGCGTGTTTTCTGAAACTAAACATTTTATTCGTAGAAACTGGGAGTATGGAAGATTCTTCAGCAACGTTGGTAGATGAAAGCTTTGGTAAAGCAGTGCACTGTACCTATCTGTAGGTTTTTGATACAGGCTAGTGTTTAAACCTGGTTCACTAATTTCAACCCAGACGTCTAGGAATGAAACCGCTGTTTTGCTCATTGTGTAGGTAAATTGAATCCTAGGGTTCCGTGAATTCAGGTGGGTGATGTTGCCTTTGAGTTTAGCTTCTGTACCAGTCCAAATTAAAAACATATCGTCTATGTACCTGCAGAAGAAATGCAAGTAATCTGTTCAGTCTGATTGTTCGAATATATAGTCTTCCTCAAATTTAGCCATAAACGTATTGGCATACAATGGGGCACCTGCAAACCCCATTGAAGTTCCGCTGAGTTGTAAATAAAATTCATTTGCCCATACGAAATTGCTGTGGTGGAGACAGAAATGTGTTAGTTCAAGCAAGAATATCTTGTTTGTGCCGATTGAGTCTTGTCAAAGTAAGGACCACTCAATAGCCTCAAGACCTTCAGAATGTACAATGGATGTATATAAAGCAACTACGTCTATCGTGCATAGTATGCACTCATCTATGGACGACAGAGTTAAGTTCTCTAATTTCGTGATGAAGTCCGAAGTGTCCTGTATGTAAGTGTGCCATGATTGCACAAAAGGTTGCAAAAAAAATTCAATGAATCTGCCAGCAGGTTCGAATAATGACCCACATCCCGACACAATCAGACGGAATGGTGGGTCAAATAAATTTTTGTGGACCTTTGGTAACATATAAAGTTTGGGTCTGCGTGGAAACTGTGTAACCAAATATTTGTCTGTGTTCTCATTCATCTACTCCATGTCTAAAGCTTTATCAATGATTTCTTTTAACAAACTAGCAATCTCCATTGTCGGATCCTTGTCGAGGAGCATATATGTGTTGGTGTCTCTGACATGTTCCCCTACTTTCCTCTCATAAAAATCAGTATCCATCAGAACATGAGCCCCTCCTTTATCTGCCTTTTTGCCAATTGTGCTAGAATGCTTTTCTCCGCTCGGCTGAAATTATTAGGGGAAGTTCTCTTCCTCTTATATTTCAATTTTTTAAGATCTTTGTTCACTAATAATTCAAACATATCCAGAGTCTAATAGGACATTGGGGCTTCGAAGGTGTTTTTAGGTTTAAACTCACTTTCTTCTGCATAGTGTTGTGGAGGAATGATTTTGTCAAAGAAATTCCTGAGTCTAAGTATCCTCATGAATTTATATAATGCGATTTCATTTTCGAATGAGGAACCTGAATATGTAGGGACAAACGAAATCCCTTTGTTTAAAATGGCAATTTCCTTCGATGTCAATATATGGGAAGATATGTTGATTATGAGGGTTTAGTCTGACTCCTCAGACCTTTCTTCCCATTGTCCTTTTCTTTGTCCTTGTCCCTTACTTTGTCCTCGCCTTGTTTTTTGCTTTCTTTTCCTGTGCTCACATCTGGTGGTTGACCCAAATCCGGTGCCTGGGACAAAAAAGAAACCTGTTGTCCCGAGGACCCTGCTTTTCCCATGGTTCCTTCACTTGTAATCAGTTGTGTGTGTTTCACTGGAATTCTGGCTGTGTCGGTGTCTCTATCGGTTACGATGCTTTCTTCCGAGGATGTATTCGGCCTGCGCGTGAATCGGCGCTGAGCGTACACCTCTGCCCAGGTGTATGTCTCATTTAACATGTAGTCAATCGTGTCACGTTTAAATTTACGCAACTTGGTCTCTTGGCGTTCTTTTCCATATTCGTATAATTTGATGTTTAAATCGTCTAAAACTTTTTCCACTCATCCGCCGGCATTCTGCTTGACAGATCTGCTCGGATACTTGCAATTTCTTCGTTCAATTCTTCTATGGTTTTAGCCAGCTCGTCCACTATAAGAAGTATTAAATCCAACGAACATTGTTAAGAATTTGGTATCACTTCTCCATGAATTGAGCATTGTGTTGTAGAAGATATAGCATAGGTTTGATTGCCAGCCGCAAACCTTGTGAGATCCTTTTTACCTTATGATATCATATTAAAGTTGAGGCATGGAGTCTTTGATTAAGTTCTCGTCTGGTAATGAATTTGAGTTGATTTAATTGGTGACTGACTGATCCGCTGTGTACATTGAGTGTACTGACTTCTTGAATGAGTCCATAAATTTCAGTTGCTTGCTCTGGAGTGTAAGCTTTAGTTGTAGCTCTGTTATCGGTAATCGTGGGTATTGATTCGAAAGACATCTTCGACTTGGGGTGCAATAGTCCATAAAAAAGGTATAGGAAACTAATATGCAAAGTGTGGACTATGCACACCTTTTCTTTAACCGATAATTCCAAAATTAACTGCTTAATTGATCTGTGTGCTATGCCTGACGGTGTGTACCAATTCACATCATATAACATAAATAGGGAGGGCCAGCAGCCAACCTGCCTGCTGGACCCAGGCACGCACAACTCTATGTGATATACAACCTATCAAAGCATTCAGGTATTCAACACCCCAACCTTTGATAGTGCCGGCCGTGGGCTTCTGAGCTAAACTTTGGGCCCTGGCACATATTCTTTCACAACTTAAGCACTGGGATGACATGTGCACATACTACCAGTGCTACAGTTGTAATGTATATGATTGTAAAGTCAAGGATATTTTTTTTTAAACAATTATCCCCATTTAAAAAATTACAATTCTATGTTTAAATGAAACGTGGTCTAAAAAGCATTGTACATTGAACATTTTCAAATTGTGTCATTTTTTACTTGTTTATTATTATGGTTTATACCAATATACAAATAAAGATTATATTATTATTATTTGAAACATTTATTACCATCTTCAGAATTTCCATCTTTTGTATATTGGTTTATTACTGTGAGAAAGATCTCTGACACTATAGACTTTCTGAAAGCCACTTCACCTAGTTGTAGTAGATTAATTAAGCGAAATGAATCATTAATGAATGTAATCAGCAGCGGGTAGTGCCACAATTTAAAATGCATGAGGGAGCTACGCGGCAATCTGACATGACTGATAGGAATAACTTGACAGGATTTATAGCAATTAAATGAGGTGAGCTTAGTGAAGGTTTCAATAGTATAAACAGCTGTAATGTGTTTGAAAACACTTGCAATTTATTTGAAAGTGTATATAGTACTTTACAATTCATTAAAAACAAAAAGGTTCATTGAACAAGGGCCTGCATCATTGTTTGATGGATGGTACTCTTTCCACCAGGGTGGTTCTTAGACCTGGCACCTTGGTGTGGGTCTCCCTTCCATTTTATGCTGTTGCCTCATGTGTTTTTGCTGGTGTTAGATGCTTTGGGCACTGTGCCACTGCTATCCAGTGCCACAGTGCAAGTGCTCCCCATGGCAAATTGATGTATGGATTGGTGACTACATGATTGGCTGGTTTGGTTTACCTGTCAGACCCTAGTACAGTGCACTAGGAGTGCCCAGGGCTGGTAATCCAAATGCTGCTAGTGGACTTGCAGCACTGGTTGTGCCACCCACAGAAGCAGCCTGTTAAAGTGTGTCTAAGGCTTGCCATTGCAGAGCCTGTGTGCAGTCTGGTACTGCCATGCTGACTTGCCAAGTGCACCCACTTGCCAGTCCCTAAACCTTCCCTTTTCTTCATATCAGACACCCCTATGGTAGGCCCAAGGGCAGGGTGCATTGTATGTATAAGGTAGGACATGCCCTGGTGTGTGTGGCATGTCCTAATAGTGAATTCCCTCCACAATGCTGGCTCCACCTCCTGTGGTGTGTCTGATGTCTCTGCCCTGCACTCTGAAAGGAAGGAAGGAAGGAGTCTTGTCAACAAAGTGCTCCAGGACTGACTGGAACCCAAACCCAAGAACTTTAGAATACTTTGGGAAACAAGAAGAAACCTTTGCTGAGGTGTGGAACCAGAGAGACTGAGGAGAGACTATCCCTAAGCTTGAGGGATTAGCCTGCCGTGGTTGCCTGCCTGCCAAAGAGAGGAGAAAAGGAACTTTGTGTACTTTATTCAACTTGTGAAGGATCTCCAAGGGCTTGAGAAAAGAGCTTGCCTCCTGCTGAAGTCTCGGGGACAACAGACTTCACCCACCAGCTCCCCAAGAGTTCTTTTGAAGTGCCTGCAGTTTTGCGAGGCTTTCTGAGGGACTGCTGCTGCCGCTTCACAACACGCCTTGCATCGTCGGAGAAGAGGATCAACGTCGCAGCAGATGCCGCCGCATCACCGGAAAGCGTGTCGCAGAAGAATCATTGAGTCATCGCTGGGCCACCAAAGCACTTAGCATCACCAGAGGAGAGGATCGACGTCGCAGCAGATGCCACCGCATCACTGGGAAGCGTGTCGCAGAGCCTGTTGCGGCTCATCGCCGGAGAAGAGGATCGACATCGCAGCAGATGCCGCCGCATCTCCGGGAAGCGTGTCGCAGGCCCTGTCACGGCTCATCGCCGGAGAAGAGGATTGCATCATTGTGGAAGCAAATCGCATCGCCAGGGGAGAGGATCGACGTCGCAGCAGGCGCCGCCGCATCCCTGGGAAGCGTGTCGCAGGGCCTGTCGCGGCTCGCACCGTGTGGAAACATCTCGCATCGCCGGAGAAGAGGATCGACATCGCAGCAGACACCACCGCATCACCGGGAAGCATGTCGCATCAAGAAGAAAGTGCCATCTTTGTTTCTTTGCACCAGATCTTCAACGCATCACCGTCCTTGCAACACTTTCGTTGTCTTGCGTTACGCATCTTAAGGTACATTGAACTCTGAGTGTCACATTTACCACCTTAAGAGAACTAAGCTAATTCTACCATTCCAAGTACAGCATTGTGGATTTTTGTTGTTTGTAGTCTTGTGATAAGTCTATATAAAGAATACTTATTTTTGATGTAAAACTTGTGTGATGTCCATCTGTAATGTTGTCACTGGATTACTGTATGTGTTCACAAATGCTTTACACACTGCCTCTGAGATAAGCCTGTCTGCTCGTGCCAAGCTACCAAGGGGGTGAGCTGGGGTTATTTTAGGAGTGTACCGCCTTACCCTGACTAGACGCAAGGGCCCCTACTTGGACAAAGGTACCTACCTCTGCCAACTAGAGGCCCCCAAATCTAACAGTGGTGAAGGAGATTACATCAGCTACACTCACAAACTACTGTCCGTCAAATTTAGAGATGACCCCCGGTTTAGTGGTAATCTCTGTACATTGAAAGGAACCACCATTACAGCAATTCTTTTCAATGTACAAAAAGTTTAGTGGAGGGCTGCCATTTATTTTGACGGCCATTCAACACATTTTCTAAAAGTTATTGTTTTTCTACAACAAACGACAAAGCTGGAGTTTGTTTCAGTACAATATAAAAATAGTGACCCTCACATTCCAAAGTTAAGTCCAAGAGAATTTCTGCTTTTTGCTGTGTTTTTATTGCATTTTTTTTAGCTCTGTTTAATAAACCGTTGCATTATACACCATTATAAACAATGCAGATATATATCTTAGTCTGTCGGTAGTAGACAGAAGGAACAGTAGAGTTTGAATCAACAAATAATTTACCTTATCAGTTCCCAGTCACGCTGGGTGTAGGCACCCTCTGTGTCAACCCCCCCTGACAACTGCACCCTCAAGTTCTGTATTCCTCTGACACCCTCGGCTCTGGTAAACTACTTTCTCAGCTCACTGGCACCAGTCTAAATCTTGTTTCCAATCTCTGATCTTTTAGGGATCAGCAGCCCCCCATGTCCTACTGATATTCCTTTATGCCACTCCTGATGCCAACATCAGCCAGACCTTGGTGTGTTTAGGCCATGTTGTCTCTCCAGTTACTCTTAACAGGTGCCACCTTGCTTATGCTAAAACTTGCAGACCCTCTACTGTAGTCATTATTCAGACCTCTCTGATCCAGTATCTCTGAATTTTGGGGCATGCCCAGCGAATACGGAAAAAGGTGCCTACTTCCCTGCATCCCCTAGCACACTGACCAGAATCACATTAGTTGAATTAGTCTAAACTGGGTTCAAATAGCACTTTCTCTAGGGCTCTGTAGGGCCCTTAGCCAGTCGTCGTCCTGTAGCAAACCCACATATGTCTCCCACGCCTCCCTCAGAGGGGCCAAAGAATCTGGTAAGTTGTTCATTATCTTCCAGTATGTTAGAAAGATAACCTTGTCTGCAAGCAGGTCAAGTAGCAATCTGCCTTGTAGCAGGGACCAATCGGGCAACAGTCCTCCCTCCGTTATATGGCATCGTGGGGCATGTCTCAAATGCAGATACCGGAACCGTTCTCGTCAGCCATATGATATTCTGTCAGCAGATCTTCAAATTTAACCATTGGCCCCTTCCACAAAACCTCTCCTAGACGGTCTAACCTTATAAGGCTCCACCTATAGAAGCCCTGTAGGCGCCCCACTTCGCCCAACAGATCGCAGAGTGATGTTTGTTGCGTAAGGTTAGTCTCACATCCCACTAGTTTTGTGGCCGCTCGCAATGCCTGTATCACTGTCCGTCTGTGTATAGGAAGAGTTTCTCGCAGTCTCTGCGATACAGTGCAGCCGGATAACCTCCATTTCCCATTGCATGGCGGTCCACCCGGTACGCCGGTTCGGTGTGGGGTGTAAAGACCCAATCATTGATACTAATGAGCTGGGACACAAGATAATAACTCCTGACATCTGTGACCGCCAGTCCCCCCTCATATACTCCCCGCTGCAGCTTGCACAACGCTATTCGTGGGCTGCCCCCATCCTATAACAGTGTGTATAACTCCCCTTCAAATCACACGAAAGAAGACACTCAAGATTGGATACGGGGTATTCTGAAAAGTATATAACAGGCGTGGAAGGGCCATCAAGATGGCCCGGCCCATTAGGGTGACTGGGAACCGTCTCCAGTGACTCACAGCCCCTCGCAACCTCTCCAGTTGGGAGTATAGATTCAGGACCAGGAAATTCTCCTCCGACTTGGTTATCCAAATCCATAAATATTAGAATTTGTCATTGTGTGTCAAGGCCCCACAGGCTGATGTAAGGGGCAGGAACTCTCCGGCCAGGGAAAAAATTAACGACTTTCTCAGTTTATCTGTTAGCCCGAATAGCTGCCAAATGTTTGGAAGATATGAAGGAGTCTATGAAATGTCTGACGAGGTTTATGTGAGTAGAGCAGAATATCATCCGTGTATAGGGAGATTCGTTTCTTCCAACCTTCCCTGATGTTGGTTTGTGGTTGCCATTGCAAAGATCACTGAGAAGAGTAGGCACCCCTGGCGTGTGTCCCTGTGTAGTGCGAAAGGCCTGGATACCGTCCCGTTTACAGGTACTCTTGCCAGTGGATCAGAGCACAGGAGGCGGACCCAGGCACAGAACTGTGGACCAAAGCTGATTCTGGACAATACCGTGAACTGTTATGGCCATTCTATACTGTCGAATGCCATACGGGTATCAAATGAGAGTACTGGTGCGGCCTCAGCCGGTCGGGACACAATTACATTCGTGACTCCGTACAGGCGTCAGAGTTTCAGCCTGGTGCTCTTATGTGGCAGGTTTGCTCAGTTTTTTTTGTTGTTGTTGTTTTTTTCATTTTTTTTTAGTAGCTTATCAGTCTGAGATCTGTGGAAGGATGCATTTTCTGGGGCAAGTAGCCAGTTTCCACACCTGAGAATTTCTGTTTTTCATGAATGGTGTTTAAGGTGTTTAGCCATTATGAAAGGTTCAACAATAGAGGTTGTCCTTTACAGCATGGACATGTAATACACTCGCTAAGAGGGTGAGGATGGACTACCTATAAGCCCCCAAACTGCCGATCACGGCGCATCCTGATATATCGGCTGCATGGGAACAAACCTCCTTCAAAGCGCTGGGTAAGGTAGGGATCACTCGCCTTGGGGATTTGTACACTCAGGGCCAGTTTTGGGCGCTTTCGGATTTGCAGAGTCGTCATGGCGCAGGCCTGATGCTGGGATTCACCTATGTGTGGGTGTGACAAGCAATCCGTGATATCTACCCAGAATTCCCGGATGAACCACGTACTCTGCGGGCACTGCAGGCGGTGCTGGCAGGGGAAGAGCGAGGGGGCCTGATCACAAAATTATACAATGCATCTTTTAGGGAGACTGAACTAGCGGAGTCCCCCTAATATAGCAAATTGACGGCAGTAGCTGGTACCTCTTTGTCACTTGTTGAATGGAATTTTTGTTGTGAATTGACAGGGCGGTTTACAGCGAATTGTAATCTCCGAATAATCCATTTAAAATATCTACATCAACTCTATTATACCCCGCTTCAGCTACGACGTTTCGGACTAAGGGATAGTGCGCTTTGTGTGCGTTGTGGACAGGATGACGCAGATTTCCTACACCTGGCCTGGTATCACCGAATTTTGGGAAAAGGTCACGCAAGTGTTCACGGAGGTTGTAATGAAGCCTGTTGCATGTTTGCCTGATGTATGTCTGTTGGGATAGGTACGTAAGCTTAAACCATGTAACAGGAGATTAGTAGCCATCTCCACGTTGCTTGCTAAACAAACTGTAGCGCAGAGGTAGGGGGCTAAAGCCGTTCCAACAGTGAAACAGTGTATCTGAGGCTTATTGTACTGTAGGGACCAATTGGACACCTATGCGGAGGAACTACCGGAGGCATCTCGCCCAAAGGATTTCTGGGCTCCCCTTATGGGGTATTTACTAGGTAAGCCAGACTTATGCTAAGATATCGTACGGAGTGCTAGGCTGTAAATGGAGGGCGAAGGTACTGTTAGAAACTATGCTGCATGTTACTCTGAAGGGCAAACGACCATCGCAACGCATGTGTTACATCGCATGCGTTTACGTCACGTGCCATCACAA
Source organism: Triturus cristatus (assembly GCF_964204655.1). Classification (NCBI taxonomy): domain Eukaryota; kingdom Metazoa; phylum Chordata; class Amphibia; order Caudata; family Salamandridae; genus Triturus; species Triturus cristatus. The sequence continues at coordinate 671,264,908 of NC_140585.1, forward strand.
CGCACGCGACATTACTACACGTGCGTTCACTACGCACGCCATTACATCGCAGGCACCATTACATTGCGGGCGCTTTTACAACACAGGTGCCGGGACATGGACGGCGGGGAGACAACGCTGGAACCACGACGAGAGACAGGTAAGGACGACGCTTTACTTGTAGTGTTTTAGGGTTTAGGGTAGCTGATGGGGAGTGTAGTGAAGGGGACTGTTTTAGGCTTTAGAGCTTAGGGTTAATAGTAGTATATGGTAGTGTTTTAGGCTTTAGAGTTTGGGCTTAGGGCTTAGGGTTAAGAGTCATATATGGTAGTGTTTTAGGCTTAGGGTTTAGGGCTTAGGGTTAATAGTAGTATATGGTAGTGTTTTAGGCTTTAGGGTTAGGGCTTAGGGCTTAGGGTTAAGAGTCGTATATGGTAGTGCTTTAGGCTTAGGGTTTAGGACTTCGGGTTAATAGTAGTGTATGGTAGTGTTTTAGGCTTTAGGGTTTAGGGCTTAGGGTTGAGAGTCGTATATGGTAGTGTTTTAGGCTTTAGGGTTAGGGTTTAGGGTTAATAGTAGTGAATGGTACTGTTTTTGGCTTTACTGTTTACGCCTTAGGGTTGAGGGTAGTGTCAGGGGGTCGTAGTGTGTTTGGTACGTTGCTATATTAGGTCGTTGTGTTGGGTCGTTTATACACTTTACTGTTTTGTGTCAGGGCGTCGTATGGTGTTTTTGGGGGCCGTTAGGGAGAATTTTGCGGTGTAATAGAATGCGTGGTCTTTGTGTGCATTGTAAAGGGCTTTTGCATGCATGTGAAGGCGGAGTGCGATGTAATGGTTTACGTGGTACATGCATGCGATGTAACGGTGCATGCGATGTAAAGAATGCGATGTAATGGTATGTGTTGTTTTCGTTTGCGTTGCATCATCATAAAACGGCTTGTACTGGTATCCTGTGACTGATAAACAACAATGGAATGATGCACCCCATGTCGGGGTGTCTTATGTCTTTACTGCCTACAAGCTGATCAATAAAGCTATTCAAAATTTTCATTTTTTAAACGATAGAGGTTGTCCTTCAGGTTCTGGAACTTAAACTTGAACTGCTTACCTTTACGACCACATAGCTCAAGACACATGGGAGGACTATGTTCAAGTTCCAACTGCTAACTATACAAGAAACATATTGCAAAATTGTATCATATAGAATATCTGGCTAAATCTGGAATATTGTATACAATGAAAGAGTGGGTGACTGTACTCAGATCATTTATAAACTGTTTTCGTATGACCTTATCAAAGAAGAATATCCCTATGTAAGTATTTAAAGGTGTTTAGTCCCCGCTAGTGTTGATAGCAAATGCACTACCTTACCCAACTGCAGAAAATTAACTTTATGAATGTATGTGTGCTTTGTGTCTTGTTGATAGCGAGATGGCATTTGAAGGCTCTAGTGATATACACTTCATAGTATCAAGCTTTCCACAAACCCTCCAGTCATATCAAGACCTTTGTAATTATTTACATGTCTATGCATTTAATTCTCTACTAATTTTTAAGATGTCAGAGGACAAGTCACAGTAACTACCCTAGGGTGCAGCAGTGTTTATTCCCGCTTAATGCAGCCCCCAGGCACTTTGGTATTACAGAAGGGACATTAGACATATGCATGACCCCTTCTATAATATGTATCACCCAGTGCACATCTTTGCTCCAGCACGATCACAAGGGGTCATTTATTCATTGGCATAGGAGTGTGACCCCATGCAAATGAGGAATCACTTTGCCTCTGCTACCATGCTGCATTACAGACCAGGCACAGACATGAAGGAGCTGTCAAAAGCCTCAATGACTGTTCGGCACATAGAGGTGGCAAACAGTCAGTGCACCCCCAGAGGGAAACCCCCGGAAGGGCTAGAAGGGTCCATGGGATCCTCAGATATCCTGATGCAGGTTGGCGTAGTAACTCACTTCCCAATTCAAATGCAGGCTGTATTGCCACTTACACAGTGAAGGGTGAACCAGCAGCTTCAAAAAGCAGTCTGTCTTTCACTTATGCAATCTTCACAGTGCAGGTGCGAGTTGGTGCCTGTACTGGGGCTTGGTACACCTTATTTAGGGCTTAATTTATGGGGATTTCAGGTACGGCAGCGCTGCAAGTTCTTGCTGCTCTGCCCTACATCAAAGTGAAAGGGATGCACTATTATTTATCAAATACGTTGCAATACTGTTCCTTTGCTCAGCGCTGGCACCGTTTCGGCAGACTAGCGCCAACGCAGGCATCCTTGCACCATTGTGCAAGGGTGCTTGTATTGTTGTCAGGATTGTTATTTCTCCTCACTGCTCCTCCTCTGGGGAGGCAAAAGGTTTTGGCGCATCCCCAGGTTTACATGGCTTTGTAATCCTGGGGAGGCGTCAAAATCCATGGGTGTTGCGTAAGCTTGTGATACCTGTGGCAGTTCTTACTTACTTTAGTCTTTATTTCGATATTTCATCATAAAAGACATGACAATAAAAAACAGGTAAAATAACAATCAGGCATATTTAAAAATTCCATACAATCTAAATCAGTTTGTTCATAGAACATATTACCAAACAACGGAATCCAAATTGTTTAAAAAACAGATATAAAAGTAAGAATTATAAGAGATAATTCTCAATAATAAAACCACACAATTATTGTCAATTTCAATGACATCAAATATCAATAATTGAACAGGAAAACATCTCTATTAGCAGCAATCCGGAAGTCCCCAGACTAAGTTATTGTTGTTGGAATGTTCCCAGCCCTAATGATCCACATCCAGCCGAGAAATTTTGCAAGCGCTATAACCAGAGGTTCCTGGGTATTAGTTCTCAGAATTCTCAATGCTTCTGAACAAGCTCGTGTGCCCAGATTCCGGCAAATGGGTACCAGCCACTTATTACGTGGAGCAATATAGGCTGGACATACAAAAAATATGTGAGCAATAGATTCTTTTTGGCCCAAACACCATTTGCATACATCATCCTGCATGCCATTCCAAGATTTAGTAAAGGTTTTAATTGGAAGGCTGCCAACCCTGAATTGGTGATATAATTTACGATCACAAGACCTAGTAATAATGTCCCAGTAGTCCTCCATAAAGGGGACAATCTTGTGTTCAAAGAATAAACCAGTCAGGGAGGTAGCCTTAATCTTAGTTATATATTTGTGGCACACTAATGCCCAATATGTTTCTTTAAAAAACCTTTTTTGTGGGAAATTGGCTATTGGCGGGGTCAAACCACAAGTTACTCATCCCCATGTCCACCAAGGACGTTCTAACTTCCTTAAACCATGGGATGTTTCCTGAACCAGCAATTGATCTAACATCCAGGATTGCCCTGGCAAATAAATCAAGTTCTGGAGTAATCCATATCCGCCGCCAAAAGGCCAATGGCCTATATCGTGCCACATCCTCAATGGAATAACATCCCAAGTCCATTAAAAGAGGTTTTAGTGGGGTAGAACCTGGGAGACCTATCAGATTCCTAAAAAAATTATTTTGAACCCTAACCAACATGGATAGGTCCGAAAAGCCCCATAGTTATGCTCCATTCAGGATTGCAGAGCAAATCCTTGAATTGTAAATTTTAAGGGCAGGACCTATCCTTTTGGTCAGGGACGTACGCTGTTCTTTAATTAAACACCCTGTCAACTGAGCAAACTTGAGGGAAAAAACATCAATCTGGGGTTTCCATTTTATTTTGGACTCTAATGTGATTCCTAAATAGGTCATCACATTAGTCTGGGCTAACTTGATGTTATTCATGGTTACAAAACCATCCACTTGCTTTTTCTTAGTAAGGATCATAAATTTTGTTTTGTCGACATTAACCTGTAAATTATTATCGAAACAAAACTCTTCAAATTTATCCAGTGCCCGTTGCAAACCTCTCTGGGTTTTAGATGATAAGAGAGTGTCGTCCGCAAACATAAGTAACGGCACTTTGGTGCCATCCAGGGATGGAGCATCCGTTGGAAAGGTAGAAAAATACTCCATTACCCTGTTGATGAACAGCAAAAAAAGTGTTGGCGCTAAGACACATCCCTGTCTAACCCCACGTGACACAGTGAATTTGTTTGTAACCTGCCCTAGTAAACCCCAGCGAACACGTGCAAAATTTCCCTCATGTAGCTTTATGACTAGGGCCAATAGGTCCGAAGGCATCCCCATTTCGCTCAATGCCCTCCATAGCTTTCTCCTGGGCACCAAATCGAACGCAGACTTGAGGTCAATAAAGGCGGCATAGATGGTACCACCACCCAAACTCACCACACGCCAATATATCAATAAAAACCTAAAAACTTGCTCGATGGTGCCTACGCATTGTCGAAAACCAGCCTGTAGTGGGGACAATATGTCATCAAGCTCCATCCAACTCTATATTCTTACGAGAACCATCCTTGCAACTATTTTTTGTATGCAATCGATCAAGCTGATCGGGCGGTAATTACCTGGATTGGAGCGGTCTCCCTTCTTGTAAATTGGCAGGATCCCGGCTCCCCACCATGAATCTGGAATGTGTGCCCCAGTAGCCATTGCATTAGCAATAAATACTATATATGGCACCCAATTGACAGTATCATTTTTAAAGAGATCCACCGGAACACAATCCATACCCGATGCCCTACCACTGGGGGCCTTGATAAGGGCATCCTCTGCCTCCTTACTGTCAAACGGTATAAATTGTTTGTTTGTTGGAGAACAAGGGTTAAACTCCAATAATAGGTCTGGCAGCAAGGGGTCAGTTCCGGCCCCTAATACAGAAAACTGGGCACCAAAATGATTAACCCAGTCTTCTGGGGAAACATGGTTTGCGGGGGATTGTGATTGAATACCCTTACCCCATTTAACAATATGCCAAAACTTGGCCAAATTGGTCAATCTGCTAGCATCGAGCAGATCTTCCCAATGCTGCTCGTCCCATTCTTTTTTGGCACAGTGCAAGGTTTTTCTATAATTTTGCCTGGCCATCTTGATGTTTGGCATTTGTTTGGACCTAATTGCCAGAGACAGGACTTTATAGGATTCACGGCACGACTTATTGTACCATGATTTCTCTCTACTCTGGTTCATTAATTTCTGTGGTCTAGTGGGTTTAGAGAAGTGGGATTTCAAACTTAGAAATAGGTCTTCATGAATATTAGAGATGCTGTCATTAATTTCCGCCTGAGTATTAAAAGATCGCAATATGGCCAATGACCGTACAACCTCTGATCTTATATTTTCTAAAGCTTCCTTATCATCAAACACTCTTGCCCATCGAACTCTACGTAGATCATTCGTTAGTATGGCATCAGCGGTGGCCACCACTGTTGGTTCATTACCAGCCGACATAACAGTAAAGTTGATGCTAAGAAGCAAAGGATTGTGATCACTTTCAGGACGATCAATAATCATCATGTCATCCAAAATTGGCCAGTGTTCAATCTTGATTAAAATATAATCAATTCTGCTTTTATGCAGACCATTATCAAAGGTGGCCCTACCCATTTTGTCTGACGTTGAGCGTCCGTTGGTAGCTCTAAAGCCACGTTCCAAACAGAAACGCAGCAATTGCACGGCCGATTCAGACCATCGTTTTATGGGTGGCAGATCAAGCGGGGGAATATTCCACTCGACATCCTCCTCATCCATGATATTTCCCCCTTCATAATTTAGAGATTCAAATGTGCAGTTGAAGTCTCCCGCTATGATCGTAATACAATCATGCCCCGCTAAATCAAAAAAGGAATCAAAGTCAGCAAAGGTTTTCGAACTCTGACACCCTGGCATCCCTCGCATATATACGTTAACAATAAGAATATCCTTTAGAGCGGGACGATGTAATTTAACGGCGAGGCTATCAGAGCTATTGGTGGGGATCTCCTCTAAACTATAATTGGTTGATTGCCTAACCCAAAGAGTAAGGCCCACCGAGGGCCTGCCTATTTTTCCTTTCACTGCAGCTTTATGAAAATTTAAAAAACCTAAACGGTAAACGGGTTCAACAGCCCATGTCTCCTGAAAGGCCCAAATATCATACTCCTCCACAAAGTCTGTCCACTCTGCTACCGGGAGTCTACGCTGTAAACCTGCAATGTTCCAGGAAGCGAACATGAACAAGGAAGGATAACTACTCTGGCCTGGCAAAGGGTGAACAACCACAGATTGTATGGGGGCTTCCAGCACCACTTCAGCCTGCAATAATTCCCTTCCCAAGCCCAACTCCTCACACATAGGGATCACAATGTCCGGCCTTTTTACATCACCAAAGGCCGCTGTAGAACCACCAAGAGTATTACCATCTATATATTCCAGCTTATTACCACCCCCATCATCACGAGAAGTCATCCCAACATTGGATTTTGGGCTCCCTATAGAAAGGCAAAGTCAATCCACCTGATCCAAAACTCCAAAACGGTTATTTATGGGAATGTTATATAAACAGTCATTTAGCCACCCCCTACTTCGTTCCGTGTTATCAAACACTGCGGCTAACCATTTCTGCCTTCCCAAATAATTTCCCTGAGGATAAAAATAGGAAAGAGGATGGGACTTGATGCATGATGCCGTGCCCTCAGTTCCCTGTTCACAAATAAATTTCACGGCTCGTTTGTCTCTAAAGTTAAGGACAATACAGTCGCCTGTAGAATCCTTCTTACGAGACCCCACCCAACCTACTCTACGCACATGAATGATCTCACTGAACACATGTAACGGAAGAGGTCTATGTTTGTTCAACCAATGTAATGATTAGTTCTTAAGTTCATCATAGGATTCCTGGGTGTTACTACCAAGCTCTGGAACCCCCGACAAGACCACTAGATAGGGTGCACAATCTGAAGGTAAATCCAAGAGGACTCCGTTGGGCTTAGGTGCGTTTCGAGCACTGGACATATGGCTCCCAGTACTAACAACTCTAGGGGCAGGAGGATGGGACCCCCTAATCTCATGTGATATAATGTTTTCCCCTGAATCTGAATTAACAGGTGCATCAATCAACCTCACAGTGGAAATATTATTATTAGGAGATGGTAAAACACTTGCTTGCACAGCTGGTAGCCCTGGGATATTAAGAGAGGATTTCTGACATGGCACCAACATTGGTGCGGATAAACTCTCCACATTGGTTATTAGGTTATTCACCGCATCGCCATACAAGCACACCCTCTTATCAATAGCTTGGAGTTTTTCTTCAATACATATTAAACGCTCATTTAAGGGAGAGACAATTGAAGAAACCAAATTTCCCAGTTCTTCCCAAAATCTGGCACCCAAATTTGGAGGCAAAACATCCCCTATTCCGTTGGATGGGGGTATCTGTACCAAATCCGAAGAGGGACTATTTATAGGGGGATCTGGAGGGTCATTATACTTCCCTTTCTCTTTTTTTGTACCATTATTTGATTTACCTACTTTAGCATTTGTCTGTTTCAATAAGCCTCCACCCCGTTTACGTTTACCCACGTAAGCACCTAGGGGGGAGGACACAGATTTATTTGGTAACAAATGCGGTGTAGATCTCGTTGACACCCGTGATGTCACAGAATTTGAGACAGAACTCTGTGGTATTCCCACAGTTGCTGGATGGTTAGTTTGATCAGATAGGGACTGACCTAAATCAGCCGAATGAGACTGAATTTGGGCAACAGGTGTAAGTTGAACCGGGGATGGAACTCTAGCCAATCTCCCCAGTGAAGAACGTTTTGTGTGCTCCAGTTCAAGAGACACACGGCGTTCCGCTAAAGTAATCTCTTTATCCAAGACCGAAGTAGCTCTTATAATAAAATTATCTAGAGTCCCAAGAACTCCAATATTAGAGCCTCTCTCAGTTGTTTCACGGCTACCTGCCATAATCAAATGGTAAGGGTTAATCTATTAAAGAGTACAAAAACACAAAATACTATTAGTAGTAATAATGTACACGACCCCTGACACCAGGACACAAACAAATGTTTGAAAAATTGACCCACCCTTAGCCCAGGATTTTACTCCAGCACGCCAGCTAAGAGGCCTCTTAACAAACAAAAAAAAATGTACGTTTAAGAGTCTCAATTCCAGGTAGATTTCGGCGGGACTCCTAAGACTGTGAGACCTACACAAGCCTCCTCCGCACTATCTCAGTAGTCACCCCAGTCAGTCCAACGGCAATCCCACCTAATATCCCCCTATTATCAATGCTGATGTCATAGATAGATGGGTGGACGCGATATAGATCCGTGTGCAATAATAGAAATAAAAATCCTCACAAACTAAGTGACAATATTAGGAATCAGTCCTTGGGACTTAGTCAGTAGATGATAGCTCCCACGTACATACAACAAGGATGGTCACAGTACCTTTATCACGAATCCAAGTACGAGCGCTGGAACTCAATGATTAGGGGGGTAGCCCTGCCCTGGCTCTTTCTGGCGATGACGGGCAAGGACGGGCCCGCCCTTGGCCCGGCCTCCGCCCGGGCACTGCCCGCGCTGCGGTGCACCTGTGGGTGTTTGAAACCCTCCCGGCGCTGCCAGATGGCATCAGAGGCAAGCGCCAGGTGGGGCTGCTGGGTAGCGTAGTTTTCTAGCCGTTCCCCTCACGGCAGTGCGAGATTGCTGGTGTGAGCTGTTTCTGCCCCTCTGGCCGTTTCCCTCACGGCGGCGATCAGGCAGGTATATGTAGGAAAATTGCCTTTTCAAGTGCTGGCGCGTCCCCTTTCAAGTGCTGGCAGTTGCAATTGCTTGAAAGATAGATAGGCCTAGGATAAAAAGATGTATTTGTTCCAAAATTGGTCTCAGCAGTTACATCCAGACTAGAACAGAATGATAAAGCATGTCACATTTATAGTGCTGACTCTTCTTTTCAGGGTGCACCATGCATTAGAGCTTGCTCAGCCAATGAGTGGCCCTCTGACAATGATATTTCAAATCACTGAGGGTTTCCTTGACAGCACAAAACACCAAGGTGACTTGCAATGTCCATTTTGTATGCACATTGGAGTCCTTCATTTCTTACCCTTATATCGCAGTGGTTGCAGTGGGCACATGGGATTGAGGGCCCAAAGAACATAAATCTCAGTAGCTGGTGATAGTGTTTTAGAACATATTAAGTCTAGTTGTGAGTAGCTGTCAAGTCCATGCATGAATTGCTCAACAAGGTCAGAATTAAATTTGCATTCTGTTACTTGCAGACTTGATTTTATGGTGCAGTATTCAGTGCTACTAGTCACATAATGCAAAGAAAAAACATAGAGGTCTATTCGCAAAAGTAAATCTTACACTTTTTGGTAACTTTACACCTGTAAACGGTGAATAGACAAAAGTAGTAAAGTTACTCAAAAGTGTAGACTTATATGTGCTCCACCCCTGAAATGGGGTGGAGGGGGACTAAAAAGTCAAATACGACTGTAAAGTTACTACTAGTAATGACTTCACAATCTTATTTGGCATTTTGCACACTTGGCGAAGACCTCCGCAATCGGGGTGGCGATCTCCATATGGTAAAGCATAGGGAGATGTTTTAAAGTTAATTAACATTTTCAAAAAGTTATAAAACATATATTTATAATAAATATTAAATGTTACAGCATTAATAACTTAATTTTAAATTAAAAAAAACTATTTAGAGCATATTACTTTAAACTATAATACATTTTCAATAGCTTAAATTAATACCGATATTCCCCCCTAAATTAACAAAATATTTTTTATTATGTACTTAAATGATTAAAAGTGATGTATTGAATTAATTACAAGTAATTTAATGATTTTTAATATAATGTTACATTCATTTTTAAAATAAAAACGTTTTTAAAATATTTAAAAAATAAAATAACAAATATGTTTGATTTTTTGAAATATTTTTTACTTTAAATTACATTTAGTTATGTTTTTAAATAGTTTAAATAATTACATTTATTTTTAAATTATTTCCTATGTGATTTTAATTTCCAATCTCCATTATTTGCTATGGAAGGGTGTTGCAGTACCAGTGGTTTGCCATGTGTGGTGCTGGACTTACTCCAGCTCTGAGCCTCTTTACTCATTAACCTCCTTTTAGTAGTTAGCATTTTCATTTTTTCCACAGCTCGCCTCTCTCCCTCCAACATTTAAAACTGAAACATTTACGTGTGTGGAGATCTCCACAATCGGGGTGGAGAGTTCCACATAGAAAAGATAGAAGAGGCGGAGGCAGAGACCTTCGCACGTAGATTAGTGAATAGGATTTTGTAGTATTTAGTAGTACTAGTGTGCTACTATTAAATATAGTACAACATGTAGCTTGTGTATAGGGCCCTAGTCTGCATGTGCTACATACAGAGCTTGGAAATGTGAGAGGTTTACTGGTGCTGGCATTTTTCCTATGGTCTGAAGAAGCCTCCAGCCCACCCTGCATTGCTGAGGAATTGAGAGCTGCACTGTGTGAGTTCTGTCACATTCTCCTCTGAGTCATCACATTTAATGGTCAGAGAAGACTTGAAAGGCCTGACAGCTGCTGCTTGTGCCTGTAAGTCTCCTGTGATACTCAACGGGTTTGGTAACTCCTTGTCTCTATTTTCTACCACATTTGTATTAAACTGCATGGCACGCAGACATATATGGAGCGTGATTTAGAAGTTAAAGTTAGCCATAGTCAATGTACGCCTGAGTTTAAATGGCTAAAATGACATTTTCTATGCCGGCTGTTTTTATTTTTTCTCTCGTTCCAAGAGCCACGCTTGACAGTATGCACTAACTAAAACTGTATCATTATTGGTTTCGTTTCTGTAGTTGTATGTGTTCAATGGAGAGTCGAATAATGAACCTCTGCACCTGCACAAAGAACACACTGACCACATTGTATCATCCTACTACCAGATGTCTATTGAAGGTCAAGCAGGAGACATTTCTATTGGGTGATGGCTAAGAAGAGGGCCCCACCGAGTTATTATGAAATGTTCGATCCTGATTGGTTTTCTTCATGGGAACGCGGGGAGTTGGTTTTCGCTGAAGATGTGCACTTGTAATTGTGCATTGCTGAGTTAGTTGAATTCAGATGCCCTTTCCACTGTCCTCAGAGGAGTTGCTCTCCCTCTTTTCTCCTTCTGAAAGAGTTAGACTCCCGAGCAAATCCATTTCTTACTTACCTGACTGAATTTTTGTGTCTGCCTTTAAGAGACTTTACTTGCTGACTCCTCCTGCCTGGCTACTCTCACAAATGTCTCGATTTCCTCTAGCTTTGCATATTAGGGAAGTCCGGTCATAGTAAGAAAGCGTGCGTGATTTGCTATTTGACAACTTTAGGCAATTTGTCTTTGTATTTGCTATTTTGGATTGATTTGCATTATACTAACCGATGCATTCATGCACTGACTACTGATTTCCACCAAGTTAAACGATTTGAGTCTGTAACTTTACTAACCTGCTAATGAAATGTTATGGTTTGCAAATCTACTACTCTCTGCATCATTGTAAGGCTTAATGTGCAGCTTGCACTTGAGATCTGTACAGAGGAATCCCGCTGCCTCGGAGGACAAGGAGGTGTCAGAGACACTGCCTAAGACGCAACACCTGCGGTGAGCCTCCGCTCCACATTGCAAACTTGTAATGCTGAATGGTGCCTGAGTGCATGGAGTGACAGGTCTCAGGACGTGCTGCTCGCGCTTACCCATGAGATCTTGGTGATTGGAACACCTATTGATTTATGATCACAACATGTACTCAGCATAGGCTTAGGGTCATGACTGCATAGCTTTGTTGTCTATCTTAGGAGTCTGCTCTTGACTCAATGGCTTACCTCCCTAATGTTGTGTTGTCCGGCCCAAAACCATTTCCAGCTCACTGTTTAGATGAGCAGCATCCTTAGACTGTGTACTTCAGAAGACTCTGTAGGTCTATTTTTCTACTGCACAGCTGTCTGTCAAACAGACTATTGCTAACAGTCTACATAGTGTGAGCCTTTGGTAGGACCCTTTCAGCCTCTTTTGCCCATTGGTTTGAGACTTTGTCAAACTCACCCGTATTCTTCTCTTGCCTAATGCCATTGACTGTATCCTTCCACAACCACTCCAGTGCTTGCATTGAACTGCATAGAGGTACTTTACAACTACAGTTCACTCTGTACACTCCTCCTGGCTTCACACAGTAGCACAATAAAATCAGATCTACTGGTTTTGCCAGTGCTTGTTCTATTTAACTGTCAGCACTCTATGGGGTGGGGGTGTTTTCATGATCTTTGGTTTCTCTCCCACTTGTTCCTCTCCCACATGCTCTCTATTTACTCCGACTCAACGTCCCACTCCCTGTTTTAAATTAAATATTTAAATGTTATTAATAGGGGCTGGCATCTGCATAGTGCTACGGGGCCGGCCCCCTCCTTTTTTTTTGTTTTTTCCCTCTTAGTTTGCTTTTTAAAAATGTCCATGCACTATGCTATAACAGCAAATAAAAAACGCCAGGATAGATGCCTGTACATCATGACACATGCACACACATGCATCACATTGCACACACCGCGTATGTCATAGAGCATGCATTTCCTTCAATAGAAAATCCATTCCAAAATGGCTGTCCATACGTCCACACATGTTGTGACATACATGCTGCTATTTTGCCATGTTAATGCTAAACAAAAAGTATTGGCAAAACCAATAGCGTTTCCTTATAGAGCAGATACAGATTGGCTTCACCAATGCTTATTTTTCTCCTCATCCTAGCATAACAGGTGACGAGACAGCAGGGGCAGCTGATGGCAAACCTCTCACAGAACAGCCCAAACTTCCACTTAATTTCCCCATTGCAAGTAGACAGTAATGTAATGTTTATATCGAGATTATACTCTGTCACGCATTGTAAAGTAACATTATATATCCTATTTAGCAACTCACAAACTTAGCCTAAGCAGATGACTAAAAAGTAGAGGCATAGTACTTTTTAGTTTCTTCCAGGGGTGTAGCTGATGATATTGTAGCAGGTGCAGTTGTGCTGGAGCCCAGGGGTATGAGGGGCCATGTGCATTCCGAGTTTGGCTGTATTTCAGGGCCTGACAAGGAGATAGGGTGCCTATTGTGGCTCATTGCATTAGGGTCCCTGGCATTCTTGCTGCGCCACTAGTTTGTGCCAGCCAAATAGGCAGCTTCTTTGCTTCCTAAGTCGTACCAAGAGTGATATCAAGTGCCTGCTGATTTAAAAACATCACACCTGTCTTCATATCTCTGGCTTCCCATTTGAAATGAGGTAAACAGAACTAATTCAAGAAAGCTTAACCACCAAACCAAAAACTCACTAACCCATAAACCTTGTTTGTTCTCCTTGTTGAAATGTACTTTGTGACACAAATATCCTTTAAAAATATATTTTATTTCAGAATGTTATCAAAAGTACATCATTTTTTATTTTCGTTTTACTACTATATCTTATCAATATATTTGCTATAAATCTCATAGAAATTATATCATATTGTGTAAAAAAAAAAAATCCCGCATGCCTTTATCGTACTCATTCATACAAATTAAGATTTCCCTTGCTCTATTTTTTTCATTTCAAGAAGTATTTAATGAAAATTACAGTGAACAGTAACAACAAAACATAAAATAGGTGTACACGATACAAAAGTCATGCGTATACATTTGGTTAAACCGGGAAATAACATCCCTTATTCTTATTGTGTACAGTCGAGATTTACATCACACACTGAATGTCCCATTAGTATGGCAATGGTTAAATCAGATATTCAGATATTCAATCGAGAAAACAAAAAAAAAATTCAGAGCAATTTTCAACCATGGTACTCCGGGCAGTATCCATATTCTCATATATACAGTAATAATCTGGGGGTGTCTCCGAACATTATGAGTGAGCTGGAAACCATTGGTTTGTAGAACACCTAAAAATAACAACAAAGAAACAACGTAGTCAATTAGAAACTAACCGTTCATAGAAGACCTAAAAATAACAAATAAATACAGGAGTTAGTGTGGAGCTCACCTGGTGTTTCCGCAGAGGCGAGGTGGACAAACAGATGCAGGATACCAACTTCCCTCACCCACCAAATCAGCCCAACACAGTCAAAGCCGAAAAGGTAAAAGTGGGGAAGAGGAGAAAACAAAAAAAGGAAAGGGAGAAAGAGTCGAACACGTTGGCACGATGTTCTTATGGGGTTGATTGCATAAACATCCTATGTGAAAATAACATACAGTAAGTAATATTCATGCATACAGAAGAAGGTCGTATTAATGATAACGTGACGTATAATTAGGAGCGATATACCTGATGGACATCCCTCTTCCAATTCAATTGAAGATATAGGCGTGCAGGAATTAACTTTAGAACTGTTGTGTCTACAGGAATAAAAAGTACTCCGCATTAACGTTAGGACTGCAGAACCATGTATTCAATTTATGAAAAGTGTGAGCAGTACCTTAACAAAGGCCACTATATATATCCACTAGACCCAAAAATATATCTATCCTGATACTACTAGGAAAAAAACAAAAAACACATTTTCCTAGAAAGGATACAAATAGGAGAAACACTACACAAAAAGGTGCTGGGTCAGAATAGGATAGACTATCCTTAGGGTTCAGGAAAATAACCTATTTCAACTCTCTTATTTTCCAGCATAAGAGAAGATGCAGAAACGAAAAAAATAAAAGAGGCTCGAATCCACACTGCATGGAATGCAAGCATTCAGAGAAGTAGAATTTTCCATAGCAACACTATTTCTCAATCCTACCGTAAGTCAGGCAGCTAGGATTCTTTCAATACATTCTTTTGCTTTCTCTCCTTACAGGTTTGGTGAAGAACAGGACTTTTAGGAGGGCTGGCCAGGAAGAGCTGAATGAGCGAGGAGCAGCCGGCGATGGGAACCCCAAGAACAGCTTTCGCCCCGGAAGGAAGACTGCGACCCGGAAGCGAAGACTCCTTTCGTTGCGGCAAGAAAGCGCTGTTGACATCTCCACAGCCCGACGGCGTACAGCAGCATGAAACCTGGTAAGTGCAGCTAATCAGGAGTGCGGGGAAGGCTCAGCGGAAATCTGAGATGGAACACGAATCCCACTCCATTCACTGACCGTCCTCTTTATCGGCCTTAGGCACCGCCCCACCCGCTGACATTATCGTTTCTGTGCGGTCAGGGAGATTCGCGGACACTTAATGACGTGCCTGAAAATAACCAATGAAAAATCCAAGAAGATCATCGTATTGAATACTTTAGACACTTAGGGCCCGATTCCGATGCGGTTAGGGAAGCATTCCCACCTTGGGCCTGATTACGATGTGGTTAGAAAGGCCTCCTAATGGCATTTGCTCTTTCCAAATCGGATCGGGAACGTGTCTTCCCGACCGAGGGCCAGATTATGATGTGGTTGAACATAGGCTCCCATAGAAGTCAATGGGAGTCCAACCAAATCGTATCTGGAAGCATCCGGATGCATCATACTCAGTCAGTCAGACTCTCCGGATCCGAGTTGGTCGCAAACCATTTACAAACCGATTTGATCGGGAAGATTTTCTAACCACATCAGAATCATGCCCATAGTCCGCAATTTTCTCCCAAAATGGCTTGATATGAGTGCAACTAATAAACATGTTTTAGGAAGTCCCAGGGGCAGAATGGCAGTTCCAACCAACCTTTTTTTTTATTAGTTCCTGTTTGGACAGTTTATCCATTGTCCAATAGAATAGATGCATAGCAACAAATTTTGATTATGCAAAGGAGGGCGTGAGAAACTGGGTTGCTGGTTGAGGAAGGGGGTGTGCCCCTCTCAAGCAACAGTCACAAAACTTGTGAGGGTGAACCATAAGTAGCCAATAAATTAACCTGTGCTTAACCCCCGGTAGCTTGGCACACAAGCAGTCAGGCTTTACTTAGAGGCAATGTGGAAACTGCGGTTATCTGGTTGTGCTGAACCAGAACAAATTCACAGCCTCATGTCGACCACGATAGAGCATGGGTGTTGATACAGGGACTAGGTTAGACCCCCTGAAAAGTGTACCTAATGGCTTGATGCGAGGCATTTGTTCTGCAGTGTCGAATCCAAGGAGCAATGGGAGGTCCAGCATTGAACTTATTATATACTCTATTAGCTAAACATATGCCTTTATTAGACCATTTTCGGCCAAGATTAGAAACATTTTCAGATTTAGGCTGATTATTATTCCAAAGGGAAATAAAATAGAGCTTGAGATGGAATTAGACGTGAACTTGTCAAATGTTTTCAACACACAGGTGCCGATTCCGATTCCGTCTGCAAAACGAACCGACCGACACTGACCCGGA
Source organism: Triturus cristatus (assembly GCF_964204655.1). Taxonomy (NCBI): domain Eukaryota; kingdom Metazoa; phylum Chordata; class Amphibia; order Caudata; family Salamandridae; genus Triturus; species Triturus cristatus. The sequence goes on from NC_140585.1 coordinate 671,281,133, forward strand.
CCGAATACCGACCGACACGGACCAGCGCCGTACGACCCATGCAGTATGATGCAATGCGAGTGAATTACAATCGACACGTACGGATTACAAACCGTACGACCAAGCCGTAGGGAAAATAGTGATCCGTCCGGAAAACCGACGCGATTTTCACCGACCGACACGAACCCGGAATGAACCCAACCGACCCGCGATATCCGATCCGCGCAGTACAATGCAATGCGTGTAAAACCAGACCGACTCGCACTGAGACCAAGCCGCACGACCGACACGCACAGGCAACCGGGCACACAAGCAGTAGAGACCTTACCGACCGACGCGTATCAAACACACAAGATAGGCAGCGTGAACGAGGCAGAGAAGCCCGCACGAGACAACAGCAGCGTCCGTTTCCGTCACATGAACGTCTCCTTCATGCCTACAAAACCCAAAGGAAAAAAGACAAAAAACAAGCAATGACAAAGCCAATAAATACCAAATAAAAAAAAATGGGACAAAGACACATCCACAACTTCACTACCATCATCCCTTGCAAACAGGAGACACAGCCAGCAGCAAACACCATTACACAGCAACCACAGACACACTCACAACTCACACATCACACAATCCACACACCATCAGCACCTCATCAAAAAGCACACACACATACACCCAGCAAAACCAACACCAACCCACCCTCACTTGCACCCTCACGCACACATCCCTCACCACCACCACCCATCACCATGCCCCCAAAGAAGAATCCATAGTTCACAGATAGTGAGTTAGAAGTGCTGGTAGACGAGATCATCAGAGTAGAGTTTGTTTGGTACATTGGTCCAAAGGATCCCCATGTCACAGAAAACCAAGATGTGGGCGAGGATTGTGGACAAGGTGAACGCTCAAGAACCAGCAGGGCGCACAAAGGACGATATCCAGAACAGGTGGTATGACGTGCGCTGGATGGTCAAGAAACTCTTCGAAAAAGATCACGCCCTGAGTCAGTGCACCGGCGGTGGCCCTCCTGCCAAACCAGTCTACTTCAGGACTTGGGAGGAGAAGGTGTGGGACATCCTACCACCAGAGAGCATCCATGGCCTAACAGACATCCCAGAGCCTGGTGAGTACACAAACAACATACCCAAGATTGTGTGGCAAGGGGACAGTGAAACCATGCACCGCAAGCAAAGCCACAGTAACCAATAGATAATCATCCCAAGATGTGTATGCCAGTCAGACAAACACAATACCTGCCATCTCATAGTGACTTGGAACTGTGTCATGACATGCACCAACCTACAAACAAATAGAGCAAGCCAGTGGCACAAAGCTAAATAGACACTGCCAGACAGTTTGCCACCACAAACACACTACCTCACAGTGCAGCTGTCTGACAGGAAGTAATAGTGGGGATGCAGGTGAAGTGAGTGTCTCCAAAAGTATGATGGGGCCTTTAGTCACAGATACTGCTCCCACTCCTGATTGGCCCATCAAGACCTCTCTGAAACATGCCCACATCACAGGGAGTGGAAAACTACTGACAAGATGGCTGACACTGGGTCCTGCTGTGGGGAGCACAAGGCCCTGCTAGGGGTTGTGTGCAAATCAGAAGCAGGACACCACTGGCTGACAGCCTGAAAGACAACTTGCACGCCCTACAATGGAAGCACGTTTCATGATGGGAAGGAGGACTGACAGCCCTGACCATACTTACCAGCATGTGGAGACCCCCCCTCAACACAAACTCCACACAACTCACGGGGTAGAATGCATTGACACACCTCATTGAAATATCAGCAAAAGATACCCCATACTGGGTGGTGCTGTGTGAAGCACAGGGGCTCTCTTTGAACTTGTAGCCACACAAACACCAGGATTTCAGTCAGCCATCTTGCCATTGCTGTCACACCCCCTCACAGGGAAGCAGAGTCAAGAGGAAGGAAGTATGTGTATGGTGGGAAGGGGGGTGTATCCAAGAGTATGATGGGAGTCGCAGTCACAGACAATCTACACCTACCCACATGGCCCAGCAAGCTCACACTGACCATACTCGCCTCACAGGGAGTGGGATGGTACTGACAAGATGTCTGACACTGGGCTTTGTTGTGGGGAGCACAAGGCCATGCTGGGAAATGGCCAACAACAATATCAAACTCTATCCGTGACAAGCTGGGAAAAAGCAGTGTACAGGCAGGCATCTGTTAGAAAAGTAGAAAATGTCATGTTTGTGAACCATCGATGCATGTAGAAACATAACTCACATCGTGTGTCTCTTGCAAACACAGGTGGTGCTGGGCACCCAGCACCAAATGATGAGGATTCCCCGGCCCAGACTCTGGCGGACACTGAGCTCTCTGGTCTGACTCTCTCTCTGTCCTCTTCGGATGACGACGACCAACCTGGCCCCTCCGGTGTGAACCATCATGCAGCACCAGCAGCATCAACATCTGTACCCCCTATACCCACGCCTCCAGCATCTGGACACCGACAGGGCACCCCTGCCAACATGGACAGACCAAGGCCAATGAACACCCACAGCACAAGGACACAGGACCCCTCGGAAGCTACAGCAAACACCAACAGCAACACCACCCAACAGGTCCCAGTGTCACATGTGCGTCCCGCCGCTGGCCCTGCCCGTGTGGATAGGGGTGCTGGGAGGGTTGGGAGGCAGAGGGCGCGCCTTGCAAAGGGGTCTGGACTGCATGATGACCCCCACCTGGCACGCAGCATAGATGCGTACCAGGATAGCACTGGAGGATTTGGCCAGGTAGTGGGGATCCTCAAGGACATGCAAGACGATCAGGTCGCCCACCATGCCTGCATGGAGGCCAAGTGGGATGCCCTTACTGCGGTGCATCGGGTCATACTCCAATGCCTCCGCCAGATCAACACCAACCTGTCCACACCTCCCTGTGTGGCCACAACATCTGTCGCAACACCATCTGCCAGCACCACAGGGAGGGAGGAGGACTCTGGCGGAGAGTCCCCTGCACCGCAAAGGCCTGCACCTGAGGATCCCCCCCCGGAAGAAGAGGGGTCGTCCGAAGAAGGACATGTGAGAGGCAGATGTCCCAGCACATCCCCCAGGGACTCTAAACCTGTTCTGGACAATGTTCTTTGTGCGCAACCCGTTTACCTTGTCCAATCGCACACAACTCGCCCACATGACATGGAGGGTTCATGTTGGGCCAATGTAGCAGATGACTGTGGACTTTACTCTGGACATTTCATCTACCAGCACTTCCAACTCTAATGTGAACTTTGAATTCCAAAAACAATGTACAGCACCCACCATCCTGTGCACTTCCCTCACACATGTTTGAAAATAAACTCACCAGTACACCATACTTGCCTCTATTGTGATTCCAACTTGTCATGTTCAGGGAGATGTCGATCTGCTACACAACACAGTGCATGCCAAATACTGCAACAATGTGACCAACGTAAGGTGAGTCATGGTGATGTGACACATGTGAGGGAGACACACCACTATGGCACCACAACACATACTCACCATGGCCATGTTACTCATCCCACACAATGATGTTGACCTGAAACACATTGGCATGCACAGACACAACACCAACCCCAGTCAGTGGTAACAAGTCCACAAGTGAGGTAAGCAGATGTCAGTCAGATGTGGGAAGACAGACAACGCACATAACAAAGCGTAGCACAGGTTCATTACACATCAGCAACACATTTATTCCACAGTAGTTGCACGGTAATACTACGTAACAGTGGACACACGCTCACAAAGTGTTGGAGAATTGAAGTCCAGGGATGTGTGGTACATCAGTTGATGGGAATTGACAACTTCCACACTGATGTTGGCTTCTGGGTGTTGGGGGTCAGTGTTGACCAAACAACAGGCAAAGTACCCTGGGAAGGACAGACACACGACACAGTCAAAATCACAGCAGAACAGGAGGGAAATGCAATACACATGCACAAAACATGTCGCAAGAAACCTACACAAAAACAAGTTAGCAGTACTACCCTATTGTGGAGTACACACCACCTGAATGGACACATCACTGCACGCATCCAGTCAAGTGGCACACAGAAACACTCAGACAGCAACAGAGCTGCCACAACACATTCCAGGCTACCTCCATACATTCACATAACAACACTTGAAACTCACATTCAGGTGAAGAAGTTGTTGATGAGCTGTGAGCGGACGTCACCCTCATCCTCATCATCCCTGGCATCTTGGCCCAGCCCGGGATCCTCCACAGGTGCCGGCGGTTGCTCATCGACATCCTGGATGAGAGGCACCTCCTTCCGCACTGCCATGTTGTGTAGCATGCAGCATACAAGGATTATTTTGCACATCTTTGCAGGCTCATATGGGAGGGCCCCTCCGGTCTTGTCCAGGCAGCGAAAACGGCTTTTCAGGAGGCCGAATGTCCGCTCAATCACCCTCCTGCTCCGACCATGTGCCTCATTGTAGCGCAGCTCGGCTGGTGTCACAGGGTTCCTGAGGGGTGTCAGCAACCACGGCATGTTGGGGTATCCGGAGTCATCTACACACACAAAAATGAGTAAGTAGCTGAGTTTTGTAGGAGTGCGTAATTCAACATTGACAAACACACACAATGAGAAACAGTCAGTACACACCGAGAAGCCAGGCATGCTGAGCTGGCATCTGTGACATCAGCGTTGCAATGCGACTACTCCTCATAATGTAGGCATCTTGCGCAGAACCAGGGAACCGTGCACACACATGTGTGATAGACATGTCAGCAAGACATACCACCAGAGCATTGATGGAGTGGTAGTGCTTCCTGTTCCGGTATGCCTGCTCATGTGCCTGTGGTGGTATCAGGGCCACATGTGTCCCATCAATAGATCCGATGACGTTCGGCATTCTCCCCAGTGGATAAAAGGCATCCTTTATCTCAGGGAGTTCAGCTGGGCTAGGGAACTTGATGTACAGGTCTAGGAAATGCAACATCCCCTCCAAGACATCGCGTAGCACCCGACTAAACATTGTTTGCGACATAGCACCAGCAGTAGCCACAGTGTACTGAAGGTACCAGTAGCAAAGAAGTGCAGGGCTGCCATCACCTTCACCTCGGGGGTCAGTGCTGTAGGGTATGTCCGGCCAGGTAGCAGATGTGGCTCCAACTGCTCCGCCAACTCCTCAATCAGTGGCCTGGTGAAGCGGTACCGTCTGATGCAGTCACGTTCCTGCATGGTTGCAAGGTCTGGGAACGGTGGATGGACAGCTGGTGCCCTGCAGTACAGAGATGCACAAAGGAGGATTGTCAGTTCATCCACCCATGTGGCCATGACCAGGCTCAATCGCACATGATAGATCATGACATTACACAATGTACTGAGGTGTGTGCTGTTGTGCATGGACACATATGTCACCTACATGACCACCACCTCACATCTCAATTCCACATGTCCACATGAGTCCCATGTAGTGCAATGGACAATCATCTGGCTGTGTCACCCAACCTATGTACTGCTGCAACGACACACCACAGTGACAAGTGAGGCCTGATGTCTCCCAGGCATCACAGATCTTTGCCATGCGGAAACCCAGGGTCCCTGTATTGCCACATCGACACTGGCATGGACATTGCGTATCACATACACACCAAAAGGCAAACGTAAGTCTCACACGTAGTGGCCACTGTTGTTCCTGCCGGCCCTACATGTACGTCTCTTAGACACACACACACCATCAAGGTTGATGCATATACGACATGGATGTGGAGACTGTCACCCATTGGGCACATTTGATCAGACACATCTGAGACACAGCATGCACACAGACTGTGGGTGCACATCAGTATTGTGGCTACAGGTCTCACTGTGACGTACATGCCATCACCCCCTGGACTCAGGGTGTATATGATATGCCCCAAACATATCCAACATGAAACTGTGTCTGTGACTCATGCCCATTACTGTACAATTGCACATCACAGTGGTAATGTGCACAACACACAAAGGATTCTGCCCCCATGTACACGTGCACAGCCTGGGAGTGGCTGCACAAAAGTGCCACCCAACAAACCATATGTGGCCCCCCCAAACACCCAGGAAATGCAGCCTTACATGCCATGGGACACTGTGTGGCCAATGCTGTAGTGTGGTAGGTGTGCACAAGTGTCCCTGGCCAGTAAATGTGTGTTGCATCCGTAGAATAGTCACACCAATGAGGTCCGACTCGAGTGACAATGCGTACGCATTGCACGGTTCATGACCGAGCCGTGCGTACGCTTTGTCATTGAATGCAATGAGGTCCGACGCGGGTGACAATGTGTGCGCATTGCACGGTTCAGGACCGAGCCGTGCGTACGCTTTGTCATTGAATGCAATGAGGTCCGACGCGGGTGACAATGCATACGCATTGCACGGTTCAGGACCGAGCCGTGCATACGCTTTGTCATTGAATGCAATGAGGTCCGACGCGGGTGACAATGCATACGCATTGCACGGTTCATGACTGAGCCGTGCGTACGCTTTGTCATTGAATGCAATGAGGTCCGACACGGGTGACTTTCATGCATACGCGTCGGGCAGGCATGGTCCGAGACAGGCATACGCCTTGGCCATTGAATCGTATGGAGACGGGTGCATGTGTATTTTCAAAATACGCATTGTACAGTCAGTTGAACGAGCCGGGCGCACCCATTGGCCCCGGACTGTCATGGAGACTGGAAATTCAGTTGGATGCCTACAACAATGTTGCAATTTCAAGTGTTTCATGAAGGTGAAGATTTGAACGATGCGGAAGGCATGTACGAGTCTTACATTTAAATGGATTGGCCAGATTCATAGAATGCAACCGTGTTGGACCTATCACTTTAGACGCATGGCACAGATTCTGCCTCTGCAGCACAGATATAAGGCTGGCTGGCCCCCAGGGAGCTCACTTGCCTGCACTACATGCTACTGGACCACATCCCTGCTACCACTGCTGCTGTCTCTGCATCCTCTGGCTCCTGCTATGGCACGTACTCTGGAAGAGGGCCCCAGCCTTCACTGAGGAGGAGAACCAGGCCCTGCTGGACGGGCTCCTTCCACAGTACAGCAACCTCTATGGGAAACCAGGGGAGCAGGTGAGTGTGCAGTCCACTGCCTTCCTAATTATGCATGTTGTCTGACTAGCAGGACTAGCAGTGTGTACACCAGTGGCAAGCATTCTCACTGACTACTTTCATCCCCCAAAGTGTGTAGGTACATGTAATCTACAGGTGTCCTGCTGCTAAAGTGTATTAGTGCAAGCTTAAACTATCCAGGCATTGTTAACATGTCAGACATGCAGGTGATTTGTCCTTCCCCATGGTTGCACTACCTGTGTAACTCATTTCCCTTGGTGTGGATGACATGTATATACAAATGTGTGCTGCACAAAAATGGGGCATGTGTGTTAATGTACTTTTCACTTTCTCATCCTCACAGGTTGATGCCCACCAGAAGCAGGAGATATGGCTGACCATTGCCCGGGCTGTTTGTTCTGTGGAGGTCTACAAGTGCCGGATCCGCAACTGCCAGAAGAGGTGGCAGGACCTTCGGGGCTGGACCCGGAGGATAGCTAGAGTCCAGCTGAAGCTGTCACCTCCACGCAGGAGTGGTGGACACCGGACCCTGACCCCCCACATGCTCCGGATACTGGCGGTGGTCTTCCCCTCCTCATCTGTTTCACAGGTGTGGCCCCTACAGTCTGTTGCTGTGTCACTAGGGCACTGTGTCCCTGCAGTCAGCTATGCTTCATCTACCGGACAGCATCTGTTCCCGTGACTGTTGTGTGTTTCATGGATGGGTCAATTGTTTACACAATGCCTGAGATCTGACATGTGATCTGTGTGTGCCCTTGAGATGTGTTCCAATTGCTGGTCTGACTTACCACATGTGGCTGGGGTATTCCAAACAAACCCATGCAGCAGGGGACTCCAATTTTGGGGCCTCAGGAGTATGTATATCAAGTATGTCACACTTGCCTAGCCACCTGACTACTGTCCAGGGCCAAACACTGTTTCATGTAGACCTGGCCAGTCATGGCTCCTCAAGGGCATTTAGAAACACTCTGTAATCCCACTCCTGTGTATCAAATAACAGGTTGTGCTTAGTGACATGTGCCCTCAGGTGTTTGCCTCTGTGTCATTAGGGTGTGGCTTGTTATTACGTACAACTGGGGTGTCCATGATTCAGAGGGTAAGCATGACATCTGAGATGTGACTGTTAGAGACAAGACCTGTGTGACATATAGGTGTGTGATCATCTGACAGCGCACAATGGTGTATGCAACTGTGTCCTTCATGCAGCTGGGTTACATGCATGGCAGACTGTGATGTGCTAATGTACAGGGAGTAGTGTTTGCAGAGACTCATATGTCTGATTTGCATGATGTGGGGTCTTCTGGGTCCTGTATATGTTGTTTGCAGGGGATGGGCAATTGTGCCGGTCATCTGCAGAGTTAGCTTTACCCCTGAGCTAGGATTGTGAGTCAGTGCATATTGTTGTTGACTGGATGCCCTGCCCCTGTGACAGGAGACAGTGTTGACTGACTTTCAGGGCATCCCAGTGCCATGGCATTTCACTTGCTATGAGTGATCCTGCATTGTGTTCAAGTGTGCACCATGCACCCGATTGTGGCATTGCCTATCAGATCATGAGAACATCATAGTGTGTGTTGCTGGCATGCATCACAAGCATGTGAAATGAGTCTCCACCCATCCCTTCATCCGGACACCTGTACTGAGTCAGTAGCAAGAGATGTGCTGTGTGTATAGTGACATACTCCTACATGTTAACTTGCATGTCCAAATGAGGTGTGGGTGGTGCATGTCTGCACATTGGGGTGTTAGCATCCAACAGGCAACAGACATATGTGTGAAAGTCAAGGAGGGATATGTGTGCCATGGTTGAGGTTGAGAATGACAATTGGCTTATTCTAAACAGTGTTGGCACTTTGAGCTGTGTTCAGCTGATGATGCCAGGGCTTGCCCTGTGATGTGATGAACTCACTGTGGAGTGTGCAGTCGGTGCAGGTGACTGATGTTGTTCTCTTACTTCCTATTCCTATCCAGATACATCCACGGCCGCAGGAGGGGACAGCTCAATGGACCAGGAGGAGCCACAGAGCCTGAGAGGGACAGAAGGAGAGGAGTCGGGGGGACCCAGTGGCACGGAGGGCGAGTGGAGCCACACAGAGGAGTCGTCAGCACCATCACCCCCAGCTGAGGGCCACAGCAGCTCTGAGGATGACTCCCTTGTGGAGGCGGGTGTCAGCTCTCGGAGAGCTGTCCGACCCGGCATCGGAATCGGCCCCTGATTGTATCCACAAAACATTGTTCTGTGTGAGGGGCAGACTAATGAGACATAGTGAGGATAGAGGCAACATGAAAGGGGTCACACAGAGGACAACGAGGCTGGCCGAATGTATTATCCAAGACTCAATGCACACCTTGCAAGGTGAGGAAGGCGGTCTGGTAATGAAACGTGGTTGGAAATTAACATCCACCTCACACACAATCGTGCCAAAGAAATGTATGTGCAATTCTAGCTATTTTGTTATTCAACAAAAAAGCAGAGATGATTTTTATCTAAAGTATCAAAAAAAGAGTGTGAAAGACGACTAGGAAGCATAGATGGACGGAAGGTTACAAGGGGTGTAATCATCAATGTTTCTACCCTACCTCATCAGTATTTATGTTTAGTAAACTGGAATGAGGGAAGCTCTTTAATTTTCTCTATTGTTTTAACTTCATTAGGTCCGACTGAGTCTGCTGGATCATTATAAAAACAGATGCCCAGGTATTTGAGACGCGATTCGCCAAGATGAGTTGGCAAGCAGAGAGGATTGAGAGAGAGGACCTCTGTTTTGTCCTTACTTAGGGTATATCCAGAGACTAAAGAAAATAATGGATGGCACTAAAAATCCCCGGAGTGGCCTCACCTACCTCATCGGAAAACATAACAATATCATCTACATATGCTGCAGGTTTATAGGAGGTTGCACCAACATAAAATCCTTTAATCCCTAGTGAATTGGTAAGAAGATGTATTAATGGATCAATAGACAGCAGAACTTAAGAGCAGTGATATGGGCAACCTTGTTGTGTACCCTGGTGAAGAGTGAAAAGGGCAGAGAGGGCACCATTAATTCTAGTTCTTGCTGAAGGGTTGGAGTAGAGTGCCATAGTCATCTTAATAAATAAGTCTCCCAGATTGTGTTTCATGAAATCAGTTTCTAGAAAGTGACATTAAACCTTATCCAAGGTCTTAACTGCATCTAAGGTCACTGCAGCAGCTGGGTGCAAAAATAGGTGTGCTCTTTCTATGGCATTACAGAGGGTGCAGATATTATAGATGATTAATCTACCCTGAAACAAACCCAGATTTGGAGTAATGTATTGATGAGATGTTCCAATCTCTTGGCCAGAATGTTTGCATATATTTTAGCTTCCATATTTAATAAGAATATTGGTCTATAGTTTTTAGGACTTGAATGGTCTTTACCTTCTTTGGACATGACTACGATTGTAGGCTCAGCTGCAGTTGCAGAAACCGCACCTTGCATCACAAAGTGATTAAAGGTACATTCTAAAGGTGTAAGGATGACATTAGAGAACGTTTTATAGAATATACCAAGAAAACCATCTTGAACCTGTGCTTTGCCGGAACGGACTGTCCTGGTGGCATCCAATATTTCTAAAGGCCTATTTAATGTCTCTTTTTCAGTTTCCGAAATAGTTTTTAGCAGTATTTTATTCAAGAATTCGGAGCAGTCATTTTTAGAAATCAATTCTTTTGGTTGGTACAGAAACGCATAAAAATGTCTAGTCTGTCATTGGTTTTAGATTTGACCAAGTAATCCGCAGCCTTGATGTTAGTAATTAGATTATTATTTTTCTTAAATTTGAGGGTTGCTGCCAGTGCTATCCCGGCTCTGTTGAAGTAGAGTTGTTTTGCTTTCTATACATGTACTCACAGATATATATATGTTTACTAATAATAGTATTATATTTGTATTTTAGCTATTTTATGTCTTTAAATAGTTGGGAGTTTTTCTACTGCCTGTAAGAAAATTTCTTTCAGTTTGATAGATACAAAAAGTTGTTTAAGGGACTCTTTAATTTCATTGTTATGCCTGCCATACGACCCATAATTTGGCCTTGAATAGTGCATTTACACGCATCCCACAACGTCACTGGGGAAGAGACCGAGTTTGCATTTTGTAACGAACATTTTTATTTCTTTCTCTAATTCTTGAATATCAGATTCCTTTTCTAGAATTCAGTATTCATACACCAGGATGTATTCCTCGATATGGTGGGAATAGTGAGAATGGTGATAGATATGGCTGCTATTCTGCGACAGTAACAGGTTCAATCGACGAGTCAGTGGTTACTTGGAGAAGAGCAGGGTCTACCAGTAGGTAGTTGGTATGAGAATGACTTAGATGGTGGGGAGAAAACTAATTTACTTTGGAATTATGCAGCCTCAAAACATATGAGAGACCGTGATTCTCATCAAATTTGTTTGTGTGTTTTCGGCAATCTGAATTTAAATAAAGTTTGGCAGTCTAAAATAATCTCCATTGGGAGATTGGCATGTCCTCCAAATATGATATAAGATTTTGTGGATCTAAGCGAGAATTTTGCATTCAAGGGGCTCCAAAATTGAGGATCATCTCCATTAGGGGCATATACATTCATTATATTGAGATCATTTGTACAGGTTTTGGGTCCAGTGAATAACCATCTTCCCTCTCCATCGTGTTCATTTCAAATAACAGATATCCTTGATGTCCTCTGAATTGATGTGTTTACCCCATTCTTTTTAGTAATGGCGGCTGAACAGTCAGCCACCCTTTTATAAGGTATAGAGCTTCCCTGTAACCTATTTTGATTTCCTTTAGGAAGACTGCATCACCTTTCCGACTGTTAAAGTAGTCTGATATTTTTGTCCTCTTGGCATGGTGGTTTACCTCCTTAGTATTAAGAGATATTATTTTAAGAGATGCCATCAGTACCATTTGTAGGTTAGAGGCAGCAACATGGGCAAAGAAGCCCAAAAATGGTGGTAAGTACTTCACTAGCGAATGTTATAAGGTAAGATATCCTGTTGCATCTAACGAAAAACAGAAAGTTTCAGAACAACAGTTACACATGTGAAAAACAGAAGTGGGAAGCTGGAGGTTAACGTGCACTGATCTAGTTGAAATGCCATAATACATTTTTAAGTCAACTAAGCTTCCCAAGCTCACTGAAACTCCCACTCCATGACCTACAAGGAGAAGTCTCCGAGAGATAAGGTAAACAATAGGAGACTATGCAGCATCTGACCAAGAAAGCAAGTCCCTAGTGTGTCCAGCATATAATACACAATTAGGGGAGCTAGCAAACAACACATATCTAAGCAGTTTGTAGTGACAGCTGGTGAGATCTAGGAATAAAAACAAGAGTAATCTTGTACAAAAGGCAACAACATTCTATCATGAGAGGAGACCCATAGAATAGCCGTTAACAACCAAGATTTAAAACACCAGTATGGTGGTAGTAGAATATGACTAATCAGCAACATGAGCTAATTAGAAACAATTGCATATTGTGGATATTCAATATACGGCTGGGTACAGAGTACGGACTGATCCCAGACACACAATTAATATTAGCTTTATAATATAGAACACTCAGGGAACAGGTGTATATATTAGAAAGTTGGTTCTGTGGAACTCAAACTGAGGGAATGCAACATGAACATTATATGAGATGTGCGTTAATATGCAGATAGAGGTTTCTAGATCTTGCAAGCATTAGTACTATACCACCATGGGATATCTATCGATGTCTTGTAGCTGTCACTGCCATTAAATAAGAACCAGTGTGAGGATCTTGCTCTCTTTTTTTCATGTAAAATAGATAAAATTCATTTTGAAATAATTAATTCCTCTCTGTTTTGTTCTTCTCAACAACAATCGACCACCACGACCTACAGGATGTCGTCTTTAAATTCTGCTAGCATTTCTATGGAACATCTTAATGAACTTCCTTTGTTAGCTTCTTGGCCCCTTTTGGATTTGGCCTCCCTTGGTCCTATTCTTGAGACAATAAAATCTGGCTCTCCTAACGATCTCCTACCCATTTCCATTATAAAACAACTTGATCCCCCTCATCTTCAGGTTATTTTGAAAGCCTTTAATTCTTCGCTGCAAGAGTCCAACGTTCCGTCTGCCTGGAAGCATTCAATGGTTGTCCCGTTGTTGAAGAAGCCTACTGCGGATCCTAAAGTTCTTGCTACCTTTCGACCTATTTCCCTTCTGCCTATATTTTCTAAGATTTTGGAAAGACATATTCACTTATACCTTTCCAAGTTTGTTGAAACAAACAAAATACTTCATTCCTCACACTCCGGTTTTAGATCAGGTTTCTCGACCGGGTCACGGAAAGATTACGACTTCACCTGGATGCAGGAGATACAGTCGCGCTCATATTATTGGATCTGAGCGCGGCGTTTGACACTATCTCCCACCCTATATTAATAAATACATTGAGATCTTTTGGCATCTGCGGCTCAGCCCTGGATTGGTTGGTCTCTTTTTTAGCCGACCGCACCTTTCAGGTCTTCTCTGCCTCTGACAGTTCAAATGTTTTTCCATCGCCTTTTGGAGTTCCTCAGGGCTCCATTTTGAGTCCTTTGCTTTTCAATCTTTAGTCAGGCCGTTAGCAGACATTGCTGACAATGTTGGGCTGACCCTTTTTACATATGCTGATGATTCTCAAATCATCTTCTCACTTTCCAATTCTGACCCATGCTCCCCCTCTGGCCTCCAGTTGGGCCTACGTCAAATCGCAATTTGGATGAGCCCAAATTATTTGAAACTCAACGCTAATAAAACCGAGGTCCTTATCCTAGGTAAAAAGAAAGATCTCTGGGGCACCTCTCATTGGCCTGACGAGATGGGTGCTCTTCCATGGCCAGTTGATCATGTCCGCAACCTGGGTTTTTATATTGACGACTCTTTGACGATGCACCATCAAGCAGTTAAGGCTGCTGCTACTTGCTTTACCATTTTAAAATGGTTGTACAAAATCCTTTGGATGTTGCCCAATGTCACCCAGAAAACCGTGGTCCATGCCCTTATCACATCACAGCTGGACTACGGGAATGTTCTTTTTCTGGGTGCTAATAAGGCTGTGTCCCGTAGATTGCATCTTGTACAAAATTCCGCTACTAGACTCCTCTGTAGGGTTCCCAGATATTCTCCTATCTCTGAACATCTCCGAGATCTACATTGGCTCAGAATTGAAAAGCGGATCGAATTTAAAGCACTGAGCTTTATGTTTAAAATCAAATGGGGTTTAGCACCTGATTATTTGCACACCCTCGTCTGCCCCTACGTTCCTACCCGTCATCTCCGCTCTGCTTCACTTGAAATATTCTTAGTTCCTAGATTTAAATTGGCCAGAATGGGTGGCAGATCTTTTTCGGTTCTAGGCCCCACTCTTTGGAACTCCATTCCTCTTGCTATACGCAAGGAAACCTTGTACTCCCAGTTTAGTCGCTCACTAAAAACCTGGCTATTTAACCAATAATTTTCTCAGAATCAATAACTCTTTCTGTTTTCTTACTTTTCTTCCAGCACTGTCCAGGCGCCGGGAAACCCTTTTTGGGTAGCTGTTGCGCCTTATAAATGTAATTAATAAATAAATAATTGATTCAAACTTGTCTCTTTAATTCGATGCTTCCATGCTCAGTTATGATTTTTTTGTCTAAGCAGGTACAAAGTTCAGTAGGTTCTGAGAAAATATTACTTTGGCCTTTAAAAAAGTGATGTTAAATTTTGAAGGGCAAGCGAAAGAGTGTTGGATAGACTTCAGTAAGTCGATTCTGTAGGGCCAGGAAGCCTTTCCTTCTGATAACTGTATCTTTGAAATAGTCCTAAGATATTGATATTTAGAGCCCTGCCACATTACAACTCTGACCTTCCTCATATGGATCAAAATAGCCTCCAAGTATTGATGGTGGAAAGGATCATCGGACATGGGGATGACAAGCTTTTAGGTTGGTACTCTATGTCTAATTTAATTTGCAGGGTATCTGGGATCCATGACTAGAGAAAGCTTATGGGCGAAGAGGCTGCATTTCCAGATCTTTCTGGCAGGCCAAAAATTCTCAGGTACCTTCTCCTATTGCGGTCTTCCAGTTCAGTTATATTGTATTTGAGCTCATATGGAATTTTGTACGTTGCTTGAAGTTGTTCGGCTTGTACATTATTGCAGTTCTCTAAAGAGCTGATCCTGGTCTTTTCCTTAAATATCCGTATAGTAAGATCTTTTAGGTCTTTGCGAATACCTACCAGCTCAATCTGGAGTAGATCAGTGTTTATTTTCATACTCTGGGTGAGATCATGAATTGTAGAGAAGTCTAGCTTTTCTTTTATCGGAGAATCCAGGATCGGAGGGTCCTGTTTTGTGAGTTTAAGTTTGGCTTTCGCATCTTTATCGTTCTTGTCATTGGGGTCTGCCAGGCTTCTGGGTATAAGAGTAAAAGGTAGGTTCAGCTACCTCTCGGGGGTAGTAAAATAGTTGTTGATATAGCACGGTCAAAGATGTCCTCCCAGGCATGGTATCAAAACCAACCATCTATTGAGTGAATAAGGAGACTACAGCCAATAGGTGTATCTGAGGATTCGTCAGGTAAAGATATAATTACAGCCTCCTTGCAAGAAAGTGGTCTCACTCCAGTTAAATATATCAAAATGTGTGATACAAGGAGGAAGCAAAGGTTCTAATAGCTCCCAAAATCAAGTTTTAAGCCTTAAGTATAAGGAGATGAACAGGTACCTTCTGTAATCACTGTCCTGTATCTGGTGGTTAGGCCACAAGTCTCTCCTGGTAAAGGAGGTATCACACATCAAGATTAAAGTTCAGGAGAAGGTGGAGAATGCTGAAATGTTGAAGGCGGCAGTAGGGCGAAACACATGTATGTAGCGTTGAAAGCGTCACCTTCGATTGCCAATATTCTGGGAGGCTTCTTTTATGGGGAAACAGATGCTGAGAGCTGGTTACGGAGCTCCAGATGCAGGTGGCACCATTTTGGGAGCAGTGCGTTCTGAGATCAGATCTGCTGCACCGTGCCGGGCATGTTTTTACATCGTCGGGCTGTCTCAGGTTGTTAAAGCTGGCAGATGGGTCCTCTCAGGATCACAGGACCACCAGTGCGCGATCCTTGGATCGGAAGCACTGAGGAAAACACCAGAGGCTTGTTGGAGCTCAGACGCAAGCCCCCATCTTTACGACAATCTAGGCCATGCCCCTCTACCCTTGTTCTACGTTTGATCCCAACCTATCACCATTTGTATGATTTACACAGCTCTAAGTCAATGGCAGTTGCAGCTAATGGGTCCATAATATATGTCAGAGGATGGAGCATAAAACATTTCATAAGAGGCTTCCTTGGAATCATATTTAAAGGTCTGAGTCTGTAGTTAAAAGATGATTTCAAGTTCTACTGATAAAGTATAGAATGCCTAATAGGTTTTTTAAATGGGCTACAATGACAACAGTCTATTTGGATTTTCTGCAGAAACGTGCTCAAGTCTGTAGCGAGGTGTCGCTCAAATTACTGGGACAAGTCACAAGAGCTGTGGAAAAAGAAGCAGTCAAACATATTCTGATAAGATGGTCAACATGTATTAGCAGAGAAGTAGATTAACCATTTAGGTACATGGCATGTTTGGTATTTGACAAGTCAGGAAAATACTATCAGAAGGATCAGATATAGCTTATGGTTTTATAAAAAATATCACTTAGACAAGAATTTAAGTGTCAAAGATATTTTTGCCTGAATTGTATATAAATTCCGTGGTAGAACAGGGGTACAAGTTCAGCGCTTCATATTTAAATATGACTTACACTGTGATGCAATAAGGTGGCTTTGACAATCTTCTTTAGATTTGATTACTGATACTCAGGTTTCATATGCAATATATTTCTTGAAGGATTTGTTCAACAAAAAGAGGATGAGAGCAAACCGCCTCACATCCCAGCACTCAGTTCCCCCAGTGCATTATGCTAAATGCATTGCATGATAACTCTTACTTCAGTGACAGTCTTTAGTTTTTCACCTTTGTGGGTGCAGCCAGTGCTGGTAATCATTGGTAGTCTGGTTAATTAGCTGGATGGCAACATTGTGAACAGAGTGATTTGCAAACTGACTCCATTACTAATTTTCAGGACTGTCGAACCTTTATTTAAGTGATTCAAAGGTGAATATATCTTTAGCAGTCTGAAGCTGGTTTACATATCTGAGACCAGTTTCAATCTATATCTTTGAATATGCAATTCTGTCAGGTATCCGAATATTTGGGTTTTTTAAACCAAAATGAGTAAAGATGCTAGAAAATGTTAATTACAGAATGTACGTTTGGCTTCTAGTTTGTGGTTATTGGGCTGGAATATTCCCTGCATGGTAAATGGGTGTGTACCCCTGACCTGAATGCCTGTAAAACTGTGAACCGGCCTTTTTTGTTGACCTAGCTGGCATGCTTTGCCTTAGCACCTGCCTTAGCATGTGCGCTGAGGCCTGGACCTGCCCATGGTAACTGTAAGGTCCAGAACCTGTCCCGTGACCTGGAGAGGCTCACCATGTATATCTTCTTTTTTAGACTTGTGATAGTGTCCATGGCCTGGGTTGTTGACATGAAGCGGTGGTGGCAGCATATCGATTTTTGTGGATTGATTATACTGAGCTGATCTTTTTCTTGGTTCAAGAGGAGAGTGGTGCCCACTAGCCCACTTATGTAAAGTACTGTTTCGATACTGTGCATTTTGAATGCTTTTGTGAAGGCTATAGATGGTGGAAAAACTCTGTGTTGTGGTAAGAGTATGATTACTGGGACCAGCAGGATCTCATTTGAATTCCACCTGGTTTGACATGGTACATGATGGAGAACAGGGTGCAGTTTTTCCACACAGTATATTGCCTGCACTCCTGAAGTTGAAGGGAAGAGCCCTAGACACTGACATTTGGGAAAATGGAGACAGGGCAACCCTTACAAATTCCCTGAGGATCTATTAACAGGGCATTGCTGATTAGCTCTCCCTGAGAACTTCTATTTGGTTGCTAAGAGCAGAGTTAGGATGAGTTAGTAGATTCTGCTGATAAAAGTAGGGACCATCCTTTTTGCTTCTAACTGGTTGCTACTTTAGGAAGTCTGCTGACAGCCAGGTGCAGAGTTTGGCTACATCTTGACAAATGTCAAGTCAGGATGCAGTCATCCAACAAATATGTAGGGGGGAATCAAATATGGTGATTCTATGCATTTCTAAAATTGTCTTGAAGTAACCAACAATTATTTATTCCCTAAAGGTTACTCAGACAAGGTTATAAAGTTATATATAGATGCAAAAGGGACTGTAATATCCCTCCATACTTATTGAATCAATAGGTCTCACCCTTCCAACTTGCCACTAAGGGTCAGAAGGCTTTCATGAAGATTGTCAATATCCCTAAATGTCTCTCAAGTCAATGGAATTATGATTGACAGTGGACTCATAGTAGAGCTGGACAAGCCACTGAAGGCACAAGGCAGGTTCAAGCTAAATGCCTGGCTTTTGGCTCATCTGGAGGTCCTCTTGGAACCTGAAGCTCAAACCAAGACGAGTTTTCTTATGGCTTTGACTTCTGCTTGCCCTGCCACTCGCACTCTTACCTCATTGTTGGAACCTGCCTTCCTAACCCTCTTTCTCTGCCATCTTGCTGCAGAGTGTCTGCCTCCTCCAATGCTTGAGGCGGTAATTTAAAATGCAAATAGGTTTAACCGTACAAACACTGTCATGAAAGTCTTATGGCTCAACTGAGCAGTGTGAATCCGGACAACCCATCATCAATCCTGGCTTCCTCACCTCAGTTGCGCAAACTGAGTGATCCTAGGCAATTATTGTAACAGTTAACAGTTCTAGTGGTCTAGTATAGCACTCATTTTGTATTTTCAAAGAAGGTTTCCCTAATAGCAGTGATGTACTCAAGTTTCAAATTAAAGGCAGGGGTAGTATAACGAGAAGAGTAACCGCATAGTCCCATTCCTTGATCAGTATATCAACAATACACTGATCGGGGAACGGTACTATGTCTTTTATTCTTCTGTACTACTGTAACTGTTAAATAGACCCTGATTAAGCTATTTTAATTGTGAACACACATGTTGGTTGATTTGTGCTTGGACAATAAATTTATTAAGAATACATCTTTTTTGCCCATCGCAATTCTTTCTTTGTATGAAATGTTGATACTGTCTTCCTGTGAAGGCAGGCAGGCACATCCTGAGGGAGCACTTGTTGCTGGTCAATGTGAATCTGCCCCAGTTGTGACTTTATTGTTTTTGTTATGTTCTTAATAGCAGCAAGATTTGATTTAACAAGCTGAAAAACCTATCACATCTAGCATTCTATAAAATCCTAGAACTAGTTGTCACATCGTTAATACTTCATGTAGGTGCACATTATTGATGTATTTTGATGCTCAAAATGTATTATTTCTCTGAAGAAATTAGGAAATATGTATATCGATAAGGTCACTGAAGAGTAAAAAATTGCCACAAATGGAGAAATTAACAAACTGAGAAAATATTGTGCCTTTAGTCTGCTTGACATATAGAAACATACTATTTACCCTGACAGCTACTTTGAACAGATTCTAGAGCTCAAGGTTCTACTCCATCGCCTCTTCCCTTTCCTCTCATCTTTTCAGCTTTCCAGGTGTGTCCTAACCTATGTCCATCTATCATACAATCCAATCTCATATTGACTAACTTCCAACTCATTTATCCTTGCTTCCTCTTATTAACTCCTGCTCACCAATCCCTTATCCAAACCATGTGCTTCTTTCCACCTTGTTCCCCACTTTTTCCTGCAAAATCACATTAGCCTCACAGACAATCTTTCCATTCTCCTCGTCTATCTCCTTTGCACATCAAATCATTAAACCACTCATCATTTTCTGCTGACATTGCTTTTCATCTTCACAGTCTACCTGAAAACGTTTCAAGTTTTAAAATCGCTTCAGTGTTCCCGTGTCAAAAAAACATATCTGATAACCCCGCCATTCTTGCTAGCCTCTGCCCCATTTCCCTCTTATCTTCTGTACGATTTTGAAGTGATAGTTTCAACCCTACAACTCCATTTACATTTTCTGTCATGCTTGTGCCACTAGCATTCTACCAAGACTTTTGTTATCCATGCCTTCAGCTTCCTCACTATAACTCAGTTCTTGTCTGTAAAAAGGGAGCATTTTATGGTAAGGTCATTGTCTTAAAATTATCTCACCTAATTCTTTGTCATAGAAAAATCTTGGAAGGTTATGGTTTGTTGACATAAAGTGCATTATTGTTAACTCTCAAAAATGTGTACAATTTTCAATGGGTTTTTTAGGAGGATGCATTTTTGAGAGTGAACTCCAAACCACTTTTTTACATCAATGGAACGTGTTATAATGTCCACAATAATAAGAATAGCTTGCGGAAATATTTAATAATAACAACAAAAATGATAAACAAAACAAACTAATAAATATTCTAAAACTGTATTACCAGCTGTACAGCATAGATCTAATATTTGGACTAACATCTGGTATACAAATCCTAATACAGTTGATTTGATATGTGGCATGAACTGTCTTGCCTAAAAACGTGGAAAGCAACACTTTAGTAACAGTACTCATTTATTAGTTCTAAATGTTAATACTTCCCAAATCCCAAAGTATTAGACCCTAAAAGACTTTGAAGTAAGAACTGTGTGAAGTGTTTGGAGTATAGAGGTTAAGAACATGGTGTTAAGGGTTAAGAGTATAGTGTGTAATATATAGATTTAATGGTTTTGGGTAGAGGATTAAGGGTTTGTGGTGTGGAGTTGAGGATTTGGGTTATAGGGGTTAAGGATTAGGGGTATGTGTCTAAGTGTACAGGGCTCAGGGTGTTAGGTATTAAACATATAGGGATTAGCCGCTTGGGGTATGGCTACATCAATACTGCAATCCAGCGACCCTCACAGAGTCATTATTGGAAAAAGCAAATCCAAGCACTCAAACGTTTGTAAGAAACCAGTCACAAATTCAGTAGTCATGAAATGATAGTCCACTTTAATCTAATTCTTCAGTTTGAGCACAGGAGGTGTAATCCAAAATCTTAACACAGGGCTAGTAGGGATTCTAACTGCCAGTCTATATTCCAAAACAGAAATAGTCAGCATAGAAACTTTTAGCCAACACATGTTTCGTCGATAGGACTGTAACACCACGACTTCTTCAGGGCTGATATGTAGATGAGTATGTATTCATCTATATAATGAATATCAAAATGAGTGGCACAGTGGTGCCAAAATCCAGTCAGTTGTCAAAGATATTGTGTATCAGTTATCCGACAAAGTGATGCGGCAAGGAGAGTACTCCTCATGCTGTTAGTAGCGTGGAGTCATTATTTGAAGCCAGGTACACCCAACATATCTTTTTATGAACGGACTCCGCAGTCGTAAAGATCCTACTCATAAAATACCTCAGTCTTAAACCTACAAAAAAGTGTAAGTTTACCTTTGTGAATCAGGTCTCTGAATCAAGGACTGGAACAATACCTTCGTTGATATTGTAACTTGACTCAAGACGACTGGCATTAGCTGATTTTCTTATAAGAACTCTCTTCATAGAGTCACTAAGAATACACCCTTTTTCTGCTTGGAAGGTTTGCACCCAAAGGCTTTTACAACAATTTCTCACAAGAAACATTCCGCGCTGATGGCTAATGAATTTGTCCAACAGCTTAAAAAATTAACGCATTAGATCTTAGATAATTTACGTCAAGCGAAGGAAAGAATTAAACAACTTACTGATCCTCAATGAAGTAAATATTCTGATTACAAAGCTGGTGAGAAGGTAAGCCCAACTACCATCTTATTTGTCTGAAAACAAACTCAAATCTTGATTCTATGGTCCTTTCAAATTCATTGAAAAGATAAATCCGGTAGCTTTTAGACTTCAAGTACCATCCAAGTGGTGGATTCATCAGGTTTTTTAAGTTTACCAGTTTAAACCTTATTGTTCTGCTCCTTATCAAAGAGCTTTTTCTTTACCACCTCTTGTTGAACTTGAATATGAGGACCAAGACATCTTTGATTACCAAAAGATTTGTGGAAAACTGCAAATCTTGATCCACTTAAAAGGATATCCACCTTGTGAACAATCCTGGGAAGACAATTCATCTATCCGTACAGCACCGCTTTTTGCTGCTTTTTCCGGCAACATCCAGTTAAACCAAGAGCTTCTGAGAGGGAGTATACTGTCTTGCCTCTTCAGACGCTGCACCCGAGAACTGTGGCCCTGATTGTCTCTCGCTCGCACCTGGGTGTGTTTCGATACTCTGGTCAGCAGCGCTCTCCAATGGCGGTACACTTACCTGCAGCCTTGTCCATCCACCATGTTGTCTTCTTCTTATCCAGGGCAGGAACCAGAGCGGAGTTCTTTTCTTCAACCCATTGCAAGATGGCGCAGTGCAATTCTTTCATTACACAGACTTCCCAATCCATGATGGCTAACAGAAAATTGGCAGTTTTGTTTCCTGCCCTACTGAGTATATAAGCCCGGCCCTAAAGTTAAACCAAATGCTTCCATAGTTTGTCGGGTCCCTTGCTGACCTGTTCTCTATCTATGGTCTTATCCTGCATTCCTTGGAGTTTCTCCCTAGTTTTTTCCCTTTGCTCCTTCTTGCCTCCTGAATCTTCTCGACTTAATATCTCTCCTTGCCTGCTTCTCTGGTCTTGATTCTGCTCCCTGGGACATTTTCTGCACAACTCCTTGTGGCCCATTCTCCTGAGCCTCCCGTCATCTTGCCTCTGGAAGGATTTTTGTCTTGGCTTTTTCCTTCTATGCTGTGTCTCACTCTAGTGGGCACTGGCTGTCCAGTTGTTATTAGACCTGGATGGCAACATCACTACGGTTTATTGTCCAGCCATTGCCACATTTACAGAATGTTTAAATGCTTTCAATGATGCTTCTTTATTTATATATACTTTAATAATCTTGTTTTTCGCTATTCATATATATGTATATAACTGCAGAGTGGCTACCACCACTCTAATATATATATATATATATGTGTATATACAAAAAGGCAGATTGCATACGTGATAGGTTGGTACATAGTGACGTTAGGATAGAAAAGAAAATCTGTCTGCGTCCTACGCAAGGCTTCTTCAAGTGCACAAAGCCTTTAAAAATGGAGAGAATTTGAAAGAGTTCTTACTGCACAATAGTACACATAAGATTAGAGAACATTACACGTTCAAAAGTGAGTTTGTTGTGTATACCATCAAATGTGGGTGTAGGAAAGTCTATGTAGGGAGCAGGACCTCACAAGTTCACAGGCATATCCTACAACACTTGAGAGCAGTCAAAAACAATGATCTCAGCTATGCCTTAGCCCAACATTGCCTAAAGTGCCAAAATCATGACATAAAAAACCTCAAATCCATTGTTATAGATGGTATAAAGAGTGATGAGAGAAGAGGGGACAGAGAAAAGAAACTCAGAATACTAGAATCTAAATACATACTTCCACTAGATTGTATGGAACCCAAGGGACTTAATGCCAGCGAAGAAATGTATGTTCACTTATGATGTGCATTAATGAATTGAATAATATATCAGTTTGTAGATATTAGGATATCTGACCAAAGTAGCTAGCAGTATGTCACATGATCCATTTTGTATATACTGATTTTAATAATTGGATTATGTTGGTTGATGATCAGTCAACTAATATGGTATTTTTTGTGTTTTCATTTCCTTGCAGATTTTAGAGAATGCAAGTGCATTCAGAGTAGTCATGGAGACCAGAAAGAAACTCTGGAAGATATCCACCTTTATAGGCAGAGTATCATCCAATAGTTGGGGTTATAGTAAGAACTTTCTCCCCACCCCTAGCCCTTTTCTTTTGACACGCTGTGGGTGTCTTAGTCCTGCGTCTGAATGCGGTTGTGCAGCGGGGAGAGTTAGTTCTGGCTTGTACACTTGTGAAATGCTTACTACCAGAAATGAGTCTTCGGTCAGCTAACTCAGCCTGGGGTTCATGTGGAGTGATGAGCTGTGATGGAGCCGTGGCGTGTTGTCCTGAGCAGCGGGCCCTCTACTTGCTGCAGGCAAGACAGCACAGATGTGGCGAAAATGAAACTCTTTTTCTTTAGTCTGCTCAATAACTTTGTACTTATAAAGCACTAAAACTCAGTGATATACCGGGCCTCGGTATACCACTTTATGAAAGTGGTAAGAAGTAGGGGAAATTATTTATATATTTTTATATATTTTTAAAAAGTTTACAGAGTACCGTAGTACTACGTTGGAAGTTCCTAAAAATATTTTACTCTTCAGAGACCTTATCTATATGCTATTTCCTAAATTCATCAGAGAAATAATAAATTTTAAGCATCATGATGGGCAAGGACACCATACACAAAAATGTGCACCTACATGATGTATTAACAGCGTGACAACTAGTTCTAGGATTTCACAGGATGCTGGATGTGAGAGATTTTGCAACTTGTTAAATCAAATACTTTATAATCTTACTGCTATTAAGAACATGATAATAACCAATACATTCACAGCTGGGGCGATTCACACAGAACGGCAACAAATGTTCCCTCAGGATGTGCCTACCTGCCACCACAGGAACACAGTATCAATATTTCCTATATATGTATGCATGTTGGTACTGAGAAGAGGTATTGTAGGCTAATCACTACTGTGTAAGGGGCTGATCAGAGAATGAACTGAATTGAAAGAAGATGCTGAAGGTTGTGTAAGTGGTAACATTTAGGTGACCAAGAAAGAGGATAAGGGATGTGTCTATTGTGACTGTAATAGCTAAGTGGACCAGAGTTTTGAGACACGACCTTGCAACCTCATGACAAAGCAATGCAATTATACTTCAGTGCGTATGCATTACACCTAGGTCATATGTATGTAAAAACAAAACAACCCTTAGTCAATCAGATGCTGGGGTTGATGGATAGGTTTGGAAGGTCTCACCTCTTGTGGTCTGGTCTTTCAGTATGGGGTTGGAATCGCATAGTGTCATACACCAGAAGTTACTTGGGATATTGATGGGCTGGTTTATCTCTCACAGTATAATTGTCTTAACATGAAAAAGTCAACATTTATTTGGGTCTCACTAATGTGCACCTACTTCTATTATAGTTAATCACCACATACTTAATGGTAACTCATTGTCTCCATTCTAAAGAATTGTAAAAGGATACTTTATATCATTCAAATGTTTGTTTGCTCTGTGTCCTCCCTTGAGAAGTTCTAAACATATCCTTCTGTGGTATAGTGCAATTCCTAAGCATGTGGTACCTGTTTCAGGCGGATGGTAGTCTAATATAGAGATTTGTGTAAGACAGTTCTTTCTCGAATTTCCCTTTTCAATTCGTGGGCAACAGGTAGATGAAATAGAGGTCTCTAGAAATAGTGTCTTTTGAGCTACCATCAATACTGAATCTGTTCAAGGTTACCTTTGATTAGTGACTATCTTCATTCCTCTGGCAAAATATGTGGTCCCAGGATATACTACACATATTTTCCAATGAAGAATCTTATCCCTTCCCAAAATTCATTGGTCCCTTCACATGTTTGGAAGACACGTTGTATACCTATCCTTAGCATATTGCTAGTAATTATTGGCTTATTGAGAGCATCCATTGCAGAATGCGCACCCATGCAGCAATAACACTGGTTGTTGGCATTCATGGCATGACAGGGCCCAGCTTTGTCATAATGATGGGCTTAGCTTAATTATGGTAATTCTTATTGTATTGTGACTATCCTTTGCATGATGATGCCCATGCCTATGTAGGTGCAGTTCTGGCCCTGGTATAATGGTGGTAATTCTTAGCATACTATGTGCATTCACGGCTAGTTAGATCTCACCCCTGGTATGATACTGGTCCAGCGTGATGGCGATAATTTCGAAAATGGTGGCATATTGTGGGCATCCATGTTATGAGATGGTGATTAGTTGGTGTGCAATGCAAAATCTATCCCTCTCTGGTGGGGGTACATTTGAGGGCATGATGAACATGAACAACTAATGTTTTGACTCTATGCAAGTATTTACAGAGAAGTTTTTGTCTTGGGTAATAGAATTTCCAAAAGCTTGTATTTGATAGCAAATGGATGCATTTTCATAAACCAACATGCAGATGTTGGGGGAAAAAGATTGCATTTTTAAAGGCATATTAAATGCTGATATTTGAGTGAAAATCACTACTGGTATCCAGGATCCTAACACCTAAATTAGATCACTAGTGAGTTTAACATATGTCCAGTAGGGGCCGATCGATCATAGACTTTCAGTATAACCACTATATAATTGAGTTCCATTTTGATTCAATGTATGCACATTTGTTTTATGTATTTCAGGTGCATATTTTTAAAATCTGGCATGGATCTGGTCCTTCTGATTGTATGCTTGGGGCTCCATATGTAACTTCTCTGCTTTCTGAATTTGCAAGGCATCAATAGTCTGCGCAATAGCACTGCCGCTTAATTATCTTAAATCTGTCTAACAGGGATGCCTGTGGCTTAAGATTGTGATATTCATGTAGTTTGTATTTTTCTACTGAGTTGTCCCAAAACTTCCTTCATTTCGATGAGCAACATACTGTTGTTGACCTATAGATCAACCGTAAACTTTTCTAAGGTGATCCTACCAACCATCTCGATCTGCTGAATTTGCGAATCTTGAAAGTATCACACTCACACATGTTGTCCACATGTTGCATTGCACTGAATCTGGAATTAAGTTTATATTAGATGTCCTTTGGTACTAGTGGAAAACATAACTATGAATCCACTCTTGATCTTGTTCAACCATGTTACTTCCATTGTTGCTTTGAATTCTTTTGAGAGACAATGGTCAATCAAAGCGTTTATGGTTTTCAAATCAACCCATCTAAAAAAAATTAAAAACAGGTCCAAAATTAATATTAACAATTGAATTATGCAGATGTCTTCCAGTACTGCACTAGAAGGAACACTGTATTGATTAGTTGACAAGCAGGTACGTTTTCAAATATTGGGACTATGTTTTGGAAAATGTAATTTTAGATTGTTCAACATACTTTAAATGGGCACCCCTGTGTAATGAGTAATGTATGGCCTGATGTACAAAAGTATTTAGCAGTCACAAGACCGGTGATTTGAAAAATCACATTGTTTAACACCACAACATACCTTTTTACTATTTACAAAGCCATTTTACAAGTTAGAAAAATCTTTGTGATTTCAAAGGAGTTTGAGACTGTCCAAATTCTAAATAGGAGGTGGTGAGAAACAGGCATCCCCCTTCTATCTACAGTTAATTGAGGAATGTATCAATGGCTTGTGACCTCAATTGTGGTCGCAACCCCATGATCAGATACCAACTCCTCAAAGAGTGTGGTATCTCATTCCCAAAGGTGAGGAAGTCCCATTGGAGCATCATCCGTTCTGGGAATTGTTATGACGGTCATGTGGGAGGAGGCAGTGTTCCAGGAGACAACTGCCTGCTCTACCGGATATCTTCCCAAATGGATAACCTTTTTTTAAATAAAAAAAAGCAGCACCATTCCCTTTAATGGACATGAGCTGTTTGTTTGGTGTTTGGGAATGAAAATACTGGGATGCAAGCCTTTAACCCTGCATTTGTAGCCAATCACAGAGGGTCGCAATTGAGACTACTTAAGTAATATTGATTTGGCAGATTGTTTTGTCATCCCTTGAGAATGCACAATGTGCAATGCGTTCTATTAACATATGAGTCACTTTGAAATTGCAAGCATTCTGTGTACAAATGACACATCACTGGTTTGCAAATGGGAACAGTAAGTACATCAGGCCCGTAATTTTGAAGATATCATATTTCCATTTGTAACTTGGTTCTCCTATTGTGTCAGGCTTTCGGTTTGTAATACTTGGTATTTTATCTACAATGATATTTATTATCTTTCCACAGTGGGCATTAGATAGAGAGCTTCTGTCCGTCTCGCTATTTCCTCCCTCTATGGTCGGATCCTGTTTATTTTGAACAGTATTTTTCACCATATCTTTCTTTATGTGCTGCCTGGCCACCATCACTGTTTGTTAGTTTATTTGTGTGGGTATAGTGCTGGAGTACGGATGTCTGTTTCATTCCATTATTGTGTCTTTGAGTTTATTTTTAGATCAGACACCTGCTTGAAACACCTGACAGAGACGCCCCTCGGATCAGTTGTTCTTCCTCCTCTTCTTCTCACAGCAATGATGGTGGAAGGAGCATCTGTTTGCCAGGCAACATCTCCCTCGTGCACCTCCATCTTAACCAAAACTAGGCCTTTTAAGATAGTTGCTGGAGCAGATGCCCAGCAGGACTAATTACAGAGTGTGGTAGAGAGTGATCCAGCGCTAATATTACCCATTAATCAGGGATCAATACACAACAAATCACTGCATTGGCCCATACACATTCAACCCAGAAATCCCTGTTTGCGCCAGGGGTCAATTTGTTTCCAGTGTTCTTTTATATCATTCCTTAACTAAAACTATTCATTATCAACTCTTCAAATACTTGATAGATGGATCAATTAGTTGAATAGTTGATGGCAATGATCAGACTAGTCTGACTAGACATTTAGTTTAAATAACTCAGACTCTTGATAGGTTTAATACATTAATTTTATCCAAGATTTCAATGCAAATGCTCATAATGCATCAGGTCACAATTACAGAAATAAACACCAAATCTCATGGAATGACAGTTCAATATAAAGATCTTGCCTCAAACTCTCAACGACATTGTGCAATGAAGGAGTGGATAGAGTAAGAGACATAAGGGTTCAGCAAAATTGATTATGCCAAACAAAATATAATACCTAACAGAAAGATAGATGAAGAGACAATAGATTCATTTAAAGAAATACACAATCATTCATTGTTGATGGAGTTGGTAGGTGGCGAGACATAAGGTACAAGTTCAAATACATGGATTCAGAATGTTATGGACATCTAATCTGTATATGAACCTAAATGACTTGAAGGAAAATTTGGAAAGACCACCCCCTGGTCCCAAGGGATGACCAAGATTCCCAAAGGAATCGTCAGGAAGATACGGAGACTCTGGACAGATACAGGATAAGATGGGAACAGCTAGGCTTCTCAGGAAACTGACGGATAGCAGCGAGTCTTCCTCTCCTCTCTCTCTAGCAGCATCCCAACCGTCTAGTCTAACTCCACCCCTAAAATTCCTAAATATATAGTCTAAATTGACATGTCCATCCCTAAAAATGTTGCATTTACGCTCAAACTTGTACGCTGATTGGTGGGTTGGGGAGGTGGTACAGTCACACCATTACTAATCTGCATTTTATTCACTATTTCTTTTTACGCAAACTTTCCTAGGGTCTTGTTCATAACTTTAGTAAAATTTTCATGTACTTGCAACAATTTATATTATTTTTATTAAGAAAACACAGTTCTTGTGCTGGGGCGTCTCCGGTCTCACGCTCCTGTTCAGTAATCGGCAGGCGATGCATGCACTGGCCTTCACTTCTTTATGTCATCATCTGCGCACAGCGTCTCTTGCTCTCCATCATGGCAGAACGAGCTCACTCCTAGCAATCCCCCTCCCACTTCGGCTAAGTTTAATAAAATGGCGTCTTCATTTAGCACACTAAAGTGGATAGAAATGAACATTTATTAATTATGTGAAAATTAAACCATCACTGTTTACCTCCCACCATTCTCTACTTTCCTTTAAGTTACCTAGCATTGGCAAAATGCAAGCAAGCAGCATTAACCATTACTTCAGAAGTGGAATGCGACATGCAACGCTGAAGCCCTTGTGGCCTACTCATGCAATTTCTTTGTTTCTTCAAAAACACAACAGTTATTGCATTACAATGTGGTTACAGGTTAATTTAAAATATGCGCAAAGCAATTCCCCTGTGTTAATGTGGGTGCATGTTAGATTTATCTTCATCCACTTAATGTTAGTATGCATTATGGAGGTACATGATCCGAGCAGGATACAATTTTTGCGAAACCCTGCGCCATCAAGAGTCCACGAATCAAGACGTTAGGCTGGTAAGTGAAGAGAGAGATTTATTGCGTCCAAATACCCCAGCCAACACCCCCAACTTTCATTCTTTAGAATTCCTTGACGAGACACCTCATAGCGTTCTACGAGTTACATCAGTGGTCAAGGGAATCACAAAGAGCCCATAATCAACCACACATCTTCCCCTTAAACACACAACAAAACATACATAGCATGTACATTCCAAAATGTGGATACAAATTACAAAATCTAAATAATTTGAGAAACTGAAATGAGCCTGAAAATATTACTACAATTCTCAATCAAATTCAAATGTGACTCAAATATTAAAAGAAAAAGAAACAAGTCTCAACTTATTTTAAACAAAATCAACAAACGTTTGAGTGAGGTTCTGACACTAAATGGTCTTCATCCGTTTCATCTTTAGCTGTGTCCTTATGTACCACCTCATTCTTTCCAAGCAGCAAAGCAACCCTACTAAAGTTCCAAATTCTGCCATCCTCTGTTTTGACCGCATTTTTGAAAACTGTAACAACTCTCAATGATGCAGAGAATTTTTTAAATGGCATAGCTCATGAGGGGGCGGCACACACTTTGACCCAATCACCAACATCCACCTTTGTTTCAAACCCCTCTTCCTTTCATCAAAACCTTTCCTCCTTATTTCCCCCTTTCTCTGGCCCACCACTATCCAGGTGTGGGAAAGTGCCTCTTTTGGACATGGGTAGACCCACCTTTTTGACTGGAAAATGATGTAATTTCAACTGAAAGTCCACAGGGTCCCTGCCAACCAGGACCCATGTGCCAAAGCTCCTTCCCTAAACTGTCCCTATTGCTTCCACAAGTGGCAGCCCTTTAGCTCACATATAAGTCCCTAGTAAAAGGTAGCCCTGGTACCAAGGACCTTGTGGTTAAGGAGGTTGCCTAATAACTGCACCACAAATTGTGCCGCCCTAAGGGACTCCGCACCAAGCACATGCACACTTCCACTGTAGACTGCATATTTTGGTGCAGACAAAACTGAAGAATCGGCATGGCACACAGGGTTGTGTGCCGTGCCCACAGACACTACATGAGATATAGGTAAGACACCCCTCTAGCGGTCCTTAGCCCTAAGGCAGGTTGCACTATATTCTCTGTGAGGGTATATCTGCAAGAGCAGATATGCCCCTGCAATGTCCTTTTTGATATTGTAAGTGACTAAGGAAGCCATAGTGAGTACATGAGCTGGACACTCATCATTACGAGTTCCCCAGCTCCATGATGGTTTCACTGAAGCATGAGATGTGTGGTACCAAATATCTCATCATAATAAACCTGCACTGATTCCAGTGTCAGATTTATTAAAAATTGCACACAAAGGACCCCTTGGAGGGGTCCCCTGAAACTTTCCAACCCTTAGTGTGGTCACCGACTGGTCTAAGCCAGCCTGCCACCACCAGACAGTTTTCTGACCTCATGGGGTGAGCGCCTTCGGTCCCAGAGGTCAAGAACAATGGCCGTCCTGGGTGGAGGTGTTCACACCTCTCCCTGGTCAGGAAGAGCCATCTGTGGCGGCGAGCTTCAAATGCCTTGCGCCTTCATAACGCGACCCCAGCCTCTCCTGTTAGTAGGAGCAGGACCTCCTTCCTGTCCTCACCCACTTTTTGTAGGAAGGGAAGGCGGAAAACTCAGCAAGAATAGGAGATGTGGACCCCTTTTGCTAACTCCACCCCTCAGGTGCTTGAGGCGAGATGAAGTACACTTTTCAGTGCCCACCATCTTGAAGATGGTGGGACTTATCCAATCAAGCCTAGGGCTATATCCCCCTCCCACAAGAGGTGGGCTTGATCGAGGGTCTAGATATCCCAAATAATGGGCCCAGTGGCCACTACCTGGCACTCTCTTGTAACACTCATAATCTAGAATTTAGGTGGAATCCCCAGACCCTGAACTTCAGTTCCTGATGACCTAAGAAGAGCCAGACACCACAGAGTTGCACCAGCAGAGAAGACTGCAGAGAACCACTGACTTGGCCCCAGCCCTACTAGCTTGTCTTCAGCCCTTGATAATCCTGAACCAAAGGATAACTTGTTCTGCAGCCCAGTGACCTCCAAAACCTTGGGAGGACTGCTTGGCTTCGACAAAGATCAAGATCTCTTGAGAACAGCATATCTGTTCACCAGCAACAGACATCAAGAAACCTCTGTGACCTGCAAACCGAGAAGCCCTGCTCCCAGTTCCACCTCTGCACTCAACACATTTGTCCCGAGTCGAGGTGGCCCACTGATTTGATCCCTCTCACACTCCTCGATGTCACCTGCAGCCTCAGCACGGATAGCCCCTCAACCATGACCTGCTCCGGTAAGCCAATTCCCATAGATTAACATCTCAAAAAGTCTGAATTTTGCACTAGGTGTCCACTTTTGATATTGAAAGCTATTTCTACTGCATAACGTATTTACCTGAGATGAAGTTCTGTGGTTCTACAAAATAAATATAACCAGGTATTATTTTTATAAAATTGGTCTCAGATTTATTCATCGAGTGTGTGTCTCATTTATTGCCCCTGTGTGTACAACAAATGCTTAACACTGCCCTCTGATAAGTTTTACTGCTCACCCACACTACCACAAAAGCGAGCATTAGTATTATCTACTTAAGCCTCTGGGAAACCACTGGACTCTCTGCACACTAGACCTCTTTTTGGTATAGTATATAGAGAGCCAACATCCTACACCGGGGCTCATCATTCTGATCACCCCATTCCTTTCTCCAACTCATACAGGATGGAGCCCATTGGCTGTTTGGGATCTAACCTATAGACAGTTCAAAAGGTGAGCTTTCTGTAGATTGATGTGGCAATAAATGATACACAATCAACATATCATGCAGTGCTTTCTTCCAGCACAGATCAGCAGCTCTGGCCAACTGTAGAGAGTCTTTAATGTTCAGTTGAACTTTTCCACAACACTATTCATTTCGGAATGGTACAGTGAGCAGCTCTTGTGTTTGATTCCCAACCTCCGTAGAAATTCTTCCATTTGGTGCGAGCACAGCTGTACACCGTTGTCCTTGAGAAGTGTTCCAGGCAATCCTTCACTTTCAAACACTGTAA
Source organism: Triturus cristatus (assembly GCF_964204655.1). Classification (NCBI taxonomy): domain Eukaryota; kingdom Metazoa; phylum Chordata; class Amphibia; order Caudata; family Salamandridae; genus Triturus; species Triturus cristatus. The sequence goes on from NC_140585.1 coordinate 671,314,303, forward strand.
TTAAGAATTTGATGACACAATGAGTTGTGATTTCATTCACTGACTGTACAACAGGCCACTTAGAATATAGATGCACCAGAACTAACAAGTATGTGTTATCAGATCTCCCTCTTAGATCCAATGCTACATCTTGCCAAGGTGCTCCTGCTTGCTTGCCTATGAGCATAGGTACCACTCTGGGTTTCAGAACCTTGTCACTGCCAGCACACTCTGAACAGTCTCTTATTACTGTCTCCACCTGCAAATGAAGACCCGCCACCAGAAATCTTGGCTAATTCGGTCCTTCGTCTTTACAAAACCCAGATGTCTGACATGAGCTAACTCAACTACTCCTTTCTAGAGTGTTGTCAGCACCACCATCCTGGATCTCCTGAATAGCAGATCATCCTGAACATACAACTCATCATTTATCAACATATAAGGTCTCCATTTCTCAGAGAACGTGTCATCATGTTTTGTTTCCATTTTCAGGCAAGACATAAGTCCACACAAAATAACATCCTTGATCACCTCACTCTTCCATTCCTGTTCTCCAATCACACCTTCTGTAACCACACACACTCCCATCTATTCTTCATCAATATCCAATTCATCTCGGGGCACACCAGCTTCTGGAGAAACCAACAGTGAAAGACAATCAGCTGTTTTTTGCTGCTCCCAGGTAAATAGTGTACAGTGAAATTAAACTCTTGTAGGGAAATAACCCAGTTGCGCATTTGTACTGAAACATCGTCAAGCCCTATTTTGTTAAAGATTTCTACTAATGGCTTATGATCTGTTTTAATTGTAAACTGACTTTCCCAGAAGTAGAATCTTAATTTCTCCATAGCCCGCTTAACAGCCAAGGCCTCCTTCTCAATTGCACTGTAATTCAACTCAGATCCCTTAAGGCACTTCGACACAAATGCAATTGTTCTCTCCTCACCATTGACCTCTTGTACCAACACTCCTCCTAGATCCTTCTGAATAGCATCCAATAGTCCTAATAAACTTTAAGGACCATTATCTCAACGTATTACTGAGGGGCCCCAGGATAGGCACACTTACATCATCCTTTTTAGAAGTCAAACTGCAATATACCCTAGAATCTAGCATAGATGACATACAGCCTTCCCTTGCTAAGAAACTCTACATGCAGTTTAGGTATGGTATGTGCTGTTACTTATAAGTGGGGGGTAGTTCTAGGAAAGATTGCCCTTATTGTAAAAACTGTACGAAGACTGACTTGCATGTGCTGTTTTTCTGCCCCACCTACAAGGCAATAAGGGTTTGTTGGTTACGACAGCTTTGCAGGAACCTTGGAACCTCTCATTGCTTACAGGCTTATAGAATCCTTAAATATGACACCGGCATGCCAATAGTATACTCAGTTTCCCGCTACCTGTTTTCAAGGTGGTGTGCTCGCCGTGCAGTTTTAAAGAAAGATCAAGCCTAAATCACCCACTTTTTGCACTTATTATGATTTGGGACTCTGCACTCTAATCTGTTTTTATATATACATAATTTGGCACTATATGCTAGAGATACTTAGCGCCTATCAGGTTATGTAATACTCTTTTAACACTTTTAATGTTCTTATATTTTTATGTGTACATAAAAACTTTTTATACTGACAAATTGTACTGAATTATCAAATCTTTAATCAGTGCTTTTTAAGATCTTGTGAGGCCGAAATAAAGTATCTCTTGACTTGACTTGAATAGCATCTGTGATTTGATTGCATGTTTTCCCTGGTATACATCATTTAAGTCTCGGGTCTTTTTCAAACTTTCCTTAACTAACTTAAATTTGTTCTCACACTCTGGAGTCCAAGACGATTCACACCTCTTCTTTGTCAGTTCCCGTATCCAATGCGTTTTCTCAGCTAAGTTCTCAATTAAATGTGCATAGTATTCAATCATCCCAAGAAATTAAAGAAGTTCCTCCTTACTTTAGGCCTCTCCAAATCCACAATAATATCCACTACTCTTTTTTTGGGAAATACACAGTGTGCATTAATGTGATGACCCAAAGATGAAATCCCTTCATTTCCAGATCTCAAAGTTAAACCATTATCTTTAAAAATATCCAAAACCATTCTCACTATTGTGTTCACTATGGTCTGATCCATAAATCAATACATCATCTTGATAGTACTATGTTCCCATAACATCTCTAAGAAGTGTATGCATGACCCTCTGAAAGACAGATGTCGCTGTGACCTGCTCAAACGGCATTCTCAAAAATGTGAACGCACCCTTTGGAATGATAAATGCTGTGTCGTCCTGAGAATCCTAATGTATTTTGACCTGATGATAAGCTCAAGCCAAGTTTAACGTTGTGAACAAACTTTCCCCCTCCAAAGAGCTAAATATTTTAGTGATGTTGGATAACAGGAATTCATCCACCACCTCTTTGTTGAGTGGACACGGATCAACACACAGCCTTACATCCCCATTACCGCTCTGGGCCACTACAATTGGAGGCAACCATTCTGAGGACACTACCGGAGTGATGACACCTGTCTCACATAGTTTGTTGAGTTCCTTCTGCATCTCTTGTTAAACAGATGTGGGTAATCTCCTGAACTTTGCAAATAAAGGTTTAGCTTCCCTTTTCAAGATAATCCAATGCACATAGTTTTTAAGACGGACTAGATTTTCACTAAACACCTCAGGGAATTGGTCGACAACATTAATTTGTAACCCCTCTACCAGCTTTATCTGCACTTGAGGAAAAGCATTGGGATCCAGAAAGACACCCAAATCCTTTTGGTGCGGCCAACCTAATATTTCATCTCCTTGTTCCGCTATATAAATCTTTCCTACAATACTCTTAGAAGACAGAGATATTTTGGTCACAAAAGTAATCTAGCATCTCTTTGGGCTTTCTTTCATAGCCACCCAGTTTTACATCCATACACTTCAAACTCACATTGTGTTCAAATAAATCTTGATAAACCTTTTAAAAAATAATGGACAGTTTTGAAAATGAATCAAACATAATTTGAACTCAAATTGACCACATCTGAAACACTGTCCTTTAAATACATGTTCTTTTCCTTACATTTTCTTTGTCAATTTTATTTTAACCAGCATGACCTCTTCCCTTTCCGTCATCTTAACCTAATATTTTTTTAACTCTGAAACACATTTCACCATATGCTCCACTTTCTTGGAAACTATTATTACTTCATGCAGATGTGATTCAGCCTTGAGCCAAAGCTCTTCATGGATTTTGTCTGAGTTGTAACACAACAAAAATTGATCAGTAATCCTTTCATTAGTCAATGCCCCAAATTTGCAGGGAGCTACCAATTTGTGCAACTTCCACTGTTGTGCCATGGAGGGTTGCTCACATTAGGCGTTTTATCCCTTTCCATACAGATTTTCAATTGGACGATTGCTGGCCTCTACCTTTTATCTACCAACCACTAGATCGAGGTTACCAACTCTTCCCCAATGGGTGAGTAAAACAAAGGATCCTTTGTCCTTTGTGTGTACACACATGTACACTGCCTGTTTTTCTAATAATTTCCTTTATTATTACAATTATATGGGAATTAACTGACCCTACGTACACCTATTATTGAACAGGACCCCACACCCATATAACACAGGACTGTCTGTTCTGGCGTCCGTCTCACTTTGGGGTGAGTGCCTTTTGGGACTACAGTAATCCATGTGTTTAATTATATATAACATAATTCCTGACCAGTGCATTTCCTTTTTCTCTCTCCCTGACAGCGCCCGGCTGGGCCCCTCTGGGAGTACCTTTTTTCTTATACTTGTCTTGAGCCACACAACCTCTCTGGTGTTCAGCACTCGCATTGACAGTGCATTGGCCCCATCAAGGTAGTTTTCTATCTGGTGCCAATTTAACTAAGAGTACTCCCTCCTTTTTCTGTTTTGGCAGTTTGAGTTATTATCCTTATTACTCTGTTTCAGGTGTTCCATATCACATGGTCGTGATGGGACCCCTTCATTGCCCTTGTGGTCGAAACTTTGTCGACACTGCAGATGAACCACTTTTCCAGCCTTTAACATTTTATTAGAGGACTGATATCTTATCAAGTATATTGAACTGTAGTCGTTTGATATAAATAGAAACCTTTTTATATGTCATTCACTGTCACCCCCCCTAGCTCTAAGTTCTGCTTCACTTAGGACACCGAGCACACTGTCTGTCCATCTTCTATAAATAGTATCAGTTCAGTAAAAGTATTTTTGACAACTGTATGATTCTTTTTCTGACATTCATTTCCCACGAGTATATGCCATTGAGCGTTCTCATTATCAAGTATTGTGTACATAGTCCACAGGAACCGCTGTTCCTTATTATACACTAGATACCCTGGTTCCGTGTGAGAAGGGTAACCCTTGTTTCGTATACACATACTTAATTGATCATCAGCATAGGCAGCAGAAGCAGCAATGCCCAATCCAAGTTCTGTTCCTGTCTGTCCAATGTAGCAACGCTGGATGACCAACCATTGTCATAAATTAAACTCAGGCAAGACAGAATTTCTCATTTTTGGAGGCACTCATCTGTCTGGAAATCTCTTTGATGGTCACCTGTTCTCCGATCCCCTCCAGCACCCTCTACTTCAGTAAAGTGCCTTGGTGTGTGGTGAGTCTAACCTTTATACTGTTTGTGCAAATAGCCCGTACTTCAGCCTCTTGCTTCTACTATATTCTCTTGTTATGAAAAATACTCCCCCTCCTCCCCAAGAACTGTAGGAAAACCTGTATTTAATATATCAATATTTATTGTTTGGATTATAGCTACTCACTTCACTGGAGCCCCAGATATTTCTATCACCCATCAAGAGGTAATTCAGAATGCTGCCACTTGCCTAGTGTATAATTTGCCCAAGCAATCAGTTGTGTCTAACTGACAAAATCTTTGCATTTTCTGCTTAAGTACCCCAATTGCATTTCATATATTTCATGTATTTGAGTGCACATTTCTAATTTATAAACAGATATTGCATTTAGTGATGTTTGCATATGGATAACATATAACATTTGTTTGATTATTGTTCAATAGTGTTTCAGCTATTCACACATATGTATTCACATGGCTTATACAGTTTTATGCAATTAAGTGAAGGTGCAACAAAATTCATATATTCATTCTTGCATTTGACATTGGATGTGAAGTTTACCCTTTTCAGTTGAAAAGTGTATATAAAATGGTTCCAGAGAGAAATCTTCAACTTCCTGGGCGGCATTGAACAAGAGAAAGAAAATGCTGCCAAGCTCTTTTGGGAATGTCACAGGCAGGCCTCAAAGCCAACATGGCCTTATCGGCTTGCTGGGGAAGCTTTAGCTGCTGAGCTGAGAGATAGACAGTGATCTTCTTCATACAGAACAATCCTGTTGTTCCTCTAAGGCATGCAGGCGAGAAGTCACCTTTTAGACCTGTACAGGCCCTTTTTGGTGCTGTGATATCTTAAAGTGAGACAAGAAAGGAGGAGTTGGACAGTAGAGAATGACGCCATCTTTATGCAGCGAAATTCTTTTAAAAAGTTACAATATCGCAAATCTTCTTCTTATTGTGCCTATTAATCAATTTCATAGTTATTATTTTATTTATTTTCCTATTATTCGCACTTGGATAGGATAATGACTTTAACAACATCATAAAATGTATTCCTCGTGTGTGTCCTTTAGTGTCTCTATTCATGATGAATAGGGATTTGCAAATGACTAGGCATTGGTGGCTCCCCATCATGGAGTTCAGGGCTTTGCCGTCCTTGTTTTCAGGCTTATGTCGCTGGCCTCTGGAGCTGTATTGTTGAGACAGCTAAATTCACATTAAACCCACTCTGAGGAATTTCTTAATTAAGGGAGCATTATACTCGAAGTAGAATATATTCCTCTCCTGACAGTGATTATATCCTTTACCGCTCGAACTTCTGCACGATTCCTGAGCATGAATCACAACAGATGTAGAGAAAAATAGATGATGGACCCTTGACTCTCATTCTTCAACCTGAGTTGTAACTACCGGTAGGCTAGTGAGCATAGCATGGGGTTGCTCCATGGAAATTACTATAATACGATATCCAATATCAAACCTATCACCCGCAGCCTGAAAAGTAGAAAGTATCTCATGTGAGTCCACCTTGGCACTACAATAATGTCAACATAATATACCAACAGTGAATAATAATCTGTTATTCACCCTTAGTACACTAAAAAAAAAAATGCGGACCTACTTCGGGTCCACCAACAGGCTCAGCTAGTGACACTGTCTGATGGCTGGCTCAGGCACGAGGACACCTGCACCAGCCATCAGAGAAATTGTCCAGGGCTGGTGAAATCCCATCCCTGGTCCCATGGCCCTGGCACGGATCAGTACCTATCCATCTGAGTCGTGTTAAAGCTTCACAGAGTTGGGAAAGGGTGGGGTGAGAGCAGAAACTGAAACCTGGTACCCACGACTGCACAGGTTTGAGACTTCAATTTCCCGCTCCAGTGCTTGCCCTTGTGGTCGAAAAGTAATCGACACACATTGCAGATGAACCACTTTTCCAGCCTTTAACATTTTATTAGAAGACTGATATCTTATCGAGTATATTGAACTGTGGTCGTTTGATATACATAGAAACCTTTTTATATGTCATTCTCATATAGCTGCCCTGAGGATTAATAGGACAGGCAGCAGTCCAAACAAGACCTGTGTAGGCAGCAAGGTAAGTATACATTTCTGTTAAATGTTGTGTGTGTATGGGTGAGAGTGTGTCTCTGTGAAAGAGCGTGAGTATGTGTGAGCATAATTGTGTGTGTGTGTGAGATTGAAAGTGGGATAAAATCAGAGGAGTGAGTCAGAGTGAGTGGGAATGAGTGATCGGAATGCAAATGAATGAGAGTGATTGAGTTAGTATGCAGTGAGTGTTACTGTGTGTGAGTCGGAGTGAGGCTGAGTTAGCATTTGAGTGAGTGAGTCAGAGAATGAATAGGATTCAGGGAGACTGAGAATCAGTGAGTCAGAATGAGTGGGACTAAGTTAGTATGAGGTTAGCCGTCTGAAAATGAGTGAGACTGTGTGGGAATATGAGAATCAGAGTGAGACTGGGTGATAATGAGTGGAGCAGAGTGAGACTTTGTGAGTCAGAATGAGAGACAATGAGTGGACCTGAGTGCGACCAGGTGAGTCAGAGTGAGATTTATTGAGTGAGAATAAATGAAAATGAGTTGGGCTGAGTGAGATTGAATGAGACTGAGTGAGAATGAGTAATACTGGGAGTGAGTAATACAGAGTGAGTCAGAGTGAGGCTTGGTGAGTCAGTGTGCGACTAAGTGAGTTTGAGTGAGTCAGAATGAGGTTGAGTGAGACTGAGTGGGTCAGGGTGAGATTGAGTGAATCAGAATGAGTGGGAATTAGAGATACTGAGTGGGTTACAGTGAGAATGAGTGTGACTGCATGAATCAGTGAGTCTGAGCGAGTCAGTGTGACTAAAAGTGACTGCAAGTGTGAAGGAGTGTAAATGAATGTGAGTGAACAAGACTGAGTGCAAAGGAGTGTGATAGAAACTCCAGATCCCTTATAGAAAACGTCAGGCTTGCTCACTGGAGCTTGAGCCAAGAATTATTTCAAACTACTTTTGAAAGTCTCCAGGCAAAGAAGCTTCACCTCGGTGGGCTGGGGGTGGGGGTGGGGCATGCATTCTTTTTCTTCAGACGTCAAACGTTGAAATCTTCTTCTATCATATCTCTGTCCACCCACACACAGTTTTGGAAATCTGTGAAAATGTAGCATCTCTCCCTTTGTGACTAAAATGCCCTTTTCCCTCTTCTCTAATTTTTCCCGTAGAGTGCTAGGACACCCTTTGGGGTAACAGTCGTGCTTTACACATACCTCCATAGCCTTACAGACATAGAAATATAACATTATATAAGAGGAGCAACTATCTAATGTGAAATCTGCAGCTCTAAAAAGACACATTGTTTCATAGCTCTGGCCATATTGAGATGATCCCAAGCTTTCTCCTCGTGCCCGGGTGTTAGGTAAAAGGACCTAAGGATGATCTACTAAACCCTAAGAAAGGTCGAGGGTAGGGAGGACTCCTAAACCAATCATAAACATTAGACAGTCAAGGAAACTGTAAGACAGGGCTGTTTCTCCTGGAGGTCCACTGCCGCTTCAGCCTTCTGGAGGAGATCATGGTAATGAGAACATGTGTTATTGCGTGATGCTTAAGGTGCATCTCCAGGAATGAATCAAGCTGGGGCCCCTGAACGGCATTCATTAACAGCTGCACATTTCACACCAGAGCGAACATTGTAACAACAAGCCCACACAGACAGAACCTCTTCAGAAGTGGAGCAACCGAAGGGCCAAAAGGTCCGACACCTCTCCCTGAAGCTCGCCTGCTTGCCTTGCTGCCCTCTGCAGCGGTATTGTTGCCACACCTAAATCTACAGTGAACCCACCCTGAGGAATTTCTTAATTAAGGGAGTATCATACTCGAAGGAGAATAGATCCCTCTCCTGGGAGTGATAAGGGGGCATATGTATCAAAATCCGTTATTGCGATTCTCAAATAGCGATTTTTTGAGAATCGCTATTTGAGAATCGCAAAACGGGATGTATTTAAAAATCCTTAATTGCGATTAGCAAATTGCGAAATCGCAATTAAGGAATACCTTCCCATTCATTCCTATGGGCCAGGAGGCCCATAGGAATGAATGGGAAGTCATTCTCAATTTGCGATTCGCAATTAGAGGATCGCAAATCAAGAATAATTTCAAGGGTGCAAGGGTGTCATAAGGACACCCTGATGCACCCCTGAAATGAGCATGTGTGCGCATATGGCGCACATAGATGCCCTAAGGGCATGTATGTGCGCCACATGGCACTTTGAAAAATTCCAAAAAGTGCATTTTTCAAAGAAATCGCAAATTACCACCAACTTGAAGTTGGTGGTAATTTGCGATTTCTTAAGGAGAAATCGCACAACTTGGGTGCTTGTTGCATAGCATTTAAGGAATCACAATTTGCGATTCCTTAAATGCTTACGCAAAATTAAGGAATCGCAAAATTAGCGATTCCTTAATAATGCAATGCGAAAATGGCTCATACATCGCGTTTTGCGATTTTGTATTCACAAACGCTGTTTTTTTTGTGAATCGCAGCGTTTGCGAATACAAAATCGTTTGATACATATGCCCCAAGATCCTTTACTGCTAGAACTTCTGCAGGATTCCTGAGCATAAACCACCATGAATGAAGAGAAACGTAGATGCTGCACCCTTACCTCTCAGTCTTCAACCAGAGATGTAACTACTGATAAGTTCATTAGCAAGGGGCCCACCATGGAAATTAATACAATACGATATCCAATTTCAAACCTATCACCAGTAGCCTGAGAAGCAGAAAGCAGCCCATATGAGGTCTTCTTGGCACCACAATAATCACCTCTGCTGAGAACGATCTAAAAATCAGTGAATGAGCAGGGAAGGAGTGAAAGAATATAAGAGCTGGAGCTGCCGCAGGGTTAGCAGATCATTCCCCTACGCCACCTCCTATGGGGAGCACAAAGAAAACAGTGAAGCAGAGCAGGGGGCCTGTCTGTAAACGGAAGTTCCACTTCCAGGTTGGGTAAAAACTTTTTTTTTAAAGTATAGAATGGCTTCATATGATGCCATATTAGGAGGAACATTTCAGAGATGGGGCAGACACACTGTCTGTTGTGTTTGTTATAAACAGAATGTATTTGGGGCAATGTTTGAATGAAGCCTTAAGACAGCAAATGTTTCTATTTTTTCAGCTGGAACGTATTCTTTTGTAGCTTCTTCATTTTCAATAGAAGATGTATAAATGTGTACGCCTTGATAAAGAGTGGTGTTAAGATGTGACACACACATTAGCGACCAACTACAAACCTCATAGTTACAAATACAGTACAGCACATGGGGCAGTGAATGCAATTCCTAGTTAAGAAAGCCTTCTCTTCAAAGATCGGTGTATTGCATTAGCCATCTTTGCATTTGGCGTATGGTATAAGTAGCAACAGAACGTGTTTGTTACATATATTATAATAATAATAGAAATATTTTACATCAAGCAAACTGGCAACATAACTTGTGATTGTCACGTGATGTGTGTCCAAACTATGCTACTATTCTCTGCAAAGAAATCCACCTGAGGGTGGTGTGACCTTGCACTTAACTGTGCAAGCACATTGGGCTTTAGGAGGGAGCCCTATCACGAGGGCAACTTCTTCCTCAGGTGGCCTGGTACCTTGTTGTCCTGTGCCCTGATTGCGATGGTGGCAGGGCTACCGGGTGCAATTCTGCCAAGCAAGCTATATGAAGGTCTAAGTTGGCCACCGATGTGGAACGCCTCTCCTCTTACTGCGATAGGCATAAGTGGCCATATATTCAATGCAGAACAGCACCTCCGGACACCAAGCCAATTCAACAAACGCCTTTAGGGCATTGAGGATCTGCGCTAGATCTCAGCAATCGAAGGGATCATGGAGCTTACCCTGTGCAGATATGTCTCAGAAGGTGACCCTATCCCTGGCTGCTGGCATCTGTTGTAATGATCACCAGCTGATGGTCTGAGATGGAGAAGAGAATCTCTTTTTGACTCACTGCTCTGGCCACTAGGGCATGAGAGAGTCTAGATCTTCCATGATAGGAAACTGTGGCTTAGCATTGCTGAGAAACAGGATTCCAGAAGTGAATCAGATGCCAGAGCAGAGGTACCGATGCTGGCGTATCCATGGCACTGCCCAGGCACAGGAAAAGCAGGGAAAGCAGAACACAAGCATTTGTGAGGTCTCTCTTCTGCCCATCCTGCACTGCTTTTTCGGGGTCTAGTCAGACAAAAAGATCATCATGTTCCTCTAAACCTGCATCCATTCCCTGCTGGTGCCTGCTCTTCCATAGCAGACTAGACAGCCTCATCCACTTGTTGGTGGACCTTCTCTTTGGAGGAAAGGCTGGTCCGTAGGAGTCTGAAAAGTGGGCCCATGAATGTCCTTTCCTGCGAAGGAATCAGTTGTGATTTGTAGAGATTGATGAGAAAGTCATACTTCTATAGAATATCACAGACCACTTTGGTGCTCTTGGCAGCATTTTCAGGAAGTGGGGGTTTAAGTGCTGCTGCAGTCAAGTCAGATTCGAGTGTGAAGAAGCAGTACCTTGAAATCATCCGTGCCGTGTGCCTTTCAGTGACGGAAAGGCTGGCTGTCATTACAGAGTGTGGGCGCTGATTGAATCCCGGCTGCTTGCACATCATGGTAGAGCAACGACAGTGAACTACATTTCCCAGTAGGCATCAACTCTCACAGAATGTAGCAAGATCGCGGCCACGTTCTTACTACAGCCAGACCTACATAGAAGTTGGTTTTCAAACATTCGACCCCTAGTTCCCAAAGGATTAGATTACGGACATTTTTATTTAAATAGAAGCATACTCATCGTCATTTTACGTTGTGCATCCTTTTTTGAATTTGCGGTGATTTCACCAGCGTCATGTTCTTTATTCCAGTTACACAGGTGTGTTCTCAGTTTTTGCTTCTTATCTGCAGGTGCACTGTAAATTGCACTGGATCGAGGGTGGTTGTGATTTAAAAACAAACTTTGAACTTTCTTTGTTTGAACTCTGAAAGCTAGGGTGATACTTTCTGCTAGAAGTTCCTTTGACAAACAAGGCTGATTCTAAGAGGACCTTTTATATGTACACAAATGTTAATGCACATAGTGTATCAGGTATTAAAATCCCAGTATGTGTAGACATTGGGGATACAGAGAATAACAGGTTTATAGTGATATTCCTTATTTTCTTCGTGTACACAGCAGTCAAGTACAAAGTATGCTCATGTTTCACATAAGATTATATAGCAACACACCTTGAGGTAGTTATTCTGAGCATAGACAGATATGTAAGTGTGCTTTTATGTTTAGCTTTCAGGAATTTCCTGTTACATTTCAATGTGTAGAGAGCTGATTAAACAGAGATATTACTAAGGTATATCATTTCACCGTTATAGTTATGTTCAGTATTCTAAAGACAAGTTCTTAAGACTTCTCTTTGTCTTGGAGAGATTCACAAAAACCTGCAAACCTCCTTGACCCCAGAAGTGAAAGGGCAGAGTGTGGAATATGGTGTCTCTGTTTTCTTTTGTATCTTGTTCCTTGTTCCACACTTCTACCACTGGTTCTCATGTAATATATGCAGTTACTGGTGGGAGCGGTGACACGTGAAAAAGAACCTTGCTTCTATTGGATCCTGTGCACAAGGTTAGACAAGCACGAATCACCTAGTTGTCAAGAGGGGTAAATGAGCATGCTCTGGCCATGTCTGATCACCACTAATGGTGATAGCACATTTCAATCAATCAATCAAAAAACTTTATTTCGGCCATTGCGGCCACAAAAGCACAAAATATACACAATTGCAATTAAACATTATATAGTTAAAATATAGTAAAATATCATTAACCATCCCAACATTGAAGAATAAAATCAATCTCTCAACCTCGAAGCAAATATGAATTCATATAAAATATGTGCAAAAAAAAAAAGAGAAAATAAGAGCCACAAGTCAATAATTTACATATTTCCATTAAAATAATAAATAGAGTTCAGAGTTTTAAAAGGATGCATATCCAACAAAAGAAATAATTCAAAAACATTATGATTCATATTTGGTTCTGCGCTGACATTTTCATAATGTTCCGTTGCCTAGTCCACATAGCAAAGAGGAATTTAGAGATTGCTACAGTGATAACAGGTTGAGTGTCATATGTCATTATCCTATAGGCTTCTCTATGATTACTTATGCCTAGATTTTTACAGAGTTGTATAATCCATTTCTTTCTAGGCCTAACATAGGCTGGGCAGAAAAAAATAGCATGGACTTCAGTTTCTTCCGTCACTGAACAGGCTGGACAGGGGTGCTTCGTGGCGCCTACCCACTTGTTGGTAAATGTGTTCAGCAGGAGTGTACCATGCCGAAACTGGATATAGAGCTTTTTTGCCATTAAGGGTTGGATCCAGTCCAGTGCCGGCTCTAAGTAGTATTGGGATTTGACTTCCACAAACTTAGTTGTTAAAGTGGTGGAATCTGCCGTCTGGAGGATTCGAAGCAATTGATGTTCTTTCAAGGCATACAATAAAGTTTTTTTTGACGTAACTGGGCATGACACATCCGATGTTGACCATAAATCGTCTCTGCCTATTGCTTGTAGGGATTTTCTAATAAAGGACAGCCAGGGAATATTCCCTGCTCCCACTGTTGAAATAACCGATTTCAATTCCTCCTTATAGCAGTCTAACTCTGGAGTGCTCCACAGTCGTCTCCAGTATAACACTGGGCGGGCAGCAACCAGATCGGCAATCGGGACTATACCTAGATCCAACCTTAGTGGGGTGAGTGGAGTACTTTTAGTGAGTGCCAAAAGTTGTCTCATAAAGTTATTCTCAGTGAGCGTTAAAATTTTAGATGAACAGTGGCCCCAAAGTTCTGCTCCATAGACAACTGCCCCCCTTGCTTGGACCTTGTAAACTTCTACCGGGGGTTCAATAACCTTGGCAGCACATTTCATATAGAGTCTCAGTATTCCCCCAGCCATGTGGATCAATTTCAGGTTTACTTTATGAATTTGCGGTCCCCACTCCATCCTGTCATTTAATGTAAGACCCGGGTAATCAAAGATGGGTACCCGTTCGAGAAACATGTGATCCATTTAAGGGTGAGGGCGATTGGTTGTGTCCGCGTGGAATACCATATACTTGGTTTTCTGTATGTTAATCACCAAGTTCCTCCTCTTACAGAAGAGGCTGAATCCCTCTAAGACACGTTGCATTCCCATTGGTGTTTTAGACAGGAGCAACGTGTCATCCGCGAACATTAAAGCGGGAATTCTACGATTAGCCAACCTTGGAGAGTCAATGTCTTTGACTGCCAAAAGTTCCTTAATGAGGCCATTTAGGAAGAGGGAAAAAAAGGTTGGCGCCAAAACGCACTCCGGTCTCACTCCCTTCTCAACCGGAAGGGGATCAGTTAACTCTCCATTTTTGCCAAATCTTACTCTGGCAAATGTATCAAGATGTAAACGTTTCAGAAGATGGCACAAATAATCTGGGACTCCCATATCGGTTAGGAAGTTCCACAACTGCTGGCGATCAACCATATCAAATGCAGATTTTAAATCTACAAAAGTGAGATAAAGACTTCCTCCTCCCAGAGTTACAGTTTTCCAATGGATAAGCTGTAATCTAAACAGCTGATCCGTTGTCGAGGTCTTGGGTCTAAAGCCCGCCTGTAGTGGGGTTAAAATATTGGAGACTTCTATCCACTCTTGCAGTCTGCTCAGCAAAATGCGGGCAAAAATTTTCTGGGCCACGTCAATAAGGCTGATCGGCCTGTAATTAGCTGGATCAGTTGGAGAGCCCTTTTTATGGATCGGGATGATCTCTGCTCCAACCCATGTGGGAGGGAGAGCCATACCTCTGAAAATAGCATTAAAAAGAATTTGGAGATACGGAGCCCACACTATCTGTTCGTTCCTAAACAGGTCCCCTGGTATCCTATCCAGGCCTGGTGCTTTATTTGGCAGAACCTTCCCCAGTGCCTGTTGAATCTCTTCCAGCGTGCATAGCGGGGGTTCGCCAGTTATCTCATAAGGGAGATCACTGTCCAGGGGGCTTGTTTCTAATAGAGGTGGTTGTTGGCGAGAGTATAGAGTTTCAAAATATACTCGCCAAGTCTCCTGTCCAAGGTTTGGCTGTACTGCGGGGGAACCCTCCGCTGTCCCTGTTCTAACTAGGTTCCAGAAACTCCTTGTATCTTTTTGGTCTAATGCTTTCTTTATGGCCTGCCAATTGTTGGTCTCCCATTCAATGTTTGTGTCTAATAGAGTTTTTGTTAGGAGAGCCCTTGCTTCCCTTATGGCCACCCTTTCTCCTTCCCTAAGTTTTATCAGCAGTGCACTCTTTGTATCCCTGCATAATTTATTATACCAGGGATTTTTCCCCCTAGTTTTCGAGCTATTACAGGTTTTAGCACTATAGAAAAACCCCGCCATAGTTTCAAAGAGGTCATGGTGAATTTTCCTTAGGGAGACATGTATTTCTAATGCCTCACTACTGTCAGAGACATCAAATGCGCTTTCCAAGAATGGAACAATCTGATCATACATACAAGCTAACTCTTCCTGCGATTGAACTAATTTTTCCCATCGGACTCGTCGGCCACCTTCAACCTTTATCAAATTGGAGGATTGGGGGTTGACATTTACCTGCATTAATTCTTCTTGATAACCATCCAGTGTGATCACTACAGGGTTATGATCACTTTCCCCACGTGGTTGCACCCTAAAGTTTAGAACTGTATGCCATGTTTCCAAGCTGACCATAATGTAGTCTATTATGGAGGCATGGGCATTTTTCTGAAAGGTGTAATTCCCAGGGTTATCAGCTGAAAACCTGCCATTGCAAGCCCTAAGTGAGTGATTAAGGGTGAGTGAAGTCAACTGGAGAACTAGCGGAGTCCATCCCCTCGTGTAATATGCATTGCATGCCGGGATAGCCCAAGCAACATCCTCTTCATGTGTGATTGGGGTTTGTAGGCCATTAAGAGGTTCGAAATGACAATTAAAATCTCCTCCAATGACCATTTGTGTTCTGTCTGGAAGTGAGGACAAGCAGGTGTCCAAGCTATCCAGTGTCTTAGAAATCTGGCCGTAGCTAACCGGGCGTGAGTACACATTAATAATCGCCACCTTAGGTGAGTTCCTATGGGAGATAAGCAAACACAGGATAGCCGGTGAATGAGTATCCACTCTTCCAACCATACAGTTCAGATGAGTTTGAACCCATACACACAGTCCTCCTGATGGTCTTCCCCTAGCACCCTGGCTGGCCGCCTCCCAATAGGTCGCGTACCCTACCCTATGTATTGGGTCCAGGGCCCAGGTCTCCTGGAACAGGCAGATTTCATGTGCATCTATAAAATCTCCCCAGTCCGGTAGTTCCACCTTGGATTTCAGCCCGGCAACATTCCATGATAAAATTCTTATCCCCTTCTGTGTTACTGCTTGGTTAGTAAAAGTATCCTTATCGTATAGGGTTGTAGAGATTAGCCCATTCAGCTTAGGATCCATACTATCAGAGGATAGGTGGCTATCGGTCACTTCCTTATTTGTCTCAATTAAATTGGACTCTGTTGTTAAAAACAAATACTGTAGTGGTCCTGTTTCTTCTGAAACCCTTACTTCTTTAGTACTTAGTAGTGAGGGTCGCCTCCTCTCTGTTATTATTGAACTCAAAGAACCCTGTGAGTTAGCAGTATAGGGCGCTCCATTATTTTCATTAGATGTCTAGAAACAGCTCACCATATCATATCCATTACCCTGTGGAGACAAACCAGAGTATATGCCCTCGGGAATAGGATATTGATTATTATGATACAGTCAATCTACCTGATCTAAGGGACTAAATCTATTGTGGAGAGGAATATCCGTCAGCATCTGTGGGTCACATTCCCTTTCCCCCCTAGGGCTTAAGTTTCTCCTTCTCTGTCCTATGAATCGCGGGGGATAGAAATAGCTTGGAGGAAGGCTTTGTGTACCTGATGCTGACCAAAGGTTACCCCCTTCACAAATATAATTGACCATCCTCTTATCTCTAAAATTTACCAAGATGCAATCTCCCTTAATATCTTTTACTCTCTGGCCAACCCATTCTACTCTACGAACAAACAGAATTTCACTAATAATATTCGATGGAAGGGGTCTATTCTTGTTTAACCAGTGAGTGACTTTATTTTTCAATGCCAAATAAGATTCCTCCAGACCTTTGGTTGGCTCCGGGATCCCTGCTAAAACCACCACATATGGGCTAGTTGCTGGTGGTAGGTCAATTCTTACTAGAGTTGGTTCAATTCTGGGGTTACTATGTACAATATTAGGGCCTCCTTTAGCTCTAGATTCTCTAGAGACATACTCCAAATCATTGCCAGCAGCATGTGTAGCTAGTCTCATACCACTCAGTGGCTTGTTTAACTGGGCCCCTGGTGGTATGCTAGCCATAATTGGGGCTGAACCTCCCCCATCCCTGCTACTTCTATCAGGAGTGTCCCAGGTAGTTGATGCTGGGGTCGCACCAATGTCGAATTTACGTTATTCTGTACAGCCATCAGTACACTTCCAGAATTACAGGGAGCTGGTACAAGTGAAAAAAGTTTTTCCTCAATTATTGACAATCTCTTAGATAATGGAGATAGAGAGTCTGTTATTAAAGCCGCCATTTTACCCCAGAAAGCCTCAACAGGTTTAAATAAAACCTCATTTATAACATTCACATTCGAAGCATCTCGGGTTTTGGTAGCTAACTCTTGTTCTTCAATTAAGTCCAAATTTTTTTTTTTTTTTAGTCCTATCATGGTTTTTAGCCAACTTATATACTTTTGGGTTTTCCTCCCTCTGTAGGCCTCCTTTCCGCTTCCTTTTAGCAGCTGGTGTCATGTCCGTCGAGTGTACATAACTCTCTGCCACCGGAGTAGACATGGACCTAGTTTTAGCACAGGCCGGTGAGTTGTTAGCAGCCCCCCCCTTTACACTTGGGACCGGGTGTTGGGAGCATAATAAGCTTGCTTGTACTACTGCATTTTCACTGGGGTTCTGAGATTGCAGGACTTCTACAGGTGAAGTTTCTATTCCTTGCTCACGACATTGTTCAGGAGATTGTACAAGCATTAAGTCTCCTAGTGACGAGCGTTTTGGTTGCATTGGGTCTAATGACAACCGTCGCTCGGTTATGGCAATTTCATGGGCTAGGACTTTGGAGGCTCTGGTAATGAACTGATCCAGCATCCCTGCCACACTTCCACCCTTTGTAGCCATTCTCCCCTTGCCCTCTCGCATGGCCATCTGAATGTATAACCCTTCAATGCTATGGTACTGCAATTTAAACCAAGGAGTACAAGTTCCTGTAACTAGCCTTACTTGATATGTCCAATGTTAGAGGGGTGGCCCGGTCCTGTCCGGTCTCGATCGTGCTCGAACGGGCTCAAACGGGCCCACCCTTGGCCCGGGCTTCGCCCGGTGCGCGCCCGCGCGCGTTCCGCGAAGCGGCGAGCAGTAAAATAGTGGATGGCAAGCTCAGGTGCGGGCAATCAGCAGCAGGCCCCCTGGGATTTGCAGTCCTTGTCACCTCCTCCAAACACGAAGCGGCTCCCGCGAAGCGGGAGCGGCGAGCAGTAAAATAGTGGATGGCAAGCTCAGGTGCGGGCAATCAGCAGCAGGCCCCCTGGGATTTGCAGTCCTTGTCACCTCCCCCAAACACGAAGCGGCTCCCGCGAAGCGGGAGCGGCGAGCAGTAAAATAGTGGATGGCAAGCTCAGGTGCGGGCAATCAGCAGCAGGCCCCCTGGGATTTGCAGTCCTTGTCACCTCCTCCAAGCACATTTGTGAAAACCTTCATTAGTAATTTCAGTCCAAAGGGCATTGTCATAGGTGCAAAATCACAGGAGTCTCTGATGTAAAAGGCAAATCAAAATGACCACATTGGCATCTTGTAAGTCTATAGCTGTGAAGAATTAACCCAGCAAAATCATTATTCTTTGAGTCTTTGAAATATCTCCATTTTGAAATATAGCGGCATCACTTATTGGTTGTGTAGTTTGAGGTCAGTAATTAGATGAAATTTACTGAGGTGTTCAATGCCAGGATAACCATGGAATATCTTCTCTTCCTCGAGTTAAGGAACTGGAACTTCTGTGCCACCATGCTGTTGACATCTTTTGTTGTGCGGGCCACTTGGCCAATGAGTAGGTCTTTTCTCGGAAATCTGGAAGTACAAACTAGCAGTCCATTGTATATCTTCAAGTGTTTCCTGTGACTCATGATTATATCCAAGGTAGGTAAGCTATAGCAAGAAATATACCGAACCACCTTAATTCATGAGAATCAGATCAGACGTATCTCTTACTCCTGGCTTCAGGACTCCAGTAGACATCATGCTAGGAACACCAGAAAGCTCAGTCTCGTAACTGGAATAAACACTGCTCACGATGAGCCCCTTAGGATAGGAGACACTCCATCTGCAGCCATTGCTGCCAACCTCGACTGAGATGAGCACACCCACAAGATACTGAGGCATGTGCCTGAAAGCAGACAAAAAGAACAGTGATTTTGATATACGTGCGCCCTTTGTGGTGACTCCTACAGATGGAGGGGGCATTACAGGGTGGATTATTAGGAGAATCAAAATAAGAAGTTTTATGTTTAGGTATGTGTAGTCTCTGCCTTCGGTGGTTTCCAACTCAAAATATAAGGAAAGAAAGTGATGTCTACTCATCGTCATTTTACGTTGTGTATCCATTTTTAGGTTGAACCTACAGTGCTTGTGCTGTTGCAATCTGTTGTATCTACTTGTGGGATATGATTCCTCCCACATTTTTGGATTGGCTTTTGTGTGTGTCGCTTGAAAATCGTAGACTCCAACTGGCTAATGGTGAGTGTATATCCCATCTTTTTTTAAAGTTAACTCTCATGGAGTATTGCCGTGGAAGCGAGCAGAGGAGCGCACCCTGCTTGTTTGAACTATTGTGCCATGTACAATGAATGGGCCCCACTCCCCAAGGCTCCCATTGTCCCATGAAGATGAAATTGAGCGAAGACTGCGGCGCAGCGGACCAGAAAACCTCAGCTAAAAAGGAAACGGGGCATGCATTCTAAAGTGCCAGATTTGATTTTAAACACACACACAGCCTCAGACGTGACTATCACCACCTCGTTTTCTTTTGCAGTTTTGTATAGCACTAATTTGGACGCTTCCCATGAGCACCAGTTACATTATAAAAGGTCACATTCCCATTTTTAGGTCGAGCTAGACAGCGCAGCTGTGTCTTCGAGACCTGCTGTAATCGGTCTGTGGGCATCAAGTCCATCCCCTTTCTTGACATTGCTCTTCATTTGTCTATGTTAGTGTCCTTCAAAAAAATCCCTGCTTGCTAGTGGTCAGCCCTGCCTTTTTGTCCCTCCTTTCTTTCTTCTCTTCCTCCCACAGAGCAGGGACTTAGTACTGTCTCATGCTACTATGGTTCTTTATCTGTTCTTTGGGGGACTACTTTTTTAGCTTGGATTCCTGCTCTGTTACTGATTGTTCAACTATAGCTCCCTACCTGCTTACCTTTAAATATAGCATTGTTACTCCCATCCCCTCCTACTGCCACAGTTATGTTACTACTGCCTCCCCTGCCAAGCCTCCCCCTCTGTTGCTTGTATTTTATTCAGGTTTATTTAAGCTTTTTGCACTTTTAGATGTTTCCCGTCAAATGGGCTTTTTTTGGTAGGATAGTTTGGTTTGGGCTTCTTTTTAAAGTGGTATTGGGCTTTTATTTTTTCCTGCCTGCCTCTGCTCACTTCTCATTTGCCTGCCCACTTAATTATTCCTCTACTCTCCACCCCACCCCTCCCAATAGTGCGTATGTGGGCCCCAACCACCCCTCCACTATCGATTGTTGCTTTTTATTTCTTTTTTTGAGGCAGATTAGGGCGAAGATTTGCCCACAATTATTCATAGGATGTCGAACCGACACCGAGGCTTGAAAACGGATCCGCAGCTCCGAAGTCTGCAGCTGTGGTTGCTGAGCCATGTCCTCTCACTCTGCAGGCTGCTCGCATTAGAAGCAGCTCGCTTTGCAGTCTTTCCAAAAATAACAGTACTACATTTTTCAAATTATATATTTTTAAATACATTTGGGACTCTTAATGTATTTGTCGATTATATCTTTTTGGAATAGGCACAATTGTACTGTTAACCAGTGTCACTGCACTTCAAACTCCTACTAAAATGGCCGCCGTGCGGAGTCATTCTATAACTGTTTCATACAATCTAGTTTTTCCGCCCACATGGGGTTTTTCAATTAGGCTAGTAATGGCCACTTGGGTTTCTTACATGGATCTCCAGCTCTGTAGTCTGCAGCTCTGGCTGCTGAGCCACGTCCTCTCGCTCTGCAGGCTGCTCACATTAGCAGCAGCTCGCTCTGCAGGCTTTCCCCAAATAATAGTGCTACATTTTTCAAAATATATATTTTTAAATACATTTTGGACTCTTAATGTATTTGGCGACTATATTTTTTTTACAAAGGCTCAATTGTACTGTTAACCAGTGAGAAAGCATCTCAAACTCCGACTAAAATGGCAGCCGTGCCGAGTCATTCTATAACTGTAAATACAATCTAGTTTTTGCGCCCACTTGGGGTTTTTCAATTCGGCTAGTAATGGCGATTTGTGTTTTGTCCTTCAAACACATTGCCGGCGCGTAGATCCCCAGTTCTAATTCAGACTCATGTATCAAGCTTCTGTGAAATGCTGTAAGTAATTGCACCATCTTTCCATAATGGTTTACACAATTGGAACAGTATGTATGTAAGTCTGTAAACATTGTTTAATTGTATGGGCTTGTGACAGGCAGCAGGCACTCAGCACAATAAATTATCTTATAGGTTCACTTGAATACAGCAAGAAATAGTATGTGTCTCCTTCATGTCAGTGCGATACCAAAGGGGATGATGGACGGAGCGTTTGAGCAAATCAGTTCAGGCTGGACTGTTCCCATGAGGCACATGGTCAGACTGATTTGCATATGGCCATGTCTAAACTGGGGTGGTGGAGTGAGCTAAAGAATGATGATCGATTAAACCCAGATCAGTTGACTGGGGGAGAGTGTTTGATTTGCTCAAACGCTCCATCCAGCATCCCCTTTGGTATCGCTTCCTTCATGTCAGTGTCACTAATCTGTGCTGTGTTCCGATCATTCATTGGTTCATGTAAATTTTGAATGTTGGTTTAGTGGTGCGGATATTGGGCTCATTCCAAGTCATGTAGTGTATCCTGATCTTCTGATAGGTCATTGGCTCTACACACATGGAGCTGTCCACACATGGAGTTGTGCACCTTAGAAGACATCTGAAGTTCGCAATCCGCTTGCTCATTAGAAGTCAATAAATTTTTTAACACCACAGAAATCAGCCTAACTTTTCCATTAGACAGCTGTCCAAATATTTTAATTCTAGGGCTAACTGTGGGAAATATTTTCACAGTAATCACTTCCCAATGGGGACCAGCGGCCAATTCAGAAAATTTCTCATATTTCAAATGCTTTTGAAACAGAAATACGTCTTTTTTGTTTTTCAAAAACGTTTAAGTATAAAGTCTTTGATTAGTTCTCATGTAATTCGGGCAGTAGCTGGGACCACAATTAGAAGGAGGTAATATTGGAATATAGAAGTTCACTATGAAGTTGTAACATTGATGGAACTAGTTAAATAAATGTAAACCAGGAGACGAAGAAGTTTAGATTTGCTGATAAACGAAATGGAATAGAGAATCATAATTGAGATAATTTATCATATTTTTTCTTCTGAGTTCTTCCGAAATTTATTTAACCTCTTTTTGATGCTTGTGGGTAATGTAGGGTTTGCCTTATTACTACTAATGCAAATAATAACTACATTTATATATCGCCTAATATGCTCAGATTTTTAGGCGTCATGTACATAACACAAGGAATGGTTCGTATGTTTTTTAAACGTATCTTTTAAACATTTTTATCTAATGGTAATGGCTGCAGTCTCACCCACGGTCACTCAGCCCATGTTTAAACTTGAACACTTGGATACTTATTGTATGCCCTTTTCCTGGACTTTGTTTCATTCACAGGAACAGAGAGCACTGCATGTGCTCACTTCAGTTTCACTTCATACCTGTCAAAGACCCTTTACTGAAAGTTTGAGCTATTGCTGTTTCAAATAATAATGCAACGCCAATAGCTTAAACTTTTAGTAATGCGAGACCTATTGCATTGCAAATGCTTGTTGTTTAAGGCACGGAGATATTACCTGATGTGCCCAGAGGGATGTTGAGCCGACGTCGAGAATCAAACCTGGTTTACCAGGTGGAACTTTGGCAGCTCTGACTGCAAAACCACACCCTCTCTCATTGTTTCAACCATTCCTTTTCCCATTTACAGTTATTTTTTTTAATATATTTTCTTTAAAGCACTTTTCCGCCATTTTTTTTATGTCTACTAAACCATGTCTGATTGGTAGATTTGAAAAAAACTTTATTTTTTTGGCATTGTAAACATTTATTTTGATTGTTGGAAATCATTCATTTTAGTCCAGTTAGTCACTTAAATGCTAAACCGTGACCCCGGCAGATACGGGTTGTATATTCTGGGGGAGTGGCCGGACTTGCAACTGCTCATTTAACACTTAATTTACCAATGTCTCTAATCCAGGCACTGTCCGCATTTCTATAGCGCTTTTACGATTCGTATGGCACTGTAACGCTTTCCTAATCTGGACAACCATCTGTCATTTTTATTGATTAGCTGTGTGCTATTTGGTTGTGTATAGTTATTAGGTGTTTCTTGCTTCATTTGAGTGATTTATATAGTGCGTGCTAGCACGCTGGTTTCTTGTAGTGCCACTTTAGAGCCTGTAAAAGAAGAAAGCATCACACTAAAATAATTCACGCTGGTTTCTTGTAGCGGCACTTTAAAGCCTGTAAAAGAAGAAAGAATCACTCTAAAAGAATTCATTAAATAGAAAAATTTGCAGCAAGCAGAGTGTAAGTAAAAGCTGCCAGCTATTAGCATAATGCAAAAAGAATAATTGATGGACAGAATGCAGAACAATGTCATACATTCACCCCAGTACAGAGATGTGGGCCTAAATCCATCGTTTTTTTGCTCACCATGCCATTCCAGTTTGGACCCAGCCATATGCAAATCAGTCTTGACCCTGCGCCCAATGGGAACAGTCCAGCCACCGGATTCAAGATAGCCTGGCTGATGAGGGCTGTTAGCCCGAAACTGGTCCCAGGATGCTTTTTTCCGGTCCAGGGAAGAAATGGCTTGGCAGTTTGGGCTGGACTGTTCCCATGAGGCACAAGGTCAAGGCTGATTTGCATATAGCTGTGTCTGAACTGGGGTGGCAAAGTGAGCTAAAGAATGATGATGGATTTAACTCAGATCTGTGACTGGGGGTGAGTGTTTGAAAAGTTTCAGCACTCTGTCCATCATCTCCTTGTGTTTGCTTTGTTCTCCCTAAGTTGGCAGGGTGTTCCCAGATGTGGGTCTCTTGCTCACTTTGCCACTGGATTCAAGATAGCCTGGCTGATGAGGGCTGTTAGCCAGAAACCGGTCCCAGAATGCTTGCTTCCGGTCCAGGGAAAACATGGCTTGGCAGTTCGGGCTGGTCTGTTCCCATGAGGCACAGGGTCAATACTGATTTGCATATAGCTATGTCTGAACTGGGGTGGCAAAGTGAGCTAAAGAATGGTGATGGATTCAACCCAGATCTGTGACTGGGGGTGAGCGTTGGAAAAGTTTCAGCACTCCGTCCATCATCTCCTTGTGTTTGCTTTGTTTGCCCTAAGTTGGCAGGGTATGCTCAGACGTGGGTCTCTTGCTCACTTTGCCACTGGATTCAAGATAGCCTGGCTGATGAGGGCTGTTAGCCAGAAACCGGTCCCAGAATGCTTGTTTCCGGTCTAGGGAAGACATGGCTTGGCAGTTCGGGCTCGACTGTTCCCATGAGACACAGGGTCAAGACTGATTTGCATATAGCTGTGTCTGAACTAGGGTGGCAAAGTGAGCTAAAGAGTGATGATGGATTCAACCCAGATCTGTGACTGGGGGTGAGTGGTTAAAGAGTTTCAGCACTCCGTCCATCATCTTCTTGTGTTAGCTATGAGCATAAAGCAGAGCTTGCGTATGGAAGTTGGCAGCTGTAAGAATAGTTAATTCCTTGACAATTTTTTTTTCTATTTGCAGCATTTGGGACTAGTATTGTATTGAAGACAGAGCAGGCAGGTTCTAGTTCAGCAGCGCCTCAAATAGCCATAAGAGGGTGCTAAATAGAACAAGAAAAACTTTTCTAGGTTAACAGGCACGGCCAAACGGAAAAATGTCACTTTGTCTGCCGCCTCAAAATCGTTGACCAGGAGCTGGGTGTATCCACTTATATTCAACATTTTTGGAATCAAACATCAAGTTTTGCACTTGTATGGTAAGGGAGAGGCGACCGCTCCATTAGGGCATCTGAGCGCTGCCCCACTGCTTTCATGCAGTGCGAGAAGCAGACAATAAGATGGTATTTAAAATACCATTTCATTTTCTGTTTCTCGCGCTGCGAGAAAGCAGAAGGCAGGGGTATGTCGGGTTAGGGGCGGGCGGGAGGGTATGCATGGTTGGAGGCGGGCGGGTCGTGGAGGAGTGGCTTGCAACACTCTGAGTGCCCTGACTGTTTTATCAGCCCTGGGGCCGACCAAAGCAGTCATGGGCACTCTACATTTTCTCTATGTAAGCTGCATGCAGGGACATCGACATTTGTGACCGAGTTACCTAAGGAAGGCATAAGGCTGAACTGCGCGCTGCATTCAATATTCATACTGATTATTTTTTAAGTGCAGGTTGTGTCCTTTGGGGCAAAGTGCTTAGAAATGCGCTCATTAATGTTGAGCTCTTCGAGATACTTTTTTGAATGAGGCAAGCTGGCATTTCAGGGAGCAACATGCAGTTCCTGAGCGTTGCGGATCAAGGTTGCACTACAATGGCAGATTGCTGTGGGAAGATTTACGCGACCTTTTCACCTGGACTCTGCTGTCTCGCCCCACCGCGCTGATACGTCGCATCTCGTTCACAGCCCAAACTGGCCAAGCAGAGAAGAAAGGAACAGTTTATCCGAGGGATGTTATAATCTAAGTTGCAAAGGCTGCCAAGGTCACAGCGATTGGAGACATCTGCAGGGTGCTTGTGGGTAACGCCAGATAAAACTCTTAAAGGACATGTTTAACATTAAGGACTGTGCGAAAAAGACAGGAGGAGGCGTAAGGCCAAACGAGTATTGAAGACACGGTCTTTACAATCTTTGTTAAACAATGGGCGGTAAAGAGAAATAAAAGGTATGTACGTTATCACAACGAGGGAATCTGTGACCAAAATGTCAAGAATTACAATGACATAATACATTCTGATACTGCGACGAGCTGCTCTGTGGTGGTGTGATGTGTCTTATGATGTTACAAGTTACCTTGAGCTCTGATGTGATGGGTTGCAGTGAGCTATGATGCAATTCAGTGGTGTGCCTGGAGTTATTGGTAAATTATTGATTCAGGCGATACAAATTCTCAACTGGAGCCCAAAATGACGATCATTTATTTTTATCTTTCAAAGTTATTCATTATTGCATGAAAACCAATCAGTGGAACATTTAGCATTTCATGACCCTCTTCTTTTCTAAGGTCTTACTCCCAATAACAGTTCACTCTGTTTGCCCTCGCAAGGAAGCATTTGCCAAACAAAGCAGTGTAACGTCCAAAAGACTAGCAAACCCTGCTCACCTCAAACCATGAGCGGCCTTTCGTTTTGTTTCTACCATGCCTAACTCCATATAAAAAAGAAACACACACACACTTCTGTGTGTGCAGGGTTTTAAGTGGGATGAAAAAAATGGGGGGGTCTCTCGTAGGGGCAGCCGATGTAATTATGAGCATGACTTAAAACTGTTAAGCTAAAAATCTGTACTTAGCAGAGTGTGCTGCCCCACTGGTGTTGTGCTTCTTCTGTCATTACCTCCAGCTATATAATACAAGTGACATTAAACCTATAACCAGCCAGGACTATAGGCTTTGTCAATGGTTGTAAGTTGCATAAGATAAATATGAACAAACTGCAGCATTTTCATTATTATATACAATGAAAATATAGATGGTTCAGAGATGTGTAACAGGTGGGAAACACTTAGCGGGCCTGTTTGCGTTGGTTGTATGTGCTTGTCTCTGGGGTCATTTTTCAAGCAGACCAGTTTGAGGATTGGGCACATTATTGATTTGATTCTTATGTTTTCTCCACACTTGTGCCTCAAAATGCTATATTTGGATCCCCCTTTTTTCAACAATTTGCGGTAAATATGTGGTGTAAAACCCACCATTTGAATCCATTTTTTTCAAAATGTTCTTGCGGGGGGTGAACCCCCCGCACCCTCCTTTTGCAGTTCGGGCTCGCTCGCTCACTTATTACATTAGGGTACAACATTTTTCGCCTCACCACTTTAAAAATCCACCAGCCGCCACTGGCGGGGACCGTAATGTCTTAGCCAAAGGCTTCCCAATTGATGCCAGGTGGGGTCCTACCAACCATTTTAAGCCTCATCCTTACTTGGCCATAGTTGGGTGGGGTGTCAAGGTGGGGGTTATTCACTTTTAAAAATGGTGCATCAGTACTGCCCACAGCATTGGCTGCATTACTGCATGTATATAGTTCCAGTCTACCTTTTACGACAAGACATGCAATTCATTTTAAATAACTCTGAACGGATCACCTATTTGTGATTCATGGAACTGTCACCTTCAACGAATTGTTGGGCATCTGAGAAAAAAACAATATTTTCCTAAGAGCACAGCATGTAACATATTGCCATGTTTACTATACCGCATTCTAGTACATGTAGGGTTTATTCTTCTCAGCTTAGAGGGGTAGAGCATAGACATTGTTTAATGCCCAGTAAATTTTAATTCGTGTTTGCATCTAGTCCTGCTTTCTAAAATGTATGTACATTTCTTATTCTTTTGGCAATCACAAAACAATTATAACTTTTCAGAACAGAGGTGTCAATTAACAAGAATTGGTACACTACCACCATCTCTTACATTAGCAACTCAGGACATGAACATTAGTCCATGTCATTAAAAGAGAGTACGCTTGGCGGACCCCTTAGTATCTCAGGACCATTGTTAACCCTTGGAATTACCAGGACAGACCTAGGCCTTGTTATACACTGAATTAGTAGGATAGCTGGGCCAGTAAAATTTAGAATACTAGATCTCACGGAGTTGGGTCATTCTGGACAAGGGTGCACACCCTTATACAATGCAAGAGACATTTATGACTCCGCAGTGTTTTTTTTAGTATTTTTAAACAGTTCATCTCTTGCCCATTATGGATGTTGGTGAGCTTATCTTGCAAAAGCTTGAAACTCTGAGGTGAGCACCGAATTGGGGGTACATTATCCCATGTAATGAGTGAGTGGGAAAGGTCCGCTGCTGTCCTGATTTCTGCAGACGTCTCCTCTCTTGACAGGCTGTGGCTACCTAGACATTTGCGATCTCTTTCACTGATGAATGGGTGTGCACCATGGGTCTTGGCCTGTCCTGTGAAAGGGTCTACAACAAGGATATTTTATTGAACGTCACAGGCTGTTGGGCAGATGAGTGTGGTTGTGGCTTGGTATGGAACACAATGCACGGCTTCTTTCAATGCTTAATTTGAGCCGGTGGTTACTGGTGCTCGGCATCAGCACTTATTTATCAACACACAGGATTGTAACAGTCTGCCACATGGTGGTGCTATCTGACTAATATAAAGATGAGCACAACAACAGTTGTTTATTAATTCAATATACATTAAAAATTACTTTTGACTGCCACCCAAGCCATATTTATAGCCTTGGGGCCTGGAATAGGCTGCATTGTCATACCTGTAGGAGTGTGATGATTAGTAATTGTGTTGGTACTGCCATTGACAGCGCTGGGAGGGGTAGTGTGTGGTGCAAGCTGCAGTGGCCTCCTGAGTCCTGACGATGGACCTGGCACTTATGTGTTTTTTACAAATGAAGCACTGGCTTCTTTCCTGCTGTGATTGTGGCCCTGTGTGGGCTTCACTTGTTGCTTGTCATAAAGTATTACAAGTGAATAGTGATATAGGTGCTGATGTCAGGATGTACTTGTAATAAGAAAGTAACACATGCATTGTTCGAGTGACGAGCATCTCCCACTCAGAACAAAAAATACATAACAGTGGTAGGAGCAGTTTTTGTAAAGAGCAAATCAGGATGACATGGCTTGTAAGGGAGGGAAGTTTGAGAAGGAGTTTTAGTAATGGAGATAAGTGCAGAAAAATGTTTAAAGCTTTTATGGAATCAAAGAACGGCTTTCATAGTGTCTATGTTTGTAGGTATGTTATAGGTTTTTAAAGTGCAATACCATTGAGTACTTTTTGGCACTGAAGCCAATCACAAGTTAGAAATTGCTGTTTGTAAGTTAGCCAAAATGTTGGCTAAACAGAGAGATCTTAAACTGCACTTAAAATGAATGCGGAAAGAGGTAACTCGAAGGTGCAGTGGAATACCAATTTCATAACTTTGTAGCCATGACAGAGAAAGCTTGGCCACTCTTACATGATCTTTTAAATCTGGGAATGATTAACAAGTTATGGGTGGCTAAATGTAGAGCTTTGGAAGGCATGTAAGTTTTTAAATGATATTGTATTAGCTCCAGTACCATGACCTACTGTGCGCTGTGAGCTAGACGAAGCACTTTAAAGAAAATACGAGCATTATTGTAAAATGTACAAGCCATTGTGAAGCAAAGTGTGAATTCTGTTAAGTAAACGGCGGCGTGGATTATACATTAAATTCCTTTTAATCTAACTCCAACAGCATACAGAAGCTTTCATAGAAAAAAAAACAATGTTCTCAAAACACTTCCTGGAACAAACGAACACAATCACAACTACCAGGAAAACCAGTATATGTTTTAGTCAATCAGAGTGCAGTGCTCTCCATAAACCTCAGTTTCACTCAAGAGGTCCTCTCTGTATTTAGGTCGAGGCTGGGCAGCGCATGCGCTGCTCTGCGAATCATGCTGTATTGGAGTATAAAGTTGAAGCTCCACCCACTCTCCACCCATATTTTTAATTGACTTGTGTTAGTACTGTTAAATGCTGGATTCTGATTCGTTAGTAGGCTTGTTAGTCCCACCTTGGTACCGTCTTGTCTTCATTAGGTCTCGCCTTATTGAGAGGGCTCCAAAAAGTGCTACCAGGACAGCCTAGAGCTACAGTGCATGTGCGCGGGCGCGCGCGCCGCGCTTGACCGTGAATACTTTCACTTTCGCGGCCGCTTTGATGTTTGATCGCGTTCGCGGCCGACGGCCGCTTGTTTTAAGGGTGCAGGTCAAACGCGTCTCTTCGACATAAATGAGCACCCACGTCAGCGCCCCGCCCAATTCTTTTGTCATTCGCGTGTGCACCTTGAAAGCACGGTACATGCCCTGTGAGACTGAGAATATGCCTCGCTGGTCAGGGGAACATAGTTCGCACTTGAACGAGTGTTTACAACCACCTCTGACAACGAAGCTGCCAGCACACAGCAGCGCCTCCGTGGCTAGCCCCGGGCGCAGTGGGCGCCACAGGTCAGAGACAAGGCATGGGCAAAGTGGGAAATTGCCCCGAGTCCCCACCTTCGAGTGGGCTCGCTGGAAAGTGCACTTTCTATTAATCACACATCTGTCTATAACTATATTTCCCGGTCTCAACCTTTGATGTATTCAATATTGTTTGGCACCATGTGGCCTAAATTAGCAGAAGAATTGTAGTAAAATGCAAATCTTTTCCGGACAGAGACCCCAAAAGTATTACCTGCCTTAGGCCCCCAGAATCCTAAGGTGACACTAGGGTGGGTGTATGAAATGTAGCCGCTCCCCCTGAGGTCTCTATCTCGGCAGAAGAGGGCGGCCGCGTCTGTGAAATGAAGGCGTGTGCACGAGGTGCAGCGCTTTCGAAGTCTACACTCTGTCACACTGTCAGCGCCTTCATCAGTGCCCCATGTACGTCCTCGAGACAGAAACGTGTTTTTATTGCTACAGCTCCCCCGCCTCCCCAATGGGAGCCTGGGGGGCAGCCGAGCACAGCGAGATCTGCCTCCCGGGCAGATTGGGAGGGGGGAGGCGGGGAGCGGCCGGAGTGGCCATTTTGGAAAGATTGGGCTACATTTGGGGATAGCCCAAATGTAGCCCAAATTCAGAAAAGTAGCCCAAGGGTTATTTAAGGGGTTTTCGCGCCTCCCCAGCCACCATTTTAGGCTTGGTGACCTGGTGGCTGGGAGCGCTAGTCGGAAAGTTTTTTCTTGTGTAGGCGTTGGCTTTGTGTGGCGGTAGAAATCGTACCTGAGAGGATGGCAGCCGGGGATTAGAGGGTACTGGAGGCGATACGGCTCTTAAGTGAGGCGGGGAGAATGGATCTCCTTATTCAGGACGTGACATGGACGGGGCGCCCCGTGAGGCGTGCGTCCGCCGGGGTGGCGGCCGCCGTCGTGGCATGTTCACCCCCGGGAGGTCGGTGAGCGGAGCGGTGAGTGGCAGGGGCGGCGCGTATGCGAGGAGCGCGGCCCCTGTGATTACGGCATCAGCGGAGGTGGGCGCGGGCGGGGCGGAGGCTGAGCGTGGGCGGGGATGAGCGCCTCGGCGGGGGAGAGCGTCGGGTGCCCCCCGGCCGAGGCCTCGATCTTATGAAGGCCGCTCCTCAGGCAGGGGAGCGGCCGTAGCGTGGACGACTGCGGGAGCGCGGGGACGCTCGTGGGAGGCCCGCGCCTCCGATCGGGGAGCGGCGCTGGGAAGGCTGGGATTGTCAGAGCGACCGGTGAGGGGCGGGGGGGAGGGGGGAGAGCCCGGGAGGGGAATTTCGTCGGAGGATGTCTCTCGGGGCAGCGCGAGGCAGGGGAATGCTGTCCCGCTGTCTGGTGCACGTGGGGAGGGTGCAGGGGACAGGGGTCGGAGGTCCCGAAATTCAGGGATGAGCACACCCGAGAGGGGCTCGCGGCGGGGCTCGCAGAGGGGGCGCACGGGAGGCAGAGGCCACGCGCGTGGCAGTGGTGCGGGCCCCAGTGGGGAACGGAGTTTGAGCGGCCAGGGGGCACACGCGGTAATAGGGAGGATGGGTGGGGGGACGCCCGGTTCGGGAGGAGTTGGACGGGAGGAGGTGGGCGAAGGACTGCCAGCACAAGTTGGGAGGGTAGGGGCCAGGCGAACGACGGGAAGGAAGGGGGGGCAGCAGGGGGGGAATCCCCGGTGGTGTTTGACTCGGAGGGTAGCGAGAGGGACTGGGAAGGCCTGGACATCTTTAAGTCCTGGGCGGAGGGGTTGGGGGGGGCGTATGGGACAGGGAAAGGAGGCGCAGGTCTGGGCGGCGCGGTGCCGGGGGTGGGGTGGGGCGGTACGGGGAGCGGTGGGGCGACGGAGTGTCAGGGGTCCGGGGGTTGGGAGGGGACTGCGGAGGGGGCTGGGCCGAGCGGACGGGGGTGGGGGGGTCTGGGGAGTGGGAGTGGAGCGACGGGGAAGACGGGGACGGCGAGGAGGAGGAGGTCGTGGATCTGAGCGCGGTGGGCAAGGCGTGGGTCGCGGGGGCGTGGGGGGCAGGTAAGCGGGGATGGGATGGTAGTAGGAAAGGAGGTAGGCCCAGCACACCAGACCATTCCTTTTCTTTTCAGGAGGTGGATCGACAGCTTGACCGTCGCGGGGTGCCGGACTTGATAGGGCTGGGAGCGGCTCGACGGCACCAAGGAGAAGGGAGGGTGGAGCCTTGGGCGGCGTATCCTGTACCGGCGAGGGATCCCGGCGCGGCTGGCATAAGTAGGCCCGTTACGGGCTCGCCAGCCCCAACACCCACGGGGTCACAGCGCCCCGGGGGGCATCGTCAGAGGAGCAGCGCAGTGGAGAATGTTTGTTTACCACTCAAGCAGTTGGCACCACCAGCGGGGAGCGCTGGGGGTGCAGGGCAGGAGGAATTGGATTATGACGAAGATAGTATGGAGGAAGGGGAGTTGCGTGATGTGGGGGACGGTAGGGTCGGGGGGCCAAGTAATGTTGTGCCTAGTTTCTTACAGGTGTCACGACGCCAGGCGCGGCCCACGGGTCGGACATCCAAGTGGGAAAGCAGCTCGGCCCCCAGGACTGGACGCTTGGAGGAGCGGCAGACAGAGACACTGGCGCCAGGTAATAAACATTTGCTCGGGAGCCCAGTGATGGTTTCAAGAGGGGTGGGGGGGACTGGGGAGGAGGGGGGGGTCGGGGGGAGGTTGTGTAAGGGAGCATACATGGTGGATGTGGCAGTGGGCACGGAAGGTACAGAAAAGGGGGACGAAGGTAAGACCCCTAAGGTGTGCCGGACAAGAAGGGGACAGTTGACGCACAGACAGGAGAGGCGGGGACTACATTGGAAAGCAAGGAATTGAAGATCAAACGGTTACCGTATATGGGGGTAACGAAGCCCTTGGGGGCGCATTTGATGTTGACAACAAAAGAGAGGATTTGGAAGGGGGAATACGTGGAAATGCTTAAACTCCTGCACAGGGAGGTCAGGGCGAAGGAGGGCTCTAAGGAGGAGGAATTCGAGTTGGCTAAGAGGCCTAAGGTACCTCTGACAATAGAGAACTGGACAGCGGCTTTCCTCATTTACGCCAGTGTGTACTGTGAGAAGTTTCCGGAGAGGTCAGTGGCCATGTTTAAATACATGGACGTCATTCGGAAAGCGCAAATTACAGGGGGTGGATATGCCTGGGCGCAGTATGATGAGGAATTCCGGGCGCGCATGGCATGGGATACAGAGGCAAAGTGGGGTGAGCTGGACACGGACCTGTGGTAGCATATGATGGGGCTCGCGGGGTCGGGGAAGACAATTTTTACGGCCAGCGGGTTACCGCTAGTGTATCAGCCCTTTCGAGGGGGTCCCACCCGAGGGGGGGTGGGTGGAGCAGGCAGGGGTACGACAAGTGAGAAAGGTGCGTGCTGGGATTATAATAAAGGACTGTGCACGCGGGAATATTGCCGTTTTCGGCGCGAATGCTCAGGCTGCGGCAAGCGGCATGCGTTGGTCAAGTGTTGGGGGGCCCAGGGTCAGCCACAAGGTGGGCAGCAGTGGCAGTCAGGAGCCTTTAAGGCTGGGGGACAGCAGCAGGCACAGCAGACGGGAGGTGGGAGGGGGGCTAAGGGGCCTGGGCCAAAGGGCTCATACTCCGGTTAAGGTGGAGAATTTGTTGGGGGCTCTAGGGGGGTATCCGGACAGGACAGCGGCAGAGCGGCTACGGTTGGGGTTTCTGGACGGGATCAGGCTGGGGTATGAGGGTCCAAGGGTAAGGAGATGGGCAGACAACTTGAGATCGGCACGGGAACACCCACAGGTGGTGCAAGCGAAACTGGACAAAGAGGTACAGGAGGGCCGCATGGCGGGACCCTTTCAGGATTGGCCCTTGCATAATTTGATTGTGTCACCCACTGGAGTGGTGCCCAAAAAAGAGCAGGGGCAGTTTCGCCTGATACAGCATCTGTCATGGCCGGAAGGGGGATCGGTCAATGACTTTATTGAGGAAAGTGCGGCCACTGTATCTTACTCCTCTGTTGACGTGGCTATGGCACTGGTGGTGACCGCGGGCGCAACAGCGCAGATGGCAAAGTGCCACATAAAGTCAGCTTTCCGGCTGCTGCCAGTTCATCCAGATGACTGGGATCTGTTGGGCATACAATTCGGCGGTCACTGGTATGTGGACAAAGCATTGCCGATGGGCTGCTCCATGTCTTGCGCACTCTTTGAATGTTTCAGCACGTTCCTACAATGTTTGTTTACGGAACGGACGGGTCACCAAGGCGTGACGCATTACTTGGATGACTTCTTTTTTGTCAGCACCTCAGACTCCGCGGACTGCCAGAAGGCTCTGGACAGTTTCCATGAGATCATGGGGGACATGGGCGTGCCACTGGCCCCGGAGAAAACACAGGGTCCCAGTACGGCTTTGGCTTTTCTAGGCATCGAATTGGATTCCGTTCTGATGGAGGCGCGCCTCCCGGCGGATAAAAAAGAAAACATGTTGGAGCTGCTGACCAATGTGTTGGCACGACAGAAGGTGACGGTCAGGGATATCCAAGTGTTGCTGGGACATCTCAACTTTGCCTGTAGGGTGGTCAGAGTAGGGCGGACTTTCTGTAGGCGACTGGGGAGAGCGTTGGAGGGGCAGAGGCCTCCACACCATCATGTGCGGCTGTCAGCCGGGGTGAGGGAGGACTTGAGGATGTGGCAGTTTTTCCTGCAGCAGTTTAACGGGGTGCCTTTGATGAGAGAGGTGGACATGGTGTGGGACGTGCAGATTTTCTCTGATGCAGCAGGGAGCAAGGGGTTTGGGCTGTATTGGCAGGGGAGGTGGTGTGCAGAGCCCTGGCCCGCTGAATGGTTGGAGGGAGGCAGGAGCATTGCTTTCTTGGAATTCTTCCCCTTAGTGGTGGCGGTCACGCTGTGGGGGGTGTTGTTAGCACACAAAAAGGTCACGTTAAGGATTGACAACATGGCAGTGGTGCAGGTGGTCAACAGGCAGTCGGCACGGGACGCGCAGGTGCTCAAGTTGTTGAGGGTTTTTGTGCTGGGGTGTTTGAGACATGATATGGCTTTTCGCGCGGTGCCTGTGCCAGGAGTGGACAATGACATTGCGGATGCCTTGTCTCGTTCACAGTGGGGGAGATTCCGTGGGCTCGCCAAGGACGTGGACGTGAACCCGACCAGAATGCCGAACCAACTATGGGAAGTAGGCAACACAGGATGCTACAATTGGTTCTAGGCTCTTTAGCGCAGTCTACGAGGCTGGCATACCGGGTGGCGTGGGAAGAGTTTGTCCGTTCAGGGGCGAAGTGGCGGGCCTCCGGGGTGGAGAGACGGGAGGATGTCGTACAATTCATATTGGACCTGGTAGGGAAAGGGCGGACGAAGGTGACGATAGTTGGCAAGTTGGCGGGGGTTGCTTTCGTCGGGAAGTTGTGGGGCTACGCGCCATCCGTGGGGGAGCTGGGGGCTCGGATTTTAGAAGGCTGGACGCGGGAATGTGGGAGCATTGCCCGGGTGAGGAAACCACTGTCTTGGGAGCTGTTGGATGGGGTGATGGGGGTCCTGCCTGAGGTGTGTTGGGATGCAGGGGATGCCACACTGTTTTCCACGCTCATGTCCTGGATGTTTTTCGGGGCATTTCGGGTGTCGGAATTGTTGGGGTCAAAAGGGGAGCAGGGCCTGGCCTGGGGAGAGGTCTCTTTCGGGAAGCGGGTAGTGAGTATTTGGCTCCGGAAGGCAGAAACGGACCAGAAGTGTCGGGGAAAATGGGTGGCTTTGAAGAGAGGGCGCTCGCCCACAGTTTGTCCTTTTCGGTGGGGTCTGCGGTGGAAATCATGCTCTGGAGGGCTGGGGGACCTGGTTTTCTCCCATCGGCAGGGGCGGGGCGTTAAAGCTTCGCAATTGCTGGCAGTGCTGCGTAACGCACTTAGGAGACTGGGGGTCGAGGAGAAGGGTTTTGGCACACATTCTTTTCGAATTGGGGAGGCGTCGGAGGCACATGCGAGAGGTTGGGACAGCAGGGACATTATGAAGTTGGGGAGGTGGTCATCGAATTGCTATCAGCGTTATGTGCGCAGCGAGCCAGGGGGTGGGGTAATATAAAAAAAAAAAAAAAAAAACAAACAGAGCGAAAAAAGGTAGTTTGGGGGGGGCTTGGCATGGTTTTCATTCTTGTTTTTCTTTCCAGGTTCGGTTATGGGACCCCTCGCCAGGGAGACGTCCATTTGAATTGTGGGGCATTCGTTTGTCAGGCGGGCGCAAATCCAGGCACAGGAGAGCTATTTTGGCGAAAGTTTGGGGTTCAATAAAGATTTGTTCTCAGTGGGGTGGAGGGGTAGGGGCGGCATGCGCTGGAAGGAATTGGTACCAGTGTTGAATGGGATCTTACGGGCGGGTCGGTGCCCGGATGTGTTGGTACTACATGTGGGCGAGAATGACATGGTCAGGGAGACGGGCTTGGCGCTGATGCGGGCGATGAAAAGGGACTTGGGGTCGATTAAGGAGAAATGGGCGGGTTGTTCCATTGTGTGGACTGAATTTGTCCCCCGGAGGAGTTGGAGGGGGGCAATAAACCCGGGGGCAGTGGATAAGGCGAGGAGAAAGCTTAACACGGAGATGGTGCGGTTTTGTCGGCATTTGGGGATAGGCCGCCTGGCACATAGGGACATACGGTATGATGCACAGGAGATGTTCAGGGATGATGGGGTGCACTTGTCGCGGATGGGGATGGACCTGTATCTTTTGGAGTTAAGGGAGGTGTTGGCACGATTGCTAGGGGTTTACAGGCGTTAAGTTTTCACGCGGTTCCGCGGGGCTTGGGGGAGGGGGGGCAGAAGAAAGGGAGGAAGAGGCGTAGCCGCCGACACTTCTCCCTTTCTTCTGGGTGGCGGGGTGGTTGACAGTTGGCCGGGATTGGCTAGAGTTTGTTGTTATTGGTTTGGTAATTTGGGTCCAGGGACAGGTAAAGGGTATCCAGGTTGGATATGTTTAGATTAGAGGTTGGATAGTTACAGTTGCACAGAAGGCAGGTAGGGGTTACGGTCAGGGGAGTTTGGGAGTTGGAAAGGCTACATGGTGTAGGATTGGGTTATATGTTGGTTATGGAATGTTATGTTGTATTTTGGGGGATGGGGGAACTGATGTGGGGATCGTAGGGGTGGGGGAAGAAACAAGGGGTCAGGAAGTTATTGTATAGCGAGGTGTTAGTTTTGTAAGGCAGTGGCCAAGGAGTTTAAATTGTGATATGCACCTGTTTCAATAAAGCGGCCTTTTTCACACACAATAAAGTGGTCTGGTGTCGGCTTGCCCCCCCCCCCCCTCCCCCCTTAATCTCCCAATGGGAGCCTGGGGGGCAGCCGAGCACAGCGAGGTCTGCCTCCCGGGCAGATTGGGAGGGGGGAGGGGGGGAGCGGCTGGAGCGGCCATTTTGGAAAGATTGGGCTACATTTGGGGATAGCCCAAATGTAGCCCAAATTCAGAAAAGTAGCCCAAGGGTTATTTAAGGGGTTTTCGCGCCTCCCCAGCCACCGTTTTAGGCTTGGTGACCTGGTGGCTGGGAGCGCTAGTCGGAAAGTTTTTCCCTCCCACCCACCCTAATGTCAGGGGTTGAGGGGGCTCAGGTTGAGGGGCGTTAGACGGAGATTGGAAATTAGGGCCGGCAGCATTTGTTGGAACAGGTACATAGGGGCAGTTTGATGTATTTGTCGCTTGGAACAGGTGCAAGCGGGGTGGTTGACAGTTGGCCGGGATTGGCTAGAGTTTGTTGTTATTGGTTTGGTAATTTGGGTCCAGGGACAGGTAAAGGGTATCCAGGTTGGATAAGTTTAGATTAGAGGTTGGATAGTTACAGTTGCACAGAAGGCAGGTAGGGGTTACGGTCAGGGGAGTTTGGGAGTTGGAAAGGCTACATGGTGTAGGATTGGGTTATATGTTGGTTATGGAATGTTATGTTGTATTTTGGGGGATGGGGGAACTGATGTGGGGATCGTAGGGGTGGGGGAAGAAACAAGGGGTCAGGAAGTTATTGTATAGCGAGGTGTTAGTTTTGTAAGGCAGTGGCCAAGGAGTTTAAATTGTGATATGCACCTGTTTCAATAAAGCGGCCTTTTTCACACACAATAAAGTGGTCTGGTGTCGGCTTGCCCCCCCCCTCCCCCTTAATCTCCCAAGCCACGCCCGCACAGCTTTGACGTAAGGCAGTATGGTGAGGAATGCTCAGACTTATTTCTGTGCCGGCCGCTCTGAAAACAAAGACGTGCGAACGTGCCTTTGTTTTACTACGGAAAATCAAGGCACGTTTACCAGTAATAAAGCTATTGTGTGCCTCCCTCCATTGAAGGCCAGAGAACCGGACATTGGTTCAGAGTTAGGCATACAAAGCCCTGGACTGAGTGACCCCTACCCCCACGCTGACCTACGTGCTCATATTAACTGTACAGCTTGCACCCCGAGCTACGCTAATAGATGTAAAGTACAACACCTGCATGTTTAGGGCTCTAGTCACATTTTACAGACAGTAAGTGACACCCCTAGCTATGGCAGAACTATCATTTCACTCGACACCACTAATTTTGTATTCCTGAAAAGATATCTGCTAAGGCAAGCTTATCAGCACCCAGTGTTTGAAGACTGATTTATCATCCCCTGTCACCTTATGCTCTCACATTTCTATTATTGGTACTCGCTAACCCCTTATGTGGTTATGTTTGACACTCCACGACTGCTTCTGGCAGTTTGCACCCCAAATTATTTGCATAAAATCTTAAACCAATCACACAGCTGTGGACTTAGGCTCCAACATATCAGTATGTGGTTTGACGCCCCTAAATTGAAAATGGCAGTCGATGATTTCCTAAACTCTTCTTTTGGGAGACGAATACATGTTAAACACAGAAACGTATTTCTGGTGGTACTTTGTTAAGGGGCATTTTGTTAAAGGTAATTAGCGAGGAGGGATAATGTAACATAGACATCCAAATTGTACTAATATTCCTTTTATTCAACGCTCACAAATCAAATGTTTAAAGGCACCACCAAGCTATTGCCTAGGTACAGCTGTTCATGACGTGTACGTCTCTATCTCAAACTCATGGGTTATACCTGTGTTCTTTATTGTTAAAACAAATTGCATTAGTATCCCATGTAGCTGCTTGCCCGTCTCCTCTTTGCAAGATTACAAGATTTCATTCATAGCAAAGATTTCAATCGGCCAGCTTTGCTTATTCAACACATTCTGAAACAATGCATTAAAAACTGGGCCTTCAACTCCAGTGATTGACACACAAAACTAAATTCCAGATAAATCAGGGATTGTTTCGAGGAGCAAGGTTAATAGAAGTAATCCTCTAAACTCATAACATTGTACTAGACTTAACCATTTGAGTTTTGCCAATAGGAGACTCCTTATGCATTTGCCATGGGTTAAGACAGGCATCAATTTTGCTATTGTTACTGTAAGTATCGGCTTAGCACGTGTGTGTGAATTTGTTTAGGGGGTAGATTACTGTTGTTGTCTTGCTTTTAAGTTTTAGGGAATGCCTTTTCGGTCTTGTTATCTCCTCTAGCCCAACACCTAGGCTATTGTAAAATGAGCAGCTCTCCATCCAGCATACTATTTTCCAGCCTTAATCCATCTACGTCCAAAAATCAAAACTATTGTTTTTGCTATATCAACCGCCAGATTTTGTTGCTGGTTATAGCAGTACAACTCTAACAGCCTCTGCAATTCCACTGCAGTATGTGTTCTAAAATGGTAGTATCATTGATCTACTGAAGGACCTTCGGTGTCAAGAATTCAGTGGAAACTGAAACATCTAGCCTTTTTAAGTCCCAGCTCCAGGTATTCAGTTGATAGGCAACACTTTAAAGGGGCCAGCACACCCCCTGCTTTTACGCCCAATTTGTGAATATCTTTTCAGAAATGCCCTGATTCAAGTACAGTTTAACTTGGCCTTGTGTTTTCACATCTAGGGCCTGAAGAGCATGTATCAGCAGTTTGTATATACCCCATCCAGCAAGATTGTTTTCCTCAAATCAGTTGATGCAGCAACCATGGAAGAGCTCCAGCTGGACATATATGGAGGAATACGTCATAACAGAGAGGACCAAAGGGTTATCAAAGATGCCACTGTCCAGGGGACAGCCTTTCTGATATCTTACTTCTGTTATTTCTTCAACTAAAGGTACCATTGGGCTATTGTATTTATTTAGGTCTTACCTACAGACATATTATTGTATGGAATACCATGCTTATCATTTGGGTGGCTTTCTTATCAATCTAATTTGCTTGATTCCTATTGGATTGACATCTTGTTTTTATCCCTCCAATGGAGCACAACCTCTTGACCATTCTTTTAAAAGGATAACTTGTATCCTACCACTACTCACATTCAGGGAACTATTTTTGGGTCTCGCCTACGCAGCGCACATGCGCTGTATATGAGGACCTTTAGCCGTCGTTCAGCTGTTTTTAGAAGCACAAACTCGTGCTTGTGGCGGCATACACCATGCGGGAGTGCGCAGCGGCGTGCCACAAGCACGAGTATGTGAAAAACAGAAGACTGCACGCGCACGCATGCAGCACTCCCGGGCGCTCTCTCTCTCTCTCTTTTTGATTCTTCTCTTTCTTTTTCACACCTGGTTTTCTCCACTCTTTTTTCTCATGCTCTTTTCTTGCATTTAATTTCTATTTACATCTCTGTAGAGCAGAGAAATTGGCGTAATATCAATGTTGAAATCCAATAATTATCAAAATGGATTGTTTTGCTGTGTCTGACTTACTTTGCACGTTCCAGAGGCTGGGTCTGACTTGTGTTTTTATTTTAAGAACTGTCTAGGACGTTTAGAAAACACATGTACGTGTTTTGGTTGTGAACAGATGCTCCTATACATACACGAATACAATAAATATTTGTTTGCCAGTATTGTATTTTCCCAAGTACTTTTATTATATCATTTATTTCACTGGTTATATATGTGGGCACAGTGAGTTAAAGCAGCAATTGTGTGCCTTCATGACTAGTCGTTTGACTTGAGTGTTTCAGTTGCATGTGACTTACGTCCGGGTCCTATGTCCTGTTGGGATTGCATTTCTGGTACAGTAAATATATGCATACCGTTAAACGATTTTGCCAAACTTTAGGTTTTGTTTCTGAATTCGAGCTCATATTATGCCCGAGCCAAGTATAGTCTGCCCTTGCTGTAAATGTTTTCTCGTTTTACTTCCACCACTCCAGTTCCGAAAAGGGTCATATTTAAAGCCCGAAGTGATAAGCATAAATGAAATGTTTCTAGTTCAACGTTACCGATTGAATAACACTTTAAGTGGAATGCCTTCCTGGCTGGTCTAATAATCTTGAAGGGACATGTCTTAAATCGAAGATGCACTACTTCAAGGAGCCTGGATTATAGAACCATCTTTTCGAGATGGCTGTGTAATTTTTGTCGGTGCTGTTACAATGTTATGGGCATTAGCGGTTAATATGTCTCATTATGATTGCACTTTATAGCACTTTATTTCTCCTCTCTCTTTCAGTAATGTCAAATGGGCCGACATTTAAATGACAATTAATTCAGCTTCTGTACAGGTGTGATAAACACTTAATTGCCATATTAATGAACTCATGAGTGGCCTCAAGTTTTCGACCCCATGGACCGTGAAAAACGTGGTGTGATATTTATCTGATCCAGTACATTCAGATTTTATTTGGTATGACACCTCGCACCCTCTCTGGACCACTCGTAATTATGTCCCAAGAATTGCTCCAGAATGAAAGTATTATTGTAGAGATTTCAGAGAGAACTCGTTTACGTGGCGTTTTTTTGGGTCTGTAATGCGTAACACGAGTGGCATGTGCCTTTCTAAATGTGGAATAGGTCATTCTTACTGTACCTGGAGGGCCCATCTTATCACACACATACAGTGCCAATGTGTTCATACTTTGTCTCAGCACAAGATGGACCCGCAGTGTAGAAGGGTCCCTTTGAGACGGGACTTTTGGGATTACAGAAGAAGGGGATGACAAAGGACGCAGCTCAAGAAGCACATTTTATCCTACCCATGAGAGGCAGATTTAAAAGCAACTGATCTCGGTGTAGTAATAAATGTGCTTACAAAATATATGTGTAGTAATATATGTTCGTAGTAATATATATGTGTTGTAACATATGTGTGTAGTGTATATGTGCACTATGCATGTGTAGAATATGCTCGTGCCCATGTACTGTTTCGTCCTTATTCAATGCTTCACTTTAGCAGAAATACAGCATCCGTTGCTTATGTCAGTGTGTAACAATGTCTTCCCTCAGGTCATATCCACAGGACCTCAGTGGCTCATCACAAGTGAAGCTCAATAGACAAGCATTGGCATAGCCAATAGGTCTCGCCTTTGGGACCTTTATAAGTGTTTAGCCATGCAACAGTTGATGTTGTTGCACCAAGGATATTGTGCTGCATAACTAAACTTATAAGGTCCCAAAGGCGAGACCTATTGGCTATGCCAATGCTTGTTTTTAACATCCCATGAGAACTGGCCCGTTTACTTTGGTTGTTACACGGTACGTCTTATTTAGTCTGTAAGCTCTATTTTCTTTAATTTGTTTCTCCTACTGCAGGCGTTACCTGCTTTCCTGCAGCATTCAGTCCCATCTTGCTATTGAAGTGCCTCTTTCTGTCACTTTGGACATTGGGACGCATCTGCAGTCTTGTGGGTCATCGGGCTTATTGGCACAAACTTCCTAGCCCCCCCCCCCGAGGAGGGCCAGCTGCTGCATTGCTGCATGCAGTAACTGACTCACCCAGAATCACAACCGCACATAGATAAGAACCTGTTTCTATGTAAGAAGTGTAAAAACAACAACAAAAAGTGAAAAAGTCATATTGAATTAATTTCTCTTCAGTGGTCTTGGAGGACATATGAGAATTAATTTGCGTTTCAGCGTTACTTCAATGACAGATTTTCTTTTGTAGGAAGTTGTTTGCAAGACAGCCTCGGGCCTCACCCATTCAGTGAACGTTAGAAAAGCAAACAGACCGCACATTCCAGTGTTGTGTCTGAATTGAGCCTATGAACTGTGCGTGTAGTAAAGTTGCCGCGCGCCGGACATGTGGAATCAGGAACCGCACAGCGCAGTCTATGGCATTTTGTTCTTACCAGTCATGTTTGTGTCATAATGGTGCCCCTCTCTCTGCAGCACTACCTGAAAGCCCTTGGCAAGTTTTCTTGTCAACGGGAAGGAAGCCTTGCTGCAAATTCACAAAGCTTTATGCTTATTGCCGTATTATACATATTTCACTTATGCTGCCACAAACCTGCACCTGTTTTAACT
Organism: Triturus cristatus; assembly: GCF_964204655.1. Classification (NCBI taxonomy): domain Eukaryota; kingdom Metazoa; phylum Chordata; class Amphibia; order Caudata; family Salamandridae; genus Triturus; species Triturus cristatus. The sequence goes on from NC_140585.1 coordinate 671,357,782, forward strand.
GCCACTTTCGGTCACCACAGGAAAAGTTAAGTCAAGAGTGGAAGAGGGTCAGCCAGACATGCTGCTTTCCGCTGACATGAAAACATGAGGGGATGTCATTTGGTAGTGCGCGTGCAAGAGAAGGTCCATGGTTTGGGCAGGATCAACAGAGCCATGGCTTAATATGTGTGCTTTGCACTTCGGTATGGCAAAACATGAGCTGAACAGATTTATTGACGTCTTTCAGGTTTCGACTAATTAAAGAGGACCACTGTAGGGGCGCATTGGCTCAAATTTCATTGACATAAATGTCAACCAGTTGGATGTCAGTTGAGAGTGAGGCTAGATGGTTAAGAGGGTGACATCCTTAAAGTGAATGGAGTAAATATTTTTGTGGGCGGGTGATTCAGGTTTGCTAAGAGGGTGGCCTAATGGAAGTCAGTGGAGACATGTTGCCTTTTAGGAGGGTGGAGATTACAGAACAGATGGCGACATCCACCTAATGAGGATGAGTTCACAGGTTCAGTTGCAGTTTCAAGAGGGAGGGCTTAAAGCGGGACAAGGACAGATGACCATTATCAGCGTGTTGGGAATTTGGTTGTCCTAGAGCTGAACGCTTTATTATATGGCTCTAGTTTAAAATAGCCGGGCAATTGGTTAGTGACAGATTAAGACAATTGCCATGATACCCTCCCTCTGATCTCAAACCAGTCTTGTGACGCAAAAATTCTGGATGGCGCAGGGAGGTTTCTTATTTCACACACTGTGCCTAGAAACAGCGCACTATTCTTGACCTCATCGTGCACTAATTAGGATTTCCCTGAAAAATATGGACCAGCATACCTAAAGATATCCTTTTAGACTATCTGTTCTGTCCTTTGAAAAGAGATTAAGGACCACCTGCCTCACAAACACCCTGACAGACGGGTCTTTCTCTTAACTTTAGGTGTCTCTAGAAATGAACAAGCTGTCTTGTCACTTATGCAGGGTTCCTCTGTCTGCTTCCACTCTGCCATATGGAATAATGATTCCTCCTTCATTCGCTTGGCCTTGCACTGCCTACCTCCTTAGCTCTACCTCTTCTTTCCCCCCTTCTTCTTTCCCAGCCTGTTAACTTTTCCAATCGTATAGTATTTTAGTAATGCACATGGCATTATAGGACTTCTTACTTGAACTCTGAAACCTGAAATCTCTTTAATATTTACTCCTTTGTAGTTTCTATAGGAAAAATAAATATTCTGTTTAGATGAGCAACTATCCCTTTTAGGTCGATCCTGGACAGCGCATGCGCTGCTCAGTGAAGCATGCTGTACTCAAGTAGGGACTTGAAGCTCCGCCCACTCTCCCTGCATATTTTTCATTGGCTTGTGTCATTGTCCACTGTAAAGTGTGGCTGTTCATTGGTCAATAGGCATAGTAGTCCCTCCTTAGTACCGCCTTGTCTCATTTTGTAACCTCCTATGGCGACAACCTATGTTACATGTGTTGTTACTCGGTAGGTTTTAATTACAGCCTCCACACACTATTTTCCCAAATATCTTTGTACTGCCTGCTGTTGCAGGCAGGACACACTCTCTCCAAACGCCTTTCAAAAATATTTATAGCACAGGCGCCAAACACATTTGCAATGCAATAAGTCTTGCATTTGCAAGAATTTAAGCTATTGGCATTGTAAATGACAAGGCCTTTTATTAATCTGTTTCCACAACAACACATAAATAAAAGGCATTGCCATTTACAATGCCAATAGTTCAAACTCTCGTAAATGTGAGACCTATTGCGTTGCAAATGCTTGTTGAATTTGCGGTGACTTCACAAAAGTCGTGTTTTTATTCCAGTTACATGGGTGTTTCATCAGCTGTTGCTTGACACCTGCAAGTGCACTGGAGAGTGAAGCCAGGATTTGAACTCCAATGGCAACATAAAATACTTCAGGGCAGAACTAGGTATAAACAAACTCCACGGCTTCGATACTAATCTTGTTCTTGAAAAAGGAATGTTTAGAGGGCCACGAAGACAATGTGCGGCGGAGGCAATACTCGGCCTTGTTTTAGATACGAACGGCTGTGCATTCCAAGCGCCCAGGGAGGCCCTGAAAGGAATGCGCCAACTCTCGCGTTCCTGCGGTTTGGTAGTAATGGAAAAGCATGTGTGTACTTACTTAACGTCTTCCTTGCAAACCTGCGCCTTAGACGGAGAAATCAATGAGTACATTTAGCCTTTCGAGAAGTGGTTCAGTATTTGATAGGAATTTGGAACATTTTGGCTTTTGGAAAACCATTTTGGGCATTTGCCAGTTTCCCATTTGAGCCCAAACATAACTTTTAATAAAAGTGGGCTGCTCAAAGGTGTGGCGGTCATGTACAGGCAGCCACTGTCATTCCAGGACGGGTTGGGGCAGAAGTCATGGCGGGTGGGGAGGGGCCAGGGGGGATATCACGTGAAGTCTCATTTTTGGATTTCACAATGAGAAAGAGACATGTAACCTTGGCAGGCAGCTGTTGCTCCGAGGAGCAATCATGTAACTTGCTATGAAACATGCACAGTGTTTAATCAACTCGAGGAAGTGTCCCCTGGCATGTTTCCTGCCCTCTACACTCCACTTATTTAGAACACGCATATATGTTGACTTCAGTAGATGAAGCAGGTTCGTGTTAACAGGCGCTTGTACCCAGTCACATTACGTGTAGCCCATACCGCCCTCTCAGCGTTCCGAGATCTCAGCAGAACACTTCCGGGGAAGGTGAGAGGTACAGGGGAGCAGAGAAGGTGATCAACTACAACTTGTTCTGTATCAATTTAATGTTAATATTTAACATTACCAGGTGAACACCACAAACCAGTACATTCTATTTTACTGTCTTAGTTTACGCAAATAAGAAAATCATTTGCTTCATATTTAAGATGTGAATGTGTTTTTTTATTCAATAAAGAATCTTCAACATAAGAGTAAAAGCCTTATTTTCTAAACAAAATACAAATGTATAAATGTATGAACCATGTTATTATATACAATAGTTACAAATGTACTGGGCACAAGGCCTAAAAAAAAGAAGGGGGACTAACCAAGTTCGGCAGTATGCAAGTGACCTCATGGTGTGTGACATCACTGGGCATTACATCGTGTGTAGCATCGCAGGAAGTGACCTCACAGGAAGTGACAATACGGGAGGAAGACCCTAGTAACTGCGTTAAACCATTGCTGAAACTTGCCAAAGAGCTCAGTGACGAAGGCTCTGGACACGAAGTGAGCTCCATGCTCGCCATATTTGAAAACCATCAAGCATGCTTGCAGAGATAGTGAAGTGGATTATGAAGCCAGGGGACAAGAAGTATATATGCCAACACTTCTGATTTAGGCAGAAGACTCACGCTTTTGTAAGCTACATGTAAAATAATGTTGGTTTTTGTCAGTGTAAAACTTCCTTTAGCCCAGAATTGAACAAACTAAGTCTGCCGCCAACCCACTCCACCAGGAGTACTATTCCATGTGCAGCACATATCTGTTAGAAATGGGATCTCTGGTTGGCTAAGGCTTGCGCCAAAGCCAGGCAGAGACCACCACTCTAGTCAGGGCGAGGGAGTTACACGCCAAATATAACCCCTGCTCATCCCATGGGTAGCTTGGCACGAGCAGTCAGGCTTATCCCGAAGGCAATGTGTAAAGCATTTGCGCAACAGAACACAGCAACAACATACTAGGCACACCACAAAAGGAACTCCACACAAGGTTATATCAAAAATAGCCTTTGTATTATCATAAAACACATTAGAGTAGTAATCACACAATATACACGGTGCCAACTGGCACTGGGCAATATTTACAAGGGATTATATACACATGACAGGGCCACTTGGACCACTGTCAGAACCATCCCTTAGTAAAAATAGTAAATGTAGAACATCTAATAAACATAGAACACAACCAGTAATTACTGGCAAACACTGTACTCAGCATCATCCTGTAACACAAACCGTATTATGCACAGTATCACATTTAGGCGTGAAATACATTCTGCGCCAACCTCATAAGCCTAAACATATTATGCAATCATCTCATAAGTCTAAACGCATTAGACAATAACCTCCTAAGCATAACTCACATTAGGGAATAATCTCACTAACATAAACCACAGTAGGCAAATAACCTCATACCTAAACCACAGCAGAGAATAACTCAAACATAAAAACAGTATGCAAAACCTCATAATTATAAAACCACATTTAGAGGCATAAAACAGGGTGCGTAAATTATAGCAGATAAATCACATTTCCTAGCACCACATAAATCACCTTAGCACATACCCTCCTAATAAAAACTATTGTAGCGGCATACATCACATTAGGGCCTGGCGCCCTACAAACCTAACAGTCCCCCTGGCCAACTGGGCTTCTCAAAGGGGCTCAAATGCCCTGTGTCCAAAATGTCAGGGCACGCTGCCAATGCAGCAATATCCAAAAGCGCGTCATTGTGCTGGGGCAGGAGTGCATCTCACTCCTATCTCTCACAAAGATGCCCCCAAAGGACTGTGGCCTAAACGTAGCAGCTGGCACTAAGTGCTGCGCAGCTGTGAATCACACATGAAGGCCTGGCACCACTGTGCGCTTGGAACAAATATGCAATTATGCCAGGAACGTTGCAGCTGCCCGCGCTGGTGCGGTGCAGCTGTGAATCAACAAAGTACAGGGGCCTGGCATCACAGTGCCTTCTGTGCCCCCACTGGGGCCCTACAACCAAAATGCCCCTAACGTTGCAGCTGCCCTAACGCAAGCGGAGCAGCTGTAGACAAATGGCCACAGGGGAGGGAAAGCACAGACCCCTCTGGGCACTTTAACAATAATTATGTCACTCGTTGGAGTCACACAGGCTCGTAAACTAAACATGCCCAACGTTTGAGCGGCCCGCGACGGATGGTCCGCTCAGGAAAACAGGCATGGTGCCCTCACTGGGACCACACCGCACCTCTTGAGCTCCCACTCACTGGGACTCGATGGGCGGCTTCACTCTGTCTCCTCTCGCGGTGCAGGGCTTCCCTCACTCCCGGGAGCCCTGCCGATCAGCTGCCACACCTCTCCTCATGCGGCGATCTCCTCCTTCACCCGGTCCCCCTTCCTGGACTTCAACGGGGAGCCTGCGAGGCTCCGGGCGGCCTCTCTGGCGGGCCGCGCTGCCATTGGCCGGCCAGCTGCTTCTGGATTTGGACCCGCCCAGTGTCAGGCAGACTCTGCCTGGCTTCCGGGTCGGAAATAACGATCGGGCCACGGCGGTGATCTCTTTATCGCATAAATGAGGGGTGGGCTCCCTCTTAAATTAAAAATATAAAGAGGGGTGGGCACCCGCTATTAAAGGGAAAAAGCAAGACAAAATGCGGGGTGGCACCCGCAATTAAAGTCAGAAGTAAACGCGGCATCAAAGCGGGGTGGGCACCCGCCTATTTCCACGGCAATGTGGGGTAATCCCTACGAGGGGGATTCCCTTTAAAATGGTGGCAGCTCAGCGCTGCGCAGCACGGTACTCTTCTTGGCAAAATAAAAGGAAAACAAGCACAGCGCTCCCAGGGCGCAAAAATGAACAAGCTCCTCCAAGGTCCTGGGGGATCACAAGCAAAGTAAAAGGTCACAAAAATGTCTTTAGAGAGGAAGGGGCAATGCAGGGCCCAGGGAGGCAAGCCCTCATGGCAGCCCCCCGCTGGGCCCCAGCAGCAGCAAGAACTGAACATTGTCATGGGGTCACAGCCCCTATATTTATCCCACAGATTCTCTTTGTAGTACAGGGCATGGGAGAACCAGATGCAACTGGTTCAGGGGGGATTTGGAGCACTTTGTTTTGCAACCTCCTCTTCCCCTTTGTCAGGTGGGGACTAGGTGATCAAACGCACCACAGGGGGCGGAGCCAGCATTGTAGAGGGCAGGCACACTCCTATTCAGAGTCAGGGGATTACTCCTCCCACTACTCCCAATGCAGATGTCCCATTCAGCCTAGTGCTGACTCACCCTGTGCCTGCTGGAGCCACACACACCTCCCTGCCCCTGTCACTCACAAGCCAGACATGCAATTCACAACACGCAGGCAGACACATAGTACACAGAAATGCCAACTTCTAAAAGTGGCATTTCCCAAATAGTCGCAATAAATCTACACACAACATTGCGCAGTATTTATTCTCACAATTTCATACATACCAGACTTGACCACACTGCACCTCTCATAACAGGAATTACCACTGACACACACTGATCAGGGACTCCCCAATGCATTCCTATGGGAGGGCAGGCCGATCTTACTAATGTAACACAGATAGCGCACGCACTTTACACTGGACCACAGTGCTAAAGTGCCCAGAGGCCTAAAACCACCAACACCATGTCAGGGCTAAGGCAAAAAGTTTAGGGGTGAACCTGCCAAAAAGGGCCAAGTCCAACAACATCCATGTATATGTGTTTGCTTTAGCTGCCTGGACTCTCCAGAGGTGAGACTGTACTCTTATGTAAAGTATGCTGACCCAGCCGTACTCAATACTTAATATGTCTGTGGTGGGCACCCACACTCATTAGGTTGAGCCTAGGCAGCACATGCGCTGTCTTGTCGAGACACAATGTATCTACTCTGTGGACTTTCAGCACACCCATCACTTTGTATTCTTTCCATCATGTGCCTTTTGAAAGTCCTTGCTTCTCAGTAGTGAATCTTTGCCATTTGTCCCTCCTTTTGGTGTGTTGTTCCCTCCCATGGACAATTGCCCTCTTACATGTCTCATTTTACTTTCTGGCTGTAATACAAGCACTCCTGTTTTCAGCCGCTCCTGAGTTAACCCATTCCCCTTTTACTTATTTTTTTGCACTTTTATCTAGCATGAATGCGACATAAGGGTATTGGAGCACTTTACATAAGCACCAGTTACATTACACAAAGCCTTGTGTCTGTGACCCAGTCTTATTCTTGTCCCTGAGCACAACCGAAGCTCAGAGTGACCTCTGTGCAAGGACAAAGGGATGCTCTCTGGGCTGTTAGAGCAGAAGCCATCCAGAGGAGCCGACTTCTGATGAAAACTGCTTAATGACTAATGGCTGTGGGGTCAGTGTACAAAGGAGGAGGCAACCAGGCTAGTGCCAGCTTGAGCGCCGCAGGAGCCGTACAACGTTCCTGCAGTTGGATTATGTTTTTAAATACAGTTGCCTCGCTAGTCAATGTCTTGCAGAACTGGCTAGACTAACTTTATTCTGATGAATTACAGCCCGTGTGGAACAATATATCATCAGGACATACGTTGTTGTCCGAGGGCATAGACGATTGTCACAAAGTTCCTTTCCAGGACTTTTATTTATGAGCCCGATTCATAATCGGTACTGTAGACCTAATTCACCTTAGTTTGCCCCAAGTTCTAGACTACAACGGCTTTGTCCAATGTTGGCGCTGTCAACATGCTATTTTGGAGCACTTTAAAGACACAAAAAACACAATGTTGGGGTTAAGTTCACAGCAATCTTTTATTTCAAATGTATAATAATAACAGAAAAATGCACATGTGTGCTTTCTGTGATATAGAATATCTGTGTAGATCATTGTTCCTCTTCCCTTCCACTCGCCCTTTCGTCCCTGTTTCTTCTCCCCCCACCCTGCTGTCCATGTTTCTTCTCCCCCATCGTCTATTTCTCCCTCTAAAGGGAAGAAAGAAACATAAGAAAACAATAAGAAAGGCAGAAAGTGGATGAAAAAAGAACTTTCAAGAATAAGTCAAAGCAAGTGTAGAGTGGTGAAAGAAAATGCTACTGGCAACCCTAGCATTCAGCAATGGGATCCAAATAAAATATCTGGGGGTCTGCAGTCATGTATTTGCAAATTATACACTGCACTCTTCAGTATTGCAGCAGTAGGTAGGGGTGACAAGGGCAAAGAACAGGAACAGCCATACCCAGGCAGGGTTAACTAAAAACTTGGCAAACTTTAAAACAGCCATATCTGATGCTCTCAAATTTCAAGAGCTATAAAAAACAACGTGTCTTCCTTTTAAGGGAAAAATGTATTCAACATTTAGTGATTGGAACTGTTAAATAAAGCACAAGCACATAATTTCAAATGTTTGGAAAACATTTTTTGTTGTGGTGTCATGGATTTAGATACTTTTGTCCAAAACGAAAATATTTTGGCAGTGGAAGCACAAGCAGGATTATACGAGACAGCCCTTATTTGAAGGGTAAAAGATGCAGTTGCAGTATGGATGAAAGAAGAAACGAGAACACGATTTCTTCAAGTTGGCCATTAGTGTGCATCAACCTGTAGTACTGACCAAACATGAAACGACTGGTTTAAGTTGACAAGTGTAACATGCATACATTGGTCTATGCAGTATCACAATCATATAGCAATAAGTAGAAACAGAACTAGAGTTTAGCTATGCGTGGTCGGCAGATAATTGGTTTGAGTGATTTCATCAATTATAGTGTTCTTCCATGTATAAATATTAAGAATTTAGGGTGCACATGACAATTGAATTTCATGTGGCTTCTGCCTGCTGCCCACGCTCTAATCTCCTGCACTAAGTATTAAAGACAAGGGGACATGACTGGACTGCCTAGGATGGCGATTGCAAGCTAATTTGGCTCCATGCTCCCTGCCGCTCATACTCGCGAATGCTGCCCGCATATGCTGCAGACAGGTCCCCTCTGAGCCCTCACGGACTGTGAGCCTGCTAATTGCCCAGAGCCATCACCTGGAGACCCCGCTGGGTATATGCTGGGCAGAAAGAGAGGTGCGGCCTACCGGTTGCCAGGGGAGGAGGCACACCGGAACCTGGGTTGAGCATGCTCGTAACCACTGTGGGCATGTGCTGCTCGGATCGATGAGAAATGAGACTTGCTGCCCACTACGTCGCCCGGCCTCTGAGGGTTGACTGGAGCAGTGAGGCGGAGTGGATCTGAGGTGCTTGAACTGCCTCTTGGACCTGATTGTGCGGTGGCGCGTGCCACGAGGAGACAGAGGGTGCTGCCTGAGACGGTGGGTCCGGAGTGCGTGGCGGCCCGATTGGAGCCTAGTGTGGACCCGCTGGGGGCTGCTGGAGCCCAGCAAAGTATTGCTGCTGTTGCCTGGTGAGCGCAGAGATCACCTGTCTTTGTGAGTGGCTCCCGGCGACTTGGGGCCCTGTTACCCGGCCCCCCCAGAGTGAAAACCCCTTTTTTCTTTTTTGTCTCCTGGGGTGGAAGCATCTTAGTGCGAGGGCCTGGGTGTGTGGACCCACCAGACTGTTCGAGCCATTTTTGGGAGCCCCAGAGGGCTGACGGGTCTGAGCTGCCATGGTACATACATCTATGATATCCCTGGCCAAACATAAACTGCCTAGCACTAAACAGGGAACATTGGAGAAGGTCAATCAGGCGGTCAAGAAATCTGCAAGGGACCCCCAACATAATGCAGGGAAAGACCTCACGGTGGCCTGATACCACTGTGATTCTTGGGACCATTGTCCAGCCACAAGACATCCTGGAGGCCAAGATTGGGGCAATCAGTACAGATGTTATGCTGCTTAAACAACACTTGCACAAAGCTGTTGACCGGATAGCAGCTGCAGAGGTCTGAGATTCTGTTGTGGAAGACACTGTGACTGACATGTAGAGGGCGATCACAAGACTGATTTCCACATCTAAAGAACTAGCTGCAAGAGTGGAGGACACAAAAGGGAGAGCTCAAAGGAGCAATCTCCACTTTGTAGGATTCCCCGAGGGCTGCAAGGGGTCCTCCCAGGAAAGGTTCTTAGACCAATGGCTGTGCTCCCTTCAAACAGCTGAATCTCTGTCTACTTAATTTATTATCGAGAGAGGACACCCAGCTCTGGTCCAGCAGCTGCCCCTGGGTGCCCCACCTTCCCATGACAGCCCAAATACTGAACCATGTGGACTGAGATGTAATTTTATGTCACACCCGCACAAAAGACATAACGTAAGTATTTGTAAAGCACACGTTCACCGGTAGGTATCTTGGCGCTGAATAACAGATGTTACCCAACTCAATGGTACTCATTTTATCGACCGTAAGATGGATGAAAGACTGAGTTGATCTGTCATGATTTGAACCGGTGACCATGAGGTCGAACACAGGCGCCTGCAGTGGATGCATTAGGCCACTGAGCAACCAGACACTGTTATGTTTCAATCTAACAAAATCCTGATATTTCCTGACTACACTAAACATGTCCAAGATCAACAGAAATCCGTTCTCACCACCAAAAAATGACTGAGAGACTTGAACATCCTATATATGCTGCTCTACCAAGCTAAGCTCCAGGTGCTCCACCAGGAAAAGATCTTCTTCAAAACTCCGGAGGAGGTGTTCTAGTGGACGGATGAGACGGTTAATCGCAGCTCGCATACACCACTGCATGGAGGCTCCTCCCCCACCCACTCTGAGGGACGGAGCAAGCTCCTCTGGGGCACTTCACAGTCCATAAATCGGGTAGACATCGATCCCATTACTTCTGGTGCTCTGTTGGAGTGGCTAGGCATTTTGCTGCGCGACAGAGGCTTCATGATCTTGAAGTATAGGGAGGGATGGGGAACTGTTGTTGGCATACGCCTTTGTTTGTTGTTCTATTGGAAGTGTGCTGTACGTTTGGAGTGGCCAAGGCCACAATCATCCCCCCTACATGCTTATCCCCCCTCGATAGCCCTGGGTAGGGATACAACCATATACTCCCCAACTTGCCATGTGACCTGCAACATTCATGGCCTGCTAGACATGAACAAAGAACTGCGTTCCTGCAAGCGGAGAAACAGCTATGCGCAGACCTCCTCTTACTTCAAGATACACACCTTCTGGGAAATACCATCCCCTTTCTGGGCCGCTGCTGCTACATACAAGTATTTCATTCAGGGTTTGTAAGGGGCTCTATAGGGGTGGCGATATTGATGAGGAGGCACCTCTGTTACACCGTCACCAGAACATGGTCCAATCCATGGTGCTGATTCGGAGCAATCATGGAGCAATTACATGGCAGGCCACTGTCTCTTGGAAAACATCCATGCCCTACCCCACTGACTACACACTTCCTGAAAGCGATTACGAGATTACAGGGGAAATGCCCGCTGACTCCCTTGGTGTTGGGGGAGACTGGAATTGACCGGCTTCGGATGCGCCAGTGTAGGGGTGCCGCTCAACCTTTATTGCAGCCCTTTCGTGAAGCCCGGGGCCTCGTTGACTCCTGGTGACTGTTACACCAAAGCAAAAGGGGATACACCTTTCATTCTGAGGCACACAACACTTTTTCCTACCTTGATTATTTCTTTATGTCTAAGACAGACACGCACAACATAATAGACACAGAAACCCTCCATAGATGTATCTCTTACTGCTCCCCTATCTTGCTTACTTTATGATTGGAATTTGTGGTAATTGTTGGCATGGTCTCTCCTTGACGATGAGCTCACTTCACATATCGGAGACACTTTAGAATACTATGCCGCAGAAAATCAAAGTACAGAGAAATCCCAATGTATCTTGTGGGAAGCGATGTTGGTGACCCTCATGGGGGAGATCACCAGCTACCTGAAAGCTAAAAATGCATAGAGCAGTAGGAGATACGAGAGCTGAATGTGCAGATTAGCCAGCTTGAAAGGCAGTATGCTGCCAATCCCCACCATAACCACCGTGGGGACATTGACTTGGTACAACCGTGACTCAGCAGCATCCTATTAGATAAGACCAAATCAGTGTTGTTCGCAGCAAAATCACGTATCTATCAATAGGCTGACAAGATTTGCCTTTTACGTGGATTATGTGGCCATCTTTCTAACCGATCCAGAGACATTGGGCCTGTGAACACTTCAAATCTTGCTGATTTTCAGGGACGCATCCAGTCTAGTGCTCAACTTCGCAAATCCACTATCTTCCCAGCCAGGGCTGAGCCGCACGGCCTACGTTAGGTAGCCAATATATCGGTGGCCGCCTGGGTGGTTCGATATTTGAGGATGTTCATTACCCCCGATACTGTGCTTGCTTGGACAAAGAACATACAACTATTGTTAGATAGGTTAATAGCTGACATAAAGGCTTGGTCCACACTCCCATTATCTCTATTGGGCTGATCCACCATGTTTAAAATGGTATCAGTCCCTCATCTCCTTTACCAATTGCTAAATTACCCCTAAGCGCTGCCCGAATCCTTTTTCTCAAACATTGACTCCCTGCTTAGGAGTACCTTGCATAGCTCTCAGTTAATGTTTTAGATTAACCTGTGATGGGGGAATAGCTACAGCAGACGTCAAAACCTATTATAGAGCCTCTCTATACAGTCATTAACGAGTGGTGGTACGATACTCAGGGAGACCTAGTTTACTCCTCTTAGAAATGGGCCCTCCAAGGCACAACTACATACCACCTACTTTATGGAGGGAAATATCTGCCACCACTCTACCGGCCACGAAGGTGGTGCTCCAGACATGGAAGACAACTCTGAAGGCACTGACATGGGACAAGTGTCTCATGGGGCAGACGCCTTTGTTGGTGGGTACTTTGCTTCCCCAAGTGGTCGCGTTACAAGAATTTAATGAGTGGGAGTACATTGGTATCTCCACATTGGGAGACTTGCTGGAGGGCGTGACTCTAAAAACCTATAAAACTGTACAAGAAGAATATGCCCTCCACCGTAGTCAATTTCTTTCCTACCTGCAGTTGCGGCACGCTCTCATGCCTCTCTATTGCAAATTTGGAGAATCTCCCTGAATTTCATCCCTTATAGGCCAAATTGCTGTTGGGAAACTTAAGCGATCACCCAGTATCGCAGTTTATTGCTCATGGATCTGGAATATACCAGATGCATTTGCGCTGGTGTGCTCTGCATGGGAACAGGACCTGGCCACCCTCTCTAATGAGGGTTGAGCAGAAGCTTAGGCATCTCTGAGGTGCGCAGCAATAACCACTTGTTTGCGCCTCATCTAGTTGAATTATTTACATAGGACTTATCTTACATGCCGCAAACTCTAGTGAATGGTAGAGATCACCTTGCCTCTACCGTGAGGTGTAGGATGCACGGGGGACTTCCTACATACCACGTGGTGGTGCACACAACTCCAAACTTCTGGGAGTGCATTCTGACCTGCTTGGGGCATGTTCTTGGGCAGCCGATACACCAGGACCTGAAACTTATTCTCCTGCATTGGATGGCATTGACATGAATCGGTATGCATCAACACTCCTTTGGGTGGGCCATACAGTGGCTAAGAGGGATATTGCACGTCACTGGAAGGCAGAGACCCCACAATCGAATGCAGAGTGGAAGAGTGGCATGGACTGGTGCCTGATCAAACAGCAACCAGTTTACAAGGCCTTAGAAACATGGGAAAATATGGGGTGCATGGGCGGCTTACAGAGGCATCATTATTGCTAACAGACATTCCAGTACCAAGAGCCTTGATAACGAAATTTGGATCTACACGGGACTGGGGCTACAGTCATGATATGTTGTATAAATCTACAAGTACTGGTGGGGATGGGTGTGAGAGTGAGGAGGTTGGGGATCTGGAGTGCAACGCTTCCATTGTTCTGGTTTTATGTTGTCATCATATGCAAAGCTTAATAAAAAAAAGTGTTGAAAGAATTAAAGACAAAGCATTAACCTTTGATGTAAAATAGGAGAAATAAAGAGATATCCTTTGAACGATTTTAACACTGAAAACGGAGGATCAGATCCAGCTTCCACACCTGACCAAATTGTTTGCTCCTAGGCAAATCTCTCTTGTGTACAATTTAGTGGACTATAATACAGCTCCATATATAACAAGAATCTAGGCCACATATAAGGTGCCCATGGAAAATGACTCACATGTGGCTTTTACCTGCCACTCACGTTCTAAGCTAATGCGCCATGAATTAAAGACAAAGCAATAACCTTTGTAGTAGTGTAGAACAGGAGAAATAAAGTGATGCCCATCCAGTGGCAGAATTACGCAATGTGAAAGCAGAAAACCTGGGATCAATTCCGACTTCCCCACTGGACAAAATTGTGCGATTTTAGGCAAATCTTTCTCTTGTGTTTGATGTAATAGATTATAATGTTGCTCCATGTACATTAAGAAACTATGCCACGTATATGGTGCTCATGACAATTGACTTCCCTCATAGTTCTTTAATAGCATTGTTTTTCAGGGCAGTAATTAGAGAAATGTTTCTAAGTTCATACAAAATTCAAGCTATCACTTTTAATAAATGGCTGTCAAGACAGTGATATAATCTGAAATATTCTGGTGAAAGGTTTCCGTATCTTAACGAAATGCGCTTTTTGAATTGTGAAGTGACTGCATATTTTGTTGCATGAATTACTTGACAGTTTCAGGACTCCCTGTTAATTTGTTAGCTCACCCATTTCTAAAGTAGCTAGTGTTGGAATGCAAGGCGAGGCCTGAGTGACTGTAATAGTACCGTTGGGCCCTGCCTTTGGCGTCAGAAACATTTCCTTGTAATCAAGCTTCTTGCCAAGCACATGTGGCATCACAGGGGAAACATTTTGTCCAACGATAAGACGCAGGGTGAATTCTGGCTGGGGTAGTAGTAACTACCAAGAGCTGGAATTAAGACCTGGATACAGTCAACTCCTCTTCACCAGCAATCTCTGTCTGGCTTCTTTCTTCGTCTTTCAATCAGAGTGCAGTGGGTGCTCCAGTTCCAACTGAAGGCAATGCACAGGTAGGCTAAGGCAGGCGTAGGGGCTCAGGAACGAAAAAAACAGCATTATGGCTGCTCACATTTTTAAATGGTGTGAAACCAAAGATGGGTGAGCCACTGAAAGCTCGAGCCAGATGGATGGCTCTGGCTTAGTTCGACATCTTCTTGGGCCCTCGAGCCAAACATAAGCCGAGATTTCATGTGGCTTCTGTCTGCCCCAAGCTAACCTCGTGCACCGAGATTTGAAGAACAAGCATTAAAAATGCAATAGGTCTCGCATTCACACGATTTTGAGCTATTGGCATTGTAAATGACAATGCCTTCTATTTATGTTTTGGGTTTTAAAACATAAATACAAGGCATTGTTATTTACAATACTAATAGCTTAAAAAATGCAATGAACCTCACCATCTATACCAACAGAAAGGGCACTTCAGGTATATCAGGTCAAAGAGCAAACACCCCAACTGGCGCAGATGAAAGCACCTCAGAATACTGAACGGACAGCAACTTCACCTCAAAGCTGACATCGTTAGTCGCAAATTGAAGGAACGCGTGCACTGGCGGTATTTCACCTCAATGGAAGAAACAGGAGTTGTCAATAAAACGCACAAACAGCAGCTGCTCTTCACACAGTTGTGCTGGTGCTTTTATTGGCAGCGCTGGCAGGGGCAATAGGTGGTGCAATCTGCAGTGGCCTCCTGACGAGGGCCCTGATACTTATTGTTTTTACAAAGTAAGCAGTGTCCAACTGTGATATTGAACAAGCTGCGCCCTACTGTCAAACTGCATATTCTAAGCTCTACTGCACAACACTCGCGCTGCTGCCCTCGGCTCTGCAGTAAAGCTGGAAACCCCTCCTACCCTTCGCGTAGCCATTCCATGAGAGGGGGGACCTGACAAACTTCGATTATCCCATTAACCCTGCGGGCCGTTCCTGTCCTTCCAACAGGTTATAAAGAGGGGATGGCGGCTGTCCACAGCTAAGCAAAACCTAAAACACAAGGAAAGAGACGCACAAAGAAAATACACACGCACATTAACACAGGACACACAGTAACACAGCACACACAGACATTCGCATGGAGAAACTTACAGAAACCGACTAGCGCAGTGACAGAATCACATGCCCGCGCACACATACAAACAAACACACAAACGTATGCACAGAAAACACAGACAAACAGAAACATAGTACACACATGCACATACAGACATTCGTATAGTGAAACTCACAGAAACAGGCCGGCACACCACACACACAGGCACTCACAGACAAGCGCTGAAACTGCGAAACTCCAACATCTTGATCACAACCGGACAGAATAGTGACAAACATTTATCACAAGTACAGTAGCCTAACAACAGACTTCATAAAGTGTTTCTGGCTGTGCCCCAGCCCACCTGACATCTCCCAACACCAGCCCACGTGAGAATCTTACATAATCCATCTGAAATCCCCTGCATAGAAGGGGCCTCCGCACCAAACATTGGCCAGCCACCACCGCGCTTTGAACCTTTGAAAGAGCCATGGTCAAAGAGAATCAAATTCGCCATATTTTAAATGTACCCCCAACCTCTTTGGTCGTTTAGCCCTTTGCCAAGGTGGCGGCACAGGCGGATGGTAATGCATATGCAAATTTTCACGGAGGGGCTGCCCACTTTATGCTTCACTGGCTCCAATGAGAAGCAAGAACAGGCCTTAACGTACAACACCTAAGAGAAATTGACGTGCCGCCAGGCCGGTGTGTGATGGAGCCAGACCGGGCCCTGGAGGACTGTGGCTGCGGGGGCGGCGATGGAGAGGGCATGCAGATTTACTTCTGACGTTGATCTGGACCCGTCCCCACACGCTTGATTCACAGTTTGGGGGGCACTCTTCTGTGGCGAATGATCCCCGCTTAATTTGGCAGCGATTAGGAGGGCTGGTGGCTCTAAAACGCTCATCAACTCGTAATTGCTGTTGTTTTAAATAATGAATATTAAGGGAAGCTGGGGTTCATAAAACTGCAAATAATTATGCATTTTTTCCTCTTCATTTCCCCCCTTCTCATCTGCCGGTCCTTCTGAAAACATAAGGTTTTCGCTCAGAGGCGGAAGGCGTTGTGGCTCTTGCATACCTGTTGGATGCGAAATGTATTTAAGCTTCATGCAAAGAAACTAAGCAAACGCAAGACTACAACAGCTAAAACTAGGTGTACTAAGCCCAAATACACTGGGACATGGACGCTGGGGCAGGCAGCCATGGACGCTGGGACAGGAAGCCATGGACACTGGGACAGGGAGATAGGGACACTGGGATGGGGATATATGGACACTGGGGCAGGAAGACACGGACACTGGGGCAGGAAGACACATACACTGGGGCAGGAGGACACGGACACTGGAGCAGGAAGACATGGACAGTGGTGCAGAAAGAAACATACACTAGCCAGGAAGACACAGACACAAGTGCAGGAAGATACAGGCACTGCGCGAAATAGGAAAAACAAGTTGTTTTTTGTTGTTGCTTTTTTAAGTCGCTGATTACTTTTACCATGTGATGCTGGGGTTTGTTGTCTGTCTTTGATGATCTGCTAACCAGGGCGCAACATGCGCTAGCATCACTATTGCACCGACACAAACAATCGTTCTTCGGAAACTTGACAGATGTTCGCAGGCTCAATCGGCCCTGAGAAGGGTAGTAATACGGTAGGGTGTTTTATTACGAGTGTCACGGAGACGGCGTGAAAAATTAAGAGCCACGGGCAGTAAGCTGCGGCGGGTCAATAAAGCTCACTGAGTCATTGTGCAGACAATCAACAGCGAGACCGAGGTACTGGGAGAGCCATAAACCGCTGAAGGGCAAATCAATACAGATATAGGAAGGACACTGCCCCGCTCGACTCCCACACACCACTGCCTCCCCAGCAAAGGACCCGAATTCACGTCGCCTCTACTGGCGGCTTCACCCGGTCAAGGCCCTGCGCCCAACCCTGAAACCCTGTTTTCAAGGCTAGTTGTCACCATACACGCGCCGCACGACATCTGACCCTAAGAAGCACAACAATGAGTCAGTATGGGGGACATATTGAGGGAAGACACTTTAAGACACAAAAGATGGACTTCTGAATGGTGTTTGGGCAGATGAAGCGGTGGGCTCCACAGCTCTTATCAGGCATCAAATGCTAGGTTTCTTTTGGTTGACAGCAGCTCTAAATCCCAAACGAACCAACCTCTACACGCGGAAAGGTTACCCTGAATCACACACGTTAAGTATATTTTTACACCAGGAAGACAGTATTGTTTAATTATGGCCTCGAAATTAATAGCGGTGACAGGTTAAATGGCAGCATTTTATCGCCGCGTTTTGAAGGTATTCAACCTTCTTCAAAGGTCCACATTTTAAAAACAAGCCCTCGCCATTGCGGAAAGGCAGCTGCTTGTTCAGAAACATGATTCCCCACTACACGCCCCCTAGAGATAAGAAATTGCTTCACGACAGCCGTGAAGCAGACAATCCAGTCAGGATGGACTGGAAGAAAAGGAGAAAGGGCAGTGACCAAGAAGCATCCTTTTCAATGGGAAGCCAGCGTTTAGCATAAACGCTGACGCGCCCCACTGAAAATGATGGGCGGGGCTTCAAGTCCACTTCTGAAATCTCCTTATCCATAATATGTTTCGCAGAGCGCGCAATGCATGCGCGCTGCAACGCTGGGCGAGACCTAAAAAGCATTAGCGGTTGACCGGAAAAGATACTCATTCAGGGGCTGAACTGCACAATGTGCAACAAGAAAACCAATGATCAATCACAGCTGCCATGCTTGCCACTCATGTGATCATAGGCAAGCATTTTATTCCACCAAGCCTCTGTTTTTCTTTATCACCACACATTAGAGCAACTTCATATAGGTGAGTTCAGGAAGTTTGCTGTTTAAAAACTGCTTGTGTTTGATTTAATAGACTGCAATGTTTCTAATTTATAATAAGAATCTGGGCCATTTTTTAAGCTATACATGACCAATGATCTGCCTCTTAGTTTACAAATGCTATTGTAGCGGTAGAAGGAGAGTTCAGAATTGTTTACATTTTTACAAAACATCATTTTTAATAAACCCTTCTCCAGGCAATTATGTAATGTGATGTAGTAAACTGAAACACTTTCATGTGCTAAATAGATATGCATCTTTGAATACTGAAGACACATTATCATATTCTAACACCAATATTTGTTGCATGATTTACTTGACAAACATTTCCAGGGCTCAGCTCCTGCACAGGTTCTTAGAGCCAAACCAGATCCTTTGCTCTGCTCTGGCTCGACTCTCCCATTTCATTTCGCCCATCGCTTTATACAATGAATGTGATCTTCTGGCTTCCTGACACGCTGCATTTTGGGAGAATCACAGAGTGGACATTTTTCTATGTTCTTCCTGATGATTTCTTCCCGGCTTTTGGCACTGAGCATGCTCGTAAAAATCACAGTGCAGAAGCGAGACAGTCTTGAAGCAGTTTCACAGCCTTGCTTACAGCAGTTCTAGAACTGAAAAACATTTTACTCTGGTAACCCATAAATTGAGGGGGTCATGCTGTGGAAACAAAAATGGAGTGGAGTCACAAGGGGTGGAGTCATGGAAAGAAGTCTGACCTGACAGTCAAATTATACTTTAAAAAAAATCCTGCAAAAAAGAGTTTGGCAACAAGGAGAAATATGACAGTAAATCTGTTCTGGCTTAAATGGTTGCAAACACTGCTTTTTAAAATATCCTATAGGTTTAAGGCACCTGCTACAGAGATCCTTTTGTGCCCAGTAAATATCAGGTAATAAAATGAATGGTAAGATAACTGTGGTGGTTAATGCATTTGCTGGATAGATCGGTGTTATGTCTAATCACAGTTTTTACTCAATGTAGCATAGAGGGTTAATGTGTCTCCTGCAAAGCACATGGTGTAACATGCAGATGACAGAATTTTATTTGATGTAGATAAGTAAGTGGATTACTGCTTTTATTACAGAGATCCTTTTGTTATTTGCAGTTCATAAATTGCAATCCTTATAATGTTGCATAGTGAGGTATGAATGACAATGTTTGACTTCTACACCTTGTAATCCTCATTCAGGGCCCCTAGGATTATGCAATTTTGCGGGTGTGATGTTATCCGCATGATTATGGATTTGCTGCATTTGCCAAATAATCAATCGTCTGCTGCAGATTTCAACAAAAACATTGTGTCAAGCTCAAACAAGTACTAAAAGCACATTGACGTTGCTGAGCAGTGGAAGGCCTTTTGCAAATCTTTACAGGTCACCTTTCCGTTGCTTACTCCTGTAGTTGAGTGTCAAAACGATTACTAATGAGATGAAACCTTTCCCCAGATTGTGTTAACGTGTAAAAATTCCAGAATAATGAGGTAATACTTATGTCGGGCTTATGATCCAACGGCAGATATCCTCAGGAGCGAAGACAGAGCCCTCACTCACCTCTAGAGTATAGCCATGTCCAGCCAATCAATGGTCAACAGAACACATGCTGATACCCCGAAGGAGAGAAGAGACGACTCGGGACCACCAAGGAGAAGGAGCAGCGGTACCTGCGGGGGGAAAGAACGTGAACTTGGAATACTTGTTCCCAGCACTGCAGTATAACAAGAAAACAATAAAAAAGAAAACAAAGAGACTAAGGTTAATTAAAGTTCTACTACCACAGTGTACTAGGCCAGGGATAACAAGACAGGTTCTGTACACTCCAAAACTCACCGTTTTTTGAGAGAGTGATCCAAATGAAGAGAGGTCTCTTAAGTTCAGGATGAAACAACCAAAAAACAGTCCTCACATAGGTGTGTGTTTAAACAATATAGTATCTAACGATGGGCATACGTCTGCCAAGGAAGGAGGAACAAAGTAGCCCTAACAGCAGAGGGGAAAGTTCCAGAGCTTAGCGAATATTCAGTGGTAGACGCATTACTGTTCAACAAACAAACAATTGTTGCCAGCTGGAAGATAACCGTCTCTTAATGATTGAAGCTGGGTAAAAAAAAAAAAGAACTGAGAGCGGCTTACTGCAACTTACATAAA
Source organism: Triturus cristatus (assembly GCF_964204655.1). Taxonomy (NCBI): domain Eukaryota; kingdom Metazoa; phylum Chordata; class Amphibia; order Caudata; family Salamandridae; genus Triturus; species Triturus cristatus. Next base: position 671,378,466 of record NC_140585.1, read on the forward strand.
AATAACTGTTGACTGCGCTTCCTCGCACTCCACAGTAAGAAGAGGAAGTACACCAATAGATTCCGTTGTGATATTTGAATAAACAAAATTCTTCACAAGCATTCTCGAAACACATTAATTCCATCCAGGCAGGATAGAGGCAATCATGACAGCGCGTCCTCGTGCTGTGAAAAAAGGGCAAGTAGGCAGTGCGTCCTCACGCTGAGAGAAGGGCAAACAGGCAGCGCGTCCTCGCGCTGAGAACAAGGCACTCAGTCAGCGCGTTCTTGCACTGATAACAAGGCAAGCAGGCAGCGCATCGTCGCGCAGAAAACAGGATACACATGCGGCTGTCCGTCACGCTGAATTCAAAGGCTTTTGAGTTGGGAGCGGTAATCAGAAACCCGTACGCTCTGAGTCCAGGGGAAGGACCCCGAAGCGGGTCTAAGGCGCAATGTCAGCAGACAAAATCAGATGAGGGGATCTCAGCTGTCAGAGAAGTCCGGCAAGGAAAGAATCCAAACGGGGAGGCGTGGTCCACTAGAAAGGAAGTTAGCCAAGCACTCAAGAACGTAGGCGGGCTTCTTTTGAAGCAGTGAGGTCAGCTGATACTCCCTGGTGCAGCATGGGATTGCACACAATCTGATCACCCGCCCAGTTCCTTATGGGAGATGTAGTGCAGTTCTAGGCATAAGGGTCAAGAGCAGGAACCCTGACGCGTAACAACTTACACTAAATGTGCTGCATAATTTGCCTTTCCTTGACGCATAATTTAAACAACCCTTTGATCCGCCTCTTTCACATTGCCAATGCCCTCAATGTCTTATGTATCACATCCTGTACATTCATTCACGCACTTGTATGATTTATTGTCACAGTATAATGTGTGCATGTGATGTAAAGCCCTCTAAAACCTACATTGTGATGAGTAGCGCTATAAAAGACTTAAATAAAAAAAACTGTGGTATTTACATTGTTGTTTGTGTAAATATTCGTACAGACCAATACATCTGACATTCTTACAGTGCATGTATATTTCTTGTATATTTCTTTTATACTGGGATTGAACAAAATCAAAAGCTAGTTTCGAAATTGTAGTTTTCCCTAAGTACTTGTGAAGTGATGGTTGTGTGCCTTTGTTCCCCCTTCATTGCTCTGTTAGGATCCAGATAACTCCCATCCAGGTTCATACTGGAATAAAAGGAGGGCAGATGGCACTTTAAATTCGTTCTTTGTTTTGGGCCCAACTGGAATGTGAAAGAAGAGAGCCCCCTCACCACCTGCAAGTTGCTGCTGATAAGGGAAAGCAGACAATGTGCAGATGCTAGATAATGTCACATTGTTAGATAAATATACGGGGACAAGTTTTTCATTTGTTACTGGGGCCCAACGCGATCATTTACATCGCGGTTATTACAACGCAAGTTGTTACAACGCAAGTTGTTACAACAACTTGCGCTAGAGGCATGGACTTAGGAATAGTATGATTTACTATTCCAACTCCAGTGTGTGTAACTGTAGGGAAGGTGTTGGAATAGTACATTATACTATTCCTTAGTTTAGAGCGCTATCCAGCGCAAGTCGTTGTAATGACTTGCGTTGTAATGACCGCGATGTAAATGTATCGCGGTGTAACGACCGCGTTGTAAAGGTCGTTTGCCGTTCACTGCAAATGTAGCATTGATGAGTATCCTATGTTTCCTAGGCACAAGGAATTCCAACAAACAGGGTGTGCCACCCCACTTAGAGCTCTGTTTTGGGGTGTGTTTGTCACACTTGGTGAGTGCACATGAAGGTGTTGTGTACTGCTAGAAAGATGCCAGTCCAAGGCACTATGCAAATATTAATCACCACATACACCATGATGTATCTCAAACACTAACTACCTAAGGGCCTGATTTGTCGTTTGTCAGACAGGAATTTAATCCATCAGGACGACAGAGTAAAGTACTCTGTCGCCCTAAGGGAGCACCCGCACGCCAAATTTAGAGATGTACGCCAGTCCAGGAGATATCTCTTGCATTTATAGGATTCTTCGTCACTGAGGTTTCTGTAAATGCATTGAACGTTTGACAGACGGCTCTGTCAACATGACTCAGCCCGACATCAAACTTTCAACTTTTATTTTATTTTCAAAAAGAAAACCCAAAAGCAGGATTTTCTTTTTGAAAATATTTTAATTTCTCCCATGGCGTGGAAGTGAGAATAATGGTGGATTTATACCTCATGTGAGGCATTATGGGAATATATTCCCTGTCCCCGATGGCCACTTTGAACATGGGGTACTATACCGACAATTCAGGTGTGATGGTGAAATCTTTAACAAATAGGACAAACATGAAACAGTAGCAAAGTACCCACTACCATGACACAGAATTTTTAAGAAAGTAGCAGACTCTTTGAACAAGATCTAGATATAAGTAAATCTGCTACCAAAATAACTTAACTTAGTAGGCAGGTCGCAATCAAGGGGAAATATTGTCCTGTTAAATACCCTTTTGGGTGAAAGTTCGCTTTAAAAATTAATATGTTATATTATGTTATGTAAATGGCCACGGATGGCTAACAAAGCAGTGTCAAACCATGACCAAGTTCAACTCCCTCTAAATCTCCAGTGTGCTTAGAGAGTTAATTCCCACAAGGTTACTTTTTTCTGGTGAATGAGCACTGCCCCTTCTTAATGAATGACTAATCACCCCTTGGATTCAGCACCTAATACATCCATTATGATTTTGCGGGGCTCTTGCAAAATAAGAGTACTCGTTCCTGGAAGCCATAACCACCTGTAAAATTAGAATGTTCTTTTCTGAACACCATACCCAAGCTCAACCTCTCCAATATCCTGGGTACTCTAAATGCAGTTCTACACTTTATGGTACATTTTGCTTACTACATTTTGCTTTCACACCATCCGCATGCTCCAAAGAATCTTCAGATGGATCCCCATCAACACTAGAAAAACCGTCACTCAAGCCCTCGTCACCAGCTGGCTGGACTACGGAAACGCACTCTACACCGGAATCACCAACCAACTCCTCAAGAGACTATGCAGAACTCAGCAGCCGCACCTATCCTCAACCTCCCCAAATGGACCCACATCAAACCCCCTCCCCTGGCTCCCCGTCCAGACACTTAAATAATTTCTTATTTGCAGAAATTTGTGGTGTAGAGTGTGAGGTACTGTCACCTACACAACTGAGAAAGAAATACTAATGATTTTTGTAGTTGTCTAACATTGATTGATGTTGGCAGAACCTAATTGTGCAAACAGGGGAAGCTGCATTGATTAGGGGGATTTCACACAGGTCGAGATCTCACTTGCAAATGAGGATTTTCTGTTTGGCTGATAAAAGTCAGAAGTCTAAAACCCTTAATATTCTAATTGTTGAATTGCTATTGTTTTCCTTTAGAAAAGCAAACATGAACTGATATATGTTTGGTTTTGTTAGAAAGTTTTCGTGGTTTGTGTTAATCTGAGAGAAACTGTAAGGGAGGGTGAATTGCTGCCAGGAGCGAGATCCCACCACGACACAGTGAACCTTATTGGGATTGGTCGGTTGGTGTGCTTTCGAGCTGGGATTGGTTGGTGACGTGAAGGTGCTGCGCTGTGACAGGTCAAAGATCTGTGAATGCTGCATTGAGATTTGAGAACAGGATTTTGAGAAATAACTGAAACAGGATTAGAAGGAGAAAATTAACGTTTATGGAATAGAATCATAACATTGAACTGTGAATTGTTATTTTTACAGATTTTTTGAAAAAAATGACATTTTTTAAAGAACTTACAAGTTTTGTGAGATGAGATGTTACAGTTCCAATATGGAAAGGTGAAGAGACACCTTCCGAGGGTATGCCTGTACATTTTATGTTTACTCAGGTGGGATTAGATACCTGTTTGTGGCTTCGTCAAAGGTGTAGGTTTACTGAGAAAGAGGGTCCGTTGAGGTTCCCAAAAGATGGGAGTTTCAAAAATAAGAATTATTGATAAATTAAGACAAAATTATGTGAAATTAAACCACCACCTACACCTGTACAATTCGAAACTTCAAGCATGTTGAAAAAAGCAGCGAAAGACAAAGAGAGATACCAAAAAATGACAAAGACAGCATTGCGTAATTATGTAGATGCTCGATGGGATGAGGAACAGCGTAGCTGGAGGAAAGCTATAGTAAAGGGTACTAGGTTATATATAGCAAATTCTACTGAAATTCCAGAGAAGAAGAAAAATACAAATGAAAAAGATAAAGAGGCAGAAAATTAGACAACTAGTGATTCAGGAGATGATATATTAGAAGAAATGTTAGCTGCTTGACCCCCAACTTATGCAGCCACAGTTGACAGTTCTGGAAGTACTGCCACAGTAAGCAGTACAGTTGCGACTGCTCCTATGGACACGAGAAAAGTACAATTTGAGAGACCACTACAAGTGTTGCAGATCGTCCCACCACAAGTTGATCACAGACAGATTGTTCCACCACCTGTGGTAAATCCACCTGCTATTCCTGTGTCGATACAAGCACCACAAGTAGCGACTGTACAGACAATGCCTAGACCAGTTGCAAATGCTCAAGAGAATATTAATTTGTCTCCAGAGACACAAAGAGCTGCAGGAGGGTTACCTGTGACAGGATTGGTCCCGACTTCTTAAAATTCACAGATTGTTGTATGGAGACCACCTCAGACAGTTCAAGCACTAGGAGATGAGGCAAGAATTGTCTTTATGACACCAATAACCAAAGAGGAAACTAACCTGTTCAAAGATGGAATTTTTCCACCATTGTTTGAGGAAGCTGTGGGTATTAAAAAGACAGAAGGCTCAATGCAAATGACTAGCCCAAAAGCTGAGAAAGAGAGGGTATTAAATACCCCAAGATTAAAAATTTAACTGGAGGAAATTATTACGGGATATTTTGAATTAGAATATTTGAGTATTATCAAGAAAAAGAAGTGATTTACCTATGTAAAGAAAGTACAAGACGAGCAGCAACTACACATTAGAAACAAGCTGAATTGGCTCAGAAATATGATGTGGAAAATCCAAAGACCTCTCCTTACCAGAACAATTTTATGGTACATTTAAATGATGTTGTAATTGAACACGTGTCCTGCAGGAACTCGAATGTATAGTATCAAATTAATAAAATGCAATAATAGAGTGATTTTGAAAATCTTCAGAAAAATTTGAAAAAAAATGGGCAAAGAAAAGAAACAGCCAAAATTAAGAAACAAGCATAAGGAGTCAGAAGATGGGGGGGGGGGCGTTTCTGCTTATCTACTTAGGGAAGTAGTGGGAGGAGTGTATGTACATGTGCCTTGGAGTGGAGGTGATCTTACAACATTTATGAACAATTTACCAAAATTGAGAGACAAACCTTTGCAGTGAAACACACAAGTTGAATGATTTGTGAAAATGTCAAAGGTGTTGTAGTCTGATTTGAATGCATTATTTGAGATTGTTATGCCTAGTGATTTGTGGGCTGAGTGTAAGACTATGATACAATGGCCACAAGATGAGCCACCGAGAGATAAAAGCACAAATGCACCATTTTCCATAGTTATGGAAAAATATGAGGCAGTGATTACTTACCTGAAAGGCAGAGTATCTCCAAAAGACTTAGGGCCTAATTACAGTCTTGACGGACAAGGTTACTTAGTCACAAACATGACGGATATCCCATCTGCCGTATTAGATGTTCCATACGATATAACACAATTGCAAAACGGCGTACTGGATATCTGTCATGTTTGTGACAGAGTAACCTTTCCCGCCAGGATCGTAGTCAGGCCCTTAGGTTGGATGAAAATTAATCGAACCACACAGGAAGCAGAGAAAACAATTCATGAGCATTATGAATGTTTATTGCAGGTGCTGAAACAGCACAGTGGAAGAAAACACCCTGAAGACATGGGAATTTTTGTCTCACAGTTTAGGATTGAGACCAGAGATTAGTTCCCATATAATGCAAAGTGTAATATGTTGGCAGAATAAGTCACTAGATAAGATCCTGCGATATGCACAATATTGCAGTGATGAATTAGAATGAAGCAGAAAAAGATTAAAGAGAAATTTATGTTGGCACAGACAAAATTGCCTCTGGTAGCGTTTCAGAACACTTCTTCTGCAGGAAATCCAGGAGGCATTCAAGGTGTTGTTGTTCCACAGACTGGTTCCCAGGGAAATTCTGGAGGTTTTGGCATTTCACAAAGTAGAGGTAGAGGAATACCTATTGACCCAGGTTCAGGAATGGAGGTTTCAGCATTGAAGAAAATGACTCCTTGTCACACCTGTCACAAGGTTCGGCATTGGAAACAGGAATGAAGGTTTACTCCGGATAATATAACTGGAAATGTGCAAATGCAGAGAGGAGTATAGATGCAAAATATGTCAGTACAAATGCAGGTGCCACACAAAAACAGGTTTCGATGATACAGGTTCCGCAGACTCAGATGACCCCCCAAATATGGTAAACTCAAAATGTAATGTAAATCAGATGCCTAAGGCAGACTCAAATTCTTTTCAGAATGTGAACCAAAATTCCCACATGCAGGTCAGAGTGCTTTTCAACAATTACTTGTTTTCGAGTGTGATAGCTCAGGCTCAGACACCTCTCTATGGCGGAGCCTGAGAGGGGAGGAAGATTGCATGCCTGGTGCAGTCATAGAGGTAAACCAGAGTGGGCCATTTATAGAAGGTGAAGTAAATGGCCAACCCGTATCTTTTATTAAAGATACTGGTGCTACCAGATCCACTGTTAGAACTGTGGAAGTCCCAGACCTATCCCTCTCTACAAAGAAGATCCAAGTTGTAGGAGTTTCAAATAGACAGATTATGAATCTAATTTCAGAAAAGGTCCCTGTAAAAATAGGCTCATTTGAGGAAAATCATCAATTTGTCATTTGCGACACGAGTCTTGTAAATTTGTTGGGAAGTAACTTGTTGTGCAAGTGAAATTGCACAATCTATTGCACACAGGATGGTGTGGAACTCCAAACAAATGATAATGACGTGGGATTCAAAATGATTCAACAACAGACAGCTGTAGGTTTATTCCCACTAATGACAATTGAAGAATTACCTGTTGACTTGGGAGAAACTATGAATGACTTTGCATTAATTAAAGTAGTAGAACCAGTTCAGGTTACTGTAAAGGCAAATGCGGTGTTTCCAAGAACCCAACCATACGATCTGTCCCCAGAGGCAACTGCAGGAATTACTCCTGTAACAGAAGACATGATATAGAATGGAATTGTGAGGGAACTAATTGGAAGTCCATGTAACTCTCCAATCATGGGATTACTGAATAAAAATGTGAAATATTAGATTGTGCAGGACCTGAGAAAAATTAATGAGATGGTTGTCCCATGTTGTCCCTTGGTATTCTTCTTAGTGCTATTTCATGAAAATAGTCAGTTCCTCTTTTCGTTCGTGTTTCAGGAGAGAGTTTTGACAGTGCTGAGTATACAGAGAGTCCAAAAAGGTTCAACCAGATCTTGAAAAATAATCTGGAGTCTATACAGATACCTTATAGATCAGTACTACTTTAGTATATCGATGACTTGATTGTGGCATCAGAGACACAATAAGCTTGTAAGCAAGATACCATTACTTTGTTAAATCATCCGAGCTAGATGAGAATGGACGTAAAGTATCCCCAGGAATGCTGCAGTACTGTCAAAAAGAGCTTCAATATCTGGGACACATAATTGAAAAAAGAGCTAGAAAGGTGTCACCAGAGAAAGTAGAAGCAATTCTTCAGATGAATCCACCTCAAACACAGAACTCAGAATGCTTCTAGGAATGGTTAGCTACTGCAGACAGTGGAAACCCAAAGTTTCCTTAGTGGCGAAACTGTCACTGAGGGTGACACACAGAGATGTGTCTAATCCGCTTCAATGGGACAATAAATAATTGAAAGCCTTCCTAGAGTTGAAAGAACACCTTTGTCGTGCACCAGCACTGGGAATGCCAGATTACAGTAAAGAGTTTTTTATTCTTCAGTGAGAGGGAGGGCTGGGCTCTCTCAGTGCTGACGCAAGTGCATGGAGATGCTCCAAAACCTGTGGCATATTTTTCAACAACCCTTGATCCTGTCGCCACAGGTCAGCCAAGCAGTCTTAAAGCCGCTGCTGCAATAAGCACTAGTCTGGAAAAGAGTGAAAGGTTATCCAGTAACTGTATTGGTTTCTCACTCTTTGGTGCTTCTGTTGACAAGAACGAAAACACAGCACATGACACTTAACAGGTTAACCAACTATGAGCAGAGGATTTTATCCTCTGAGAATATCATCATAAAGAGATTTCAGATTTTGAACCCTGCAGCTTTAATGCCTGTAAATGATGATGTTTGTGATTTTTTTCTGACCTGTTGTTGGCTATTTTATGACTCTGGGCACTTTACCAATGCTGATCAGTGCTAAAGTGCATATGCTCTCCCTATTATAAATTGATGTATGGATTAGTGATTCCATGATTGGCTGGTTTGGTTTACCTGTCAGACCCTAGTACAGTGCACCAGGAGTGCCCAGGGCTTGTAAATCTAAATGCTGCTGGTGGGCTTGCAGCACCGGTTGTGCCACCCACAGAAGCAGCTTTGTAAAATGTGTCTAAGGCCTGCCATTGCAGAGCCTGTGTGCAGTGTCGCACTGCCATGTCGACTGGGTAAGTGCACCCACTTACCAGTCCCTAAACCTTCCCTTTGCTTCATCTCATTCACCCCTATGGTAGGCCCAAGGGCAGGGTGCATTGTAAGTATAAGGTAGGACAAGCCCTGATGTGTGTGGCATGTCATAATAGTGAATTACAGCCATTTTCGTTTTTCACTATTGCAAGGCTACCTGTTCTCCATAGGCCAGAATGGGCAGTTTGATTATTACATTTTATAATCCTAAACTGACTCAGGGAACATGGTAGAAATTCGGGTTTAGTATGCCTGAACTCAGAATGATAAAATACATCTTTTAGTGAAGTTGGTTTTAACATTCTGTGTTTGAAAATACCACTTTTAGAAAGGAGGTATTTTCTTGTCTAACCATCCAAACCTGCCATTGCTAGGCTGTGCATTCCTTGTCTGGAGTTTGAGTGACAGGGGCTGGGGAATTCCAGGGGGCTGGGGAATTCCCGGAGACAGGGTGAGTCAGCACAGGGCTGAATAAAGAGATCTGCATCTAGATGGGAGGGAGGAGTTGCACCTGGGACCTGAATAGGACAGTGCCTGCCCCTCACAGTGCTGGCTCCACCCCCTGTGGTGCGTCTGATGTCTCTGCCTTGCACTGTGAAAGGAGAGAAGGAATCATGTCAACAAAGTGCTCCAGGGCTGTGCTTTCCCTCCACAATGCTGGCTCCACCTCCTGTGGGGCGTTTGATGTTTCTGCCCTGCACTGTGAAAGGAAAGAAGGAGTCATGTAAACAGAGTGCTCCAGAACTGGTTTAGACTGGGCAGAGGCCTCTCTGCCTTCAGAGAACAAAGGGCTTTGGGGTATAAATATTGGGACCCAGACCCAAGAACTTTAGATCACTTCTGGGAACAAGACAAACATTTTGCCAAGGAGAAGAACCAAGGAAGCTGCAGGAGTTTGGACTGCCCCTCTGCCAGTGTGCTGTTTGCTGGGTTGGCCTGCAGTGGTGTCTTCATTGCCAAGGAAAGGAGAAGGAACTTTTCAAAGGACTTTCATCATCTTACAGAATATTTCTCCAAGGGCTTGAACTTGAGCTTGCCTCCGGCTGAAGTCTCAGGGACAAAAGACTTCACCACCAGCTCTCCTCTGAATTTCCTTGCTGGGAATTCTATCTGCAGAAGCCTGCGTGTCGCTAGGAGCTGGAAGCGCGACGCAACGAGAAGAAGCGTGTCGCCGCCGCAGCTGTAGTCGTTGCATCGCCAGGGAAGTGTGCTGCCACCGCATCTCCCAGGAAGCGTGTCTTCGTCGAAGCTGTCTGCTGTTGCATCACCGGAGAAGCGTGACGCCATCGAGATTGTAACCATCGCATCGCTGGAGAAGCGTGTTGCAGGCCCTGTCGCGGCTCCAAAGTACAGAGTCGTCGCAAGGCTGCCAGGGCGTGAACGCATCGCCGTCGCATCAAGGGCGCCATCTTCTCGCATTGCACCAGGATTGTTGCATCGAATCGAGGCGCCATCTTGCGCATCGCAACCTAGGCATCACCCCCGCACCGGTAAGGATCACGACGCATCCCCTACTCTGCGCAAGCATTGAGACGCGACGCATCATCTCCCCCGGAGCACGGAACCGACGCATCTCCCTCTGCGAGCCTTTTGTTTATTTTGCGTTACGCATCCAGGTACTTTTGTGAGAACTGTGTCGCATTTATCATCAACTTGAACTAAATAACTTTCATCATCTTTAAACCAATCTTAAGTACAGTATTGTAGATTTTTGTCGTTTGTGGTCTTGTGTTAAGTCTATATAAAGCATACTTATTTTTATAAAACCTGTGTGGTGTCCATCTGTAGTGTTTTCACTGTATTACTGTCTGTCACGGGGTCATCACGGAGGAAGAACGGGGTGGAGACATTAACGATTGTTCGTTTCCATCCCGGCCACAGGACGCCTACGGTCCCTTTAACTCAGACTGGAGTCTCCCGGGGGCGGGGTTCACTGATCAAAGGCCAGCAGCAACGGGCCAATCAACGAGTGGGCTGGCAAATAAAGGAAGTCCGGAAGAACACAGCGAGGCAAAAACCGGTGGAGGAGTCGGAGCTGGAGAGAGGAAGATCGAGTCGGAGAGAGGAGACGGTGAGAGAGGAAGGAGATCGAGAGAAGACGGAGGAGCAGGAGAGAGCGGAGCCGAGAGGATAGAGGTGCCAGGAGGCCAACGACAACGCTACTCGCCCCGCCACGTTTCAGGAGGAGCGTGGCTGGGAAAGGTACAGGATCGCGTCTTACGTTTTTCTTTTACACGGGGAGGAACCGGGTAGCCTGGTTGGGGAGGTCATGGGGCTGTGTGAGTGTGGATTCCTTTTGTTTTACCTTTTCCCCCTCACACTTAGTCTTTCTACGACACCACTTCCACATTTTTAAACACAAAGGTGTGGTGGTAGCTCCAGATGATCCTTCACCCCCTACCCCCTTGCAAACCCTGTACAGCAGAATACCCATCTCACCCGTGTGTTCTCGTGTTTGTTGTTTCCTTTCCCCTCCCTTTGGAACCTCGGACGGGAATCACACCACCGGGAGGAAGAGTCGCACGCAGGATTTACAAAGTGGGAAAAATCCAACCCCCTCTTATACTTTGGAGTAAAGACTGTTCAGCCTAATAAACTGAAAGAAACCTACCTCAAACTGGTGTACCGCAGCTCATTGCTTCCTCCCCCCTTTTTGTACTATCCCACACTGTCTTTGTTCACAAATGCTTAACACACTGCCTCTGAGATAAGCCTGTCTGCTCGTGCCAAGCTACCAAGGGAGTGAGCAGGGGTTATCTAGGAGTGTAATCCCCTTATCCTGACTTAGAAGCAAGGGTCCCTATTTGGACAAAGGTGTATACCATTGCCAACTAGAGAGCCCCAGTTCTAACATCATGGATTTTTGCACTAAGCCTAGACCAGATATAAAGGATGAACCCCTGAAAGAGCTAGATCATGCAATTTTTGTAGATGGCTCATGCTTACGAAACAACGAAGGCACATTGAGAGAACATGATGTATGTACAATAAACAATGATGTTGAGGCTTCATGGCTTCAAGGGGTTAACTCAGCACAAGTTGCTGAATGTATTGCCCTTGCAAGAGCATGCAGTTTAACTGTTCAAATGAGAGTGCACAATATTTACAGATAGTCAGCATGGCATTGGTGTTGTCCATGATTTTGGGCATTATAGTCACAGAGAGGTTTTATAGATTCATCTGGGACACCCATAAGGAATGGGGTGCAGGTGAGGGATTTATTTGGTGCTCTCCAATTGCCAGCTGAAATTGCAGTTATTAAGGGCCTCATGTAGGTAGCGTACCAGTTACCACTTCTTAAATACCGAGCCGTACCGACTCGGTATTTAAGAAGTGGTAACTCGTATGTAGGTAATGAGTCGGTAATTTTTACCGATTCGTTACTAGTCGGTGATTACCGAATCGGTATTTACCGATTCGGTAATGAGGCATACCTTCCCATTGATGGGAAGGTATGCCTCATTACCGAATCGGTAAATACCGATTCGGTAATGGGGGGAACACATACAAGGGTGGCAGGGTGTCACATTGACACCCTGTTGCACCCCTGTTTCGGCCATGTGTGCACATGTGGCACACATACATGCCCTAAGGGCATGTATGTATGCCACATTGCACACAGCTACGCGCGTAAAAATGCATTTACACATACATTCATTATTTACCACCAACTATAAGTTGGTGGTAAATACCGACTCATAAACACACACACACACTCCCCCTACATCTCGATGTTGCTTTCGGAATTTACCGAATCGGTAAAATTACCGATTCGGAAAAGTTACCGATTCGGTAACATTACCGATTCGGTATTATTACCGAATCGGTAATTTTACCGATTCGGTAAATTCCGAATTCCCCCTACATACCAATGGCCAAAATACCGGTCGGTAACGGTATTATTACTGAAAATCGGCCGTTACCGACCGGTATTTGGCTTCCTACATGAGGCCCTAAATGTGCAGCTCATCAAAGTGGAAAGGGCTACATAGGCATGGGAAACAGGTATGCTGATTCAGTAGCATGTTAGTGTGCTTTGTTGTCCTGCACATTTAATGGAACTTTCACATATGAGTCTGAGGAAGGCACTTATTTTGCGATATTGATGAAAGTGGCTGATACTGGGATGAGTTGAAGAGAGTACAAGAAAATGTTTCAGATCAGAACAACAGAGTTTGATTAGAGGAGATTGTGCGAAAAATACAAATGATATTTGGATCTCTGCAGTGCTTAATTTGAGCCTGAGTTTTCTGGTGCTCGCCACCAGCATTTAATTGTGAACATCAGCACTGATGACAGCCTACGACATGGTGGTGCTGTCTGTGTAATTTAGAGATGAGCAGAAGAACAGCTGTTTATGAATTCAATTTACATTGAAAATGATTCATTCCTGCTGCTCAAGCCATTCTTATAGCTTTGGGGGCATAGAATAGTCTGAATTATGACACTTTTAGGAGTTAATAGTTGCATAGTGTGAGAAGTTGGAAGTTGGCCTGGTATATGATGCTCACTAGTTAAAGTGATCACCTTGTACCATGCCAAGCAACCCTTATGGTGTGGTTGTAAGTCAACCTTTTCGGACTAGCTGCCCTAGTGGTAGCGTAGGCTAAGCAGTCTTTGAGGCTAAACTCGTGAAGCGTTTTAAGCCAGCTGTTTTACCAAATGCAACCCCCTTTTATACCAATGAAAGGACACCACACAGATATATATTCAAAATATATATGTATTTATTTCTCAAAGTAACCCCTAGTCTCTTTATGAGCACAGGAGCACAAATCGTCAAACAAGATTACAGTAGAATACACAGAAGTTGCACTTTATATGGATAGGCCCTGGTGGCCACTCGAACCATAAACTAAAATAGTGGTATAAGTACCACGAACAGAAAAGGGAAAAGGCCTAGGGCCTCTAGAATCGCTGGGCCTACAAGGAGCTAACTTCAGTTAGTGACCAGGAGGTCCACGGGTGGCGTGTGCAGAGCAAATAGTCACACGCGTGCTCCCATAGGTTTCAATGGGTGCGTAAAAAGTACAAAGTTACTGCAAAGAGGATCTTCCGGATGGACTAGGAACTCAAGATTTGGAACACAGGCACTAGAGATGTAATACTACACTTGGGCACAGGTGTGCCAGCTTTACCTCACCCACAGGAAGCAGGTGCATAGGCCTCGAAGTGCGTCGGGTTTCTTCTATCTGTTCCGTGGAGCCTGAAGACAAAGATGCTGCAGGCGGTCGGTCCGGGAGAGATGCAGTGGATCCAAGAGTGGATCAGAGATGTTGAAGACCTGTAAGCAGAGGGGACAGTGTTCACAGTCACTAGCCAGTGACCAGCGTGGCACCAGGTGGGTACCAGGCAATGTCGGGTGCAAACAGGAAGAAAGGTGTAGCTTGTCTCTGCAGCCACGTGGTCCCTGGAGGTCGACGACGTCCAGGAGTCGGTTCACGAGCGGTTCCACGCAGGCTCTCGCTGTCGGCGGTGTCGGCGACTTGATCGAAGCAAACAAGCCTTGGCAAAAGCAATTGTTGGAGGAGATGAAATAAGCTGATGGTTCTGACCAGCAAGGTCAGAAGGACTGCTCCTTTGGAGGGGAGCAAGGGCCAGTCTGGAGCAACCAGACCAGCGGTGTATTTTGTGAAGTTCGTCGCCAAGATGGCTACTAGCCAGCGGGCCAGCAACCGGTTAGGCGCGTCGAGTGGCAAAATGCAGAAGGGCCCCACGCAGATTGTGGAGATGCTGGAGGGCTCACCTTTGGTGCAGATGCTGCTCGGGTGTTGGGCTTCTCAGATCCCAAAGCACAACTTGGAGGGAGCCTCGGTTGTTGCACTTGTCAGCTTGTCGTGGTCGTTTCAAGATGGCTGGCTCCACGTGTCTCGGTGCCTCCACGGGTCTCTTCTTTTCAGGGACTGTGGATCGGGCGGTGAGAGGTCTGGAGGTCCAGGTCTTGTCAGTCTCTGGGCTCGGGCTCCGGCGGGAGGCGGCGGCAAAGCAGACGTTGATTCGCTGGATGGTGCTTGCGTTAGCAAGGTGGTCACTCCCTGACCACAGGGGAGATTTCCTTCAGTCTTCTGTGCAGCAGAATGTCGAAGTTCCCGTCTTCTTCTTAGTTTCAAGTTGATTCCAGGATGTCTGAAGTCTTAGAACACAGCTCCTACCTTTAAGCGGATTCTAGGGGCCGGACTACCTGCTAGGTCCCTCCCTATGGGTGGGACCAGGAAGGGGGGTGGTTACACCCCCAATCCTTTGTCCAGCTCGCCCCAGGCCCGGGACTGGTGTGTCCCAGGACCGGTTTGAACTGGCATATGCACCGAGGCTCCTTTTGAGCCACAGGCATGTCTGGTTTCTTTCAAGCCCTACCTGACCAATACACAAAATCCTGTCTGGGGTGGTGCATGCACCTCCCCTGGCAGGAAACCCTTTGTCCACACCTCCCAAGCTGGAAGGACTCCCAGCAGCAGGAGGGCAGACTTGTGTCTGTGGTGGCAGCATCCATTTTGTGGAGCTGAGGCTATGTCTGATTTTACCAGGGTTTCAGGTACTGTACATGTCGTGTCCCTCTAGAAGGGTGGAATGCTAACCCCGTCGCCAGAATTGGCGAGGGGTTAGTATTCCAATTCGTATGATACCTTACTCGACATGTTTTGATAAAGCCAAACCAAAGATAGGATTTAACCGCGAGGTTCATAATGCACTTAAGAGTATATGGTATGACGATATCTGGAAACAGTAGAAGGAAGTTGTTCCGACCACTGCAGACAGGCTCAGCTCATGCCAGAGCACCATCTCACATGGAACCAAGCACTCTGCCTTCAGGATTGTTAAGGCCTGCCATAGGAGTGACTTATAGGTTACCAGGTGTCCCCTTTAAGGTTAGGTATAGGTATACTACACCTAAGTAAGAGGTGATTACACCAACTTACCCCAGCTGAGTGATCAGCCAGTTGTGTCAAATTGTTAGGCCAAGCCTGGGGTGGCATAATACATGCTTCAGCCCCTGGCAGGCCTTGGGTACACCAATGCCCTGGGTACTTAGTGTACACTGGTACAGGGGCTGACAGGGTGATCCACTTCCAATTAGTTATGCACCTAGGGTGCATAGTTTTAATTTAGTAGAGAGAACAGCAGGCTGGGGGTCTGATTGGCAGGCCCACAGCCTCAATATGTCAAAAACCAGTGAAGCAAAAAGCAAAAATTTGGGGTGACCATAGGATAGCAGACCCTACTCTCCTACACAACCCCCCCCCCCCAAACGCTGGGACATTAAACTAGCCTTGACCAGTCTCGTCTTCATGTCCTAAGTGGAAGTACCTGGAGAGACCATCTGCATTCCCATGGTCAGTACCTGGCCGGTGCTCCACTGTAAAGTCCATCCCCTGTAGGGAAATGGACCACCTAAGCAGTTTGGGGTTTTCACCCTTCATCTGATTTAGCCATAAGAGGGGCTTATGGTCGGTCTGAATCTTGAAGTGAGTGCCAAACAAGTATGGCCTCAGCTTCTTCAGGGCCCACACCACAGCAAAGGCCTCCCTCTCAACAGCTGACCAATTCTTCTCTCTGGGGTTCAACCTTCTGCTAATAAAAGCAATGGGTTGGTCTTGACCATCTACATTAAGTTGTGACAGCACAGCTCCCACACCCAACTCAGAAGCATCTGTTTGGACAATAAACTCTTTGGAGTAGTCAGGACTTTTCAGGATAGGTGCAGAGCACATGGCCTCCTTCAGGTCATCAAATGCCTTTTGACAGCTTACTGTCCACTGAACCTTTTTGGGCATCTTCTTGGATGTCAGATCATTAAGAGGAGTCACAATGGACCCATAGTTCTTAACAAACTTCCTGTAGTACCCAGTCAAGCCCAAGAAAGCTCGAACTTGAGTCTGGGTGGTTGGAGGGGACTAGTCCTTGATGGATTGTATCTTACTCTCCAGTGGTTGAACTTGGCCTCCACCTACAAGGTGGCCCAAATATACAACCTTACTCTGCCCTATCTGGCACTTAGTAGCCTTGATAGTGAGGCCTGCCCTTTGCAGAGCCTCAAGAGCCTTCTTCAGGTGGATCAGGTGATCCTCCCAGGTGGAGCTAAAGACAGCAATGTCATCAAGATATGCTGCGCAAAAGTCATCCAACCCAGTAAGGACTTGGTTCACCAGCCTTTGGAAGGTGGCAGGTGCATTCTTCAGACCAAAGGGCATCACCACAAACTGGTAGTGCCCACCTGGGGTTGAGAATGCTGTTTTGGCCTTAGACTCCTCAGCTAATCTGATTTGCCAATAGCCAGCTGTTAAGTCAAATGTGCTCAAAAACTTAGCAGAAGCTAGTTTGTCTATGAGCTCATCTGCCCTTGGAATAGGGTGTGCATCTGTCCTGGTGACAGCATTGAGTCCTCTGTAATCCACACAGAACCTCATCTCTCTCTTGCCATCTTTGGTGTGAGGTTTGGGGACCAGAACCACTGGGCTAGCCCAGGGGCTCTCTGAGGGTTCAATGACACCTAATTCCAGCATTTTATGTACCTCAGCCTTTATACAGTCCCTGACGTGGTCAGGTTGTCTGTAAAGCTTGTTCTTTACAGGCAGACTGTCACCAGTGTCCACCACATGGGTACACCAGTCAGTTTGACTAGGTATTAAGGAAAACATATGTGAAAATGATTGTAGAACCTGTCTACATTCAGTCTGCTGATGGGCAGTGAGGTTGCCTCCAAGGGTCACTCCTTCAACTGAGCCATCTTCAGGGTTCTGAGACAACAGGTCTGGGAGAGGGTCACTCTCTTCCTCCTGTCCCTCATCTGTAGCCATGAGCAAGCCCATGTCTGCACTGTCAACATATGCTTTAAGCCTGTTAACATGGAGTACCCTGTGGGGACTACTGGGAGTTCCTAGGTCCACCAAGTAGGTGACCTCTCCCTTCTTTTCTAGGATTGTATGGGGTCCAGACCATTTTTCTTGGAGTGCTGCTGGGGCCACTGGCTCCAACACCCATACCTTCTGTCCTGGCTGAAACTCAACCAAGACAGCCTTTTGGTCATGCCAAGCTTTCTGTAAGGCCTGGCTTGCCTCAAGGTTTTTGGATGCCTTCTCCATATACTCAGCCATCCTGGAGCGGAGACCAAGTACATAGTCCACTATGTCTTGCTTAGGCTTTTTGAGAGGTAACTCCCATCCTTCCTTCACTAAACACAGTGGGCCTCTTACAGGGTGCCCAAACAACAATTCAAAGGGGCTGTAGCCAACTCCTTTTTGTGGGACCTCTCTGTAAGCAAACAGAAGGCAGGGTAGAAGGATGTCCCATCTTCGCCTGAGCTTTTCAGGTAATCCTTTGATCATACCCTTTAGGGTCTTGTTGAATCTCTCAACAAGCCCATTGCATTGTGGGTGATAAGGGGTGGTGAACTTGTAGTTGACACCACATTCCTTCCACATAGCTGTCAAGTATCCTGACATAAAGTTGGTACCTCTGTCGGATACTACCTCCTTAGGAAACCCCACTCTGGAGAATACTCCCAGCAGGGCCCTGGCCACAACAGGTGCTGTAGTGGTCCTAAGGGGAATTGCCTCTGGATACCTGGTGGCATGATCCACTACCACCAGTATAAATCTGTGCCCAGATGCAGTGGGAGGATCCATGGGACCCACTATGTCTATTCCCACTCTTTCAAAGGGGACCCCCACCACAGGTAGTGGTATTAGGGGGGCCTTTGTTGTGCCACCTGATTTGCCACTGGCTTGGCAGGTCACACAGGAGCGACAAAACTCCTTTGTATCTTCATTCATATGAGGCCAGTGAAAGTGAGGGACAAGCCTGTCCCAAGTCTTATTCTGGCCTAAGTGTCCTGCTAAAGGAATATCATGGGCCAAGGTAAGAAGGAAGCCCCTAAATTGCAGAGGTATAACCAACCTCCTGGTGGCACCAGGCTTGGGGTCTCTAGCCTCTGAATAAAGGAGCCCTTCATCCCAATACACTTTATGGGTACCTTGAGCATTCCCAGCAGCCTCAGCAGCAGCCAGCTGTCTGAGGGGTTCAAGAGAGGGACAGGATAACTGAGCCTGCCTCAAGTCAGCCCTTGAAGGTCCCCCTGTCCCCAGAAACTCAACCTGATCAGGTTCAAGCTCTTCAGGGACAGTTCCTTCAGGGTCCTCTAGATAAGCTTCCTGGGAAGGCTGATCATCACTCTGAGGCAGGGGGGAAGGCACAGCCTTGACCCTCCTGTTCTTCTTCTTGGTAGGTGCTTGGTCCATTGTTCCAGGATCCAAGACCTGAGGTTCAGTGAGGCACTTTTTGGCCTGTGACCTGGTCACAGCAAGGACATGTGATGATATACCTAACATCTCTGCATGAGTCCTGTACTCCACTTCTGACCATAGAGAACTCTCTAGGTCATTGCCCAACAAACATTCTACTGGGAGGTCTGCACTAACCACAACCCTTTTGAGGCCAGTTACCCCTCCCCATGAGAAGTTAACAACTGCCACACTATGTGAAGTAGTGGCATTGCTGGCATTGGTCACCAGGTAATTCTCACCTGGTATGTACTGTCCAGGGTCCACAAAGCCTGGTGTCACCATGGTGACACTGGCACATGTGTCCCTGTAGGCTTGAGCCACTTTTTCATTTATTAAAGGAGTCTGTCTGTACTTGCCCAGGTTACTAGGGCTCACAGTCAGGGACAAATCAATGTCCCCATCACAGATCAAGACTGCCTGTGTCAGGGTTCTGTCTAAGTCAGAATCTCCTTCAGTTCCCATAGTGATTCCCACTACACCCTTTGTCTGGGGACCAACACTGCTAACAGTAGTACTGGGAGCAGGTGCCTTAGGGGCAACAGTGTTGGGGGCTCCACCCTTTTTGCAATCACTAGTCCAGTGAGTTGTATTTTTGCAATGATTGCACCAGGGTTTCTTTTGACCTTCTTTCTTCTTTTTGGACTGTTGGGACCCACCCTCCTTAGCAGTAGTTTGGGGCCCTGTTGAAGACTTCTGGTCTTTAGGTTTCTGATCTCCACCCTTTTGGTCTGTTTTCTTCTGATCACCCCCTTGGCCCTGGTTCTGGTTCTTTTGCTTTAGCCTGGTTCTGACCCATTTGTCTGCCTTCTTTCCCAATTCTTGGGGAGAGGTCAGATCAGAGTCAACCAAGTGTTTTTTTTTTTTTTTTTTTTTTTTTTGAAAAACCTTTATTGACATTGCAAATAAGACAAGTATGGGCCTACAACCCTCGGGGCCGGCCGCTAAGCAGTGAAAGTAACAGCAAACAGATTTTAATCACATGCAGCACCTCGGGAAGCAGATTCTCCATGCTAGTATTCTCTTGTCCACCGAACAGCCCAAGAGGGAAACCAGGATATAAAAGGTTTTCATTTTACAATAAGGGATAGAAGGATCAGGTGCCAATCAGGTTCTCAGCAGCGAAAAATGGCAGGCAGAATAATGAACGTCAACAATAAATAGCAATCTATCAAGTCAATGGCGCTGAAACAGGAGGTTCAGGATGTGGAGGAATATCACGAGCCGTTTGCGCCTGCAGTCTCCTGCCCTAGGACCCAGAAAACCCCACGGAAATGAGGCACAAATGAAAAACAATGATTGGCCACGAAGGACACCTACCGCACTGACCCCAGAAAAGAAGACAAAGAATAAGAGAAGAAAAAGGAGGCCATAGAAAGAAAGTAAAGGACTAAAGAAGCCCCTCCCCCAACCCCCCACCCTGCACCTCTGCAGATGACTACGGCCCCCCCCCCGCAGTGTGCCTGTCGCCCCAGAACCAGACCCGAAATATAGAAGAAACAGAGAAAAAGGGGAAAGAGAGGAAACCCCCCCTAACAGAAAAAGGGGAGAGAGTAATAATAAACTGGAGGAGGGCCTTCAACCATGCCCCCGGCTTCTCCCTCCCGCACAATATATTCCTCCCCAGCGCAAACAGTAAACAGCAAAAAATTCGGCCATATCTAAGAGAAATGGGGGGCATTATGCACCGGCTACACTATTAGTTACGTCGTGAAAGCACACAACCCCCAAGCCCGCCCGCCTATTAATTGACCACCTCTGAAGGATCAGCCTTATCCTTGGCCACTCTTTGCGAATCCACCAATGCATACCCATCGACCCACCATCATGTCCAGAGTTACAAGGAAGAGGAGCATCCAGAGAAGACTAGGAAGGGACACACACATGTGGGGAGGACGTTTCGGAACACCCACACAGTCATCGTCATGGAAGATCACCTTTCCCAATACTGCCCCAGGGCCTGCGCCGCACACAAGGTCCAGGAAGGAGGAATCAGCCAGAGCAGGCGACCGTTGCGTGAAGATTGCCTGGGTCGCCGGAGGCCGCGCATGGGACAAAGTCACCACCGTCTGCTCAAGTCCAAAACCTCCGGAACAGACCGACCCCACAGCCAGCCGACCACACGCTGCCACAGTGTCCAAAGTTCCCATCTGTCCCTTATTCACAGAGGCGGTCACGGCACTTTCCTCCTGTGGAAGGTGAGACAGAGCCTTATGTACCTGGGGACAGGCAGACCGCAACTGTTCCGACGCTGACGCAATACCATCAAGCTTCCTCCCCAATACCCGGGCGCCGTGAACCAGGGTGGAATGAAGGGCTCCGAGAGCATCGAGAAGGTCACCGTACCCCAGCACGGTCCCCCGCGCTCGCTCCGCTACGCTCCTTTGCGCCACACACTCCCAATCTTGCTGTGACCCAGTGTACAGGATGATAGAGTCCATCCCATCAAGATGGCCGCAGGGCAGGGCCACCCCAGATGGGGACCGGGTCTCAGGCACAGGCGCAGCAAGTTCCATGTCCCTGCAAACAAGGGTCCGGAGGCAGGCAAAATGTGTATCCAGTGTGTGGCCACAGGTAACAGTTGTTCTCCCCCTGGGCCAGTGTCCGCGAAAACCGGGAGCAGCCCGCGCAAATCGGGACGAGCCACAGGCCGCGTCCGATCAGTTCACTGGCGAGGGTCCAGGCGATCGCCGATAAACCCCTGGAATCGTCACCCCGGGTATGCACCCGTCACGCTACGCTCGGTGATAGGAGCGACCACTGCGAGATTCAGGCCAATATTCGCGCCGCTTCGGTATTCCGACTCCACCCGGTCACCAATGGCCGCTGTTGTTGAACTGCCGCCCGGCCATGTTGTCCACCCGAGGTCCCGGTTCCAGGGCTGCACAGGCCGCAAACTTCAAATGAACATTTCTCGGGCGGTACCGCCGCTAGAAGCTTCGGGATCACACGATCGGTTGCCGCTCTCAATCATCAACACGGGCATGTAGCGCAGGCTGAGGATCACATGCAGGATATCTGTGCGGGATGTGGAGGTTCACGGAGCCGGGAGCCTACGCTGCCGTCCCGGTCGCCATCTTGGCTCCTCCTCGAGTCAACCAAGTGTTGATGCAGTTGCTGGTTTTGACAGTTATTTAAAATCTGTTCTCTCATCATCAAATTTACAATCCTGTAAAATCAGATACCTTACTTCCCAGCAACCAACCCTCCAAAGCCTTAGTGGCACATTCAACATATTCAGACAGTCCTGAGTCTGTGTCTTTTGGGTGTCTCTGTACATTAACCTGTACTGTTCAGTGGTTAAGCCTAACCCATCTACCAGAACACTCTTCAGGACTCTGTAATTTCTGACATCCTCTTCTCTAACAGTGAGGAGTCTGTCTCTGCCTCTTCCTTCAAAGGAGAGCCAGAGGATTGCTGCCCACTGGTCTTCAGGAACCTGCTGTACTTTGCAGGCTCTCTCAAGAGCAGTTATCCATTTGTGGATGTCATCCCCACTTTTGTAGGGGGGCACAACCTTAGACAGGTTCCTATTATCAAAGACCCTATCTTTGTCCTTAGGGACAATGCTGCCACCAGTGGGTATAGACCCACTCTCTCTAGGTTGCCTAGCCTTGTTCAGTTTTTCTTCCATCAGGGCTACTTCTAGCTCCTGCTTCCTGATCCTCAGCTGGGCTTCCTGCATTCTGGCCTCATGTTCCCTCCTCTGAGGGGTGGTCATCCTTTTCCTGGAGTGACCTTGAGAGCCTCTAGAGCCATGAGAAGCATTGGAGTCACCTGAGCGATTCCTTTGCCTCCCAAGCCCTGTGTTAAGTCCACTGGGGAGATCCAAAGGGGTAAACCCACTGTCAGTCCCCAATAGCCTTAGTTTAGCTGGGCCAAGTATAACACTTGGCACTGGGCTAGTTCTCCCTTCATCATCACTACTTTCTGTTTCAGCACCTTTATCACTCTCATCCTCTGTGGTATTATTGCCATCTAAGGGGTGACTATTGGAACTGGGTACCTCTGTAGCATCTTCAGAAGGGGGGCCTCCTGTTCCTGTCCCTAAGGGGGCTAACTGGGAAGCTTTCTTGAGCTCTCTCTGATTCTCATCATTTTGCAAGAGTTCTCTGAGCTCAGCAGAGGTAGGGTTCTTGGGCTGTTTAAGGCCTCTAAGAGTTGCCAAATGCCTGAGCTCATTCTGATTAAGGGTAGCAAAGATGGATGGTGCCCTCTGGGGGTCACTCTCAACAGAGATGGGTACAGTGGACCCCTCTGCCCCAGCCATTGCTCTTAAGTGTGGGTGGATGTGTTGCAATCTACCTACACTTGGGTTTACCTACTAAACCTATCTAGTAGTTGTAGTCAGGGTGTGCTACTCCCTTTGCTCTACAACAACTAAGTTCAGTAGAACTTATGTATATCTAATCTTGTTTTATATGTACCTATAGGTACCTATGTGATCTTTCAATTGGTAACCAAGAGATTACAATGGTAAAACACAGCAAGCTCAAATCCAACCGCTGCTCACCAATGTGAGAAGTTGGCCTGGTATATGATGCTCACTAGTTAAAGTGATCACCTTGTACAATGCCAAGCAACCCTTATGGTGTGGTTGTAAGTCAACCTTTTCGGACTAGCTGCCCTAGTGGTAGCGTAGGCTAAGCAGTCTTTGAGGCTAAACTCGTGAAGCGTGTTAAGCCAGCTGTTTTACCAAATGCAACCCCCTTTTATACCAATGAAAGGACACCACACAGATATATATTCAAAATATATATGTATTCATTTCTCAAAGTAACCCCTAGTCTCTTTATGAGCACAGGAGCACAAATCGTCAAACAAGATTACAGTAGAATACACAGAAGTTGCACTTTATATGGATAGGCCCTGGTGGCCACTCGAACCATATACTAAAATAGTGGTATAAGTACCACGAACAGAAAAGGGAAAAGGCCTAGGGCCTCTATAATCGCTGGGCCTACAAGGAGCTAACTTCAGTTAGTGACCAGGAGGTCCACGGGTGGCGTGTGCAGAGCAAATAGTCACACGCGTGCTCCCATAGGTTTCAATGGGTGCGTAAAAAGTACAAAGTTACTGCAAAGAGGATCTTCCGGATGGACTAGGAACTCAAGATTTGGAACACAGGCACTAGAGATGTAATACTATACTTGGGCACAGGTGTGCCAGCTTTACCTCACCCACAGGAAGCGGGTGCATAGGCCTCGAAGTGCGTCGGGTTTCTTCTATCTGTTCCGTGGAGCCTGAAGACAAAGATGCTGCAGGCGGTCGGTCCGGGAGAGATGCAGTGGATCCAAGAGTGGATCGGAGATGTTGAAGACCTGTAAGCAGAGGGGACAGTGTTCACAGTCACTAGCCAGTGACCAGCGTGGCACCAGGTGGGTACCAGGCAATGTCGGGTGCAAACAGGAAGAAAGGTGTAGCTTGTCTCTGCAGCCACGTGGTCCCTAGAGGTCGACGACGTCCAGGAGTCGGTTCACGAGCTGTCCCACGCAGGCTCTCGCTGTCGGCGGTGTCGGCGACTTGATCGAAGCAAACAAGCCTTGGCAAAAGCAATTGTTGGAGGAGATGAAATAAGCTGATGGTTCTGACCAGCAAGGTCAGAAGGACTGCTCCTTTGGAGGGGAGCAAGGGCCAGTCTGGAGCAACCAGACCAGTGGTGTATTTTGTGAAGTTCGTCGCCAAGATGGCTACTAGCCAGCGGGCCAGCAACCGGTTAGGCGCGTCGAGTGGCAAAATGCAGAAGGGCCCCACGCAGATTGTGGAGATGCTGGAGGGCTCACCTTTGGTGCAGATGCTGCTCGGGTGTTGGGCTTCTCAGATCCCAAAGCACAACTTGGAGGGAGCCTCGGTTGTTGCACTTGTCAGCTTGTCGTGGTCGTTTCAAGATGGCTGGCTCCACGTGTCTCGGTGCCTCCACGGGTCTCCTCTTTTCAGGGACTGTGGATCGGGCGGTGAGAGGTCTGGAGGTCCAGGTCTTGTCAGTCTCTGGGCTCGGGCTCCGGCAGGAGGCGGCGGCAAAGCAGACGTTGATTCGCTGGATGGTGCTTGCGTTAGCAAGGTGGTCACTCCCTGACCACAGGGGAGATTTCCTTCAGTCTTCTGTGCAGCAGAATGTCGAAGTTCCCGTCTTCTTCTTAGTTTCAAGTTGATTCCAGGATGTCTGAAGTCTTAGGACACAGCTCCTACCTTTAAGCGGATTCTAGGGGCCGGACTACCTGCTAGGTCCCTCCCTATGGGTGGGACCAGGAAGGGGGGTGGTTACACCCCCAATCCTTTGTCCAGCTCGCCCCAGGCCCGGGACTGGTGTGCCCCAGGACCGGTTTGAACTGGCATATGCACCGAGGCTCCTTGTGAGCCACAGGCATGTCTGGTTTCTTTCAAGCCCTACCTGACCAATACACAAAATCCTGTCTGGGGTGGTGCATGCACCTCCCCTGGCAGGAAACCCTTTGTCCACACCTCCCAAACTGGAAGGACTCCCAGCAGCAGGAGGGCAGACTTGTGTCTGTGGTGGCAGCATCCATTTTGTGGAGCTGAGGCTATGTCTGATTTTAGGTACTGTACATGTCGTGTCCCTCTAGAAGGGTGGAATGCTAACCCCGTTGCCAGAATTGGCGAGGGGTTAGTATTCCAATTCGTATGACACCTTACTCGACATGTTTTGATAAAGCCAAACCAAAGATAGCATTTAACCGCGAGGTTCATAATGCACTTAAGAGTATATGGTATGACGATATCTGGAAACAGTAGAAGGAAGTTGTTCCGACCACTGCAGACAGGCTCAGCTCATGCCAGAGCACCATCTCACATGGAACCAAGCACTCTGCCTTCAGGATTGTTAAGGCCTGCCATAGGAGTGACTTATAGGTTACCAGGTGTCCCCTTTAAGGTTAGGTATAGGTATACTACACCTAAGTAAGAGGTGATTACACCAACTTACCCCAGCTGAGTGATCAGCCAGTTGTGTCAAATTGTTAGGCCAAGCCTGGGGTGGCATAATACATGCTTCAGCCCCTGGCAGGCCTTGGGTACACCAATGCCCTGGGTACCTAGTGTACACTGGTACAGGGGCTGACAGGGTGATCCACTTCCAATTGGTTATGCACCTAGGGTGCATAGTTTTAATTTAGTAGAGAGAACAGCAGGCTGGGGGTCTGATTGGCAGGCCCACAGCCTCAATATGTCAAAAACCAGTGAAGCAAAAAGCAAAAATTTGGGGTGACCATAGGATAGCAGACCCTACTCTCCTACACATAGTTATTGGCGTTGGCAGCGCTGGAAGGGGCAAAGAGTGGTTTGGCCTCCTGACGAGGGCCCTGGCCCATATATTTCATTACAAATTAAGCACTGAATGTCTGTTGATGAAAGGGCAGTGTTACCTGATAGTTTGTTGTTTCCAATGGTTCGATATTTGCAGAGATACACTCACTTAGGTAGGGAGGCAATGACTGGACTGTTCCACCAGAGTCGTTTCGATACCAGATTCAGGATGTTAGCAGAAGAACACATGTTATACTGCGACATATAGGGACTTTAGGCGGTTCTTTCTACAGGATGCCTATGGACGTTATTGAAATGCCTGTTTGTAATTGGCTGAGATATTTCTTAGTCATAGTATGTGTCTTCTTGAGATAGTAGAAGCAGAGACTCCTCCCTTCGGAGCCTCGGACGGGAATCACACCACCGGGAGGAAGAGTCGCACGCAGGATTTACAAAGTGGGAAGAATCCAACCCCCTCTTATACTTTGGAGTAAAGACTGTTCAGCCTAATAAACAGAAAGAAACCTACCTCAAACTGGTGCACCGCAGCTCATTGCTTCCTCCCCCCCCCCTTTTGTACTATCCCACACTGTCTTTGTTCACAAATGCCTAACACACTGCCTCTGGGATAAGCCTGTCTGCTCGTGCCAAGCTACCAAGGGAGTGAGCAGGGGTTATCTAGGAGTGTAATCCCCTTATCCTGACTTAGAAGCAAGGGTCCCTATTTGGACAAAGGTGTATACCATTGCCAACTAGAGAGCCCCAGTTCTAACATCATGGATTTTTGCACTAAGCCTAGACCTGATATAAAGGATGAACCCCTGAAAGAGCTAGATCATGCAATTTTTGTAGATGGCTCATGCTTACGAAACAACGAAGGCACATTGAGAGAACATGATGTATGTACAATAAACAATGATGTTGAGGCTTCATGGCTTCAAGGGGTTAACTCAGCACAAGTTGCTGAATGTATTGCCCTTACAAGAGCATGCAGTTTAACTGTTCAAATAAGAGTGCACAATATTTACAGATAGTCAGCATGGCATTGGTGTTGTCCATGATTTTGGGCATTATAGTCACAGAGAGGTTTTATGGATTCATCTGGGACACCCATAAGGAATGGGGTGCAGGTAAGGGATTTATTTGGTGCTCTCCAATTGCCAGCTGAAATTGCAGTTATTAAATGTGCAGCTCATCAAAGTGGAAAGGGCTACATAGGCATGGGAAACAGGTATGCTGATTCAGTAGCATGTTAGTGTGCTTTGTTGTCCTGCACATTTAATGGAACTTTCACATATGAGTCTGAGAAAGGCACTTATTTTGTGATATTGATGAAAGTGGGATGAGTTGAAGAGAGTACAAGAAAATGATTCAGATCAGAACAACAGAGTTTGATTAGAGGAGATTGTGCGAAAAATACAAATGATATTTGGATCTCTACAGTGCTTAATTTGAGCCTGAGTTTTCTGGTGCTCGCCACCAGCATTTAATTGTGAACATCAGCACTGATGACAGCCTACCACATGGTGGTGCTGTCTGTGTAATTTAGAGATGAGAAGAAGAACAGCTGTTTATTAATTCAATTTACATTGAAAATGATTCATTCCTGCTGCTCAAGCCATTCTTATAGCTTTGGGGGCATAGAATAGTCTGAATTATGACACTTGTAGGAGTTAATAGTTGCATAGTTATTGGCGTTGGCAGCGCTGGAAGGGGCAAAGAGTGGTTTGGCCTCCTGACGAGGGCCCTTGCCCATATATTTCATTACAAATTAAGCACTGAATGTCTGTTGATGAAAGGGCAGTGTTACCTGATAGTTTGTTGTTTCCAATGGTTCGATATTTGCATAGATACACTCACTTAGGTAGGGAGGCAATGACTGGACTGTTCCACCAGAGTCGTTTCGATACCAGATTCAGGATGTTAGCAGAAGAACACATGTTATACTGCGACATATAGGGACTTTAGGCGGTTCTTTCTACAGGATGCCTATGGACGTTATTGAAATGCCTGTTTGTAATGGGCTGAGATATTTCTTAGTCATAGTATGTGTCTTCTTGAGATAGGTGAAAGCCTACCCCACCAGAAGAAATGACAGTCTCACAGTAGCAAAACAATTATGAGAATTGATACCCAGGTATGTAATGCCTGTCTCTTTGGGGTCGGGTAGGGGAATCCATTACAACAATGAAGTCCTGTAGATGATTTGCACAGCATTACAGACTGAGCAAAGATTGAATTGCAGTTATCGGCCTGAAGCCTCTGGTATAGTCGAACAGATGAACAGGACTATCAAGTCTCGTTTAGCAAAGGTTTGTGCTTCTACCTCACTGAAATGGCCAAATGCTTTACCATTAGTCCTGATGAGTATTCAAAGTATTCCTGATAGAAAGACTAGTCTTTCACCCCATGAAGTATTGATGGAAAGTGCGATGAAATTACCTGCTGTTCCTGCAAATGCACTGTTGAACATCAAAACCTCAATCCTTGTGATTGGGTGGTGATCAGGAAGCACATTCAGAGGAACTGTCTAGAGCAAAGGTGAAAGGCCCCTTTGAGGTCCTTCTAGTGATCAATACTGCTGTGAAGTGTGGAGAATTCCAAACTGGAAGCATGTGTCACACACCAAGAAGGTGAGAAATCCCAAAGAAGAAATTGTGCTTTGTCTCCCAAAGCCAACAGCATTGGTGACTGCACCATCAAAAGTGTAAAACTGTGTGGAGAAGTGGTACGAGGATCCCAACAGCAGCAAGGAAATGAAAAGGGTGAAGAACTGCAACAAATCACACCAATTCAAGTACCTGTTGTTGCACCGAGTGGCATTGATGTCTTTAACAAAGTAGAAGCAGAGACTGATCCTCAATTTAGAAACATGACTGAAACAACAACAGAACAGCAGGAAGATCCGGGAGAAGGCATAAGCACTGGAAGGAGAAGAGTCACCCATGAAGTGGAATGGCCACAGACTCGTAATCAAGGAAGACTGAAATAGAGTTTTTCAGCTGATTGAATTCCAATCACAATATCAGAAGAAACAGAGACAAGTGACGAAAGTGATTCTGGAGAAAATCAACAAAATCTGAGAAGATCAAAAAGAGTAAGAGTATATTTTCTGAGGTATTCAGCACCTGAGTGGACTTACTATCTAAATGAAGCATTAAATGTCTCAATTGATGATCTGTGTGAGATGTGAGATCTGAACTATTTTGAACCTCGTGATACCACCAAAATAAGCACTGCTGGAAAAGATAGTTGACAAAAACGAACTGTACATTTACAAAGAGACTGTTTTAATGTAAATGATGAAAATACAAAAACAAAAAGAGTGACACTGATTGATTTGTTATTTTGTATTTTAATTTTAGAGAAGATCAACCTAGGCCAGAGTGTGCAGTAGAAGAGTAGGGATAACATTATTAGAAGAACATAGAGTAGGGTTAAGGATTGTCTAATATTGCTTTGCTGAAAACAAAACATTTAAAGAAGCTATTGAAAAAAAAAGAAAAAGGAAAAACTTGCTTCTTGAATTCTAACTGCATACCCTTAATCTGCTTCCAAGGAGAACATGTGTTGCCTTAGAAATAAGTGTGGAAATTGTGTGTGTTCAATCTTTGTAATAACACCATAGTGTTAGCAGGATTCTAATTAACACCTGAGAAAGACTTTTGGAACACATCAAAAGCACCCATATATCTGAATGGGGAAGAGGAATTGAAGGCTTCTTTTGTCGCTTACAGTAGGGAGGATTACAACAAACGTTTATTCTAGGTTAGTACAGGAATACACACATATCATGGAAGCTAAAGGCTGCTGTGTCTGTGCTCATGTACCGTGATCAGCATCGTTAGAAGTCACCTTTTACCACACGCCGTTATCTTAGGAAGACTCATGTAGTATATTACTTACACTTGTATATAGACGAGAACACTTTGAATACTTCAATGCTAACTATGACCTAATACTTTCTGGAGTGCCCTTGATAGATAGCATGAATTTACTTTCACATAGGAAAGATGATGGACACAGCCTGGTATTATACCATAGATAATGTTAAAGCTTATCAGAATAATTTAACCTTCTTGATGCGCCCGTTGGGGAAAGTTTTTATTATGGTATTAGAAGAAATAAACACTAAAATGACACACATAGTGATGTTTTTGGCAAAATGTTTAGAAGAAGATGAATTTAAATGGTTTATCCAAAATTAAGATCAGATAGCCAACCCAAGGGGAAAGTTTGCATTGATAGAAAAAGGACACCTAAGTGAACCAGACATGTGGGGATTGGTAGTTATGAACACACATTTTAATTAATAGGAGTGACATGGCAAATTCTACAAGGAAAAGAATCTTCAGTCCTAGGAGCTTATTTTCTATTACCTTCTGATTGGGAGGGTATTTGTTATTTAGGGGTACTATTTCCTAAAATGGTAATATGTGATTAGTATAGATCCATTAACAATAACACCAGCACACGACAAGCTAGCAACAAGCACTTCTGGAGCTTTGCTAGTAGTAAACACTGAGCTGATTGTCATACATTCAATAGTTTTGCAAGATTGTTTAGCATTAGATATTTTACTCACAGAAATAGGCAGAGCTTTTCAGATTTGAAGCCTGAACTACCTAGTAGCTTAGACAATTTAGGGAAAGGAATTCACATAATTGGAAATTGGATAGCAATTTCAGGAGAAGGTGTCTTAAAGGCTATACTTATACTAGTGTTAGCAATAGGGCTTTGCTTGTTATGCTTGTTTGCTTCAATCAAAGGCTGTAGATATTACTTACATAAGAAGAGATAACAAGAAATTAATAAAAGATTTTAAAAGAGTTTGACATTGAATCACATCATGAACGATGACTATAGAAAGCTGTTGAAGTTTCAAATGTAAAGAAAGAGAAAGGATTCAAAGGATGATGAGTGAGCATTTTGAACAGAACTCACATGTGAAACCACAATAGTGTGATGGTTGATAATTCATCAGATGGGGGACTGATAGAGTCAATTAATTAGAACAAAAAAATAAGTAAGATGAATGTGCCACAAATGTAGAACTTAACGTTAAACGGGCACACGTTTGAAATGTGCTAACTTGCAGTAGGCAATTATTGTTATTCATGTAAGCTATAGTAAGGCCATGAAACAAGTTTTTTCCTAACTAGAAGGGAACTTGATAATACTGAAAAATGTGCCCAAAATGATTTAGAAACTTGACCCTATAATGATATGCTGAGAGATCTTGTCATAACTGCAGAATCTTTCCATCTAACAAAACGTATTACTTTATTAGGCAACATTTTTATTCTTGAATGTCATGAACTTCCTACTTTCTTATGTTTCATACAAAGCTTGAATAGAATAATTTGTGCATTTTAAACAATAATGATTGAATCATAGTGTAAAAGGATGATTCCTCTCTGCCTTACTATGCTATTTTGAATTGACAGTTTGCTACTGCAACTGTGTGCTGACCTATTTGGGTGTATTGAGACTCAGTTGGGTCTTATGAACTACTCTTTATGGGAAGTTCTGCTACTCTGATTTGGCTCTGAAGCTTCACGCTTCTTTGATTTCACTCTTTTCCTTGAATTAGAACTCTACATGGGTTCTTAAAATCTAAGGGGCATATTATTAAGCATGGAGTTAAAAATAATCGCCGCTTTAGCGGCAGAAAATTGCTGCTAAAGCGGCGATAATGGGCTTGATAATATGCCGCAGAGAATTCCAATAGAAGCCCATGTTGACACCAGAACATGGGCTTCAATTGGAATTCTCCAGGGCATATTATCAAGCCCGTAAAATCAATCCTTAGCACACGTTATGATTATGAACAACAGGTATGTACAGTGTGTTAACACAAATAGACAATATATAAGTCAGAAATTAGTCTTTTCTTCCTGTCAGTAGTTCTTTAATTATATGCACTTCTCCTTAGTCAATCTGTTTCTGTCACCAGCCAACACGTGTTTCGTTGCGTGAGGGAATAGTTGTCCCGCAACTTTGTCAAGGCTATTTTCAGATTGAATGCAAAATGTATTCGGCGGTGATATTTCCAAACCGCGGATGGTTTCAGTGTCACACCAGCGTACTCGACTGGGGGCGACTACCACGGACGTTAGATTTTACGTTCACACCACGGTGAATAAGCACGAATTGAAGACGACGTATACCTTACTAAGGAAACGCCTAGAACACTGAAACCATCCGCGGTTTGGAAATATCACCGCCGAATAAATTTTGCATTCAATCTGAAAATAGCCTTGACAAAGTTGCGGGACAACTATTCCCTCACGCAACGAAACACGTGTTGGCTGGTGACAGAAACAGATTGACTAAGGAGAAGTGCATATAATTAAATAACTACTGACAAGAAGAAAAGACTAATTTCTGACTTATATATTGTCTATTTGTGTTAACACACTGTACATACCTGTTGTTCATAATCATAACGTGTGCTAAGGATTGATTTTACTGGTTAGGGCTTTGCCCACAATTCTAGGAAGTCTAGGTGGTTCTTCCTACCTTGTAGCACCGTTCGGATAAATACTCAAACTACTATAAATGTGAACTTTCTCTTGGCGCCATATACCTATATCAAATCCCACCAAACAGGTTTTAATATTATCAAGCCCATTATCCTCGCTTTAGCTGCAGTTTTCTGCCGCTAAAGCGGCGATAATTTTAACGCTGTTTCTTGATAATATGCCGCTAAATTTTTGATCTTGATCCTATAGAATAGGAAATCTATTTTCTTTATGGAACACGCTTCTCCAAGGGCCATCACTGAGAAGAAGAAGAAGGATTTAGCGCAGAAAGCAGGGCTTAACCCTGATTGACTAAATGACAAAAATGTTGGGCCCGGTTCACGTTATCAAACCTTTGCTCATCTGCACCATTATATGAGAGGACTGACTATGTAAAAATTATTCTTCTTGTCCCACTTCCAAAAGAAGCATTCTCTCCAGAACTGCCAGGCCACATCCCGTTCAAAACAAGAACACAAGTAATACTAAACATTCTCCAGCTGTGCTGGTCCCAGTGCTGGATTTGGAAACAAATTACTTACAAATCAATTAGTTTAGGGTCAGGCTGTGACAAAGGAAATGGGGTGGAGTTATTAGGGTCGGAATAATGAAAAGCAGTTTGGCAGTCAAATTATACTTTTATGTTTTCAAAATATGTCACAAAGAAATTGGAAAATGTGACACTAAATCTGTTCTGCTTAATTAATTTGCCACAAAGAGGTTGCATTTTAAAATATCTTATGAGTTAAGGCATCTGCTGCTGAAATCTTTGTGTGCCTCGCAAATTTCAGGGGATAATAATAATGGTGCGGTAATGCACTTGCTTGAGAGTGGTTAATGCACTTGCTGAAAGTATCTGCGTTATGTCTAGTTACAGTTTTGACTCATAAAGTAGCATATAGAGTTAATGTGCCTGCTGCAAATCACAGGTGTGTTTGTGATATAGATAGGTATGATGTGGGTTACTGCTTTTGACACCTTTTGTTATGTCCAATTCATAAGTTACAATCCTTCTCATATCACACAGTGTGCTATCGACTGGCATCATGGAGCTGCATGCAAACTGCAGGTCATGGGTTTAGATTCTTTTTTTTTTTCTCCCTTTGTTATTATTCTAAGTTTGCAAACAAGGGTTCCTTTGGGTAGTATTAAAGTCTTGTTAGTACAGACAACCCTAATCATTCTGTTATGTTTTAAATCTTGACTTTCCATCTCTCGACCATGCGCTCAATACATAATGTGTACAAGTATGGATGATATGTGACCAGTGACGGCCAGCAGCAAACAGAACTGGTAGAGCTAATATTTAACCCACTGGCAGACACTGGTAAAAAAAAGACAGCAGTGCCCTTAGGCTTATTGCCAAAGTTGTCAATCGTGTTATGTTTTAAACAGTGTTTATAAAGGGCCATGATTGAGAGACCTGGAGTTAAGGCTGATGGCACTGTTTCTCACAGTGCCTATCAGTGAGTTAAATCAAATTATTATTAAAATAAACAAATAAAATGTACTTGTGCACTGCTTGTCTCTGCAGTCAGTGGCTCATCTAGCACAGACAGCAAGCTCCCAGAGCCTCCTCCAACTCCCCTCTACCAATCCTTGTGTTGCTCTCATGCTGCTCAGGCAGCATAAGAGAAGCACCAGAGTTGGCTGGAGCATGCTGGTTCGATGCTCCTTCAGGCCTGTGCTTGTTCTCCACCCAGCTGTCTAAGACAGCTCTGGTTTGATTGTTTAAAGTGCGCATGTCAGGCTGGCCGTTGCAAGACAGTCTACCAAAATGAAGTGCACACTACTCCTCCCTGCTGCCGGCCCCGCCCTCTCAGACTCGGCTACTGCCAGAACGAAAAATAAAATGGTCATAATTTTGTTTTATTACAAATGTATTTCTCATGTTTCCTTCACTTTCAGCGGAGGGGCAACGCTCCTCGGCCCTCATGGAAGCACCGCCACTGTATGTGATTCCTACACCTTATAACTCACATTGTCTTATGTAACATTTCCTGTACATTGATTTGCACACTTGCATGATTTATTGTCTCTGTGTGTGATGCAAAGTGCTCTGATACCCTACACCAGCATGAGCAGTGCTATAAAAGAATTAAAAAGTAAATTAGTAAATGGCACTTAAATAGTTATTTGTGTAATCTGGCATTCTTACAGTGCAAGCACATCTCTTACATAGGCGGTTAAACAAAGTTAAAAACCTGCCTATAAATAGTAGTTTCTCTTAAGTATGCGTAAAGTGATAACCAGCTGTGTGCCTCTGTTTCTTTCCATTGCATTGGCTCCTAGGTGAAAGGCTCCAGGTGGCTACCAGCCAGGGTGATACTCGAACAAAAAGAGGACAGATGAACCTTTAAATCATGCCTTTGTTATGGGCCCAGCAAGTAGGGAAAATAAGAAAGCCCGCTCGTCAACTGTAGATTGCTGCGCCAAACAGAAAACAGAAAGCCTGTGGGTGCTGCTGCAATGTGTCCTGGTGTCAGAAAATGACACCAGAGAAAATTCAGCATATTTCACTGGGTCACCCGGATACCAGATCCGGCTCAGAAATAGGTGACGAGATTGGGATCCAGGAGGATCATTCTCATTTCCAGCACTAGCTGGACCCCATTATTGAGGAGTAGCCTGACTCCCTAGAACTCAGTTATGCTATGTTTTGTTATGTTAAGCTATTTCATGTCATGTCATGTGTATTTGTATAGCACACACCTCCCCCAGGGGGGGCATCCTGGTGTGACAGTAGGAGCTGTATGGGCCGAGCCAGGGTCAGTCGTGCTAGGTGAAGAACTAGGCCTTCAATTTCTTGCAGAATTCAAGAACTGAGGAGGCAGCTCAGATGTGAAGGGACAGGTTGTTCCCCTCTTTAGGAGCGACGAAGGAGAGCCCCTGACTGCTGGATCTGGTTCTGCATAGGCAGGGGATGTGTGCGAGAGAGTAGGAGTCAACAGTGAGGATGGGACCCGTGCCTGGGCATAATTCTTCACCCAGAGCTGCTCATGTAATCAGCAAAAGAGTTGTGTGAAAATGCCTCAATCAATTTTAACCTACGGGAATTCCTTTGGGCAGCATTGAATGAGATCATTTTGTAATCAGTCTCAGTCAGGGCATTAAGGAAGGGGAACAACCATAGGAAAATAGGTCTCAGACCCTCCCCGAAAAGAAGCAATGCAGCCTGCCCTGACAGACCACGTGCCCCTTGGTCACCCAGACTCCAGGTCCATCAAGATATGCCTGGACCTCATCTGTGAGGTGCCACAAGAATTCTCACACTACAGCCTACGTACCATGCCTGGATATGTCCCTTCACTGAGCGGGATCGCCCTAGCAGCATTTCATGCCGCGATATTTCATTTTTTTTCCAGCATTACTCAAGGGGTTCAAACCATATGTATATCTGTCTTGGCCCCCGCTCCCAAAACAGGCGGAGTAGCACTATATATAGCCCACAGTCCCTCCAAATAAGAAGAGTAGTGACAATATACATGGTCCTTCCTTACTATGCCTCGTGAGTAAGGCGGTTCTTAAGGACTACATTGGCAAAATTAAAACAATGGCTTTCGCTGCAGTAAAACAGCACCGTCGCGCGCCGAAAGATATGGAACACAATAGCGCTGTTTTACTATGATATAATCTGATCTATGTTTTATTGTAGGTCAAAAAGCATGTGATTTTGTAATGTGTGCATATTCATTAGTCCAACACATATATTTTGTTGTTCTTAAGGCAAACGAAGATGGAGGCTTTTTTGTTTTAAAAATAAACTCTGGAGAAATACACCAGAGCCGGGCATGGATTTCTTCGGGGTTGGGCAATGTATGTGTGTTCGGTATCTCTCGGTGCTTTCCAAAGTAGAGAACTTGGCATCAAATTGATAGAATGTCTTGTAAGTCATTATTTATACACCATTGTGTGCCCAGCAAAATGATTTACTTTGTACCACAATTGTAATCACCGCTGCATCGTGCTTCTGTCATATACTATTGAAGATTCCAATGGAAGGACGGCAGCACGTCAGGCCGTCCCCGAGAGGCAGGCGTGACAGGCGCGAGGGGCGCAGTCACTGAAACAGAAGCGCAGCCTGCAACCAGATACTGCAATGTAACGCTAACCTTCGAATGAGTGATGGAGGGCTGTGCAACAAAAGGAAGTGTGTGATCTGGGGAGGAGGTGAGCCGCACTTACTGTAATCACCTGAAACCACAGGACTGGCTGCTATCAGAAGGTGATATGTCAAGGTGAAACGCCAGAGCTCACGCTCTGTGTGATACCATGGGGCGCCTGAATCGGGAGGGTTGTCATGTCTGCTACACATTAAAAAAAAAATAACCTAAAAAACAGCAGATAAGACATTCTACATTTCCAGTTTAAAAAATGCACCAGGTATTTAATTTTCCCAACTTACTTGATCTTTGTGGAGTTCAACTTCAGAAGCCGTCCAGGCTCCTCCTGCAGGCCCCGTACAGAGAAAAGAGCAGAGCTGTAAAGGAGGGGCTGGTGACCTCTGGGCAGGCACAGAGAACAATTTCCAGGAGAGGCTAGTGGGGCTGGGACAGCGTTTCAGTTCTGGCTGGCTGGAGAGCAGATTCACAGTCGCAAAGTCCTCAGTGAAGCCCTTTTCTTCTTTCCCAGGTGGTGTCCATCAGTCTGCGTTAGCGGGAAGGGGGGGGAGACACCAAAGTATCCTGATGTGACCATTGTATTGGACACAGTGGGGGCAGGCAGGCAGCTGTTCTCACTGAATGAGGTGTGAATCACGGGCTCAGAGCAGCCGTTTTCGCGCTATGCTAGACTGATGGCCCCTTTCAGTGTCACTTTGCAAGCCCCTAGACACAGAGGGGAAAGGGAGGAGGTCGGGAGCGCTGCAGAGGCCTTCGTCGATGTGCTGGAAAATAAAGCTGTCATTTTAAATTAGGGCAGGCCCGGCTCCAGGAATTTTTATTTTGGGTGGGCCAAGGGTGCATTTGGGTGGGCCACTGTGGGCTCGATTTGTGGCATATATATCTAGGCAGGCCTGCTTCAGGGCCCTCCTTTATCTCTTCTTAGTCTTACAAGGCCCAGTAAATCGCACTCTTTTCCAAATCTCTTTCTAAATATTATCACTCTCAAAAACTGTTTTTTCCATGTAATTTTCCTTTGATGGGAAGAGGAGGTTTCTGAGGTTGTAGTATCAGGCAAGTGACACTACTTGTGCTCCCTCTGTTCGAGCCTTCATGGAGGATCCCTCTTCATTACTACCTCCACCTGACCCCCAGACTCCGCAACACACTCCGTTGCAGGCTTGATTATCCACTACTCCTCTCCAGTGCACCTTATCTCACAGCTGACCTTGGGCCCCAGCCCCATATCAGGCACCATCGGGCTCCACTTTCATTTTTCCCGGTAAAAACATTAGTAAAATCACCTTCAAACTTAAAACATTGAATATAGCAGTAAATATAATTAGCACACACTTTAAAGTATGTTCCACAGTAGCCCTTATGACCCGACTGCTAATTAAATAAACAAAAACAGAAAGGCCATGACAGGGCCGGCTTTAGCGCTGATGCGAAAGTCTTTTTTGGCGCCGCACCAATAATCACTGCCATACGCCACAAGTGCTCCTCATCTCCCCATAGCCCCTCTCCCTCATGACCTCCTCCTCCGATTCCCTCACTGCCACCCTCCACCAGTGCCCCTCATCTCTCTGTAGCCCCTCTCCTTCATGACCTCCTCCTCTGATTCCCTCACTGCCACCCTCCACCAGTGCCCCTCATTTCTCTGCAGCCCCTCCCCCTCGTGACCTTCTCCTCAGAATCCCTCACTACCATCCTCCAGCAGTGCCTCTCATCTCTCCCTAGCTCCCCCTCCCCCCTCCACCCCATGACCTCTTCCTCGGATTCCCTCACTGCCACCCTCCAACAGTGCCCCTCATCGTGCCATAGCCACTCCCACTACCTCCTCCTCGGATTCCCTCACTGCCACCCTCCAACAGTGCCCCTCATCGCTTCATAGCCCCTCCCACTACCTCCTCCTCGGATACCCTCACTGCCACCCTCCAACAGTGCCCCTCATCTTTACGTAGCCCCTCTCTCATATGCATTTCATTTGTTGTACAGTGCTACTCATATCAGTGTAGTGTGTGTCAGTACTTTACACCACGCACACATTATACAGAGACAACGAATCATACAAGTATGTAAATCAGCCTACAGGGAATGTCACATAAGCCAATGAGGATTACAAGGTGTATGAATCACATGTCATCCATACTGGTGGGCAGTTATTTTAAGAGGGTTTGGTCTGGAGAAGCACAAACTCAGGATTTAAAGAGTACTCCAGTGGTTAGGGGTTGGCTTTACTGATAAAAATGTATATCTGCCCAAAGATACTCATTTTAGCAACGTTAGAATAATGAAAGACTGGGGAAGTTCTAACCATATCACAAAACAAAAAACGTGAAGTTCTAACTATACCATTTAGGTTTGCATATAGCTCTTTGATGACAGTTCATTGGTCACTGTCCTATGTTAGGATTGTAACTTCTGAACTGCAAGTAACACAAGGATCTCTGTCACAATGACAGTAACCCACTGAGCTTCCACATAAAATACAGTTCATCTGCACTTAACTACTAACCGAGAAATGATTGCTCTCCAGCAGGATCATTAATAGCCAGCGTTATCTGGGCATTTTTTTATTGTCCTATTGTTGTCCTGCATCAGCCATGATAATGATAAAAACGGATTAAATGAAGCACACACAAAGTACATGTCCTGCTGGGCCTGTGCAGATTTTAAAAAGAAAAACAAATAGTGACACATTCTCCTACCTACTCCATTAGTAAAACTTAGTGTCGCAGCCTGAAGTGATAAGCAGCTGCAGGAGTTGGGAAAGGTGAATCAAAATAAACAAACTTCCTTTCTCCTGCGCTGCATAGAAAAATAATATCCACGCAGCAGGACAGTCGGCAAAGGTTACCGCGGCCAAAGAAAGGATTTGTCGCCTTTCGCCATGCCCCTGTTGGAGATGAAGGGGTGAAAAAATAAACAAAGCCTCGTTAACATGTAAATGGTCTTTTAAAGACCTGTGAAGTACTCAGGTACGGCTGCGATAATCTCAAAAACTGTCTGTGTGTGCGCGCCCGGGCGCACACACACGACGGGGGAGGTGGGCTCTGAAGCACTTTGAGCCCCATGGCGCTGCGCGCCTGCCTTCAAGCCCTCTCTGCAAGGGCCAAGGCTCCACTTTGGGTGGGCCAGGCTAATGTTTGGGTGGGCCCGGCCCACCCGGTAGAACCGGGCCTGAATTAGGGCAGTCCCGGGACGCTTTTTTTAAATCAAGAAGTAGGGGAATGGACTAGCATAATTTTTAAAAGTAGGGGCACGCCGTGCCCTTCCGTTCCCCCCCACTTCTAACACTGCCATGGGCGAGTCTAATTTTTCTCTGTGTTCAAGCAAATTGATCAATCCAATTAATAACTGTGTGATGTTCTGGGGGCCTCGACCCAATGCTTCATTTTATATTACACTTCACATGCAAGTAGTTCTTTGTGTTTCTATTTGGTTAATATTTCGAACAGAATTTTTTTGCAGTGATGAGTGGCTTAGAGTGAGATGGTTTTCCACAGGTAGCAGTGGGATCCTACGCGGAACGGAATAGTACGCAAAGGGCTTTAAGTGGGATGAAAAACCTAGGGGGTCTCTCAAAGGGGCTTTGTCAATGGTTGTTAGCGGCATAAGATAAACAAGCAGCAACTATGGCTTGTAAATAATATTGAAAAATCTTCCACTTAAAGCCCTGGTGACACCAGGGTAATGTTGCTGCTCCTGAGTTTCAAAAAGAAAAGGGAAATCCAGAGAGAAAATGACTCTCTTTAAAGGATGTCCCTTCCGCTACAACGCTCACCTGGCATGACGTCATGCCGCAACTTCTCCACTAGTGAGAAGTGAGCAGTGGGAGAGTGCGCCCATGATGTGCCTCCTGTCACTGCAGTCTGGAAAAAAAACACTGCCTGTGCCAGGGCACAAAACAGAACCCGATATAGACCCGTTTCAAGGCCCCCTTTAAAAAACAGCTGGTGCGCAGCACCTGAGTCCAGTGGCGGCTGGTGACTCTTGAAAGAGGTAGGGCGTAAAATGTGTTTCCAACTATCAAGATGCTAGGGAGACTGATTGACACAAGAGGGGTTGGAAGAGGAGGGGGATGCCCCTACAAGAACATCATCGTACAAAATTTGCATAAAAATCTAAAGTATAAGAAGGAAAACAAGATTAGCGAAAATGACTGCCTTTGGCACTGACAAAGTCAGTAGGAGAAGTATATGCAAGCCTGTGGTACCAAGCCGTGATGGTTCAGAGGAGCGAGAAAAGAATTATGAGCGCTATATAAAAACACTATAAAATAAACGATGGAATACATTTAGGCTTGCACACCAATTCATCAAACTTCTACTTGCTATCCACTAGTTGAGACATATTACAAGACTGATTCAGGCATGTGTTACAAAGGCAAGAGAGGGACAAGCATTTGCGGAAAATGTTTTTTTTAAAAAAAACAAATCAACAAAATCTACCAGCTTACAACCTCCATGCAGAGTAATTCAGCTACTTCATTTAGTGGTGCCAAAACAGAAAAGGGTATGGTCTCTGCATTCACTAGGCAGGGAAATGTAAGCATGGATCCTTTACATGCCGTTTTCACTGTAATATTTATAATCCCATTTAACTTTATACTTTTCTTACCAGCATTATTTGACATTCGTGTATGCCTGTTCATATTTTTCAGGCAGTGCATTTTTTTGTACATGTTGCTATACAACTTTTTTAGTGATATGGCTACTAGTGCAATGGACGTTGGAATTAAATGATTGGTCAGGCTCTGCTACTAAAATAATGGGCCATGAAGCAACTAAGGGCAGTCTGTCAATGCTGGGGTGAGTCAAATCGCTGGTGTTGTTACAAAAAAGTTATTAATGCGCTTTAAAACATAAGCACTCAATGCCAGCTCTATTAAAACATATAGTTCTTCTGAAATGCTTATCATTTGGTGGTTTGGGCATTGGGGTAAAATACGGGTCTCTTAGGTACTTTGATGGTGGAATGTTTTTCATTTCTACGTGTGGCCACTTGCACGTCATCCCGAAGCTGTTTAAAAGTGAAATTTGGGAAGGCCACAGAGACGCATTAGGTGGTTCAATCTCCACCTGATTGTGGCGCAAGGAAGACATGAATGATCACGTGTTTAACCTGACTTCACGGTAGGTCATTGTTTAACTTAGGTCACGTACTTTATGTAAAACGAAGTAAGAAAAACAGTTTGAGGAACGTATTAAGTTCAGACCTACCTAAATGTATCGGAGCGTTTTACTTGAGAGTTAATTACACTACACAAGGTCAGGTTAATGTTTTTAAAGTGATTTTGCACAGAATTACAGGATTCCGAGACTCAAACCCGGTTGGTCAGTTCAAAGGTCGGCGGCTCTGGCCCTAAGTCCACATCCTCTCCATACATTCTTGCAATTCAATTTTAAGGGCCTTATCAGACAGAGGCCTCTCTTTCCTTGTCAAATAGTTCATCAGTCCCCGTGTACACACAGAGAGACAGACACACATTCATTTCTAAATGTACACACTCTCAAATCAGCACGTCATCCTTGGCCTTCGTGCATGGTACCCTACTGCTCCTGCTGTATGGTAGACAGTCGCAGCTCGCTCTCCAATACTCGCGGGGGGGAAAGGGGGGAGTGTTAGGGGTCACGCGCGGGGGAGATTAACATAAAGCACCATTAATCAGTCGCGGCTTGCGCTCCAATATTCGCGGGGGGCAGTGTTAGGGGTCGCGCGCGGGGGAGATTAACATTAACATAAAGCACCATTATTAAGAAAATTAAACTTACCGGATCCGCGCCGCCTCTGCGAGTCCTCCTGGGCCGGGGTCCAACTCCCGCGTTGGCGCCTTGGCAAATACCGCCTGCTCTCAGCCAATCCAGACGCTGCTCCAGCAGCAGCGCCAGAATTGGCTTGAGCAGTAGTGCGCATGGTCTGTTTAGGGCTTAAAAATTTCTGCAACCAGCCCGAACATGCACACTAGGCTGCTCATTAGAAGAGCGGCATGGAACAACCCTCGCTCTTCTAATGAGCAGCCTAGTGTGCGCATGTTCAGGGCTGGTCGCAAAATGTTTAAGCCCAAACAGAACATGCGCACTCTTGCTGTGTGCTCCGCTGACCACCTGTGATGCGTGTGGAATTTGTGTATGTCAATCTCAGACACCGTGACTAATGCAGCTGAACTCCGACCGGTAGTGCTTTCCCGCTCCCTTCTAAGCCGACTGCCTCCAGCTCTGGCGGCCTGGGATTCGGATCTCTAACTCGGACTCTCTCACTCACACAATGCAATCCCTGGGATTGCATTGTGTGAGTGAGAGAGTCAGAGTTAGTGTGACGGCAATGCTCAGTGGGCGGTGGGGCCACTCCCAAGCGCCCTAATGGACGCACCACCCCTGGAGTATGCATTCTCTGAGCCTTTGATGTGATGTCATGGCACAGCGGGGCGAGATGGCCGACTTCATCTTGGCCTGCGTTTCTGAATGCAACAATCTTCCCCACCTTGCGCTACCCGATTCCTTTGGCAAATAAGTGTTCCAGGGCATAACACAAGCCCCCGGCAACCCTTGTGGTGCATGGGAGCCCTCAACCCTCCAGGGGGTCTGTAGTAATGTGGTAAGTTGGTAGAATGTATGATGTAGTCACTGTAGATTTAGAGTGTTTAGATATTCTGTTCTGATGTTAAGGAATGTTGGTATGCCAGATGCGGTGTGGCAGCGGTTATACTCACACCTACCCACCGAAGCTGTACGAGATTGCCAATAAAGGAAAATATTGCGAATCAATTGTTCCAGAGAGTCATTACAGAATTTGGCGACGAGTGGAGGCAATCTCGTGTGAACCCACTATTATTGAAAAGGCATACTTGAAGAGGATTACAGTGTGCTGTTCCAGTTTAAATGGCTAAGGTGTCGGAAAGATTTGCCCAGAAGAATGAATGGCAACTTCATGCGCAAAGTGGTAAGCGCTTAGACTTTATGGAAGATTATTCCGTTTTTACATGATTCAGGACTTGCCCGATAAAGTTACCTGTAGTCGTGAGCTGAC
The DNA here is from genome assembly GCF_964204655.1 of Triturus cristatus. Classification (NCBI taxonomy): domain Eukaryota; kingdom Metazoa; phylum Chordata; class Amphibia; order Caudata; family Salamandridae; genus Triturus; species Triturus cristatus. The sequence goes on from NC_140585.1 coordinate 671,422,319, forward strand.
AACCATCGCCACTTGAAGTTAATGACATTTGAATGTCAAACGCTCGACCGGCACGAGCTGCCTTCGACGCGAGCTTGATTCTTTAAGATTCTGCCTTCGGTGCAACGTCATCAGTGGACGTGCTTACCACACGTCACGCGTGACATAAGGACGTCACAACGTGGGTCGTAACCCCAACGTTTCAATCTTGGAAAGGATGTGAAGAAAATTATAGGATTGTTGTAATCAGGCGTCAGTAATCGGAAACTGACATTTCCTCAAAAAAAGTACACCGCTTTGTTGGCAAGAATTTTACTGAAACTCAGCCAGTAAGTACATATCACTTTACAGTGTGTATTTTTTTTTTTTAAAAGGAAGCAACTGCATTTACTTTTCGAGCTCAGTCTTTCTTGATTCTCCAAGTAATATGTCTACAACAGAAGCGCCTCCACCGGGTGGCTAATCATTACACTTAAATTCACCAAAGGAGTTTTTTTCATCTCCAGGAGAGCCTGTAATACAATAGAATGAATGGAAAGAATATTTTTCAAATTATATCGAAAATTTAGAAGACTGCAGTGGATCCTTTTCTCCTGAAAGAAAGAAAGAAAGATGTACTGCTTAGCGCCTGAAGGACTCCGTCTCTTCAATCAACTACAAAAACGTGATAGACCTATTGACATAGATGTATTTATAGCAGCCTTACTGGATCTTGATGAGCACTTTTCACCCACAGTTTGCATAGGAGTTATGAGCCATGCTTTCTTTCAAAGAAAACAGGTAAAGCATGAATCCATCGAAGATTATGTATCACCTCTAAGGAAACTATCCATTACTTGTAGATTCGGTAATCTCCATGGCGAATTTATAAGGGACCAAATCGTCATGTATGCAAAAAACACAAAGCTATTCAAGATAGGCTATGGGTGGAGGGTGAGAGTAGTTTAAAAGATATAATGGCTATTGTTAAGAAAGCTGAGTTATCAGAGTGTTGTGCTAAAGTTACTCTAGCTAGTGAAAGAAAAGAGAAAAGTGACAAAGTTAACAAGATTTCAGAAGGTAAAAGTAAGTATATGAAAAGTTCTAATAAACTTTGCTAGGTTTGGCAAGTGTCCGGCTAGATCTACCAAGTGTTTAGAATGTGGCTTAATAGGGAATTTTGCAAGAGCATGCAAACGCAAGAACAACAAAAGAAGAGGTAAAGTTGCATGTGTGAAAGAAAGTGACACTGAAGATTCCTCCATTGATGATAGTACTGAGAATACTAATGTTAGATACGATTCAAAGAAGAATGTAGTTTTGAAGATCTCAGGAGCAGGGGATAGTAAATCTTTGTGTTGGGTTTCTTTGGGCAGCGTATCATTCCAAGTAGCTGCTGAATCCGGTTCTCCTTACACAATTATTTCTGAAAGTGTGTGGTTGCAACATTTCAGTTTAGCTATAGGGAACAATTTGGATAAATCATAAACCAACCCTGAGAGTTACACAGGTGAGAAGATAGATCTTATTGGAGTAAAACAACTTGTTTTTAGCTTCAAAGGCAGAAATGCTTTATGCAAATTGTACGTAGCTAAGGATGGACCATGTGTTTTAGGGTGGGAGGATCAACGAAACAGAACAGGTACGTGTAGCGTGTGAAGCAGAAGATACTAAAAAATGGGTATTAGAAGAATATCCAAATGTATTTAATGGTAAGATTGGCAAATTGAGATGGTTTTCTCATTCCATAAAACTGAAACAAAATGCAATTCCTACAGTTCATAAGACACGGAATCTCCCATTCATTGTGAGAGATGAAGTGAAATTGGAATTGGATAAGTTGTTAGATGCACATATAATCAAACCTGTAGAAGCTTCAGAGTGGGTTTCTCCGTTGGTCGTTGCTAGACGTGCTAATGGCAAGGTCCACTTATGTGTTGATTTGATGGGATTAAATATTTAACATTATTGTAGACCAATGTCCATTACCTATTATTAATGAAATGTTGTCACTAACTAACTAATGTTGGATCCTGAATGTAAACATTTGACTGCTTTCTGCACACCTTTTGGATGTTTTCAATTACGTCGCATGCCGTTCGGATTAGCGTCAGCAGCAGCAGTTTTTCAAAGACTCATGACACAGCTGTTTGGTGACATCCAAGACGTGGTATTTTTTCAAGATGATATTCTAATCATGGGAAAAAAAAAACACCATGATGACATCTTGAGAAAGGTTTTACGTGTTTTAGATAAAAAAGGGCTAACTGCTGAAATTAGCAAATGTAAATTTGTGGTAGAAATGTAACGTATTTAGGACACAAAATCAGTCATGAAGGTAAAGTTAGTTGAAGCTATCGTTAAAGCTCCTTCCCCTAAAAACAGGGAAGAACTTTGTTCATTCTTGGGTTTAGCGGAGTATATTTTAATTGTGTTGAGAAGTTCTCTGAGAAAACAAGAAAGTTGGTAGAATGTATGATGTAGTTATTGTAGAATTTTAGTGTTTAGATATTCTTTCCTGATGTTAAGGAATGTTTGTATGTCAGATGCGGTGTGGCAGCGTTGTACTCACACCTACACACCAAAGCTGTACGAGATTGCCAATAAAGGAAAATATTACAAATCAATTTTTCCTGACTGTCATTACAGGGTCTCAATCATTCAGGGGCCCCATACAGCCCAAGGACAATGAATACATCACGTATGGGAGACTCAGGGGCCCAAATCACATTCTGCAGGTGGGCCCTATCAGCTTGGGTTGTGCCTCTGTAAGTGTGGCAGGTAGGGTCAGTGGTAAAAGGGTGACTGTCGGATAGCTGCTCCCGGGCTGCCCCCTTGACCAGTGACGTAAAGTGAAGTGGCCTGACAGCTTGGGGCCTCCTCCTTTGCTTCCAGATTGAGGTTCTGTGGCCCGTCGCCATGGCTAGGTGAGTGTCAGGCACACAGTGCAAGAAAGTGGTTATTACACCTGGTTAAAATTTTCGGTGGGATTTTGAAACAGGAGAAGTTCACCCTTTTAATTTTCACCTGCAAAGCTGAATAAGCATTACTACTCAAGTGAAAAAAAACTAAAACCCAAAAAAGAAACATTGTGAGGGACTGGGCAATGTAATTACCTTAATGGTAATTGTAATTTTATTTATATAGCACTTACTCCCCCAATGAGGCGTTGAAGTGCTTTTCTAAGAGTGACACGATACTCAGGAACCCAAAGGATTAGTGGTACATTAGTATAGGGAAACATAAATTGTTCATGTGAGCGGTGGACATGTGACTCTGTTAGTTTGAATGAACAGGATAAAGGAGGAATAGAGGAGGAAAGAGTCTAGATAGTGTTATTTGGGAGTTCATATTAGTTAGATGAGCTTTGGGATGAGTCAAAGGAGAGATAGAGGAGGGAAGAGTCTATAAAGGGTTAGTAGGGAGAACATAGCAGTAAAATAAGGGTTGGAATGAGTCAAAGGAGGGATACAGGAGGGAAGAGTCTAGGAAGTGTTATTTTGGAGATCACGGTAACATAGTAGTAACATGAGGTTTGAGGTGACTTAAGGAGGAAAGAGTCTAGAAAGTGTTACATTGGAGATCATAGTAGTAGAATGAGGTTTGGGGTGAGCCAGAGAGTGGAGGTAGAGGATTTATTGAGAGAAGTATAACATGGGACATGGAGTAGTGCACTGGACGTAACTCTATATTCTTTCTTTCTTTCTTTCTTTCTTTCTTTCTTTCTTTCTTTCTTTCTTTCTTTCTTTCTTCAGTAAGAGTATAATAATAGATATATAGATACATAACTACATAGAAAGGGTATACATGTATAAGGAAAAAAATAAAGATATATATAATTGTATTGCATAACGTTCCATATGTGCAAGTATGGATAGTTAGAAATTCAGACTTTCAGGTGTTAATGTACGTAATATTTAATTTATTTAGGCATTTTTATAATTGTTTTATTTTATTTTTTTATATTTATTTACTTGTTATGTTTTCCTCAGTATTTCAATAGTCAAGCACTTATAGATACAATTGTTATGATCATATTTACATATTGTGATAGATAAATAAAATAAACAGAGACCCATAAGCATCAATCAAATGATTTAAAAGAAACCTATGCAGTGACCTACATACGTTAAACATAAAAAAGTATAAATATATATTTATATATATATATTTATCCATAGATAATATATACATTTGTTAAGCAGACCTAAAGAATATCTATATATTTTCAAACCATAAGTAGTATATATTTTTGTGGAGAGAAAAATACATATCGAAATACATACATATAATCAAATTATACAAATTTACATGCACAGGCATATGTTGTACATTTGTGTTTGAGTGTGGTGGTCATATAGTAAAGAGCCAACTCTTGAGCAATTATCTTAAGATAAGACGGTTATCTGTGGCATATATATTTGGGGTAATGAAGTCCATAGTTTTGCTGCTTGAACAGAGAAAGATGTACCACCCATGTGTTTTTTCTTGTATGCTAGTGTTTTGAGGCAAAGTGCCAATCGTAAGAGGAGGTTCCTTTGTTGTATGTATTTGGTGATTTTATTCCTGATAAAAAGTGGTCCTGTTCCATATATTTCTTTGTGGGTTATATAAAGGAGCTTGAAGGTGGATCTTCTGGCAACCTGTAACCAATGTATGACCCTCAAGGCAGGGGAGATGTAGGATTGTGGATTTACATGCAAGAGTAGTCTAGCAGCAGAGTTCTGAATTTTCTGTATTTATCTTTCATTGTTGACAAAATGATCCATTGTAGAGGCCATTGGTGTAATCAACTTTAGACAGTACAAGAGAGTTAGTTGGATTTTAAGTGGAAATCCTAGGTTGGGAAAGATGCGTTGCAGACTTTTCGTAGTAATGAAGCTTGATCTTGCTAACTTGTACACTTGTGCATTCATTGATAATTAGGGTCCATGGTAATCCCAAGGGTTCTTACTTCCCTAGATACTTTAGGAGGTGATCTCAGCTCGTCAGGTAAGGCGCAGAGTGGGTCATAATTTTTCCAATTTTCACATGTGAGTAATTCAGGTTTGGAAGCATTCAATTTGAGATGGCTCCATTTTATCCATTGATGAACGGCTCTGAGGCAACTGAAGATTTTTGAGTTTCCAATATCTTTGGGCTTTTCCAGATTTAGAAGTATTTGTGTGTCATCTGCATAGTTATAGCATGTGAGCTGAAATTCATTGATCAGTTCTGGAAATGACTTCATGTAGATGTTGAAAAGCATGGGAGAGATGATAGACCCTTGAGAAACCCCTGCTTTTGTGAAGTACGGTTCAGATGAGAAAGGAGAAGTATGGATTACATTTATCCTTTTATAAAGGTAGAATGTGACCCACTCAAAAGCAGTCCCCTCTATCCCAGCTTTGTGGTGTCTTTGGATTAGTGTGTCATGGACAACTGTGTCGAAAGCAGCTGTAAGGTCCGAGAGAAGCAGTGCAGCGATCCTGTTCCGGCCTACTGTGTTTTTAAAGTCATCCCAGATGGTGATGAGGGTAGATTCTGTGCCTTTTCCTGGACAGAATCCTGTTTGGAAGTCGGAAAGTATGGCGTTATCTTCAATGAATTATGACATTTGGGAGAATGCTGCTCTTTATATCAGTTTGCCCAGGAAACATCCATTTGTAATTGGTCTGTAGTTGTTTGCGTTATACTGGTCGAGGTTTGCTTTCTTTAATAATGGGTGTATATATGCTTTTTAAAATTTTCAGGAAAGAATTATTGATGATTTTTCTTACTGGTTTGGTAGCAGAGTTAGTTAAAAGAATGTTCTTTAAGATCTGCGGTGGGCAAGGGTCAGAAGGGCAGCAAGCTGGTCTGCTTGCTTTGACCAGATCCATAAATTCTCTTTTTGATAGTTGTTTAAAGGAATGCAGCAGCAGCGGCTCCTGTGCAATGTCAGAGGAGCATCGCCCCACTGGCTCAAAGATAGCAGCTGAAAATTAAAACAATATTTTATGATCATTTCATTTTTCAGCTGCTGGCTGAGCCAGCATGTGTGGGGAGGGGCAGGGCTGGGTCATGGCAAACGGGGTGGAGTGATGTGCACTAAGCATGCATGTCGGTTTGACCAGCCGTCTTTGGCCGGCCAAACAGACATGCGCAGCTAGGTTTCTCCAGCCCAGCTGTATTGCACAGCTGGGTTGGAGAAACAGCACAGACTCCCTTTGCCTGAGCAGGCGTTAAACCAGCCCACTCAGGCCAATCCCCATGCTGCTCTCATGCTTAGTAATAGCACAACAGCAGCACAGGGATTTGATGGGGAGTCTCTGATGCTGTCCCATGGCATGGACTGCTGGGAGCAGGAAGCAGAGAAGCACCGCAGCGGCCGGCAGCATCAGGTAAGTTTTATTTCTTAATTATTAACACAGCCTATGCTCCCAACCGTGCTCACCCCCTTTCCCCCCTGCACTTCCCCCACACTCTCTCCACCCTCCCCACCACTTTACTTGTGTTGGCTGTCACTGGAATACAGAGGCTGGGATAGCATGCCCTTGGAAGGGATTTTTGGAAATTAATTGGTGCTGATGGTTTTTCTTTGTTTTAAATAGGAGTCCAACATGTCCGCTTTGGTTGAGTAATGATTTGCCAGTTTGTTAGTAAATTCTGAGCTCCTTCTATGCAATTAGATTTACAAACTTCTGTGAGAATGTTATAACATTCTTTATCTGCACATTTAGCCTTTTGAAATCTGGCTGAATAGTAATTTTTTTTTTTAGCTTTTTTGATTCTTGACTTGTATATTCTGTTAGGTTTTTGTAGGTGAAGTTTGTCTTGTTTACTATTTGTTTTGAGAAAATGAACAAGTATTGGCAACCAGGGGACCCATTTGCTGCACTACCAAACGTGTTATTTCTTATCTTTTAAAACTACTGTTGCCCACCTCTGATAGCTTGTTGCCAAATATGCCATTAATTCATCATATCACACACAATTGAGAGGCAACATTACAAAAGAATGTGAGTGAAGTCAATGTGACACGTATATAACAAGTACAGATAAACAGAGAGGTCCTTGCATTGGTTCTTTAATTTTTATTCAAATTCTTCTGTGACACAGCTGTGTGCAGCCAATGCATTTCACCTGGTTATAGGCTTCCTCAGGGCAATAAAACTCTGTGTAGTATTCTGACAACTAATACAGGGCTCAAAATACACTGCGTCATGATTCACATGCAGCTCTTTTGCATAAATTCTTAGGACACAGTTCAATTAGTGAGCTGTGTCTGTTGCTTATACGTGTAAGTTCTTGATACCAGGACAGGGTGAGTATTGGCATCTGTTCATCCTGGGCTGTGTACGGCAGCCAACAATTCACAAGCCTGCATGTGGCGTCTTCCTACACTATCGTTTTGAGCCAGGTGTTTTGCAGCTTTGAAATTTGTTGTTTTTATCTTTTTTAGTTCTGCATTCCTCCAAGGTACTTGTTTTCTTTTGTCCTGTTTTGTTGTTCTTAGTAGTATTAGGTTATCAAGTGCATCCTAGAACCACTCAAAGTTTTTGAATGGGATTTATTATGTTTAGATCTGTGTTGGAAGTTAGTTGTGCTTCTAAGTATTTAAAAGTGCGTTTATTCCACGGTCGATAGGTGGATCCATGTATTTTGGATGTATGACGTTACAACGCATGCTATTACAACGCATACCATTACAGCGCATTTTTTACAACGCAAATACTACTACAACGCTTTACTTTACAACGAATACTTTTACAACGCAAAACCTATTAAAATACTTAAAAGTGCTATTACAACGAAATCTATTACAACGCATACCATTACAACGCGAAATTTTTTTTTTTTTACTAAAAAGTACAATAAAATCTGGCAAGGGATGCAGGGAAATTAGGGGTTTTAGGGTGGGGAAGTGTATTAAAATGTGGAGCAAAACTGAACGTAAATCTACTGAAATGCATTACCAAATTAATACTCGAGTATTAAAATTAATACTCGAGTATTAAAATTAATACTCAAAATCCCCCCTAAAATTCCGTTTTCACACATTTCAAAGTTTTACACAAAGAACGAAAAATTTAACAACAGTACATACACATTTTTATCATGATTACATCGGAAAGTAAGTAAACAGAGTAAAACAGAAGACACATACACATAGGCGCCATTTTATCCATCTCACTTGTAAAACTTGTCCTACAACACTTTCTATGAAAACAATAGCAAAAGACATGTTCCAAAATGGATGCCAAAACGGAGCAAATAAATGAAAACAATACATTTTTAAATGCTTTTTTAAATTATCATTTTCCACAGTAAAATAAAGTATAATAAAAAACACAACGAACGCAGTTTTAAAAAAAATTAATAGTGACACTGAAAAAAAATTATAAATACCATGAAGACACCATTTTGCAATCAGTTGATTATCAACTACCAGAGAGACCAGACGTCAAAACCTGACCCTCTGTCACCTCCACTGCGACCTCCTCTGAGAGAGCACTGAATTCGTTTGAAAAGCATTATTAGTTTGCAACTACTAGTAAGTCACTAAAATATTTTAACACCTTGCTTTAGCGTAAAATATGTTTGCTTTCCATACAAAATATGTTTTTAAAATTTTTATATTAACTTTTAAAATGTACTGTTTCTAATTTGTTATCACTAAAAATATATACCAACTTAAAACAACTACTTTCTTTTCCAAAAACAGAAACTTGCTATTTTTTCAAAATCAAGAATTCGTGTACCTAATTTTGCATCACCTCAACGTAATCGACTCACCTTTACTATTGTGAAAGTAAATGTAATTTAATTGTAATTATTTTACTTTACAAATATATTTTTAGCATTAGCAAAAGTGTTGTATGGTAAAGGGGATTATATTAATTTTTTACACATTCACACTACATCGTAAACGAAATTATGCGATGGTGCAGGGGTAACAATTACTAATATGACTTCAGTTAGGTACTGCATTTGAAAAAGCGTTTCATGTTACTGGGGTAACTATTACTATTGTAAGTTCCAGAATGTTCAGCAGTAGAGTAATTGAATGATGGTGTAGGGGTATCCATTATTACTCTTATTTAATAATGCATTCAAAGTGTATTATGTTTTGCTTTACCAATTGTTACTCATACTCATTTGTCAAATATCAGATTTACAATAAATTGGTTTTTTTGTTTTAACCAACGTTGGCTAAGTAACATTAATTTATATAATTTTTTTTCATTTCCACAGTAAATCGGTTGCAACTTTGTGGATTAAATAAATTTAAAAAATAACTTTATCCTGCAGCCAGCAGTACCAAAAAGCCACGAAAACAATCAACAACAGAAAAAGGTATTTTATATTTTCAGTGTTATAATTTCCACAATGTAATAGTCATTCCTTTTGCTATTGTTACTCCAGTAAAGTGCAGAAGTAGGGTAAGTGATGGATAGTGTAGGGGTACAATTTACTATTCTAACTCCAGGAAGGTGCAGCAGTAGGGAAAGTGTTGGATGGTGTAGGGGTACATTTTTCTATTCTAACTCCAGGAAGGTGCAGTAGTTGGGAAAGTGTTATGTACTATTAGTTATATTCAATGTCATAATTTTTAAAAGTTATTCAAAATTTGCATTTGTCAACAACGTTAAGTTATTTTATTTTCTCTTTTTTTTTCCCAGACAATTGTTTGTATCTTTGCTGTACGATTCAGTCCATCACATAAGTGACAACTCCAGCCAACAGGCCAATTCCACTTCAGAAGCCTCACCAAGGAAAGCAATTCCAAAAATACAAGGTATTTTTATACAGCATTGTATTTAAACCATCAATATGTTAGACAAACCATTTAATTGTTATTGTTAATATAATCCCAAAATATACAACATAAGAGTTGCAGTTGGAAGACATTTTTTTTCTAACTCCAGGTTGGTGCAGCGGTAGGGAAAGTGTTGGATGGTGTAGGGGTATAATTTACTATTCTAACTCCAGGAAGGTGCAACAGTAGGGAAAGTGTTGGATGGTGTAGGGGTACCATTTACTATTCCAACTCCAGGAAGGTGCAGCAGTAGGGAAAGTGTTGGATGGTGTAGGGGTCAAATTTACTATTCCAACTCCAGGAAGGTGCAGCAGTAGGGAAAGTGTTGGATGGTGTAGGGGTACCATTTACTATTCCAACTCCAGGAAGGTACAGCAGTAGGGAAAGTGTTGAATGGTGTTGGGGTGCAATTTACTATTCTTACTCCAGGAAGGTGCAACAGTAGGGAAACTGTTGGATGGTGTAGGGGTCGAATTTACTATTCTAACTCCAGGAAGGTGCAGCAGTAGGGAAAGTGTTAGATGGTGTAGGGGTCAAATTTTCTATTCTAACTCCAGGAAGGTGCAGCAGTAGGGAAAGTGTCATGTACTATTAGTTATATTGAATATCATATTTGCAAAAAGTTATTTTAAATTTGCATTTGTCAACAACGTTCAGTTTTCTCATTTTCTCCTTTTTTCACTTTTCCAGACAATTGTTTTTGTTGTACGATTCCGTCCAACACATAAGTGTCAACTCCAGCCAGCAGGCCAATTCCACTTCAGAAGCCTCACCAAGGAAACCAATTCCAAAAAAACAAGGTATTTTTAAACAGCATTGTATTTAAACCATCAATTTGTTAGACAAACCATTTACTTATTAATGTTAAAATAATCCCAAAATGTATAACATAAGGGTTTCAGTTGGAAGATGTTTTTTTTCTAACTTCAGGAAGGTGCAGCAGTAGGGAAATTGTTGGATGGTGTAGAGGTACAATTTACTATTCTAACTCTTGGTAGGTGCAGCAGTAGGGAAAGTGTTGGATGGTGTAGGGGTGCAATTTACTATTCTAACTCCAGGAAGGTGCAGCAGTAGGGAAAGTGTTGGATGGTGTAGGGGTGCAATTTACTATTCTAACTCCAGGAAGGTGGTGTAGTAGGGAAAGTGTTGGATGGTGTAGGGGTGCAATTTACTATTCTAACTCCAGGAAGGTGCACAGTAGGGAAAGTGTTGGATGGTGTAGGGGTATAATTTACTATTCCAACTCCATGAAGGTGCAGCAGTAGGGAAAGTGTTGGATGGTGTAGGGGTGCAATTTACTATTCCAACTCCAGGAAGGTGCAGCAGTAGGGAAAGTGTTGGATGGTGTTGGCGTACAATTTACTATTCTAACTCCAGGAAGGTGCTGCAGTAGGGAAAGTGTTGGATGGTGTAGGGGTATAATTTACTATTCTAACTCCAGGAAGGTGCAGCAGTAGGGAAAGTGTTGGATGGTGTAGGGGTCCAATTTAATATTCTAACTCCAGGAAGGTGCAGCAGTAGGGAAAGTGTTGGATGGTGTAGGGGTGCAATTTACTATTCTAACTCCAGGAAGGTGGTGTAGTAGGGAAAGTGTTGGATGGTGTAGGGGTGCAATTTACTATTCTAACTCCAGGAAGGTGCACAGTAGGGAAAGTGTTGGATGGTGTAGGGGTATAATTTACTATTCCAACTCCATGAAGGTGCAGCAGTAGGGAAAGTGTTGGATGGTGTAGGGGTGCAATTTACTATTCCAACTCCAGGAAGGTGCAGCAGTAGGGAAAGTGTTGGATGGTGTTGGGGTACAATTTACTATTCTAACTCCAGGAAGGTGCTGCAGTAGGGAAAGTGTTGGATGGTGTTGGGGTATAATTTACTATTCTTACTCCAGGAAGGTGCAACAGTAGGGAAAGTGTGGGAAGGTGTAAGTGTAACATTTGAGGTATAGCATTTACTTTTTCATCCTAATTTGTTTTTCTTCTCTTCTCTTTTCAGATAATGTCTAGTCTTGAAGCTGCGAAGTACATTAAATCCAGGAAGGGAAAAAATTTATTAAACCATGGAGGATACATATATAGTAAGGAAAGAATAAGTTTAACTAGAAATCATTGGAGGTGTGTGCAATACTACACTACCCATTGCAGTGGCAGAGCGGTTACTCTTGATAATTTAGTTGTGAAAACAACAGAACATAACCACTCTGCCTCTGCAATGGAGGTAGAAATTAGAGAAACAGTTAACGAAATGAAAGCTATTGCAAGCACCTCCAATGATTCTACAGGATCCATTTTAAGAGAGGTTGCACAGCATGTCCCCAGTCATGTTGCTAGGAACATGCCTATAATTCCTAATTTGAGAAGAATTATTCAAAGACAAAAGCAGGCAAGTAACATTCAATTATCTACACCACATTCTTTCTCTGACATTAGAATTCCACATGATCTTTCTATTTCTTTTTCTGATGAACCTTTCCTTCTGCATGACAACGAAAACCCTCAGAAACGAATTCTCATTTTTAGTACCCCACGTAACCTTGCAAAGTTAGAAAGTAGTGAAATTTGGATGATGGATGGGACGTTTAAAAGTACACCCCATCCTTTCACTCAAATTTACACTATACATGCCAAAATTAACAATAGTGTAATCCCCTTAGTATATAGTTTGCTACCTGATAAGACTTCTGCAACATACACTGAACTTTTATCAGTGATTAAAAGTAAAACATCTCAAAGTCCTAGGAAAATAATTATTGATTTTGAATTGAGCATGATCAATGTGATCAATAAAACGTACACGGATACCCAAATTCAGGGATGTTTTTTTCATTTTTCCCAGGCATTTTGGCGTAAATTACAGAAAACATCCCTAGTTGCAGAATATTCTCGTGATAGCAAACTACAATTTGAACTAAAAAAATTAACAGCACTTTGTTTTGTTGCTCCCGATAGTGTGGACGAGTACTACACTGCAATTATAGAATCTGTTTATTATACAAGTAACGAAGAGAAATTGGCACCCATTCTAAATTATTTCGAGGACACATGGATTGGGCACCTAAGCAGATCGGGTCGCAGGAGGAAGCCACGATTCCATGTGGAGTGGTGGAACTGCTACACAAGTTGTTTAGAGGGAGAAGCAAAAACAAACAATGCCATTGAGGGATGGCATAACTCCTTCAACCACACAATTGGCAAACCTCATCCAAACTTCTACTCTTTCTTGGAAACTTTGAAGAAGGAGCAAAGTTTTCAAGAAATGAGAATAGCCCAAACACTTGCAGGTAGTCTAAACCCACGAGTAACTGTCAAAACAAAGGAAATGTCTGAGAGACTATTGGCTATTGTACAACAATTTTCGTTGTGTGTGGCTATAGACTACCTGGAAAATCTTTCTAACATTCTTTCTTTCTAAAATTTGTTTTGTACTTACTTTCTTGCTTTGCTTCAAATTTAAATATTTTTAAATTACAATTGGCATACAATGTTTTTTCTAAAAAAAATTTCAAACTTACAAGTCGGGTCCTTTTTTTTTTTATTTCAAATCTTCATTTATAGCAAAACTACCAATGTGATCAAATCTACTGTTCCATAGTATTGGACCAATTTTTCAACAACCAAACGCCATTAGTTTAATTACAGAAAACTTCTTTATTAATTACCGGCCTAAAAATTCACCAAAAAACAAACTAATCAAAATTGTACATCTCAAGCCATTATCCAAAATGCACATTGCTGCATAAACACCAATTTATATTCAATCATTATTTTCCAAAATTTACGAATACGCTATTATTTTTCTCTTAGAAATGAAGATCTAAATCACTATTTTTAGTTCCGAAGTTAAGAAATAAACTTTGTGAACAGTAACTTTAAATAATTTTACAGTTACATACATTTTTGAAATGAACCAATTCCTTTGGGCGACCCGACATAGGCATACATTAATGACATAAATGTGGACATGATTTAAAACATTTACAACATCAATTAGTTTTTCCGCAACCTCTCCTTATTCTTTTCTTACTGTATATGTATCACTATTAAAGGTTTAATCTATAATTAAAAGTGAAAATGTTTCCTACCTGGACGCAGATCAGCTTCCTGCTGCTTCCTCCTCCGATGCTCTTCAAAATGGCGCATTACGTCGACGCTCACGTCATTACGTCATCGCGCGCTTCAATGTTTATAACGGACTACTTTATTTAACTAATCTGTAAATAAATGTTTAAAAATGTAATTAAATTATTTCTATGTTTTCTAAAAAATGTACATTATGTTCCAAAAATCAATAAAAAATTTGGTTTATTTTTAAAGTTTGTTTCAATAAAGAAATATTTTATAAACATTATTTGTTTACTGTTATTATTTTTAAAAATTTTAATTTAATCATGTAAAATGTTATTTTTTAAATGTAAATTTACTAAATGTTTTCCTTACCTCGACTCTATTTTCTTTTTCCTTCCAAACTTGCGCATTCTTCTCTTTCTGATCCTTCTTTTCTTGTTCCGCGGGTTGTATATTCTGAAGCTGCCAAAATAAATGAAGGACAAATAAGCTCATAGACTTCAATGCAAAAGCGTGGGAACTTTTTTTTTAAGTAAGTTCTATTTTCTTTGCTCTATTTTCTTTTGGTTTAATTATTTTTTAAATACATTTCTAATTACTCTTTTAATATTATAAATATTTTTAGTTTTTTATCTTTTTATTTTTTTTAACATTTCACTAATTTTATATTATAATACTCCAAAAGTACTCTTACTTTTTTTTAATTTTTTTTTACAAACATTACACATTATATAAGAAGGTTAAAAATACTCAAGTATTAATCTTTCATAATACTAATATTAAAATAATTTTTTATTGATATTAATTTTTAATAAATGCTCTAGTAGTAATAATTTCTAATAATTCTAATTTTTAGCTTTATAACATATTTAATTCAAATTAAAATTACTCAATTATTAATTTCTCATAATACAATTCATTTATTTTTAAAATTATATTTATTTAAATTAACTTAAAAAATACTCTTTGATTTTTTAAAAATACTCAAGTATGAATCTTTCATAATCCTAATTTTTTAATAAATTTGTATATATATTTTTTAATAAAGCTCTAGTATAAATAATTTATAATAATACTATTTTTAAATTATTAACATATTATAATAAAATTAAAAATACTCTAGTATTAATTTCTCATAAGACAAATCATTTATTATTAAATTTATATTTATTTAATTTAACTTAAAAAATACTCTTTGTAATTAGAAAAATACTCAAGTATTAATCTTATATTTATTTAATTTAACTTAAAAAATACTCTTTGAAATTAGAAAAATACTCAAGTATTAATCTTTTGTTAAACTACTCACATTTTTTAATTTTTCTAAATGAAAAAATAAATTATACTCAATAATTACTCTATCATATTTAACAAATATAGTATTTATTTTAAATTATACAATTTTTTTAAAATTTTTAACAAAACTCAATATTCTAAAAAAAAAAGCGTTGTAATAGTATATGCGTTGTAAAAGTACTTACCATATAACAGCATGCGTTGTAAATGCATGCGTTGTAAATGCATGCGTTGTAAAGGCTTTTGCAATGTATGCGTTGTAATGGTATATGCGTTGTAAAAGTACTTACCATATAACAGCATGCGTTGTAAATGCATGCGTTGTAAATGCATGCGTTGTAAAGGCTTTTGCAATGTATGCGTTGTAATGGTATATGCGTTGTAAAAGTACTTACCATATAACAGCATGCGTTGTAAATGCATGCGTTGTAAAAGCTTTTGCGTTGTAAAAAATGCGTTGCAATAGCATAGCGTTGTAAAAGTTGCGTTGTAAAGGTTGTTTCCCATGTATTTTAGGTATATTGATCTGTGGCTTTTTGAGTTCGAAAGCTACCAGATGGTTGTCTGACCATGTGACTGGAGTAATCCTTTGAAAGGTAACTGGTTCTGGATGTGCAAAAATTATATTTAGGATGTGTCCAATGATGTGTGTGGGTTTGTGGAAGATCTGATGCAGGTTCAGTGTGTATAGACCAGTGATAATAGCTCTTAGATGGGGCATATTGGGTCTTTCAAACCATATGTTTAGGTCACCAAGGATGCATAGGTTGGAGTGTAGTGTCATTATGTTTTCAAACTGTGTTTCGAAATATGTCTGGGAATGTTGCATTGCTAGGTGGTGGTCTGTAATGGAGGAGGAAGTTACAGGAGGAAGTTGTTGTGTTGTGTGTCGATTTACATACCGTATATAGGTTTCCCGATTTAGGTCCTTATATAGGCACAATTCGCAATGCCCATATTTAGGCATAGAAATCCTACCCTTATTTAGGCATTATCCATGCTAACCAAATACAGGCATGGCCACCTACATCCGTTCATCTACGTCGCAACGAGTTCTTGGAAAACCAGACTCTTAAGCCTTTAGGACTTCCCCTTGCTTGGATATTGATTTCTCCAAGAACTCATTTATTATGCATGAACATCTATTCCTTAAGGGTTCATTCATGACGTTCTTCTGCCCGACTTTTACGTAAATACTGGCATTCCTAAACACCTTCAAGGTTACCATGGCAAACCACGGTTCGGCTGCCTACTTGCACGACGTGGCTCGCCACGGCAAGTTCAGAAGGAAGTCAAGTCCCCGCCTGACGCACTGACCAGACGCTGTCATCCTCCTCGCAGAGAATCCAGCTCCAGTGTTTCTGACTCCGCTTGCGGGGTGTTAGAGATTGAGACTCGTAAAGAGATTCCAACCTCACTCATTCTAAGGTATGGAGCGGACTAGAACCTAGAGGGACTTTTGGCAAATCTTGGCAACTATAGCTAAACTAGACTATAGACAAACAGCACCTACTTCTCACCTCGTACTACACTTAGGTTAGGTACACTGGGGTAGAACTAGCTAGAAGCATCAGATGAGTATTAACATTTTAGCCTGTGTTATTTATGTATGTATTTTTATGAATATCTGTCATAGCTATAAACCATGCTATTGCAGTATTATTTTATCTTACTGCTAACGCTGTACGTATTATACTTTGCATTCTGTCTTATGATTGTAGCAGTTCATATCTCTTACACGAGAAATAAGACTGTTCAATAAACCCCTTTTATTGAAACGCCCGTCTATCTATTTCTGTGTAACTCTGTAGAAACGAAGCATGCACGATTGACTGAGTGAAACTGTTATCTATTGTTTCCACAATTCTGAGATTGTTCCGATTCTAAGGGAAACAAAGTTGTCATGTTTATGTGGTTGTCAGAAACTAATCCCTTCTTGTTTATTCAAGAAGTTTCTAGTGACCTCTGAGTTAGCTGGCACACACAAGTAATTAGGTTTAATGTACTCGATAGTGACATACTACCTCAGTCCTATGTCAAAACTATAGTGTATATTATTCCAATGCGCAGAGCCTATCAGGGATATAGGAACTACACTACAGTTGTAGGGTTGCATCTGGTCATGAGGACCTCCGAACCCTATATTGAAACATCATCACCTTTGGTGAGATGTATTGTTTCCTTGAATATAATAGCTAGTCCACTTCCTCGTTCAACTATGTAGTTTTGCGTGACGGCTTGATAGCCTGGCGGAATGGCTTCATGCAACACTGGAGCATTGTCATCTCCCATCCATGATCCAGTTATGAAGAGTAAGTCAGGCTGTGTGTCAGTGATTAAGCTATAGATGTGGTGCTTGTTTTTAGAGAGTGATCAAGCATTTATTAGGAGCAAGTCTAGAGGTTGTGATTTTGGTGGTGGTGTGACTTTCTTTAGTATTCTTAGAATTAGTAGAAGATGTATTATTAGTGTTGGTATTAACTGTACAAAGATAGCCATAATGTTATTTGTCTATACTGTAATATTCATCCAGCAGGTTTAGAAGATATTTTACTAGGGGCTGCATGTGTAGGTGGTGGGGATAGTGGTTGAGATTGAGTTGGTGAGATGTGTTGCTTTTGTACAGTAGCATTGTTTTGTAATAGACATGGAGATGCGAAGTAGAGAAGAGTGGCATGCTGTTTATTTGTTTGTGTCTGTTTAGGGTGGAAAATCTATGGGTTAGGGGTGGTAGTGATGGTGGAGCAATAATGTGACCTGCTTGAGCAGTCACATGGTGGTGTTTGCTGTTGGAATGCGCTCCCCACTAAGGTGCTATAGCTTGGGCAGGGAGGGAGTAAGTCAGGCATTTTATTCTGTGCAGAGGAGCTGTTTCGGTGAGTCCAGCTCACTGTTTTCCAATCCTCCACAGGAGAGCATGCATAACAGGAGGCATGCACCCAGTTGTTCTTAGCTTCGGGCCTCATTTCACATGACGAGACTTGGTTGCTAAGCAACTTGCATAAATGGAAGTTTCTGCTTCAGTGTGACTCATTTCCACATTGGAGCCAATTGCACGCACTGCAGTAGAAGCCTCTATCTGGTCATGAGGGCCTCCGAACCCTGTATTGAAATGTAATCAGCTTTGGTGAGATTTATTGTTTCCTTGAATATAATAGCTACTCCACTTCCTCCTTTAACTATGTAGTTTTGCGCAACGGCTTGATAGTCTGGCGGAATGGCTTTATGCAACACTGGAGCCTTGTCATCTCCCAACCATGATTCAGTTATGAATGGTAAGTCAGGTTGTGTGTCAAGGATTATGCTGTAGATGTGGTGTTTGTTTTTAGAGAGTGATCAAACATTTTTTAGGCTCAAGCCTAGAGGTTGTGATTTTGGTGGTGGTGTGACTTTGTTTACTGGAGGAGTGAGTAGTACTCTTAGAACTTGTAGCAGATGTATTATTAGTGTTGGTATTAAATTGTACAAAGATAGCCATAATGTTGTTTGTCTATACTGTAATATTCATCCAGCAGGTTTAGAAGACATTTTACTGGGGCTGCATGTGTAGGTGCTGGGGATGGTGGTTGAGATTGAGTTGGTGAGATGTGTTGCTTTTGTACAGTAGCATTGTTTTGTAATAGACATGGAGATGCAAAGTAGAGAAGAGTGGCATGCTGTTTATTTGTTTGTGTGTGTTTAGGATGGTAGGTCTATGGCTTAGGGGTGGTAGTGATGGTGGCGCAATACTGTGACCTGCTTGAGCAGTCGCATGGTGGTGTTTGCAGTTGGAATGGGCTCCCTGTTTAGGTGGTATAGCTGTTGCAGGGTGCAATTCAGTCATTTCATCTTGTGCAGAGGAGCTGTTTTGGTGATTCCAGCTCACTGTTATTCGACGCTGCACAGGAGCGCATGCATAACAGCAGGCATGCACCAAATTGTTCTTAGCTTCCGGCCTCATCTCACAAGACGAGACTTAGTTGCTAAGCAACCTACATAAACAGAAGTTGCTGCTTCAGTGTGACTCATTTCCACATTGGAGCCAATTGCTAGCACTGCAGTAGAAGCCTCTATGCAGAGATTGCTGATAAGGAGTTTATCTCAATCACAAGGGTTGATTTACAACCGTGTTTTAAGCGTTTACCAAAAAGCACACAGTTCTTCCAGAATATGAGGACCCTGAGTTTGATCCTAGAAGATATGTGCAGGGGCTACAGCCTCAAGACCTGTTGATTACAAAAAGAACAATTGATGGACAGAATGCTGAACAATGTCAAACATTCACCCCCAGGACAGAGATCTGGGCCTAAATCCATTGTTGTTTTTTGCTCAGCATGCCATTCCAGTTTGTTCCCAGGCCTATGCAAATCAGTCTTGACCCTGCTCCCCAAGGGAACAATCCAGTCTGAACTGCCAAGATTCAAGCTAGCCTGACTACCCGAAACCCGAAACCGGTCCTGGTATGCTTGTTTCTGGTCCAGGGAGGACCTGGCTTGGCAGTTCGGACTGGACTGTTCCCATGAGGACCAGGGTCAAGACTGATTAGCATAATGCTGGGTCTAAACTGGGGTGGCATGGTGAGCAAAAGAAAAATGGATTTAACCCAGATCTCCTGCCTGGGGGTGAATGTTTGATACATTCAGCATTCCTTCCATCAGTTGTTTGCGTAGCTCTTTTCGCCCGAAGTGGGATGGGTATGCCCAGACGTGGGTTCCTCGCTAACTGTACCACTGGGTTCAAGCTAGCCTGGCTGATGAGGAGTAATACCCCCAAACCAGTCCTAGGATGCTTGTTTCTGGTCCAGTGAGGACTGGCTTGGCAGTTCGGGCTGGACTGTTTCCATGAGGAGCAGGGTCAAGACTGTTTAGCATATGGCTAGGTCTAAACTGGGGTGGCATGGTGAGCGAAATAACAATGGATTTGACCCAGATCTCTTGACTGGGGGTGAATGTTTGATTCATTCAGCATTCCGTCCATTAAAATTATTCTCTCATTACACAACTCTGATAGGGGCTGATCCTCCATTTCATGACGTCATAGAAAACATGTATTTGAATGGGTGGAAAGAGATAGCTAAGACAAGCTTCCCATGCTTTTAGCAAAGTGATATCCATTACAGTCGTTTGAAGTAAAATGTCGACATATGCGCAGAGACTTGTTGGATTTCAACGACTGATAGTACAGTTCTCACTGCAAAAGATGCAGATGATAGGGAGGATAAGTCATGGGAAGAAGTTTTGGAAAACAAGAAAGGATATCCTGCAACATACAAGGACACATGGTTAAAAGACAATTGTATACACGATCACAGGGATCTAGGATTGTCTGCACTGTGTTTTGTATTGTTTTATTTGCAGTTCTGCAGGAGTTACAATTGCATAAATACTATGGTACTCCTGATTCCTCCTTTTCCTTACAGGTACCTGTAGGGCTACGGCCCATGTTACATCAGGAAAACCAAATAAAATGTGTTATAAAAAAAAAAAAAAGACTATTGTATTCTTGTGGGGAGAGGGGGAGTAAACCTGGTCCCAGGAGCGTGCCGAATGCTTATTGGTCAACATGAAGACGAAAGAATATTGATGTTGCAACATAGAAAATTTCCATTTCTATTAGTGCATGTTCTTAGACTATGGGCAGAGGAGCAGAGATAGATTGAGATTTCGTCCCTTTCCCCAGACTCTCTGAGAGGAGAGAGGAGACTCTTTAATTGGTTTCTTGAAAATCTCTTAATGATAATCCTTAGCATATTTCTTGGTCTGCTGCTATTTGAGCTGAGAATACTTTCCAGTTTATTATGCTAAAGCCTCATGCTTATGCTTGATTCTTACTTCATGGGTATCTGAATTGACACCTAAATTTCTTCTCGCAATTAATTTTGATTTATTTAGAATGGGGGAGTTTCTTTATGGAACATTATTGACTGAACTAAAAGAAATGATAATTGATAATACTTTATATTGACTTTAGCCCCTTACATTTCGGTTGACATCAATGATCCATCAACCCGTATGCGGGATTTATGATTGATGAGCAAGTGATAGAGAAACCCTATGCTCCAGCAACGATGAACAACAGGAAAGTGGCCACATCTCTGTAAAGGGCATATTCAGCCTCACATAATGCCCTGAGAGCAACAACATATGTTGCATATTCTGCTCAAATCCTTCTGAAAGACCTCCAACTCATTTTAATGTGCTGCCATAACAGAAGGATTCCTTGAAAATTCTTGCGAACATGGAGATTCTGGCACAATTTCTCTCAGATGTGTCATTCGTTTTTTGTGGTCCTCAGCGACCATAGCAAGAGCCTCGATTGCAGCTTATTGCCAAAAATGGCTGAAAGAATGGAAACTAGAGCAGTCTCAGAAGGGTTTAATTCTCTATTTTCGTTTTGCAGGTGATACATTATTTTCCTCTCAGCTGGATGATCTACTTGATAGAGAAAGAAGGTGATGCAACCATTTAGACTGTATAATACAAAAATGCCATTTGTGCAAAAGCTGTACATTCAAGCCTTTCATAATAAGCCCTTTCAAGGCTGTGCTCATGTTTGGGGAGCTGCAGCACAAGGAAAATCCTACAGCAGTTGCTGCCCCAGCAGCAGCTCCAATACAACAAATGACAATCAAGCTCTAGAAGAACCATTCTTTGCACAAACTCAGTTAACCCAACGATCCCTTAAGGACACAGGCAATCTGTCAAGGAGTGCAAAGTCTTCTGCAGAAAGGGGCAATAGTACCTGTACCAGATCACCAAAAATAGCAAGGTCTTTATTCAATACTTTTTCTGGTACCAAAATCAGAAGGGAAATATCATCCAGTGTTGTATTTAAAAAAACTCAACAAATTTGTGAAACATTTAACTTTCAAAATGATAACCCTGCAACAAATAATCCCAGCAATCTCAGAAGGAGATTGGCTAGTGATGTTGGACTTGCAGGATGCTTATTTTTATGTCCCAATACATCAAAGATATGAGAGGTTTCAAGGCTTTGTGGTAGGAAACAAACATTTTCAGTTCAATGTGCTGCATTTGGGCCGTTACTTGTCCCTGACAGAATTCACAAATGTAATAGCTTAAGTGGTGGCACATTTGTTTAAGTTGGGTGTGGGGGCACATTTGCTTAAGTTGGGTGTGCATATTTTCCCTACCTAGATGATTCGTTAATTGTGGCCTCTTGTTTTCCTAAGGTGGGTAAGGATATTCAGCAAACCATCCAAGGGCTAGCTTTTCTGGGTCTGGTATTGAACAGGGACCAGTTGCAACTGATGCCAGCATGCCAGAGGAAATTCATCTGAGCCCTCTTTGATTCAGACAAAGTGAGGGAGGAGAGATGAATAACCCTGCAGTTTTATCTCTAGCAGTTTCTTCAGCTAACATGTTCTCCTGCCAGGTAATGGATGAAAGTCCAAGGACTAATGTCTTCATGCACGGCAGTTGTGTCATGGTCTAGCTACCATTTGAAAGCGCTGGTGCGGCATAACCTAGCTTCCTTGTCCTCAGCAACCTTGGACTACAAGATCAAGATCTCGGTTTCTAAACAGTTGACTCAAGTCCTTCAGTGTTAGTTAAGTCATCAGAATTTGCAGGAAGGGGTTCAGTTGTTGGAGCCCCTCCCACTAATGATTACAATAGATGCAAACCAGTGAAGCTGGGGAACAATATTGGGGGATCGGGAAACCCAGGGCAGCTTGTCAAAAACAGAGTATCTAAACTCCTTGAATTGGCAGGAGCTAGTTACACTAGCATTAGCCCTGAAGAATTTTGCAAGTTGTTTGTTAATAAAACCAGTCCTAATCAGGATGGACTATCAAGTTGCAAACATAAACAGGCTGGGGACACAATACTTCTATCCCTAAGGACCTTAGCCAATGAGATTCTATCATGGGCAGACATTAATTTGCTGTCCATCTGAACAGTAAACATTCCAGGAACATCCAGTCATCATGTAGACAGTTTGAGCTGGAACATTCCTTCTTCATTGAAGTTCCCTTTAAGCTACCTAGCATTTCACCTTGTGACAGATCATTTTGGTCAACCCACAAAAACGACCTATTTGCACCACCAGCAAATGCATTTTTCCACACTTCTGTAAAGAGAGTGTTTGTCAGGAGGCATAGGGGACAGATGCTTTTCTCTCTGCCATGACCACAGGAGATTCTGTATGCCTTTCCTCCATTTACCCTCCTCCCAAAGGTTCATCAGCGGATTTGGAGGGAAGAGATACCAGTTATCCACATAGCCCCTTTTTGGCCTAGGAGACTATGGTTTCCATTTTTGTCCCAAGTAGCTGCAGAACCCCATTTTCCCTACAGCCCGAGCCACCAGTAGTTTCCTGCTCTAACATTCAATCGTATCCGTCAATTAAGACTGACAGTCTGGAAGTTGAAATGGCTAGGTTGCAATAAACAAGAGGCTCTAAACATCCAGGCAGGGAAGAACAATTCCACTTTACAAGCATATGCCCAACACTGGAAGCATATTTGCTCTTGGTATACTGTTCTGAACCTTGATCTTGTTTTAGGGAATCCATCTAAAATTCTAGATTTTTTAAGCAATGGGTTTGCAAATGGTTTATCCCCATCAACCTCATCCTCCCAATGGACAGCAAAAAAATCCTGCAGGGAGTCAAGAGAGAAACTGTCATTCATTCTTTCGCTGGGTAAAAAACTTCTTAAGACTTTTAAATTAAAAAAGCCGACTGTATAGTCCCGTATAGCAGTGTTAGATTGGCTTACAGAAGGAACATTTTGAGCCTTTATAGAAATCTGACATTTCCTGGCTATCTGCTAAAGTAGCTTTCTTGGTTTCAATAACCTCTTTTCCATATTTATAATCTTTCCCCGGCCGAGTAGTTCTGAAGCCAGACCCGAAATTCAAACTTAAAGTACAATCTCTTTTTAGGTCTCGCCTGACTCAACGCATGCGCTGGTCTGGCGAGGTGGGTTTAGAAAGTGCTACCCACATTTTTGTGCTGGCGACAAGCTACAGTGCACGATGGCGTGCATGCGCACAACTGCTCCCCGCATTCCCCCCTCCCTTCTCGCCCAGCCATCTGGCTTTCGTGCGCCAGCCTTCAGCACCATACCCCTCCCCCCGCTGCTGCGCGCGCATCCATAGCGTGCGTCATCGCGATCACATTCGCTTTTAGAGTGATCGTGATCGCGATGTGGGATTGTCAGTGTGTAAGGGGTACTTCAGAGTGCGTCGTTGTCTACACAAAGCAAGCAGCACAGATCCACTCACCTTCACAATCTAACGCCTGACAACCGCCGGCCGGGAAACAACAAAGGAACAACAGACCAAGCGTGACTGACCCTACACTCTCCATTACAGCACTTCAGTTAGACTCGGAAAACGAGCGAACAGTTGCGCCCTTTTCTCTCTTCTCCCCCATGATTGTGTACTGCTCTATCACTCTAATCCCGCCCTACTCTTCTCCGTGGTCTGTCTACTGCCATAACCCTGCCTCCTTCAATCCCCTCTGTTTCCCCTTCTCCTGCCCGCGAGCTGCTCTACATTCTAGACCCGCCCATTCCATCTCCTTCCTGTCCATGTGCTGCTTTGCTATCCTCATAGCCCCGCCCTTCTTCCTCATTCCCAGTGCTGATCTAGAAACACTTTAATACCCCCTCTTCTGCCCTTCTCCATCCTCACGTCTTTGTGACCCCCCCACCCTTTCACGCTCATGCCCGCACGTGCTCTGTTCACACACTGGGGGCAGCTTTGCAAGATCTCAGCTGACAGGTACCCTCTTCCCACCACAACATAAGCTGATTACGAAGGGAACAAGGCGCATCAGAAATCTCTTTTCTTTTTAATCCCCCGCTCATGCCGGACCCTTCCGTGTTACTGAAGTTCACTTAAGTAAATAAATATTTTTTTGTGCATTGAAAATCGATTTATCAGCCTCTACCGTGCAGTATCCTTCATTGTTAGGAATATATGGGCTCTTAAGTGTCTTTGTACGGCAAGAGCCTCCTGTCTCTAGGAGCTATGGGGCTGAGAGTGCATATATTTCGTTTTATATTATTCTCAGTCCCTTTACATGGGGTTTGCTAAATCTCTACCTATGTTGATGTAACATGTGACCGGTTCCAACGCAGGACTACTTCATAAAACAATTCTCAGTCTTTAATGACACACGAGGTGCTGCAAAAGGTAATCAGATGATGCAAATTGAGTAGAATTAGCTAAGTAAGTGCAATGAGATGAAATTGCACTGCCCCATAATGCATCCGGGAATATTAAAACAGGACATACTCAGTTTCTCCATGTATCAGCTCTCTGTAGCTCGCCATCTCGCGGGCATCCTTACAGCCGCGATTACTTTCACTTTTGCGGTGCCGCGATTGCTTTCACTTTTGCGGTGCCACCATCTGCATAGCCAATAGGTCTCGCTTTTGGGACCTTATAAGGGTTTAGCCATGCAACAGTTGGTGTTGTTGCACTAAGGATATTGTGCTGCATACCTAAGTACTTCTAGGGTCCCAAAAGCAAGACCTATTGGCTATGCCAATGCTTGTTTACTCCGGTCAGGAAATAATTCTTCTAGTTTTCAGTCCTCACATGACATCCCTTCAACTTTGGATGTAAGAAGAGCCCCTTTGATTTACCTAGATAAAATCATTCAAATTCCCCCAATCCCTCTTTATTACCTATGGTACAGCTTGAAAAGAAAGAACAGCTTCCACTCCCGAAATAGTAGGTGGAGGAGGCAAGCAATTTCTCAGTCCTATGCATCTATTTTACCAGGGAATGTCCTGGCGAGATCTACTAGGGCAGGGGCGTATCATGGGCTGAGGCAGATGGACTTTCACTTCAAGAAATTTGTAGAATTGCCACATGGCCAAACACTAACATGTATATGCTCACTATAAGTTAGAACTCTTTTCCAATTATACTGACAACTTTGGCTTTTCTGTTCTGAAAACAGCAGAGAAGTAATTGTTGAAATACATTTTTCTGAAGCACGTAATTTTGTCTGACTATTATTGCTTGGGAACATCCTCACTAGTCAGTACTATGATGAGAAGGACAGACGCAGAGGTAAGGAGTGAGTTACTTACCAGTAATCTTCAATACTCTTAGGACAGTCCTCATCAGCATAACAGGATCCCATCATCCCTCCCTTCCTAAACACACAATTATATGTGGCTTAAATGGAAACCGGAAGTGCAGGGGAAGTGACCTTTATGATCAGGGGCTGTTCAAAGATTTAACATTGAAATAGAAGAAAGCTTGGGTGGCGTTTTCTGTCAGGAGGCGGGCAGCCTCACAAGTCAGTTCTATGACAAGGAGGACTTTCCCAAGGTTAGTAAAGATTACCGGTAGTTAATAGGTTCATTCTTCTCTTTTGCTTTTTTCCCCTTTTATCCCAGAGAATGCTCAGCCTATTAGTTTTTTATGTTTTTTAGCCAATTGAAAAATGTTATTCAAATTCAACATGTAAAATAAAATGGGGATGAGAGTTTGTTTTTTAGACCAGGCATCTGCCAAAACAGTCTGAGCAATCATTTCCATCGATACGCATGGTGATCTACTTATGTTCAACCATCTCAGACCTGTCAACTCATTGTCAAGGCTAGATCAGTCAAATCTGGATAAAAGACTCCATGTACGTCTGAAGAAGCACACTATATTAACTGCCACCTGGTTACCAATCTGTAAAGGCCTAATGACTTCTCAGTTCAGACATTCACCGTTAGAGATTAAGCAGTTTCTCATTGGGAGCAATCTGGGCCTGAGTCAGGTTTGCAAGATTGGTCACCTTCAGCAAGTCGATGATGTTACTGTTCAGCATCGACTCAAAGTCTTCAGGGGAAATCTTGGGGGCTTAGTATATTAAGTCCATCAGGAATCGCCCCACCGTGTTGTCAGCTGCAACGTTACCAGACAGCACATCCTCGGCATACTGCAGGACGGTAGTCAGATTATCCTGCGTCTGGCTTGAAGCAGACCTCACTTGCTGCAAGTCACTCGTAAATCCTACCACATGATTAGAGCTGGTGCAGGTTTTAATTATGACATCAACTGCTATAGGTTCTGTGCCAAAGTAAACATATTTCACTGTAAGAGATGTGAACATGACGCCCATAGTTTTTCCTGGCACACCCATTGGACTACTGATGTAAGCATCAATGTTCATTTGTCCACCCTGCAGGCTTGTGTCCACGGTCATGTGGATAGGGTTATGTGCCTCTCAACTGTAATACTCATGAATTAGTACTGAATGCTCTGTGATATCGTGTCCAGTGGCATACCATCCAACAATTTGTTTATTGGATGTAACCTTTCGATGCAGCTCATACATGTTCTTGGCATACTCCATGTCAACAGCCACCTCATCTTCCGATTTGTAGTGCGGAACTGCGAAACAGTTGGTAACTTCAATTGAGTGTTTATCAACTGAACCTAGCAAAGTCCCAATCATGCGGGCGGCTCCCTCATTCTGTCTCTCGTAGCTGTCAACGATTGAAGCCAACACCACAGGGTGTACCCGCACCACTGGTCCATTCAGTACCCCGGGAGCAGTTTCTGCTGGAACTGGCGCCGGAGAGGCTCTGGAACCAGATGTCAGTGCAGTGGATGCCATTTTGGAAGGGAAGGATACGATGCTCAGCCTATTAGTTGATAATTTGCTTTGCAATTTGATGGTTCACTTCCCCATCCCTCTTCTTTTCCCAGTATCAACTGCTCCAGTATTCATTTAGAATGCCGAGCGCCCAGTTGTTTGTAGGTTTGCTGCTCTTCCTGGCCTACACTTTGATAAATACGCTTCTCAGTTCTCACCCTCACATTCTACTGATGAGTTTATCGGATATTAGCAGTGTTATAACTTAATTCTGTTTCGTCTCCAGAAGGGGCTCCAACATGGATTTACTTTGATAAGGGAGTCCATGCTGACAAAATTAAGAAGTGCTCTTATGTTTGCATTCTCTTCCCCTTTCCTAGTTCCACATGAGCTGACTACTGCCCCAGCATAACTTCTACTGTCCAGTACCATATTCTTGGATGGTGAAAGGACTGTGTATAGGGTTTCTGTCGCTCCCCCATCTGTGCATGACAGTATTCCACTAAAGTGTTCTGTAAGTAAGGGTGCCCATGAGAGGAGAGGATTTGCAGTTATCCAACACCCCCAGATCCTGCAAGATCCTTTGTGGCTGTTCCAAACCCCATCCTTCATGGGACCTGAAGACATACATGGGGTTGGCGAGATCTCAATCGAGAAGGTGATCATGAACTGAGGCATGTGACCTAACTGTCCTCCTTAAATCAAAATCAAGGCTGATGGGGTATTTAAGGACTCAACTTGTGTGCTGCATAAAGTGGCTGTCTAAACCAATCCCACACATCAGCTAGGTTGGGTTCATGTAACACTTTGCTGGAGTGAGATGTGTCCCACTACTGAATGAAACAAACTTGAAAAGCCGTACATAAAAGGAAAGAAATACATCCTTGGCTATCTTCTACATCTTGATCAAAGATGAAGATTAGAATTGAATAAATCTGCATGGTGCCAACTCCTTCTGACAACCTGACTTCAGGAAGGGGAAATAAGGCAAGTAAGAATCAAGGGGAAGAAATCCCCAACAAGATCAATCTGCTGAAAGAAAAACTCTGGAACATAATAGTAGCAAGGAGGCTAAGATCACAACAAAACAATAAGGAATTAATGCATTGCAAAGCATCTTTCTCTTGTGGCTGTTTCCCTTACATATGATTAAATAAGAGCTGACATCACAAGTAAAAACTCAAACTCCCTCTTGGATAGGGAACTATGAATAATGTTCTACAGTCATTCTACAATCATGAGAAGGCTGGTTATAAGGCTTGTTAATACCCTCCTAGATAAAGGCATGGTGTACCAAATTGGGTTATTAGGCAATGGGGCAAGAGGGGTGACTACCCATCTTGAGTGAACCCTCAAAGTCACTAATTTAACCTGAGCTCAAACCCCTCTTAGCTATAGCACAGAGCAGGCAGGCATACTTTAAGGCAAAGTGTAAAGTATATATGCATAACCAAAATCTTAATAAAGACAAAACACAAAACAACAAAAATTCCCCAAAGCCAAATTAGAAAACGTTTAATAAATAAAATGATACCAAAAAGTCAAAATGTAATCGTGGGAACCAGAGATATGAATATTTAAAGTTAATAAAAATAGCACCAAAAACAATAAGAGCCAACTGCAGTCAACTGGTAGCAGTAGACCAGGAGCTATGCATGATTTGAGGTTGACTACAATAAAGCATGGGTCGGATACAGAATCTAGGTTTGACCCGATCAGAAGTTTTATCTTGGGATTTAGTTTAATAAATGGAAGTCCAATCTTCAGTGGGACATGGCAGCAGGCTGTAACCAAAGAGAGCTATACAAGTCTGTATAGCATTTGGGCGTGGTTTTGATGATGAATTGATTTATGCAGGAAGGCTCAGAGCAGAAGAGATTCAAATTTTGACTCTGGAATGTCCCGGTGAGATCTACTAGGGCAGTGGAAACATGTCTATGTTCGCACTTACTCAGTCACTTTTTCAGAGCTTGGAATCCTTCTGTGGGGCAAGGCTGCAGACTATAGCTGAGGAGGGCTCCATGAGGCCAGATACCTTCTCCCTGAGGTCCCACTGAATCGGATTTGCTGCTGTGAAGATGCTCTGAGCCGGAGAAACTTGAATCTTCAGCCCAGTGACAACGCACATTGGGCGGATCGGCTTGACAGGTTGGTCCCGAAGGTCTTGGAAATGAAAACGTTGCTAAGTCCTAGGTTTTCAGAGGTAGTTGGAGAAGTCCAGCCAGACACAGCCAAGGGTCCTAAGGAACATCACTTGGGGATCAGGACTCACTCCAGCAAAGGCCAACTGAAGAGGCCAACTGAAGAGGCCAACTGCAGAGTCCATGGCAGGTCCAGTTGGAACTGGTCAGCAACTTAGTTGTTGAAAATTCCTCTTGTAGATTGCTGAATCCATGTAGCTTCAACAGAAGGTCAACTTATGACTCTTGGAGTCCACTTCTTTGTCTCTTTTTCCTGAGTACAAGAGGCTGCAGGTCCAGTCCTTCAGGCTCCTCTCTGGTCACAGACAGCAGTGTAAGTCCTCTTCTGAGCTTCCTCAGATCCATTATCATTCTGAAGCGCCAGGGAATTCCACATTTAGGCCTGGCACCTCCCTAACCAATGGGGTAAAATTTCCCAGGAGTAAGCCTACCCACTTTACAGCAGTTCCTTTCTGACCTACTGCAAACAATACCACAGTGCCCCTCACTTCTAAATTCAAAATGGTGACACCATTATCTTCTTGTGCAGAGCCTGTGAACCCATCTGGAGGTGTGGCTAGGATAAAGAACAGCCCCCTCTTTTGTAATCACTCCATACTGTTTCGGTAATGGCTCGCCTCAAACTGCAATTGGTGCTTGCCTGGCTGGAAGAGCAAAATAAGGGGCCGGACCAGGTGTCATCTGACATATGTATGCGGCAGGGGAGGCCCCTTTGAAGTAAATGATGTTCCTGGGCACATCCCAAATGGTCATCCTGCCAAAGGAACACAAATTCCTACCAACTCACCCAGACCTTTGTCTGTGCTTTAGGTGCAGTTTTCACACCTCATCCATGGCCATTCACCAGCTGCCTGGCAGTTACAAGGCTCGTGTAAATAAGCCTTTTGGAGTTTCAAAAATTTGGCATCACCTTTGAGTTAGGCTGTTAATAAATTTTAAAAAGAGTTGTTGAATTATATTTATAGCTGGTCCCTACCTTGAGATAGCAGAATTGATATTTAAAATTACTCCTCAGTGCTTCTGTACAGGCCACCCAGACAGTAAAAATAGCTTTTGGAGGCTAGTCACTGTAAGGACATATTCACATTAAATTTCTACATGTCTTACTTTTAAATATCATGCACCTCACCTTGTGGGCTATAAGGCCTACTTAGAGATGGCCTGCTAATATTTAATAGGAAGGTTTTGACCTGCCAAAAGAGTTTATTTTGACAGGTAAAATTGCAGTTTTTGCACTGCTTTAGTCAAACTACAATGTTAGACCTGAAGCCTTGATTGCACCGCTGCAAGTAATGAGCGGATCTGGGATAATATAAGTGGTGTGTACCGGAAAGCAGAGCCGTATGGGAACAATCTCCTTCAGGTAGCCGGTGAGTTACAGGTGGCATGCGCCAGGGAGCAGCGAAGCGTAGTAATTGGCCTCAATAGTTATGCCGATGTGAAACAGTGAATGAATCTGGTAACGCAGCAGCAGGCTGATAGTCACGGCACATCTTGAATGAATCAGAGTATGGCATTAGATGGTGCCAGATGCTGGAGCTGCACTGTTTTCTCTTTCCCTGGACAATATTTACTTTTAACTTAGAAATAGGTCCTTGCGTGAAAATGTTGACATGGGCAAAACACCTCTGTTGTTCCTTAATTTGATAACTATGTTGGGCCATTTTTTCTGAAGTAATATATATCCCTGCCAGGTGGTGAAGAGCTCTAGCTTTGACAGGCAGTCCTCCACCAGGAGAGCAGAAGCCAGAGTCTCCTCTGACCTCGCAGGCTAACAGATCACCTACCAAAATGTAAATGACCACTGTGGTCTTTGTGTAGCAGATAGATATAAAACGTGATGAGATGTAATTATGCTGACTAGTTACATACAACACACAAATGTCAGGTGCAGGTAGTGGACGTAAATTATTAGCCACCAAGTAACCCAAAGGCAGCAGGTCCAATGGGTATAACAACTGGTGTATCCTGAAAGACTACTATATATTCAAAGCCAATAAATTATTTTCAGCCACACAAAGATCTGGAATCTGCTTCCAGGACCTTGGTCAGGGCGGAGTTTCTTTTTGTAAATGTCTCCTTTCTTGATTATCGTAGAACAGAGTGCACCTAGGCTAGATAAAACACTGTGAATTCTTGCAGATAGTCTGTGCAGTGACATGGACTTCACAAAACAACAAATGCTAAGGACACTGTTGCATCTTACAACAGCAATTCCCAACCCCTCCAGGTTCTCAAAATTACAAAGCATCCAGGTTCAATTGCTAGTTTCAATGCCTTTTAAATCATCAGTAACCCCATGGGTGCCCCAATCACATATCTTTCAGACAGGGAGCTTCTGTCTGTTTACGAATCTGGGGGCGAGATATCCCTCACTGCACTGGCATCACATTGAAACAGGCACTGGTGTGTCTCACTTAGGAATCGATGATAACAACACCTCCCCTTCCCCTACCAGATACAGATTTTAGGGTCCTCCAGTGAACCGAGAAGCTGAAACATAAAAACACTAAAAAGCATACATTTAAAATTAAACAACTCTTTGCAGGAACAGATACCTACATTTTGATTTTTTTCTCCTGCACAACTCCTAGCTCAGTCAATACTTTTAATATTCAGTGGAGTTATATTAAGTTATATCAAGTTAGGCGTACACTTTAAAGGACTCAATTTGTAGTTCCGGGTGTCAATGCCAACACCATGCACTTAAGAGTAGGTAATTATAGGCAAAAGAAATGTAATCAAAAGAAACATAATCTATTTTATTGATCCTCTTTCTAAATATTTCATTTGTGTCAACTGAAAATTCCCAGGGTATGTGTAACTCCCACTCTGCAAGGCCAGCAGTAATAGATAACTTTATATAGCTTAACCTGACAAGGGGCCACCCACCCTCCTGAGGAAGGGTCTCAATGTTCTTCATCACTGGCAATTTACCACACCTTCATTTGACTAGTAACTCTGATGAAGAGCATTCCGAGACTACACTGTTAATAAAAAGTAAATCCAGTCCGCGAACCAAGCAACCAAATGTCTCCCACCGGCTGACAACTGCATTGATTATTCTGCCAACTCAACATATTAAACCTCCTTTTGTGGGATGGACTAAGCTTAGATGATGTAAGCCTTCTATGTGCCAAAGAAACAGCTGTGCTATTAATTGCACTTACATTTATATGCCTGTAGCATGTCTTCATTATTTAATTGCCAGTTTTAAGATTTCAACAAGGTTTTCAGCCCTGCTTAACTCAAGTTTGGTCAACAATTAATTATAAAAGCAATAAGGTGAACACTTTCAGTTAGGAGATGTCATTGTCTTTTCCAGTGCATTTTTTTATGAAGGTAAATTAAAAAAAGTATGTAAATTTTGTTTGTAAAGGTGCATTGTTTGTTTCTCAAGCTGTCGACAAGCATTGTGACCAACATTTTTTTTGTTGAAAATACTTTATTTAAGTCACAAAGATTAACAGAGTTAACAATATAAATGAGATCAGTAACAAGTACTTCATTTAAAAGAATCCAATCTTGTGGTCCACATTTTAAGCTAAATAAAACTGTAATATGTACTGTAAACGCGAAGTTCAAAACTCGTTAAGATAATGTACAAATCTACAAATTGAACTTTACTCCAAATAGTTGACTTGCTGCTATCAAGCACTGTGGCTCGAATACACTGCATACTTTTTTATGGAAAAAAACATGCTACCGTGATGATGCTGAATTTAAACAGCGGTATGAAATAGCAATGTTAACGTGGTCCAAAAATACAAATTATTTCTGATCCTGTTGTAAATAATGATACTATAAGTATAGCATATATTGTTCTCTATGGCACAACATCACAAGCATGAAATGAATATAATTTTAGAAGGGGGATTCTATTTACTATTAGCAAATTACTTTTTTTTGTCAGGCAGACATTAAAGCAGCAAGCGCTCTTTCGTTGATTTCTGTAAACCTAATTCTTCAATGGAAAGGACCAATTTGCTAAATTAAAATGCGTTTGATGTGCTCGGCAGGTGTCAAAAAGATGCAGCAGAGAGAAGTAATCAGCTGCTGTCTGTTCTGGAAACCTACTCTGGTTGCTAGGCAACATCAAGTAACCAGGACGGCCACAAATTGCTTCCGATGGGGCCTGCTGCGCTGGTTAGGTCTCGCCTGACCCAGCGCATGCGCTGGTCTGGCGAGACATTTAATAGGTGGATTTAGAAAGTGCTACCCACATTTTTGTGCTGGCGACAAGCTACAGTGCACGATGGCGTGCACGCGCACAGCTGCTCCCCGCATTCCCCCTCCCTTCTCGCCCAGCGATCTGCCTTTCCTGCGGCAGCCTTCAGCACCAAACCCCTCCCCCCGCTGCTGCACGCGCATCCCTAGCGTGCTTCATCGCGATCGCAATCACTTTCGCTTTTAGAGTGATCGCGATGAGGGATTGTCAGTGTGTAAGGGGTACTTCAGAGTGCGTCGTTGTCTACACAAAGCAAGCAGCACAGATCCGCTCACCTTCACAATCTAACGCCTGACAACCGCCGGCCGGGAAACAACAAAGGAACAACAGATCAAGCATGACTGACCCTACACTCGCCATTACAGCAGTTCAGTTAGACTCGGAAAACGAAAGACATAAACGACAGACTAGTGACAATCCATATTTTTTCCGTCTTTGGCTCACGCAGTGGCCATGTTGTGATGGGAAATGTTATTAAAAGGCGCAACAACAGTCTTTTCTATTTCTATGGCAATGCTAATAAAAGGTAGTCTATTGGTTGCAACTCCTGACTTGTTCTGTGTGCAGCTGTCACTTTAACCCCGCCCCTTTCTCTCTTCTCCCCCATGATTGTGTACTGCTCTATCACTCTAATCCCACCCCACTCTTCTCCATGGTCTGTCTACTGCTATAACCCTGCCTCCTTCAATCCCCTCTGTTTCCCCTTCTCCTGCCCGCGAGCTGCTCTACATTCGAGACCCGCCCATTCCATCTCCTCGCGCCTCTTCCTGTCCATGTGCTGATTTTCTATCCTCATAGCCCCGCCCTTCTTCCTCATTCCCAGTGCTGATCTAGAAACACTTTAATACCGCCTCTTCCGCCCTTCTCCATCCTCAGGTCTTTGTGACCCCCCCTCCCCCCACCCTTTCACGCTCGTGCCCGCACGTGCTCTGCTCACACACCGGGGGCAGCTTTACATGATCTCAGCTGACAGGCGCCCTCTTCCCACCACAACATAAGCTGATTACGAAGGGAACAAGGCGCATTAGAAATCTATCTGTTTCATCTCTTTTCTTTTTAATCCCCCGCTCATGCTGGACCCCTCCGTGTTACTGAAGTTCACTTAAGTAAATAAATATTTTTTTGTGCATGTAAAATCGAATTTTCAGCCTCTACCGCGCAGTGTGCATCATTGTTAGGAATATATGGGCTCCTAAGTGTCTTTGTACGGCAAGAGCCTCCTGTCTCTAGGAGCTATGGGGCTGAGAGTGCATATATTTCGTTTTATATTATTCTCAGTCCCTTTTCATGGGATTTGCTAAATCTCTACCTATGTTGATGTAACATGTGACCGGTTCCAACGCAGGACTACTTCATAAAACAAATCTCAGTGCTTAATGACACACGATGTGCTGCAAAAGGTCATCAGATGATGCAAATTGAGCTGAATTGGCTAAGTAAGTGCATTGAGATGAAATTGCACTGCCCCATAATGCATCTGGGAATATTAAAACAGGACATACTCAGTTTCTCCATGTATCAGCTCTCTGTCAAACATTTTTTTTTTTTTGTGTCGTTTTGCCAGCCTCTTTCCAAGCTGACATTTGTTTAAGAAGTCATTGGTAGGTCCTGTGTTAACCAATAACTTTTCACTTTATTAAAATCAAACTTATACGGTACTTAATTAGGGTCTTTCAGGGAGTCGTCTACACCCATTGGTATTTTGTTTTGTCATTCATATTTTCAGGTCTCGCTGCGCCAGCGCTGCGAGGAATTTAGTGTGTGGGTTTCCAAAGTGCAGCCACAGGCTTTTGGTGGCCTAGCGCTTGCGTTTACGTGAGTGTGCAAGCGCGAGGCCTAGAGCTTACGGTTACGCGCGCGCGTGCTTACGAGGCGCCATGTCGCAGGCACCCTTACAGCCGTGATTACTTTCACTTTCGCGGCGCCGTGTTTACTTTCACTTTTGCGGCGCCACCATCTGCCTTTCCTCGCGGCACCCTTACCGATGCCTGTGATGTTATTTGAAAAATATTGTACCAACTTTGGTAAGTGTACATGATAAAATGCAAAACAGTGACGTGCAATGCCCAGGATCACACACTATGGCCAAGTGGAAGTGCCAGGACCAAAAGACAACCCTCTATATTCCATAGTAAGCAATTCACCTAATCACTTGAGTAAATCTATTCCCCTACGCCGTTCAAAATGTTTGCAAGACTTTGTAAATATTGTTCAACACCAGCCATTGAACCTACGGCGAAAGAGTTATTTTGCAATAAGGAAACATATTTTTAAATGCACAACTTTGTTACAAGTAATATTAGCGAGACACAATATTCCCTTTTAAACTAAACACGAACACACCAAATTGCCGTTCCAAAACGCAGGGTTCAAATATCTCGGAAAAAGTTTCAATAAAATAGAAAATTCTGCAACAACCGAACAGCTGCTGCACAATCATAACACATTTCTCCTTCATTTTCTGGCGTTCCCCATCCCTCGTGAACAGACTTCCTCCAACTGCCTTACACGCAGGCCTACAAACGGGTCAGTCGGACGCTCGAGGCAGGCAGAACAACAAGGTTTGGTTTTAGAGTGACACTGTCCTAACCCAACTGGCCTGGCAGAGGCAGCTGTATGTTCAATATTATGTTGGTAACTTTCATAGTTTCCATCTAGGCATTACAAAACATGTTGCACAGCTCATTTGTTTCGGGTTTCTTGAGTCAAACACATGCAGCGTTGAGGGTTTTTTCTGCTGTTCCCCTCCTAATATTTGTACAGTCGTGCTGACGCCGCATCAGTTCGGTGTACAATTACCAAGTGACCCATCTCTCTAAATCTGACCTTTAATTAAAGACAGTAGGGGACATTTTGCTTATTTTACTCCTTTCCGACTCATTACTTTTAAATACTTTGAATAACGCAAGCGCATTCATGTGTCGGTACTGACAGCGCTTACATTTTCATAAAATAAAAATGAGCAGCTTTGACTAAAATTCTTATACATCCATACTGTAAAGTTGCATGACCTGAGTGAGTCTCATGGGGAATTATACACTGACACTGCAACAGCAGGTAGCTTTCTGCAGAAACGTTCAAGTTTAAAAACAAAATGCAGCAGAAAACAAGAGCTAGCTCAGCATGCAGAACAAGCACAACTGGTTTCAAGCCTAACATCTGAAACCTCAACACTTCTGGGCATTAGGCTGAAAGGTTAGTTAGATTAAACGAGAATTGGCATAGCCAATAGGTCTCGCTTTTGGGACCTTATAAGTGTTTAGCCATGCAACAGTTGAAGTTATTGCATCAAGGATATTGTGCTGCATACCTAAGTACTTATAAGGTCCCAAAAGCGAGACCTATTGGCTATGCCAATGCTTGTTTTTCAATTGCCAATGCAACAAACAGGGGCGTAGCTGCAATTTGTGCAGCAGGTGCAGTGGAACCGGGGCCCAGAGCCCTGAGGCACCCACTGTACCCAGATTATAGCTGTATTTTGTCATTCAAACCTCAGTGAGGGGGCCCACATCCTTCCTTGCTTGAGGGCTCATGACACACTGGTCAGCTACTGGCTACAAAGCATATCATCAAAATTGCGCAACCGCCCCGGGATACCTTAAAAGCACCTTAACTCATCCAGTAATACTTTTGCAAAATGAGGCTCTTGGGAACTTCTAAAGGAGCACGGATTGGATTGGATTCTGTATACTACTTTACATACACTTATAGAACTTTGTAAATTGGCCCCAACACATCTAAAATGGAAATTACATGAGAATAAACAGAGAATATGTATGTACATTTAGTCCAAATTAGTAAGGACTATGCCCTCTTTGCACTTTTACTAAAAGGAATTGGACATTTCTGGGACTATTCACAACGGCATGTGAGAGTACATAAAAGATTACCTGTAGTACTGCTGCTCAGACTCATAAATGCACTGTCACAGACCGTGTCTTTAGTCCCAGACACTATGAGGCCTATTCACAAAGGCATTTATAATTATAGGAAGTAGCACTCCAGGGTACTACTTCCGGTTCCTAAAACTTACGTTTGTTTTTGTCGATCACACTGGAGTCAGTGTCAGTCAGGGCTCGAGTCGAGGGTACACGCAGGTACACGGCGTCCACCCACTCTTTCCACAGGGTGGACACCCTTCCAAGAAGCTGGGCCGCACAGAAATATGCTGAACGTGTTCTGGTGTAATTTTCAGACACCGGGACACGTTCAGCACGTGATGTCATGAGGTCATTTGCATATTGTCAGCCCCCCCCCACTTCTGTTTATAGGACTTGTGCCCTGGTGTCAGTGACAGGCATGCCTAGTGCAGAGTCATCATTTCCAGTGGTTCAGCAGGTGCATTGGCACCAGGGCCCTAAGGCCTGGGAGAGGGAGGCAGTGAACCCTGATTAGTTCTGTGTTTTAACAGTCAGACACCAGCTGGGGCTCCATTTCCTTCCTTGCACTGGGGCTCATGACACACGCTAGTGATCTAGTGCTGGAATACAACACAAATGTTATGTGCGACACTAAACAAAATTTACAAATCGCGTGGAAGGAGTTAATTGTGACCCTGGTTGAAATATTCTAAATAAATATGCTAGAAGTAAGTGAAAGCACCTATGATTAATTAAGGTAATCTAAGAGGTAAAATACTTTTAGAAATGTGTTCCAATTCCAACAAACTTTATTCCGATCAATATAGACCATAAAAGTGAACAATACAATGACACAGAAGTAAATACAAGACCAATAAATAATCATATAGTAAAACAGAATTACATTAAAAACCTATTTAAAATTCATCGTAGAAAAAAAGAAAATGGAATAAAAAAACAACTGGTCAGAATCCAAGAATTATCCCATGTCAATAAACATTGCCGAAATGGGTTTCATCTAGTATAGTGATCTCTAGAATATAAAAGTGTTGAGAATGAATGATAAAAAAGTCAATTGGAAAATAAAAACTAATTATAGTGAGTAAAATGTGATCATCAGAAGGCGGAAAGAAGGTTATGCATGCACAACTACTTTTGTCCAGGTCCTCCGCTTGTGCCACATAAAGTACAGAAAGCGGGAGACTGCAAAAACAGTGGGTGGATGGGTGTCTGTCCGCAATATTCTAAAACCCTCGACAAACTGCCTACACCCCATATTTCTACATAAAGGAGCTAACCAGTACCGTCTGGCAATTTTATACCCAGGGTAAAAAAGGAAAACGTGTACATCAGTCTCCTCCGCATGGCTGCAGGCAGGACACCCCAGGGGCGGAACTTTTGACCATTTATTAGTGAAGGCACGCAGCGGCAAGGTCCCTAGTCTAAACTGGAAGTATAGTTTCCTTGCCAGGATCGGTTGTATGGCCTCCATAAAGTACTCCAAAACATAGTCAGCTTTGATGTTCCAAAAATCGGTTGTTAGGTGACCAATTTGAGAGTTCCCCAGAGTCGCATCTAGCTTGAACGATCTATATGCTCTAACTAGAACTATTCGATGGGAAATCGGGCACACTGTATCTGGATGGGTCCACAGAGTTGGGTGACTTAACTTGTATCATGTATCTCTAATATGTACGAGCCACGGATAGTTGCCCACCTTCAAAAGACCCCAAATTGCCTTAAATTCTAGCTGGTAAGCAGCGAGTTCCGGGGTCGCCCACAGTCTCCGCCAAAAAGTTAAGGGGCGAAGACCTAACTCCTCAGCTATGGGTCTAATACCCAGGTCCATACGTAATGGAATGAGGGGGGTACTAATTGGGAGACCCAATAACTGTCTAATGAAGTTGTTCTCACTTTTGGACAGACCACTAGTAGGACACTCCTGTACCGTACATTATGACACTCCTGATTTGGACTTTGTATATCTCAGCCACCGAAGCAGCTGGTTTACAAAAGTTTCTGTAGGTTTTTAATACTCCCCCCCACTGTCTGGGCCAGTTTGAGGCTACCTTTGGCGATTTGAGGGCCCCGCCAAAGTTTTCAAACAGTGTAACACCCAGATAATCAAAAACTGTCACTCTCTCCAACATGGTACTGATAGAGCATCATGTTATTCTGAAATTTGTAGGGGTGCATCATATTCACCGTTAGTTAGCACCCGCATATTAATCGTTGTAAGCTAAAAGGTGCCATAGAAATGTATTATTAGAAATCGTTTAACATAGAGGTGAATAGAATTGTAATAATGCTTTTGTGAAGAGTAACGTTGCAAGTTATTGTGAATGTATTTAGTAAATGCATAATGATTAGTTTTCATGCAATGCAATGTGTTAGTTAAACGTGTACAATGTTAAAGTTATACGTGTAGGATGCTTATTCACGTATATGAAAATAATGAACTAATGCTTAGAGTGTGATTTAATAGTGTGTTTAATGGTGTAAAGGCCTGATCGCATATACGTTAGAAGAGAAAGGCCTGTTTATTTCTTATGTTAGCTAAACGTTGTAGGCCGAAAATGATTTCCCTTGGTAAAGGCTTTGGGTTACCAGAGGATAGAAAATCTTAGAGAAGTTAAATTTTTTTTTCTTTCGTTCCCATGTTTCTGTTGCAGGTGCAAGGACATTTATCTCGTTAGTGAGACTAGGTCTTTGTTTTAGGAGTTAGGATGCTGCGAAAAGCCAACAGGGGAGTGCATTGGAATGTGAGGATGATACTTTCAGCGGAGAAGGTGCCTGGGACCCAAGGTCAAGCTAACCGTCGTTGGATGCCATACAATTTATGGTGGAAAACTACTGGGAGAAGACCTGGCTGACGAGGTGTGCCGAAGGGCGTGTTCTATGATTTGGGGTTTTGTATTAGGGACAGTGCCCCGTCGGTTGGGCAGTTGAGGTTTAGATGGGAAGCTAGAAAGAGCATCTTAGATCGAGCTCTGACTAAGTGAATGTACTTCTTAGGAAGTCTTCACTTCTGACACCTTTATTCTCTTGCCTGGGAAGGGAAATGTTAAGTAGGGATGTCACCTTAGAGTTAGAGTAAGGATAGACTAACGTTTTTTTCCCTTTTTAGACTAATGATTCCTAATTTGGATATTGGCTTAACCATTGCTTTCTTGATGCTCTTGGAGTCAGTGATTCTTTTTGTTTTGAGTCGGATGAGAATCCTACGTAGGCTTGCATTTGTATTAGTGCCCATTTATCTTCTACACCTTGTATTGAGGTGTCTGTATGTTCAGTTATTTCTGGTTGTAATAAAATCCTATACATTTTAGATTCGGAGTCAGTGGTCCTTCCAAATGAAATCTAATTTCAGTGATTATGTTTTGACAATTATAATTCCTCCCCTCTACACTATTTAGCAGATAAAAAGATCCTGGCGACCTGAGAGGATTCTTGGAGATAATCAGGTAGGCAAGAATCCGGTCCTATCAGTTGGTAGCAGAGTAGGATGGTTATGTCTGATAGCGAGGGGAGATCTAGATCAGGATAAGAGATTATTGAGGTCCATAGAAGTGATTGTGATATCAGGCTGTGAGCGCGCACAGCCTGGGAAAGTCTTAGGCTCGACGAGTAGCTTAAGCGATTGTGGTGTAGAAGACACCCGTGGTAGATTTTGTTGACCACCGAAAGGGGATCGTGAGACGTCATCGATGACCTGGACCGAGATAGGGGGAGAGAATGTGTGAGTGCATGAGTAACCAACGCTGGTCATGGGTTGTTGTACGTGGAATTTGAGTATTTGTAACCTATCAGAGGTGATTGTCTGGTCGTTCGCGGACAGACAGTTGCCAGCCGAGGTCGACAATTTCGAGAGACTGTGGACGGACAGCCAGAGAAGTAACTTGTTTGGGACAAACGGTTATTTCAGCGTATGAATGGGACGAATGCGAGGGTGAGACGTGAATTGTGAAGGAGGGGAACTGCTGCGAGGGGAGGAAGAGTGACGTCAGAAGGTGCCGCGCTGCGATAGGTTGGTTGGTGTGAGTCGCGCTGTTATTGGTGGGTTTGACATCAGGAAAAAGCAAAAACATAGTGTGCGATCAAAAATTGTTCATCCTGAAATGTTATAAAGTTTTCAGAGAGTTATGTAGAGGTGACAAACATGTGGTTACTCGCGGGGGAGAAGAAGCCCCTCCTGAGGATACTCCGGCACATTACATGGCAAGAAATGTGGGGTTGCATACCATAATTTGGCTTGAAAATTGGCATGAAATGGCTCAGGGTGAGGGTGAATTGGTTTTCCCATGATATGACTCCTTCAGGTTGGAAATGTTGTACCAGTTGAAATCTGTGATGGCAGCTTTACGACCTTTGCCGAGACCAACACAATTTGAGGCGTTGCATGCATGGATTAGAGCAGCGCATGACAGGAAAAGAGATCGAAGTCAGGAAAGGGTGAAGAAGTCGATTAAGGCATTTCAGGATGCAAGATGGGATGCAGAAGAGAAAAGGTGGAGAGTGCAAACAATAGAGGGAGACAGGTTGTATCCATTACTGGTAAAGACTGATGACTCGAGGGTAAAGAGTGTGGATGATGATGACAGTGATACAGATGACAGCCTACTAGAGAGGTTGTTGTCCGAGAGACCACCCCCATACAATCCAGATCCCTACGAAGGGAGGTCGGCTCAAGCAGAAGGGACTAGTGGAGTACCGACTCAGTCGGAGGTGAGAGTAGAAGGGAACATTTCGACAGGAACTGAGGGTACTAGAAATCAGCCTGTAGCCAGCACAGAGGTTGGGAGAGGTATGAGGCTACCGGATGCTTTAAAGGTACCGGTTACCATTGGACCCATTGTTTCTGTTTATGACCCGGATCAGGAGACGTTCGGGAGTTCAGTAC
This sequence comes from Triturus cristatus, assembly GCF_964204655.1. Classification (NCBI taxonomy): domain Eukaryota; kingdom Metazoa; phylum Chordata; class Amphibia; order Caudata; family Salamandridae; genus Triturus; species Triturus cristatus. The sequence continues at coordinate 671,465,159 of NC_140585.1, forward strand.
AGTCAGCTGTAGGAGCAAGGAGTGTGGACGAGGGAAATGGATCAGTGAGTGGAATGGAGCAAACTCCAAAGCCTTTAAATGGAGTACGCCATTGCCAGCTACAGCAGAATCCTCTAGGGGACAGGGGGATGCGAGATCAGTGAGGCTGAGGTCTTTGGCCGAGTCAAGATCAGATTTGCGGATGTGGGCACCGCCAGTGAAAAATCTGAATCAGAGTGAGAGAACTGTAGAAAGTGAACGAGGCACTATAGTAAATCGTTCTGTTCCTATGAGTATGTCAGAAGAGAGTAGGTCTCAGGAACGGGAATGCGATTATGATGAATGAGATGGAGCAGCTTGTCGGGTAATATTGAAGGTGGCTCTGAAAGGAAGAATGATAGATGTTGTGAGATTGAAAGCAGAAGTAGATAAGATAATAAGCGGAAACTTGCCTCTTGAGAGAACGTACATGTACGAACAGGATGAGTTACTCTTTGTAGCGAAGGACGTGACTCGCAAGGCAAGAACTGCACATGAGAAGCTGTCAGATTTGGCTAAGAAGTATGACGTGGACTTGTTTAAAACAAAATCATTGCAGGGAAGTCATAGATTGCAGTATAGCGATCAAGAATTGGAAGAGAAGAGGGTCGTGGGATTGAGGACCCATATCAAAGATTTGATTATAGCAATGCATGCATGGCTTATGCTTGATAAGTGGGAAGAAAGGTGGTCCAAGAATAAGAGTTCTAGAAGAACCATAGGAGAGATGCCGCCTCCAGGTGGAGGGATGATGGATGTAGGGATTTTCCCTTTACGAGAGGTACAGAATGGAGGATATGTGCATGTACCTTGGAGTAAGGGTGTCAAGGTCCTCCACTCCTCGGGATCGGATCGATGCTTAATATGGTCCACCTCTCGATAGCTTCAAGTCTGTGAGCTATTATAGCGCAGATCAGTGAAGCGATCGAGCGAGGGAAGGAAAGGGAGGGGACAGTGGGGAAGGAGACCTGAAATGACACAAGAAAATAACAGTGTTATAATCCTAGCCTCCCCATTAATCCCTTTCTAGCCTGCTCCTGGATGTTTATATCTGTGTTTAAAGGTAAGTACCTGTAAAGAAAAAGAAGCGTATGTGTGGCTCCTGGCCGCGGCTCACACTCTCTGCCCTAGAACCTGAGACCAGTTAAACCAGGCCTCTAGAACTTCACTGCATACATAGAACTCTAAGGTGGAGAAAACAGCGTTAGTACCAGGTTTGCGATTGCGTGACCCTGGCCCCTGTGTGCCCCGTGCTTCTCTATCAAACCTACCCTGGCTTATGTTGACCTTACATCACAGGGGTTGTATGAGATTACGTCATCTCATCCACAATCCTCTGTTAAATAAGCATGACGAAAATTAGAGTTATGTATCACTCATCCATGTAGATGAACTGGGACCACGCCCCTTGGTTGACGGACCATACAAGCAGAACACACAAACAGTCTGGGTTCATACTCAACTAGGTTCGCTTTTCTCGCAATGTTTTTTAGACAGCAACAAACATATATAACTACCTAAGCATGGGCATTGGTCTCCCACTCGCACGAGCCGACAAACGTGTGGCTCACCAACACTCAGTGAACATAACAGAATAGCTGGTCATGAACGAGGCGCCTTTCCTAAAGCCCTCGAGTCTCACACTCTCTCCGTTTTGCTTGATAAGTAATTGTCTCACACAATGGTTCAAACAGCAACAACCATCTGTAGTTTCATAGGAATGGGCACTGGTATTCCTTCAACTCGCATGAGCCAACAAACGTGTGGCTCTCCAACGAGGAGGAATACCTAGTGCACTGCACCCTTACTGCAATGAGTCCAAAATGCCACCAGAATCAGTAGTTCCCAACCACACCTCACCAGAATACTTAAAAGGCCAATGTCACCAAATATCCGTTGCGAGTTTCAAGGATAAACAAAGCGGGAATGCACACAACTCTCCCGTCTCATGTACCGATGCGTACACAGAATAATCGGCACCGCAGTGAGGGCGGAAGCGCTCTTTGAAGCCTTCTGCTCCTGCGCGCTGCCGTTGTCTTGCCGCTCCTGCCCCTGGGAAATGTAGTTGGATTTGACGTCTACGCCGGAGAGCCGCGTATTCGCTTGCGACCTCGAAAACGGCTGCCATGACATCATGGAGCCTGACAGTACTTCCCTCTTTACGCGGGATTCCGTCCCTTCTGTGGTAGGGGATGTTTTTTATGGAATGCGGCAAGTAATGTAGGGGCGTGGATGGCGCTGGCCGGTTCCCAAGAATTGTCTTCTGGTCCGTACCCCTTTCAGGATACGAGATACCACCTGTTACGGCCCCTGGTTTTAGTGTCTATGATTTTAGCGACTTCGTATTCTTTCTCGTCATTTATCCACACAGGGTGTGGTTTCTTTTTAATGGGTGTAACCGAGGGTTTCACAAGCGATACACGGAACACAGGATGATTGCGCATAGAGGGCGGCAGGGCTAGCTTTACGGCCACAGGATTGATCATTCTAACCACTTTATAAGGTCCGATGAATTTAGGATTGAACATCGAGGGATGTTTAAAGTGGATATGTTTTGTGGATAACCACACCATGTCACCTGATCGGTATGTGGGGCCTGCTCTGCGATGTTTGTCAGCCCCCTGTTTATATTTTTGTTTGGCTACCTGCAACTGTATCAGAGTCCTTTGTAGCGTGTCCTGAATGTGTTTCACTCTATTGTGTACCTCAGGCAGGGTGGTATCCTCTTCTGTGTGTAGCAAAGGAAGGAACCTGGGATGAAACCCGTATGTATTATAAAAGGGTGTGGTCTTAGTGGAACTGTGAATGGCGCTGTTATAAGCCACTTCTGCCACCCATAATCTATCCACCCAGGCCTCTGCTGTGGAATCTACATAGCACCTTAGGTATTGTTTAAGAGTCTGATTGACCCTTTCGGTCTGCCCATCTGTTTGGGGATGGAAGCTCGTAGAGAGAGCTACTTGAATCTGTAGGGCCTTACACCACACCCCACAGAACCGAGCTTTGAATTGCGTACCTCTATCGGATACAATGCGACGGGGAAGGCCATGTAATCTAACAATATGTAGTAAGAGTAGCTTTGCTAATAGCCCTGCTGAGGGCACCTGGTGACAAGCAATGAAGTGACTCATCTTTGTGAGATAATCCACCACTACCATTATCGTATCATATCCTTGGTCTTTAGGAAGTCCTACGATAAAATCGATGGAGATGTGTTCCCAGGGAGTCTTGGGTGTGGGTAAGGGTTGGAGCAGTCCCTGTAGCCGAGTGTGGTCTGTCTTCATTCTAGAACACGTCTCACATTCCTTGATCCAATGCGTAACATCCTTTCGTACACTAGGCCACCAGAATTGTCGTTCAATCCGCTCTAAGGTCTTGTATACCCCATTGTGTCCCGAACTCGGTATATTATGGCACCAATCAAACACTTGTTTCTGCAGGGTTTCCGTGGGTACCAACATCATGTGTCCTTTTAGAAATATGCCTTGTTTTCCTTTCCACTCTCGGTGGGATCTCAGCCATGTTCTCCATGTGCACGTTTGAGTGCCTTTGACCACCTTCTGTAGAAAATCACTGGTTTGTCGTGCACACACGACTTTGTGAGGGGGGATGATGGCGTGTTCCACCCGTTCTACGTTTTCTCTGATGGATTCCTGACGTGTGAGGGCGTCCGCCTTTCGGTTCTCCTTTCCTGGTTGGTAGGTTACAATGAAGTTGAATTCCTCAAAGAAGAGCATCCAGCGGAGCTGTCTCGGTGTTAGATGCCTGGCGGATCTCATAAACTGCAAATTTCGGTGGTCAGTGTATACCGTTACTTTTTCTTGGGCTCCTAATAGGAGGTGACGCCACTCGGTGAAAGCTTCCTTAATCGCCAATAATTCTTTTTCGGCTATGGTATAGTTGATCACCGCCTCATTCAGCTTTTGGGATAGGTATGCTATAGGGTGCAACTGTCCAGTAGCCTCGTGTCTTTGGGACAAAACCGCACCAATGGCCACTTCCGACGCGTCTGCTTCCACAATATAGGGTTTCTCAGGTTTGGGATGTGCCAATACGGGGGGCAGTTATAAACGCCGTTTTTAGCTCATCAAAGGCGGTTTGCGCTTCATTGGACCATTGAAACTTTGTATCTTTCCGTAATAACTTAGTTATTGGAGTCACTATTTTGGAGAATTGGTCGATGAATCGTCTGTAAAAGTTGGCGAATCCCAAGAAGCACTGTACGTCCCGCACATTCTGAGGTTCTGGCCAGTCTTTCACTGCTTGTACCTTCCTTTCCGCCATCACCTGCCCTCTAGGTGTAAGCATAACACCCAGGAATTCAACAATGTCTACATGAAATTCGCACTTACTTAATTTACAGAATAGCTGGTTGTTACACAATGCCTGTAACACCATGCTAACGTGTTGTAGGTGTTGATCTTTGGATGATGAATAAATCAGAATGTCGTCGATAACACAACGACATATTTGTCCATGAAGTCGCGTAGCACTTCATTAAGAAAAAACTGAAAGGCAGCAGGGGCGTTGCAGAGACCAAATGGCATCACCAGATACTCGTATAGCCCGTATCTCGTTTTGGAGGCAGTTTTCCATTCATCTCCGGCTCTCATCCTCACTAGGTGGTAGGCTCCCTTGAGATCTAATTTGGTGTAAATCACCGCCTTTTTTACCTGTTCCAATAACACTGGGATTAAAGGAAGAGGGTATTGGTTTTTAATCATAATATCGTTTAACGCCCTGAAGTCTATGCAAGTGCGGAGCTCTCCATTGGCTTTCGGAATAAAATACAAAGGGGAGGCTGCTGGTGATTTGGAAGGGCGTATAAACCCCAAGGCTAAATATTTGTCCAGATAACTCCTCAAATGTTCGTTCTCCTTTTCCGTAAGGGCGTATATTCGTCCACAGGGTACCACTGCTCCGGCTACAAAATCGATCTGGCAGTCGTACTGCCTATGAGGTGGCAGGGTCTCTGCGTGTTCGTCATTGAACACGTCCCGGAAACCGGCATATTGTTTGGGTAGGGTGATGTCCTTTTCGGCTGCCGTTGCTACCCAGTTAGTGTTGGGTCTTACTCGTGCCGGTGGTGGCCCGTTAATGAAGCAATGCTTGGAACAGTACTCTGAGTCAAAGCTAAGTGTTTTATGTACCCAACTAATCCATGGGTCGTGTTTTTTAGCCATGGGAGGCCCAAGATGATTCCATGCTGGGGGGACGATATTATGTTAAATTCCACAGCTTCTTCGTGGTGTAAGTTGCATCTGATCTCCACCTTATCTGTGGTGTACTGCACGGGTCCGGAATCCAACACCCGCCCATCTACAGCGATCACTATTTCTGATATTGTTTTCTTCAATAGTCGAACCCCCAATGTATGGGCTACGGTTTTATCCATAAATATCCCCATTGCTCCTGAGTCCACAAGGGCCTGGACCGCTCTCCAGTTTTCGCCAATTCGTATGTGTATTTGGATATAAAAGAATCGATCCATGTCTTCAGCACTCAGTGAGGGAAGATATGTCCTGCTCGAGAGCTTCCCTCCAATGTCTCCCGAGCCTTCTAGTTTTCCGGAGTTTTCTTGCCAGAACTATTGGCTTCTATTCTCCTCTCCCGTGGTTTCTGGGGTTTTTGTAAGCATTCTCTAACTAAATGCCCGCTTTTCCCACAATAAAGACATAGCCCATTCTTCCGGATTGTGTTTCTTTCTTCCATAGTAAGAGGAGCCCGTACAGTTCCTATTTCCATAGGTTCCGGGTAATTCCGAAGGGACTCCCTGGAGTTGAGTCGCTTTGTTCTTGGGGGTATTCTTTCCTTCTTTCGGGTATCACCCTTCCTGTCGCTCATACGGTGTTCTAATCTTAAAGTCAGATTGATCAGCTCTGTGCAGGAAGTGGGTTGGGGGTCTATTTGAGCTATAATATCTTTTAGGTCGTCTCTGAGTCCCTGATAGTAAATGGCGAATTGTTTTTCTTCCGGCCATTTGGTTTCTGCCGCTAGACACCTGAACGTGGTGAGATAGGTTACCAGTTCTTTGTTTCCTTGTCGTAGTTCGAGATCTACGGTCGAATATGTTTACTAATTCCTCCCTAAACGAGTCCCAAACATAAAGGAGTGGGTCATCTCTCTGAACTAACGGAACGGCCCATAGCGCTGCATCACCTGCCAAATATGAAATAAGGAATGCCACTCATGCTTGATTGGTGGTAAACGCTTTTGATTTGCAATTAAAGTGTAACATAACCTGCGTTAAGAAGTCCTGTATTTTGTTAGCGTCACCATAGTATCTTTCAGGGGGTGCTAATGGAATAGGCGTGGGTACCTTAACTGTAATGGGATGAGATTGAAACAAGGAGGCCCCTCCTGCATCAAACGGGTTCCTTTGTAACCGGTCTACCTTAGCGTGTAGATTCGTGGTTTCTAACCTGGAGGCTGCCAGCTCTTGCTGCACTATCTGTAAAGCAGCCACCACCTCCTCGAGGGTAGCCATCCGTGAGCTGAGTATTCGATCAGGAGGAGTAAAACCCCGTGGGCCGATTATTCTGTCAAGGTCCTCCACTCCTCAGGATCGGATCGATGCTCAATATGGTCCACCTCTCGATAGCTTCAAGTCTGTGAGCTATTATAGCGCAGATCAGTGAAGCGATCGAGCGAGGGAAGGAAAGGGAGGGGACAGCGGGGAAGTAGACCTGAAACGACACAAGAAAATAACAGTGTTATAATCCTAGCCTCCCCATTAATCCCTTTCTAGCCTGCTCCTGGATGTTTATATCTGTGTTTAAAGGTAAGCACCTGTAAAGAAAAAGAAGCGTATGTGTGGCTCCTGGGCGCGGCTCACACTCTCTGCCCTAGAACCTGAAACCAGTTAAACCAGGCCTCTAGAACTTCACTGCATACATAGAACTCTAAGGTGGACAAAACAGCGTTAGTACCAGGTTTGTGGTTGCGTGACCCTGGCCCCTGTGTGCCCCGTGCTTCTCTATCAAACCTACCCTGGCTTATGTTGACCATACATCACAGGGGTTGTATGAGATTACGTCATCTCATCCACAATCCTCTGTTAAATAAGCATAACGAAAATTAGGGTTATGTATCACTCATCCATGTAGATGAACTGGGACCCCGCCCCTTGGTTGACGGACCATACAAGCAGAACACAAAAACAGTCTGGGTTCATACTCAACTAGGTTCGCTTTTCTCGCAATGTTTGTTAGACAGCAACAAACATATATAACTTCCTAAGCATGGGCACTGGTCTCCCACTCGCACGAGCCGACAAACTTGTGGCTCACCAACGAGGAGGAACGCTCAGTGAACATAACAGAATAGCTGGTCATGAATGAGGCGCCTTTCCTAAAGCCCTCAAGTCTCACACTCTCTCCGTTTTGCTTGATAAGTAATTGTCTCACACAATGGTTCAAACAGCAACAACCATCTGTAGTTTCATAGGAATGGGCACTGGTATTCCTTCAACTCGCATGAGCCAACAAACGTGTGGCTCTCCAACGAGGAGGAACATCTAGTGCACTGCACCCTTACCGCAATGAGTCCAAAATGCCACCAGAATCAGTAGTTCCCAACCACACCTCACCAGAATACTGCAAAGGCCAATGTCACCAAATATCTGTTGAGAGTTTCAAGGATAAACAAAGCGGGAATGCACACGACTCTCCCGTCTCATGTACTGATGCGTACACAGAATAATCAGCACCGCAGTGAGGGCGGAAGCGCTCTTTGAAGCCTTCCGCTCCTGCATGCTGCAGTTGTCTTGCCGCTCCTGCCCCTGGGAAATGTAGTTGGATTTGACGTCTACGCCGGATAGCGGCGTACTCGCTCACGACCTCGAAAACGGCTGCCATGATATCATGGAGCCTGACAAAGGGTGATTTGGCCGCATTTACGAATGACTTTCCCCGTTTAAGGGAAAAGCCTGTGGAGTGGTATAAGCAGGTTGATCGGTTTGTCAAGATTTCGAAGGTGTTGTGAGTCGACTTGAATACTTTGTTTGACATTGTGGTTCCGAGTGATTTATGGTCGGCATGTAAAATCGCTGTTGAGTGGCCAACTTCGGAGCCTGACAGGGACCCAGTTTCAAATGGTCCATCACCCATAGTCATGAAGAAGTTCGAACAGGTGATCACATGGTTGAAATCGAAAATTTCACCTCAGGACATTGATTGGGTCAAAATAGATCGGACCGTGCAAGAGCCAAAAGAGTTCTATGAGAGACTTTTGGAGGCCTTTAAGCAGTACAGTGGATTAGATGTATTGGATACAAAAGACATGGGACAGTTTGTTTCGAAGTTTGAGTTGGGATTGAGGCCCGAGGTTAGTCTCATGATACAACAGCATTTAATGTGTTGGCAGAACAAGCCTGTGGATGAGATCTTACGGTATGCCAGGTACTGTAGTGATGAGATAGAATCAAAGCACAGGAAGCTGAAAGACAAATTGATGCTTGTTCAGATGCAAACAGCTCAGGGACAGCCTAATGGAGGAACGTTAGGAAGGAAGCAGGGAGATAACCAAGGAGGAAACCAGAATGTCCAAGGTCAGGGAAGACCAAAGTCAATTGATCCTAAGACAGGGATGGATGTGGCGACATTGAAGAAGACCACTGCGTGTCATCTTTGTCACCAGATTGGACACTGGAAACGCGAGTGTCCTTTGAACCCGATGAATCAAGTGCAGCAGGAAGGAGAGATAGTTCAGGTACCTGTATCTGAAATGGTTTCCACTGTGACTAGACCTAGGATGGGGAAAGGGGGGACCAATAGCTCGCAAGTGCAAGTCCCTCAACCACCTAGGGTTCAGAACGTACAGCAAGGAGTCCGAACTTACATGCAGATGCCCATGTTCGAGGGAAGTGAGGAGTTCGGTCCGGATCCGTTGGCATGACGGTGCCTGAGAGGGGAGGAAGACTGTGATGGAGCAGAGTACAGAAGATTTTGTGTGTACCCCGTTCAGACCAATCACCCCCCCCCCCCCCCATATCAAAGTAATATATTAATTTTGTTTGCTGTGTATTAACCAAACACACACATTACATGTGGGAAATGCTCTACATTAACAGGTTTGATTAACATATTAATTAATGGTGTAAAACGCACGTTTCATCTATTTTGCGCATTTAAATAGTGTAATAGTGCATGTCTATGTTGTAGTGTACATTGTGCATTGCATGCTGCTTTTGCTTCATTTTAATGGCTTGCAGTGTGATGCTTTTCCGCTAGGTAACAGTTTTTAGGGGATAAATATTAGCCCTGGAGGTTCGGGGGACAGAAAACACTTATTTTCTGTGTATTCACATTTTCTTTGTGTGTGTTTATCGTAGTTTGGCTGGTGGCCAGTTTCAAGATGGCTTAGTTTTTCCCGGTTCTGCGCAGTAGAGAATGCTTGCATCATCTGGCTGGAGGAACCTCATGCATGCACTGTGCTCCACTGAACTTTGCAACTCCAGCTGACTATGTTCGAGGCTGGTAGTGGCTGAGAGCCAGAATGATAGCACGAGAACAGCTGAATGCCTGCCAAAGAGAAACAGTTGAATGCCTGCCAAAGAATGACCACGTGGAAACAGCTGAATCCCTGACACTGAACAGTTGAATCCCTGCCAATGAACCTTTGAATGCCTGCTACTGAACTGTGGACAGTCAAATTTGTATCTATCAGCTTGTCAAACATAAAGTTATTCAAGGACATCCTGGGAGTGGAGAACTACATTGTTTTTAATCGACATCCTGGGAGCTGAAAAATACATTGTTATGAACGGACATCCTGAGAGCTGAGAACTGCATTGTCATGACCAATCAGAACAAGGGAAACAACAAGAGTTGAAACATTTGAGGGTAGAAAGCCAGCAAACACAGTATAAATATCAGACCAAAATTGGGGTTTAGTATCAGAGAAGGAGGAGGAGAAAAAGCTGCTTTGGAGAGATGCTGGGAGCTTGGAATTATGCCAGACTGTGCACTGATGACCCCTGTAGGTTCGAGATCGTTGCGGGACACTAGCCTGGGTGAGAGAAGTTGTCGAGGAGGTCAAGGGTTTATTAAGTAAGTTGGGGTTTTAGTGCTGGGTAGGAAGGTTTTAGTGTAGGAAAACTTTAGAATTAAATGCATGTTTTTAACTATGGTTCACTGATCCTTCATTTTGGAACCCTCTGTCAGTTACATGACCAAGGATTGATTTTTAACCATTTTGAGAATAATGAAATGAATGCAAACCTACATTTTCTCTCTATGACTTATATAAACAGTTTCTTGATTTATGTCCAGAATAAGTGGCAATGCTCAAGTGAAAATTAATAGTGAGAGAATAAATGATAATTTCCTTTATGCAAATTAATTACATAAAATCTTTTTAAATGATTTCAGGTGTTTGTGATTCCTTTTAGAGTCAATTAACTATGCAATTCAATATATTGTTGTAGTGAGGTTAAGCTGGCCTTGACAATCACCATCAACCAATCCAGCTAATTGGTCCATCGACCAAGTGGGTGGAGTGCCTTGATGTTAAAGCTAGGATTCTACAGATGCAGATGTACATAATGTATTTAATGTAAATATTTTCCTATAGGTAATAAGGTACCCCCACATGTCCAGCGCTTGAATTACTTATCCCTCCTGTGTGTGCAGACTCAGTGAGAGAGACGTGTGAGTGTTGGTGTTATGGGCCTCACCAATGACTGCGCGTGTGAATGAGCTAGTGTGACGTCGGGTCTGCGACGCAGGGAGGGTATTGGTTCATGTTATTTCCCATTCTTTCCGATCTCGCGCTGGAACAGTTTTTCTGGTAGCAAGATGATGGTTGTTATTGTTTTGGTTTGGTGATTATAGCTTGTAAATTTCTTATTGATTATTGGTTATTGATTGATATTGGTTTATGTATTAACACTCTATGTTGAGTCGCGTCGAGTTCTATGTTGTTTGCACGGCTTCTGGAATGTAGGAAGTCGGAAGTTTGTAACGGTTCCGTAGTAGAGCAGAGGTAAGCGCTGCTCTCGGGAAAGACGGAATTGTTGTTGCCCTGTAGGTACACAGGGAGAAACGTGTAACCATTGAAGTTGCACGACGCATTGTCTGGGTTCGATTCAGGTGACATCGTCGTGCGTTGCCATTAGAGACATTTTCTGTGTGAGAGAAGTGTGTATGATAGCGAAGGTCACCTGTGAAATTTTGGTCTTAGGTACCAGGAGTCCAAACGGCATTCCGATAACGCTTATCACTGGAAAGGTAACAGGTGTTCTCTGAGCTTGCTAGAAGGATAAAGTAGAAGGAAGTGCTACTTTGTTAACGTATGTCATAATTCTGTAGTAGGACAGACTGTTCGCTGTTCTCGGGAAAGACAGGATTGTGTGTGAATGTACTACATTTTCTCGTGTGAAAGTGCGTGAATGTGAAGGCATTCGGGTTAATTGTGAAACTCTAGTTTTATTTCTCAGGAGCATTGGGTCTCCAACTATGTGTCTTAATTCTGGAGAAACGGTTAGCTAATGCTTGTTAGAAGGGTAAGGTAGAGGGATGTGCTACTTTATCAACGGAAGTAAAGATTCCGTAGTAGGGCAGAGGTAAGCGCTGCTCTCGGGAAAGACGGAATTCTCTTGAGAAAGGTCTATTGCTATTCCTTGGTTAGCAAAGCGGACAATGGTGGTGTTTTTATGTTGTTACTAACGGAATTGTAAATTTGAAACAAAACTTACCAAGTGGATTTTGTAAAGGAGGGTTAGACAGTAGCAGGAGCTGCGGCAGCGGCTGTTGACGTCAGAAAGACTGCGCTGGGATTGGCCAGTCAGCTAGAAACGTAGACACTCCTGATTGGTGCGTTAGTGTACGCTGCGCTAGGAGTGGAGATTTACAGGGTGACGTAGACGCTCCGGATTGGTGCGTTAGTGAGAGTCGCGCTGGGGTAGGTGGATGCAGAAGTGATGTAGAGCTTTCTGATTTGCTTATGAGTGTGTTTCCACAGTGGTATTGGTTGGAAAGGAAACAGCACAGAGGAAGCTGATTGGTAGAGATTTTGTGTTGCACTGACGTTTCTAGCTGAACGCGAAAACAAAAGTTAAGTGAAAATGTATTATATTGGTAAAGAGAAGAAGAAAGTTTCGCTGTTTGGAAAGGTAAAAAGATTGTTTTTAAAGACAAGCCTGCAGTAAAGCAGGAATGGAGACTATTCTCTCCCCTGGGAACGCCTGTATTTCACATGCTAACGAAGTATGGTTATCACACCTGCTTGTGGGTAGCGAATTGGGTGCGATATACAAAAGGTGATGGTGCGCTTGCATTTCCTTCAGAAGGTTCTTTTAACATAAAAGTTTTGCGGCATTTGAGAGAAACTTGAGCCTAAACCTAGACCTATGCAATTTGAAGCATTAATGGATTAGGAAGATGCAGTGTATGAGAAAGAACGCCACAGATCAGGAAGAGGTTATGATTTTGGTTTGAATAAATATCAGAATGAGAATATTGAGGACAGAATATGTACATGGCAACAGGTGGATGTACCAAATGATTTGTTTCCTGTCAGGAGTCTGGGAGGATCTACAGGAGGTGAAAAGAAAGAGGAAAAGAAGAATGTTCAAATTTCAGGCTGTAGGTACAGTGATACTAAAAATGAGTTGCTGGATGACATTCTGGGTAACAGACCACCTCCATATCAAGGGGACATGCGACAGTGGTGCCAAAGGCACCGCCAGCAGAAACTGCAAATGTTTTCCAACCTGTTCCAGTCCCCATAGGGAATAGTGCAATAAATAGACAGGAATCTGTTCAAATTAATAGTACAGTAACGAAGCCAGAACTCCTTCCAATGAGCAGTACGATTATTTGACAAAAAACACAAGTGATAAACAGGTCAAATCATGAAGAAGAAGAAAATGAGCTAGCAGTCAGGACACGAAAATTGTCTGAAAAATTGAAAGAACTGCCTATGAATATGGAAGCTTTAACAGTCTCGATGAATATAGATTCTGAAATTTCTGTTTGCAAAAGTGAGGATAAAAAGGTAAAGCCCCAGATGCAGGAGAAGGAAATTAATGATGATAAAAAGCCTCAAATAAATAATGATTCAGGGGATGAAATAATGGATGCATTGTTAACTGAGTGTCCGCCACTGTATGTGGTTCCCATTAAAAATACTGACAATATTGTACCAGTAAGTACTACAGTGGCTACTGCTTCTGTTGAACAGAGAGAAATACAGAATGAGAGAAATGTGCAGACATTTCAGATTGACTCACTACCTGTTGATTCAGCACCGACAGTGATACCTCCAGGTGTTACTGCTTTAAATGTGACTGATTCAGTGCAAAAACTACCAGTTGCAGATGCACAGACAGTGCCTAGACAAATTATGACTATCCAAATTATTGTGGTCCCTACTCAAAAGATTCAAACAGCTGTAGAAGGAGTAAATATGTCAGGGCTTACTTTGGAATCTCAGAATTCACAGATTATTGAACAGAAACTACCCCAGACAGTCCAAGCATTGAAAGATGGGGGAGAAATTGTGTTTACAGCACTCACAGCCCAGGATAATATAAATATACTTGGAGATGGGATTTTTCAAACCTACTTTGAGGAAGCAGCAGTAATTAAAAAGATAGAAAGCATGGGGGAACAAATTAACCCAGACCCCGAAAAAGAGAAACAGCTTAGTGTTTTAAATTCAACATTTGAGCATGAAGAAGTTAACAGTCCTTGCAATTTAAATCATGAAAATGTGAACCAGTGTCAGGAAAGATAATTAATTTCCCTGAGTAAGGAAACAAATACATGTGCAGTAACTACACATGGTAGACTGACCGATTTGGCTCAAAAATATGAAATTAATGTTTCAAGAAGTTCTCCATTTCAGAAAAGCTTCAGGGTACATATGAATGAAGAGGCAAATGAGACAATGTGTTCTTCAGGAATGCAATTGCACGTTGCAGAAACGAAATATATTTTTTCATGCAATTGGTTTGAGAAATTAGGAGACAAGTGCACAAGAAAACATGAGAAGAAAAGGAAACCACCAGACCTAGCTGGGAAACTGGATAAGAAAAAGAAACCCCCAAATTTAGTTGAGGAAAATAATAAGCAGAATGAGGAAGAAGCTTTTGCTTGCTCATTGAGAAAAGGAGGGATGTTGAGAAATTTAGAAGCAGGTGGAGAAAGAAGAAGAAACGAATAGTTGATAGGGGATCATTAGAATGTCCTGATGCTCACGAATGTGAAACTGACTATATTACCAGAGGGAATTGGTTTGCAGATGAATTGGCAAATTATTGCACAAAACTGAATTGTTCTTTGAATCAGGCACGGGCAAAGGAAGACACTTTTTCCCATTATCTCATGCTAACTAACACAGTAGAAACATGGAAAGAAGTGAGGCAGTTGCAGGATCAGGCAAGCAATGAGGAAAAGAAAACATGGGTGAAAGAAGGTTGCACACAAAAAGAAGAGGATGATGTTTGGGTTTACCAAGATGAAAGAGCTGTTATGCCCGACAGTATGTTTGCCCATTTTGCATGCATGTATCATGGACAGGCACACACAGATAGGGAAACTCATTTCACCAACGAAGTTATCAGTCTGATCTGAGAAATACTGAGGACTAAACAGAAATTGCATTGTGCCTATTGTCCAGAAGCTTCTGGAGTTAGTGAGCAGGTGAATGGCACAATGAAAGTCAAATTAGCAAATATGTGTGATTCCACTGACTTGAAATGGACGAATGTTTTGCCCCTAGTTCCAATAACCATGAGAAGTACACCTGACAGAAGGACAAGTTTAAATCCCTACAAGATACTAGTGGGACGAGCAATGAGAGAAGCATATGTACCTGATCAACAAGATAGGCCACTGAGAAATAGACTGCAGATTTCGGATACAAGTTCAGAATCAGGTGCTGAGCAACCAGAAGCTGTTGACAGAAGAGAAGCAGACTGTGAAACTGGTGATACTAGATTAACAGACTCTGCGAGTGTACAGCAAGGTGTAAGACTCAATGATTTTTCACCTGACAACGATTTAGATGGTACTGCCGAACTAGGACAGAAACAAATTCAAGAGCAGAGGCAACTACATGAAAAGGAGAGAACAGAAGACTCACAAATCATACAGTTCAAGATAAGGGGAAGTGAAATACAAGCAGACACAGAGACTGAAAGCAAGGGAGAAGAAGGTTCAGAAATCCTGACAGTTATCTTGTCTGACATTAGAGCAGAAACGGATGATCAGGAAATTCTGAACAAAGACTATGAACCTACGGAGAAGGATGATTCACACATGTGGTCCAACGGAGTAAAGAGACTCAAGTATAAGATAGTGAGAAAAGGAACAACAGCTCTTGAAGCTCAGATCTCTGAAATGACAAACAAGTTAGAATAGGAGAAATTGAACAGGCCACTTGAGTGGACTTACATAGTCTTACAAAACATAGAAGAAGTAGATTTAAGAAAGGAAAGGGACAGTGACAACGACAGTGAGCAGGACAAAGAAAACGACTTGAGGCCACCCTAACAGTGTTACAGAAAACACGTTTGGGTTTTAGCACACAAGACGAAGATGATTTTTCATGAACCATTTCCAAGTGGTTAAAATAAAAGAAGGGGCAAAGGACAGAAAGTCATTCAAGTGTGAAAACACACTTTGTACATACGGTACATATTTAGTGGATTTCATATACCATAGCGGATATGGACAGTCCTAAAAATTGATATAACATTTTTGCTTTGGGTGTAGGATGTGTTTACTAATGGTGCTGTTAACAATGTACCAATAGTGGCACAAGTAGATTGAACTGCACTTCACAAGGATAAGTAAGTTTTAGATTTAGCACTAAAAATAACATTTGTGTCGAGAACAGGAGAAATGAGAAAGAAATATGCTGAACTAACAAAATTATTGAGAAGAAGTGTCTGATCGAATAAAATTTAGTGGGATGAATGGGTGGTTTGGGATTTGGTGATGATGAAATCATCAAAGGGGGGATTGATGGAGCAGAGTACAGAAGATTTTGTGTGTACCCCGTTCAGACCAATCACCCCCCCATAACAAAGTAATATATTAATTTTGTTTGCTGTATATTAACCAAACACACACATTACATGTGGGAAATGCTCTGCATTAACAGGTTTGATTGCCATATTAATTAATGGTGTAAACGCATGTTTAATCTATTTTGCGCATTTAAATAGTGTGATAGTGCATGTCTATGTTGTAGTGTACATTGTGCATTGCATGCTGCTTTTGCTTCATTTTAATGGCTTGCAGTGTGATGGTTTTCCGCTAGGTAACAGTTTTTAGGGGATAAATATTAGCCCTGGGATTTGGGGGGACAGAAAACACTTATTTTCTGTGTTTTCACATTTTCTTTGTGTGTGTTTATCGTAGTTTGGCTGTTGGCCCGTTTCAAGATGGCTTCGTTTTTCCCGGTTCTGCGCAGTAGAGAATGCTTGCATCATCTGGCTGGAGGAACCTCATGCATGCACTCTGCTCCACTGAACTTTGGAACTCCAGCTGACTATGTTCGAGGCCCAGGGCCGGACTGGCCGTAGCGGGCACCGGGCAATCCCCCGGTGGGCCGGATGGGTGGGGGCCGATTTTGGGCCCCTGTGGGCCGTTTTTGTTACCGGGCCGTTTTTGCAGCATTAGCTGCAAAATCGGCTCTGAAATAAAATCGGCCGAAAACCGGCCCTGGCAAAGAGCTTGACGGCACCCCCAATCCCGGGGGGTGGGGGGGAGGCTGCCGAGCACTTTGCCAGGGCCGGTTTTGGTTCCCAGTCCGGCCCTGTCGAGGCCGGTAGTGGCTGAGAGCCAGAATGATAGCACGAGAACAGCTGAATGCCTGCCAAAGAGAAACAGTTGAATGCCTGCCAAAGAATTACCACGTAGAAACAGCTGAATCCCTGACACTGAACAGTTGAATCCCTGCCAATGAACCTTTGAATGCCTGCTACTGAACTGTGGACAGTCAAATTTGTATCTATCAGCTTGTCAAACATAAAGTTATTCACAGACATCCTGGGAGCGGAGAACTATATTGTTATTAATGGACATCCTGGGAGCTGAAAAATACATTGTTATGAACGGACATCCTGAGAGCTGAGAACTGCATTGTCATGACTAATTAGAGCAAGGGAAACAACATAAGTTGAAACATTTGAGGGTAGAGAGCCAGCAAACACGGTATAAATATCAGACCAAAATTGGGGTTTAGTATCAGAGAAGGTGGAGGAGAAAAAGCTGCTTTGGAGAGATGCTGGGAGCTTGGAATTATGCCAGACTGACTCCTGTAGGTTCGAGATTGTTGTGGGACACTAGCCTGGGTGAGAGAAGTTATCGAGGAGGTCAAGGTTTATTAAGTAAGTTGGGGTTTTAGTGCTGGGTAGGAAGGTTTTAGTGTAGGAAATCTTTAGAATTAAATGCATGTTTTTAACTATGGTTCACTGATCCTTCATTTTGGAACCTCTGTCAGTTACATGACCAAGGATTGATTTTTAACCATTTTGAGAATAATGAAATGAATGCAAACCTACATTTTCTCTCTATGACTTTTATTAAACAGTTTCTTGATTTATGTCCTGAATAAATGGCAATGCTCAAGTGAAAATTAATAGTGAGAGAATAAATGATAATTTCCTTTATGCAAATTAATTACATAAAATCTTTTAAAATGATTTCAGGTGTTTGTGATTCTTTTTAGAGTCAATTAACTATGCAATTCAATATATTGTTGTAGTGAGGTTAAGCTGGTCTTGACAATCACCATCAACCTATCCAACTAATTGGTCCATCGACCAAGTGGGTGAAGTGCCTTGATGTTAAAGCTAGGATTCTACAGATGCAGATGTACATAATGTATTTAATGTAAATATTTTCCTATAGGTAATAAGGTACTCCCCACATGTCCAGTGCTTGATTTACTCATCCCTCCTGTGTGTGCGGACTCAGTGAGAGAGACGTGTGAGCGTTGGTGTTATGGGCCCCACCAATGACTGCGCGTGTGAATGAGCTAGTGTGACATCGGGTCTGCGACGCAGGGAGGGTATTGGTACATGTTATTTCCCATTCTTTCCGGTCTCGCACTGGAACAACTGCACACTTGGAGCAGTCTTAGAGTTAGACCAGAGGGGACCATTTGTGGAAGCAGACATTGATGGTCACCCTACCACCTTTTTGGTTGACACCGGTGCTACCCGGTCTACTGTAAGATCAGCAGTAGTCCCCAACCTACCCCTCTCGGGACAATCATTCCAAGTTGTTGGTGTAGCAAATAAGAAACTGACTAGCCCACTGACAGAGACATTTATGGTGAGAATAGGAACTTTCAAAGATCGACACCAGTTCGTGGTGTGCGACTCGAGTCCAGTTTGCCTGTTAGGAAGAGATCTGTTGTGCAAGCTGAATTGCACCATCTATTGTACACCGAAGGGAGTGGAAGTACAGACAAAGGATGATGATGTGACCTTTAAGGTTGCCAATCAGCGAGTGTGTATAGAAATGTACCCGGCGCTGACAGTGGAGGAGCTTCCACTTGATCTGAGGGACTCTGTGTCAATTGATGTGTGGGACCTCAGTGGAGAGGAGATCAGATTGGTCCAAGGTGTAGACCCAGTGAAGATACAGGTCAAGTCGAATGTAGAATTCCCTAGGACGCCCCAGTATAATTTGTCACCTGAGACGATTGCAGGGATCAAGCCTGTAATTGAGTCTATGATCAAGCAGGGAATTCTGAAAGAGATCATGGGTAGCCCATGCAATTCACCTATCATGGGACTATAGAAACCGAGTGGGAAATTCAGGATTGTACAAGACCTGCGAAAAATCAATGAGATTGTTGTTCCATGTTGTCCGGTGGTACCAAATCTGTCTGTAATCCTGTTTCAGATCCCATGCGAAGCTGAGTGGTTGACAGTAATTGACTTGTGCCAAGCATTCTTCTCGATCCCACTCCATGAGGAAAGCCAATTTATTTTTGCTTTCCAGCTGGAGAATCGTGTGTTAACGTGGTGCCATATCCCACAGGGGTATACGGAGATCAGATCTTGAAGAAGAATCTCGAAAGTCATGTGTTGCCGCAGAACTCCGTTCTGGTGCAATACATTGGCGACTTGCTTGTTGCTTCAGAAACTGAAGACGCTTGCAGGATCGATACCATTGCCTTACTGAATCATTTAGCAGAGAATGGACACAAGGTGTCTCCGAGCAAACTTCAGTACTGTTTGAGTGAAGTACAGTATCTGGGTCACAGAATTGAGAAAGGCAAGAGAAAGGTGTCACCAGATCGTATTGAGGCCATTATGAATATGCCTGTGCCCACCACTTAGAGAGAAGTTAGAATGTCCTTGGGAATGGTTGGCTATTATCGCCAATGGATTCCCAATTTCTCCTTTGAAGCGAAGCCCTTGCAACGGCTGACGCACAAAGATGTGAGTGATCCGGTACCATGGGACGAAGACTGCTTGAGGTCATTTTTGAGGCTGAGAGAAGCCCTGTGTTGCGCTCCACCTTTGGGGATTCCTGATTACCACAAGGCATTCGCATTGTTCTGTTGTGAGAGAGAAGGTTGCACATTGTCAGTCTTGACTCAGAGTCATGGAGGTGTCTGTAGACCAGTTGCCTACTTTTCAGCTACTCTAGATCCAGTAGCTTCTGCGTTGGCCGGATGTCTTAAATCCATTGCTGCAACAGGTGTCAGTATTGAAAAGTTTGAGAGCATTGTAATGGGATAATCCACTTATAATCTATGTGCCACACTCTGTTGAACTGTTGATGATGAGGACTAAAACACAGCACCTCACAAACAATCGATTGACACGCTACGAGCAAGTTATACTTGCTGCAGAAAATGTGGCGTTGAAGAGATGTTCTGTATTAAATCCGGCAACATTGATGCCTATTCCAAATATAGATGATGAAGATTGTGAGGATCACGACTGTCTCGATGTGACTGAACTGTGCACCAAACCGAGACCAGACGTTGTTGATGAACCGCTCCTTGACCCGGATGAAATCTTCTTTGTGAACGGTTCATGTCTAAGAGACAATGTCGGTCGATTGAGAGCAGCGTTTGCTGTATGTACCATCACAGGGGTGGTTGAAGCTGCTTGTTTTGAGGGAGTACACTCCGCACAGGTAGCTGAAAACATTGCCTTGACCCGTGCCTGTTTGGCTGCTGATCAGAGTCGGATAACGATTTATACCGATAGTCAGCACGGGTTTGGTGTTGTTCACGACTTCGGACAGTTATGGTCACAGAGAGGGTTCATGACATCTTCAGGTTCGCCCATTAGAAATCGGGAATATGTGAGACAGTTGTTGGAAGCATTGCAATGTCCAAAAGAGATTGCTGTTGTCAAATGTTCAGCCCATTCTAAGGGAAGTGACTTTGTATCTATGGGGAACAATTATGCTGACGAAGTTGCCCAGTTTTGTGCAGAACAAGGATGCATATTTACTGGAGGGTATACTGGAGAAAGCCAAAAGAGAACCGATCTCAGCATGATGTTAGTCATGGCCGATACATGGGAGGAGCTAAAACGATTACAGGATGAGGTTTCTGATCATGAAAGGGATAGCTGGATAAGATTGGGATGTGGGAAGGGAGATGTGGATGTGCGGGTTTCGAGCGATGGACGAGCTGTGCTGCCAAAATGTCTGTTGAGTCCAATGGCAAGATTGATACATGGTGCAGTAGATCTTGGCAGAGATGCAATGGTGCGAGTGTTCAGACAGACATCGTACAATCCAAAGTTTCGTGCAGTTGCTGAACCTGTATGTCAAAGGTATGTTACATGTCAGCAGATGAATGCAGGAAAGAGAACTACTGTGACTTTAAGTCACATTGGGAAGTCAGGAGGGCCTTTCAATAGGATGCAGTCAGACTTTATCGAGATGCCGAAGTGTAATGGGTTGAGGTACATCTTAGTTGTGGTATGTGCCTTTTCAAGATGGGTGGAGACTTACCCAACACGCAGATGTGGCACACTCACTGTAGCCAAACTGTTGCTGAGAGAGCTTATTCCGAGGTTCGGTTTCCCGACCTCTTTGGAGTCAGATAGAGGGACACACTTCCATAGCGAAATCATGAAATTGCTCTGTGCTGCTTTGAATGTGGACCAGAGACTGCATTGCAGTTACCGACCAGAGGCTTCTGGGATTGTGGAACAAGTTAATGGGACTTTGAAA
This sequence comes from Triturus cristatus, assembly GCF_964204655.1. Lineage (NCBI taxonomy): Eukaryota > Metazoa > Chordata > Amphibia > Caudata > Salamandridae > Triturus > Triturus cristatus. Next base: position 671,486,344 of record NC_140585.1, read on the forward strand.
GCATGGATGGCAAAAGTGTGTTCTTCGACATCTCTGAAATGGCCCGACGCACTGCCCTTGGTTCTTATGAGCCTTCGTAGTGTTCCTGATAGGAGGACTGGGTTGTCACTGCATGAGATACTGGTGGGGAGGGCAATGCGAGTATCAGCGATACCTGCCACTGCTTTGATTAACATCACTGATGACTTGATTCTCGACTACTGTAAGGGACTGGCTGACGTAGTCCGTTCTGTGTCCCAGCAGGTGCAAGCAGCAACTGTTCCAGCCGCAAGTGACCTGTGCCACGACTTGTGCCCGGGAGATTGGGTGCTCATGCGTAAACACGTGAGGAAGAGTTGCCTGGATGTTCGTTGGCGTGGTCCGTACCAGGTAATACTGGTCACAAACACGGCAGTGAAGTGTGGGGGACTGCCGAACTGGGTGCATGCCTCCCATACCCACAGAGTTCCAGCACCCTTGGAAGATACAGCCCCTCTCGTAAACGAAAATCCAGCTGGGGTGGCAGGGCCATCTGAGAGGGCAAGCCAAGCTGTGAGGGTTGCTGATGCAGTTGGTTGAGCACTAGATCGAGCAGAAAGGTGTTGTGTAAATCGAAGCCCCGAATTTGACTCAGACGGAAAAAGTGTTGCTGTGGGTGGAGTAGAGTCAAATTCTGTTGAAGAAGGAAGTAGTGCACAGGGTATCCGAAGGGAGAGCAGAAGTGCCACAGAAGCAGAAAGAGTTTGGCCCGTGAGTCAGAGGCGGCTGAACTTGAGATTGGCACCTGAAAGAGACCCCAGTTTCTGAAACGTCTGAATCTGAACAAAGTGACGAAGCGCAAACTCGAGTCAATCTGAGATGGTCCAGGAGAACAAGAGTGCCGTGTCAAAGGTACGCCTCACCAGAGTGGACTTACGTTGTGACTGATGCCAGGCGTATTGAGCACGGGGAGGCTGAGGTCTTTGACGCTGATCAGCAATTCTCTGAACCTGAAAATAGACGTGTTGTTACGGGTTCCAGGGGTGGAAATCGAAGGGATATTGACTCTCAATATTCCGAATCCACCACTTCTGAGCAAGATTCGTGAATTGATCTTGGAGACGCTGGTTTTTCCAACTTTTGGTATTGTACCATCACACTAGGAGTTAGTGGTACTTCGTCTTGAAATTCTGCAAGGTGTCTTAGAGATCTTGGGAGCTGATCTTGTTCTGGACTGAAGGTAAAACCTCTGTTGTACATAAAAGTCCAAAGAAGAAGAAGATAACCTAGGCCTGAGTGGAAGAAGAATAAAGTTAGGGACTTTCCGTCGAGACGATGAAGGAGAGCTAAGGAAGTCTTTTTGTGGACTGTGTAAATAAGGAACTGAAAATTGCAAGGGGATTTCTAGCTTTGAAGTGTTGTTTGAACTGGTTGACAAGCAATACCCGGAGGAGAAAGAGACTCTTATGTGTTGCTGTTGAGCTAAGAACGTTGAGAACATCGCAAAGATGGCAGATGCTGGAAATACTCACCGTAGGGCTAAATTAGTGATAGGTACACTCTTAGGGGTAGTGATAGTCATTATAGTTGTGATAGTTGTAGCCTCATATATCGTTTTACATTAGCAGGAGGGGGAGGTACAGGGGACACCTACGCCTACCACCTCTAGCCAGAAGGAGGTTACTATAGGAGCTTAAAGAGCTTTGTTACTTGAAGAGAGTCGTAGATTTCACATAGACCTGTCTAGAAGTGACTTTAAGCTTAATGCTTACGCAAAGCTGCTGTACGAGTATGTGGATGCAATGGATGCGAAAGACTGCTATGTGTGCATGCAGCTACCTTCTTCTGTAGATGAGGGTCTTAGATACCATCACCTTCCACTAACATATGTAATTTCTTGTAGTTTGTTGCTTAGTATCTTTTATGAGAGAAAACAATGTGAGTATTTCTTTTCCAATTACGATGCAGTACTTCCTGAAGTTCCAGCTTATAAGTATTTGAATAAATATGATTTTTACAAGTCAGAAGACAGACTTCGGAAGTATTTTATACCGACTTTGGAATTGGATACGGCTTATGCTCACCAACATAATTTGACATGTTCATTGTCAGACACAGAGAAGAAGTTCATAGGTCAAATAGAAGATAGATATAGAAAACTAACATAGACACGAAATACAGGAGAGAGTCTAGTAGATTGGACTGATGAGGAGAGACTGCACAGATCTAAGGGGAGTTATGGACCCATAGCGTTAGATCAGGTGCAAAAGGGGAAGTTGTGTGTGAGACGACCTCAGACCTACTATGAAAAGGTTTCGGTAGGACAAAGTACGTGTGACCATATCTTTAACATGGAGGACTCTGCTAAGAACTTTTTACAAGGTTCGGTGCAAATGATTCCAACTGTTTATTACGTGTGTGGAAGGAATGCCTATGTGAGGATGCCTGCGAATTGGTATGGTACATGTTACTTGGCTATTATCTTTCCAAAAATCTATCATGCGGAAAATTTGGATCTTTTGGAGACTGGACATCATTCTAAAGTATGGAGAGCTGCGAGTGCGGGAGCAGTTATTGGTGATGTTTTTGGAGCGATGATACCAAGCTTGGGTGTGATTTTGAATGATGTGAAGATTAGAAGGTTGGCGACTGTGGTTGGTGAGTTGTCGATGAATACTGCGAGGTCCTTGCTGTTGGTGGATGGAGAGATGTTGTCGATAAGGACGATGGTTTTGCAGAATCGTCTTGCTTTAGATGTATTATTGGCAAAGGAGGGCGGAGTCTGTAAATTTTTGAAAGTTCAGGAATGTTGTACGTATATTCCAGAGAATAGCAAGGATCTGGAGAAATATATAGACAACATTACTAGGATTCATCAAGAGATTGAGGATTTGACTGAAGAAGGGGTGTGGGAAAAGGTTGGTAAAGGATTTGGTCGTGTGGGAAGTTGGTTTGCGAGTCTGGGAAGGGGGCTCCTTGGATTAGTGCTGAAGCCCCTTATTATTGTTGTGGTTTGTGTGATCTGCTTGTGGGGTCTCATCAGAGCCTATAAGTGGTACAGAGGAAACAGAATTGAAAGAGCCCTCAGAGCGAGTGAAGAGCGAATGGCTAGACTGCAGGACAGTCAATACCAGAATCTCAAGAATATGGAGAGGTTCCGACGGGGGAGGATGGCAACAAGTACTGTTGAGGTCGGTTCTTTCTCCAAGGGAGTTAATTGTGTGATGGTGTGATGACATTTGTCATCAAAGGGTGGAACTGATAGAGCGTCACATTATTCTGAAATTTGTAGGGGTGCATCATATTCACCGTTAGTCAGCACCCGCATATTAATCGTTGTAAGCTAAAAGGTGCCATAGAAATGTATTATTAGAAATCGTTTAACATAGAGGTGAATAGTATTGTAATAATACTTTTGTGAAGAGTAACGTTGCAAGTTATTGTGAATGTATTTAGTAAATGCATAATGATTATTTTTCATGCAATGTGTTAGTGAAATGTGTGCCATGTTAAAGTTACACGTGTAGGTTGAAGAGAAAGGCCTGTTTGCTTCTTATGTTAGCTAAACGTTGTAGCCCGAAAATGATTTCCCTTGGTAAAGGCTTTGGGTTACCAGAGAATAGAAAATTTTAGAGAAGTGAAATGTTTTTTTCTTTCGTTCCCATGTTTCTGTTGCAGGTGCAAGGACATTTAGCGCGTTAGTGAGACTAGGTCTGTGGTTTAGGAGTTAGGATGCTGCGAGAAGCCAACAGGGGAGTGCATTGGAATGTGGGGATGATACTTTCAGCGGAGAAGGTGCCTGGGACCCAAGGTCAAGCTAACCGTCGTTGGATGCCATACAATTTATGGTGGAAATCTACTGGGAGAAGATCTGGCTGAAGAGGTGTGCCGAAGGGCGTGTTCTATGATTTTGGGGTTTTGTATTAGGGAGAGTGCCCCGTGAGTTGGGCAGTTGAGGTTTAGATGGGAAGGTAGAAAGAGCATCTTAGATCGAGCTCTGACTAAGTGAATGTACTTCTTAGGAAGTCTTCACTTCTGACACCTTTATTCTCTTGCCTGGGAAGGGAAATGTTAAGTAGGGATGTCACCTTAGAGTTAGAGTAGGGATAGAATAACGTTTTTTTCCCTTTTTAGACTAATGATTCCTAATTTGGATATTGGCTTAACCATTGCTTTCTTGATGCTCTTGGAGTCAGTGATTCTTTTTGTTTTGAGTCGGATCCTACGTAGGCTTGCATTTGTATTAGTGCCCATTTATCTTCTACACCTTGTATTGAGGTGTCTGTATGTTCAGTCATTTCTGGTTGTAATAAAATCCTATAAATTTTAGATTCGGAGTCAGTGGTCCTTTCCAAATGAAATCTAATTTCGGTGATTATGTTTTGATAATTATATTTCCTCCCCTCTATACTATTTAGCAGATAAAAAGATCCTGGCGACCTGAGAGGATTCCTGGAGATAATCAGGTAGGCAAGAATCCGGTCTGGGCTGGGGCGGGAGGTTTTGGGTGGGTTAAACACCATATATTTGGTTTTTAGCGTGTTAATCTCCAACCCTCTTGCTGTACAGAATGTTACAAAACCATCAAAAACTCTCTGAATGCCCATGGGTGACTTAGAAATAAGCAAGGTGTCGTCCTCAAACAACATTGCAGGCACTTTGGTGTGCACCACCTTGGGGGCGTCGTGGTCAGCTACCTCATTAAGTTGGGCAACCAGAGCGTTAATGAATAGGCAAAAAAGGGCTGGAGTGAGCACGCAGCCCTGCCTTACACCTCTATTAACTGGGAAGCACAGGGTTAATTCCCCACATTTCCTGTATCTCACTTGGGCGTAGTTACCTGCATGCAGTCTCATGATCGATGTCAAGAGATAGGGTGGGATCCCCAGCTGTTACAATATCTCCCACAGTTTGTCTCTGGTGATCAAATCAAAGGCCGTTTTAGGTCAACAAATATCACATAGAGGCTGCCACCCTCTATCAATACCGTCTTCCAGTATAATAGCTGTAGCCTTAATATTTGGTCAATGGTGGAGGTGTTTTTCCTGAAACCTGCTCTGTAGGGACTAAGGACTTCTCTCTCCTCCATCCACTCATGAAGGTGATCGAGGAGGATCCTAGCAAACAGTTTCTGCGTGACATCGATCAGACTGATCGGCCTATGGTTGGTCGGTGAGAGGGGTGAACCCTTTTTATAGACTGGGTAAATTTCCGCCCCCAGCCAGGTGTCTGGTATCACCATGCCTCTCAAGATGGCATTAAAAATTTCCCAAAGGCAGGGTCCCCATATCTTTGGTTCTGCCCTAAACAAGTCGCCTGGGATCTTGTCTAGTCCCGGTGCTTTTCCGGAGGGAAGCTTCCTAATTGCATTGAGGACCTCCACTAGAGTAATCCCTTGATCCTCTTCAAAAACAATCCCTCGTGTTAATAAAGGACTATCGACACAGGAATCGGGGCCCACCTCCGTAGAATATAGGGATTAGAAGTGAGACTTCCAGGCGGCCGCTGCAATATTGGGCTCAAATGCTGGCTGGCCGCCATTACTGCCTGAGCATACTAGTGACCAAAACAACCTCATATCTCTATTAGAAAGGGCTACACTAATAGCCTCCCATCTGTCTAGGTCCCAGGTCGACTTAGCTTGTTTAATGGTATCTTGGTAGCTGGCCCTCATTTGTATGATCAGGGGCCTGTTATTGCTCCTGATTGAATCTAAAGGGGCTCTCTTAGCCTCACGGCAAGTATCATTAAATCAAGTTAGTTTAATATCCTTTTTAGGTTTGTAATGGGTCCGGGGATGGAAGACATTGGTCAAGCTAGATGTTAGTTCTAAGTGCAGTGCCTCAATTCTATCGATAGTTTGTGGCATGTCCAGGTCCCCGACAACCCCCCCAGTTCATGTAAGGGCATTATTATTAAGGAAAGCAATGCAGCCATCTTAGCTGGTGACTGCTTAAAAGACCCCCAACTAATTCTTCTTCTATTATTGGCGAGAATTAGATTATTGTGTACTCGGTGAGAGCTACCCGAGGGACTATTAAAGTCGGGTAGGGATAAATCCAATATCAGGGCGTCATAGTCGCTATCCTGTCTAGAAAGGACAAAGAAGTCAACTACCCACTGCCATGATCTAGTTTCAACTAAAATATGGTCCAACAGGGAGGTATGCCCAATCCTATTAAAAGTTGACTTCCCTGGTCTGTCTGACTTGGTGTGGCCATTACAAGCCCTCAGAGAATGGGTTAGGGTCACAGCATTAATCTGGAGAGCTAGAGGTGTCCAGGCCTTTATTGTTTGAATTTGAGGGTCAGGATTACCCAGAGCCGGTCCTCAGCACTGGGAAAAACTTCAGTAGGTGGGAAAAGGGGCTCACATTGGCAATTAAAGTCCCCCACCCCCCCCCCACTATAACCAACCTCACGTCCGGAGGGACAGTACCTATAAAAGTGTTCAATTGTTCAAAGGTCTGAGATTCCTGGCAGACACTTACAGGACGTGAATAAATGTTGATAAGAGCAATTTTAAGACTGAAAGAGAAGGTAAGTAAGGTGCACTGAATGTCAGTAGACATGGTGTTGAGCTGGTCTGCTGTACAATCTAGATGTGAGGCAACCCAGGTACCAGAGGGCCTGCTTCTATTCCCTTTGTAGCTGGTACATTATAAATTGCATACCCCATCTTCAAGAAGTCGTCCCTAGCCCAAGTTTCCTTGAACATATACACGTCATGGCTGTCTACAAAGCACCCCCAATCTGGGCAGTATAATTTTCTGTTAATTCCGTTGATGTTCCAGGATAGAATCCTCAGCATATCATCGGGATTGAGGTGCTCTCCCGGGACATGATAGCCTGTAAAAAAAGAACCAGCAGTAGCCACCTGGTGGGCCAGGGGGACTATTTTCAACATGTTCATAGAAGAACCACCACTAAGTACACCAGATGATGGAGAGTCATAGGCCATCAAGAAAGAGTTGCCCTGCTGGTTGTTACTCAAAGGAACCAACGGTGCTTCCCCCGAGCCACTCCACAAAGCCCCAGTCAGCTGTCCACTATTGAGAACCCTTCTGTCATCACCTAGTCCCTGAGTCCTACTACTCGGGACAGGTCCACCTTCCTGCACAAGGCAGTCCACCTCCTCAAGGGGGCCAAATCTGTTTGCCACTGGGATGTTAAAAATGAGAGGTTTGGGATGAGAAGCCACTATAGAATGATCAATGGGCCACTTTACAGGGACACTGGGGTTGGTGGTCCAATTAGAGCTATGGGAGTAAAAATAATCCAGGGTATGGGCCCTAACCCCTGTGGATGGAGCTTGGGCACTGGGGTTATTGACAGACAGGCTATGTGCAGCCTCAGGATTATTAAAGTTAATAACAAAACAGTCCCCTTGCAGTAACTTTGGCCGCGAGCCCACCCAACCAACTCTCCGGATCATTAGAATCTCACCTGCTCGGTCATAGAAGAACTGCCTGTGTGTGGCCAACCAAAAGAGACACTTATTCCTTAAGTCCCACTGGGTCTCCCTCTGGCCAGCCCTGATCCCGGGTACTCCAGTCAATATAAAGACATATGGGAGGGAGGCTGGGGGTAAGGCAATGGTCAGAAGAATCGCCTCACCAGGGCCTCTCACGGAGGCCACCATACGGTCCTCTGCTAGCCTCTCAACTCTTGGCTCTGAGTGTATGGGCATCTTTGCATTAGGGTCCGCCATTCGAGAAGAGAAATTCTGTGCTCCCTCAAGAGTGGTGTGTATCCCAAGGCCACCAGAAGGTCTCCTGACTCGATTCTGGCTGCCTGGGCTTACTTGCCGGGACACAGAAGTTTCTACTGGCTCATAACTATGTACATCTATTATACTGGGACCTCCCTCCCTCGGGCGTCCCTGCTTACCCACCGGGGCTTGATCCACATTGTCAGTCTGTGAGCTACCATCTATCTTCACCCCCTGAAACTTGGTTAGTAGGTTCGGTGATGTTTGTTTGTCTTTTGTTCACTGACAAGGTCCCTATACCTGGATGAATAAATGGATGGGCAAGCTCTTCCTTTATGATGGCTCTGAGTTGTAATTACAGTTCCACTAACAGGGTCCTCGCCCAAGATGGGTAGTCAGAAACTGCCCGTGGGATAGAAGAGGCTCCTGGCACGTCTCCTATGTCAACTAAATTAGTACCCCCCGGTACAGTTTCATCATTAGTCTTCTTTTTAGCATCCACATCAAGTCTAGGCTTACACTTTCCCTTCTTGATTAGTTGGTATTTGCTCCACCTTTGCGTGTAACTCGCTTTGCTGGTAGTACTTGGGGTGGGAGGGGAGAGGGCTCAGTGGGTCCAGGCAATAAGTCAGTAAGCCTAGAAGTAGATAACAGAGGGTGCAACTTGAGGGGTAACAGCTTTTCAGTTGGCTAGTTGGTTTAGTGCGGCTCTGTGGGCTGGTGTTAAGCTCTTGATTTGTCAATTTTAAACATAAAAACATTCCATAATAGGGAACAGTACAGGACCATGGACATTCAAGGCAATTCATGGAGTTCCTAAAAAAGTTGCAAACCGCACCATGATTTCCTAATGAAGCTCTGAAGGTATATGCTGCTTCTCACTAAGTGTGTTTCTCACATCTTCAGAATCATCCATGTATACAGCTTTGTCTCCTCGAAAGTGGCCTTTTATCACTGGGTGAACTATAAACTTTGTCACTCTGGGAGCGGTGTGATCCTTTGACCTCACCTACCTGCTGCATGTTTCTGTGTCTCTGCATCCCTGTGTCGCCGCGGTGCTGGAGTGCTGATGGGGCTGCCTGGAGGATCAAGGGCTCCGAAGTCCGTTCAGTCCACTCAATGGCCCCGCTAACGGTTCCCCTTTCCTCTTATTGAGGTTGACGCTGCAGGGGGCTGGTTTCGCAGAGGGCCGCGTGGTGCTCAAGTGTAATCCCGGAGCCTCAGAGGGGAGAGCCAGGGAACCCGGGAGCAGGATCTCCTTGCATACAGAGCGGGGTAGGGGCTAGTGCCATGGCGTACAGAGCGGGGTAGGGGCTAGTGCCGCGGCTCCCTACGTTCAGTTTAGAGGTAGCCGGCTCTAGGCCGGTGCAGATTGTGCCAACGGTGCTCTGCTTCCCCCCGCTACTGTAGGGAACTTCACCTGTGCTGCTGTTCCCCCTTCTTAGTGAGGAGTTAGGAGACTAGGAGCCAGTCTCTCCTTCCCTCTTTTTATCCATAAGAGGTGAGCAGTGGGGGCTGATTAGAGAGTCGGATGGAGGATCTTCAAACCCAGTGATCAGGGAGAGAGAGGGATAGTGCTTTTGATCCTCTTGCTGCCATGGAGGTAGCTGGCACCAGGCATTAAGTCAGGGCAGCCTGTGCCAGTGGAGGTCCTCCCCCTGTCAGGCTGCCCGGGGTCCACGATGGGGACCCTCCTAACAGGGCGACCGCCTTAGTGCCACAGGAAGGCACACGAGTCAGCGGATTAGGGTCCCCGGTCTAGAGACCAGAGGGTTAGTCAGCTGCGTCACTTCCGGCCGTGGTGGGGAAGGACAGGGGTACATATACCTTCCCCCGCCCACGGTGCGGCCTCTTGCTTGCTGCCCGTCTCGCTGTTTCCTGCCCTACCGCTTACCCTGCAGACGACCAAAGGGTGATAGGGGGAGGGGAACAATCTAACTTATTGTTTTGTGTTGCAGGAGGAGTTACAGGGCGATCCAGAGTCTGCAAAGTACAGAAGGCTACTATATGCAGCAGCACAACAAGGGTGCAAAGCCAAGTATACCCAGGGATGTCCTAGCGTTGTCCCCTGGAAGAGCGACGGCGCCCCGTTAGTCCTACGGGCGGTTGTGGGCCTGAGCAACCGGGGGCTGCTTGGAACGCACCACCCCCCCTTTTGGGGGCGTGAGTAAAGGCGTGGTCTGGCGGTCCACAGATGGGAGGGGTGGCCCCTCCCAAAATGGTAACCACCGATTGCCGACGGCCACGCTGTAATTTGGCTCATCAGGCGGGCAGGCGCCATAGGGGGCTGGTCTGCCCTTGGATTGCCCGTAAGATAACCCACCATGTTGGCATATTTGTGATGCAAATAAACCTGCAGCAATTTTCTCCACTAACAAGGTGTCTTGTGGTTTATTTATGTATGTTGCTGTATGAGAACTGAGAAGTGTTGCCGATATTGGCACTATGCGCTGTACTATTCCTGCGCTGTACCATCTCCGCTTGTGGGACAGCTCTTCTCATTGCCTTCAACTGTTGCTCTTGTCCCTTGCTGGATAACCCAGGCATTAGCTCCTGCTGGTGTGTCTGTGCCCTTGGAGCGCTCGTGCTCCTCCCCAGCGTCATCCTGTGGAAGATAAGTGCGCTCAAAACGGTTCTTCACCACGGGGAGGAGTGGCGGTGCCTTAGACCCGTGACTAACACACTAAGGTGGATTTCAGTGGCATCAAGAGGGAATCAGGAGGGGCCGAATATTTTCTTAACAAAAAGGGCCCCTTCCTTGATCCGAGAGCCTACAAAGGAGCCCGGGGGTGAAATGCGCACATGGAGTAGTACGTTGCTCCTGGGACCACGCAGCACAACAAGGCCAGTATGACAAGCAGGGGAGAGACCACACCCCGTAAAAAGAAAAACCAGCAAGCCCCCACTCACAAACAAGGGGGGGGTGTTTGTAAAGACTCAGACTACAGAGACACCCCCCACTGGGGATATAAATAAATACTATAAACCAATAAACAGGATTCCAGCAGACCCAGATAAAACCTCCCTCGGGCCACAACTGTTGAAGGCCAACTATAACGCATCAACTGTGGTGGAAGGCGAAAATCAATTACTTACAGAGCAACACCCCCATTGGGAAGAAAAGGAAGGCTGTCCGGCCAGCTGTTCACTTGGAGTTCAAATGCTAAAAGAGTCTGTCCAAGTCGGGGGGAGGGGACTGTCAAGACGGATGTCAGAAACTCTTGACTCCAGAACTCTGGTTCACAAGAAATGACCCTTAGTCTTTTGCCACACACAACATGCAGTGGCACGGACTTAGAAGGTCTCTCAACTTTTCCGCCCTGGCCCATTTCGCCTGAGGTTATAGTTGTTGCAGCCTATCCAAGGAGAACTCCAAAATGTGACCCGAGTGCCGGCCCCCGATGACTAAGCCAGAGCCCAAAGATATTATAGACGCAGACTCTCCTTGTAATCCAGCATCAACAGGTGAGGAACAGCCTGAGATACTTTTCAATGAATCCTTTGTAAAAAAAACACAGATGGTGACACAAATAAATGTATCTTTCCATGGAACTGGCAGAGCAGCTGCCCTACAAAGCTGGAAAAGACGGAGGAACTCTGCATAAAGGGAAATGGCCTCTTTAAGGCAACCATTACAACGCATGTGATTACATTGCATGCCATTACAACGCAAAAGGTGTGCAGCAGTGGGTAGAAGGTGTTGGATTTAACTCCAGCACCTTCCCTACTGTTGCAAGCACTGGAGTTGGAATAGAAAATTAATCTATTCCAACTTCCAGCGCACCCCAGACAGAAAATCGGGTTAAAGTTTTGCGTTGCAACGGCTTGCGATGTAATCGCATGCATTGTAACGTCACATATTCCTGCATTAGGGATGAAGAACTGCCACAGGCAATGGATCCATTTGATGTCCCATCCAGTAACAGCGGTAATGAACATAATAAACCCAAAACTATTAAAGGAAAAAATGAACGACCTCATTGCTCAGTAATTAGAGGGTTTCAGAAGGAAACCCTCTCTCCGCCTTATACAGAATTACTGATAAGCAACAAGGACCCACTGCTCCAAAAAGACAGTGTTGATAACTTGGGCTTACCAGCAGACAATGAAATGCCCACCAATGACATATCAGCTATGGACTCGCAGATACAGAATTGGTGGTTGGTCATTGACAGCACACTAACAACCATGAGCCAGGTGGCAATGCTGCATGCTGATAAATTGGACTCTCAGATTTCAATATTACAGTCCTTGGCAAACAATGTGAAAAAGTTTGAATCACGATTGGATAATCGAAATTCACTCATAAGGAATGCCCAGCAACATGTTGACAAGTCATCAGAGCGGTGTGATTGTTCCGTGCTCCTCGAAAAAATGTCTGCTGGTCCGGAAATTATGCCGTATCTTCTTACAGAATACAAATTAAGTCACATAGTAAGCAACAACAATGTAAGACCCACTGTAGGAAACGCCCATCATAGTGATGAAGCATTGCCTGCACCACAGCAAAAGGTTGATCAAATCCCGGAACAGAACCCCGAATATCCAAAATTAGTTGTGAGTGAAGACCAGTACATATCCAATTGCTAACTGGAATTTAAAGCAGACCAAGAAGAATTTGTAGCGCTTAATGTTGATCCTAACAGGACCTACACATCACGAGCCAACAGCCCTTCAAATGAACTCTCTAAAAAGAATAGAAAACATCTAAAGAAATTAAACAAGAAGTAAAAAACAAAACATTTAAAATAGAATTATATCCTTCTTTTAGAAATTTCAGAGGGAAGACACCCATTTCCTCGGGAGATCTTGTTCAGGAGAAGGAAAACACTTTGGGCCTCATGTAGGTAGCTAAATACCGGTCGGTAACGGCCGAAATTCGGTAAATATCCCATTACCGACCGGTATTTAGGCATTTGCGATGTAGGAGGCATGATTTCAGGATTCGGTAATTTACCGAATCGGTAATGGATCGGTAAAATACCGAATCGGTAAAATACAGATTCGGTAAATTACCGAATCCTGAAATCATATGTAGGGAGCACTCAAAAGAGTGAATATTAGTATTAAAAATTCGGTATTTACCACCAAATACAGGTTGGTGATAAATAACGAATACCTTGCAAACAGCTATAGTTTGCTGATTTAAAAGTGCCATGTGGCAGACATACATGCTCTTAGGGCATGTATGTGCGCCACATGTGCACACATGCACGAATCAGGGGTGCAAGAGAGTGTCAATGTGACACCCTGCCACCCATGATAATGCCTCCCCTATTACCGATTCGGTATTTACCGAATCGGTAATAGTAACTGGCTTCCCATTCATTCCTATGGGCCTCCAGGCCCATAGGTATGAATTGGAAGGGATGCATTATTACCGATTCGGTAAATACCGATTCATAAATACCGATATTTACCGAATCGGTAATAATTACCGATTATTTACCTACATACTATTTACCGATTCATAAATACCGAATCGGTAAAATTCGGTATTTATGAATCGGTAAATAGTATGTTACCTACATGAGGCCCTTTATGTAGTAACCCAGCGCTGACATTGGAATTGGCTGAGCTTCCTGTTCCCCCCATTCAAACAAACAAGACAGCAAGTGATGCAAGATCCATTCTGGGGGATTCAAAAGTTGAAACAATCAGTGAACACGCATCAAGACCTGAACCAACGACCACCTTGCCACTGTCCCACCAAGGCCTGGAAAGGCCCGCACTTGGAGGATAATAAAACTGCGGGGACATCGATGCCTTCCTCATATATCAACAAAATATCAAAGACCACTGGGGCACAGATGGAGGCCATCCTACTTCGAGAAGTGGAAAGAGATAATGCCCTACAGTAATCCTCTTCTCACTACATTCGACACCTTCAAATAGATAACGAGGCAACCGACAGCCAAAGCCAGGGTTTTTCTACCTGCCCAAAGACTGAATTGCCCAATAGGGCCTCACAGTTCAGATATCTGTCATCGGATTCCCCAGCCTTAAAGCCCTGTTTAAGCACCCAATTACATATGATCCACAAGTAGTTGGCACAGAAGACAGCACCTTTGGGCTACCAAGAATAAAATGATCTGCAACATCGGCCCAGGGGCCCTGGCAGGGCTGAGAAAAGTGTTGCAAAGTGAGGCTTTTAATAGATCACTCTCCACTTTAAGCTGGCAAATATTACTGTCCATATTACTGGACAGTAATATGGACAGTAAGCCCCAAATAATGGGTAGTGTCCCAAATAATGGGTAGGGCCCACCCTCAGAAGGAACCCAATAATTCAGTGTTGAGGACCCTGAAATGTGAACTAAATAAACTTCGGAGATTGGTGCACAAAGGTACTGCCACTTCCAGAGAATTATCGAAGATTAGGAAGGTGAGAAAGGTTTATAGGCTAAAAGCCTGGAAAATTGCCATTGCTAATGAGGGGAGGGCTTGGGTAGAATTACATGTAGCCCTAAAAACAAAAGATCCAACGAAATGTTGGAATTTTGTCAAGAAAAAATCGAATCAAAATAACCGAAAAGAGTTTCTGGCGGTCACTGCCCCTCAGTGGATGTAATATATCCTTAATTTGAACAATCCCATAAAAATTGAAGGCGATCAGGAGACTCCACTTGAAGAATTAGCAGATTGTGCTAGCCCAATTCAAAGTTTTTCATCTAGGGCTGATGCCACATTCTCCAAGGCTTCAATTAAGTATATTTTAACCTCTTTTAGAGCTGCGGGAGTGCCTGGCCCGAACAGCATCCCTACAAGGATATTTAAAAATGCTACAGAAGAATGGGCCCCCATTCTAAACACCCTTTTTAAAAACTGTTTAATGGAAAACTCAGTGCCGGATAGTTGGCGAGGTGCTATACTTTCCCAAGTATACATAGGAAGGGAGCATGTGATAACACTGCAACTTTCGACTTATTGCCTTAGGAAGGTAAATGCTTAACCATGCCTTTTACCTGTCGCAAACGGTCCGATTTCGCAGAATTCCGCAATTCCGATGCATCAAACCTAGATGCATTCGCAAAATAGGTAATCACAATTTTTGTGATTATCTATTTTGTGCATGCTTTTAGGGAATCGCAATATGCGATTCCCTAAATGCAATGCTTGAAGCATTTTAAAAATGCAACTTTGCATTAAGGATTCGCAAATTACCGTCAACTTCAAGTTGATGGTAATTAGCAAATCCTTAGAAAAATGCACAAAACTACATTTTTCAAAGTGCCATGTGGTGCCTGCACAAGCCCTTAGGGCATGTGTGTGCACCACATGTGCACAATTACCTTTTTTTGGGGTGCATCAGGGGGGCCTTAGACCCCCCTAGCAATTTGCGATTTGCTATTAGGGAATGTGTAGGAATCGCTATTTATTTGGTGATTCTTACATGCATAAGGAATTGCAATTCCTAAATAGCGATTCCTTAAAAATGGCTATTAGGGCATCGCAATTCCTAATCTTAATGCATGTGCCCCTAGATCTTAAACACGGTGCTAGAAGAGTGGCCCAGCACTGAGGCCCTTATTCCCATCACCCAATCAGGCTTTAGGCGCAGGCACAGAACCGAAGACAACCTGATGATACTTTCCTCGCTGATTAAAACTGTGAATATAAAAAAGTCCCCACCGTTATATGTTGCCTTGATAGACTTCAAAACCGTATTTGATAGAATGGATAGAGGGAGATTGTGGCAGAAGCTGTCAAGCTGAGGCACTGCGGAAGGCCTTTTAAGTGTTATCAAAATCCTATAGACCGACACATGGGTAAAAGTGAAAGTTATATCCAACAGAGTCACCACCAATAGAATTAAGCCCACTACTGGAGTAAATCAAGGCTCCATTCTTGCTCCATTCTTGTTCAATATTTATTTGGCCGACATTAATAAAGCATTGGGAGTCGCATGTGTAGTACCTCCGAAGTTTGCAGGCCTTCACATGCAATGCCTTCAGTATGCAACGACACTTTATTATTTGATCATACTGTGCTGGTGCTGCAGCAATCATTAGCAGCCCTAGCTTGTTACTGTGGAAAAAAAAACTTGAAATTAATTGCAGCAAAACAAAATCATGGCCTGAGGATTCAGAAACTAACGTCTGGCCAAATTCAATTTTTCCATAAACAATGTGGTCTTGGAACAAGTTACTAGCTTAAAATATTTGGATATTTATTTTAATACCTGTGGTTTGCATGTTACACATTTAGAACACCTTAACGTGTTGGCTTTATCAATGACAATGAGTTTTAAAAAACTGAGATGAATGGGCCTGACCTTACAGGTATCTGCAATGTCATCAATGCCAAATTCATGCCTACACTCACGTATGGCACAATGGTTTTTAAAGACCATATCTCGGGCTGGCTGGATAAAGGCCAATTGAGGTGTTACACATAACTTTTTAATCTTTCTGATGCTGATCCATCTTCACAGCTACGTCTCAAATTAAACAGTCATTAATATTAAATGCTCGCCTTTTGGGATACTATGGGAAGCTCAGAATGGCGGCTCCAGGGTCTCTCAAGGAAATGATGTGCCGAGGTTTTCATGACAAAGCACTACCATTGGAATGCAACTTGAGGGATGCAATGGAAGCCCTGGTGATGACCAACATCCCACTCCTTAATTTAACCCTGAAGCTTTCAGCAAAATTGCTGTTAAAAATGGTGAGGATACAATCGGGGGTCACAGACATTCAAGAACTGTCCAAGAAAGCTCACGCTAATCTATGTGACTCATTGTACCAAGAGCCAGGGCGAGCCACATACTAAGCTTCCGACATGAAATTGTCAGTCAAGAAAGGACTGTTGAGATTGAGATGTGGTTTAATCTCTTTAAAAGCCTTCAAATTTGGAAGATAAAGAGGGTCTTCTGAGCAGCAGTGCCATCGATCTAATTTTAAGAAGGAAAGCCTCGCCCACATAATACGTGTTTGCCCAATTTTTAAAAGATATTTCTGGCTGAAACCGCTTTTTCGTAATCTTGGTAGAAGGCTATGAAACACGGCTATCTTTGCATGTCTGAGGGGCATGAGCCTGCAGATATCGGCCTGTTTCTTAAAACTGTTAAAAAAACATTGACCGTGGTACCAGCAAGCTCCTAATTGTAGGTGTTATTAAGATTTTTATAGGCTTTTTTATGAGGTGCTCTGAGCTTTTATCACATTCTTTCACCTATTTATCTCAGTTTTTATACAGGGCTGAATTCCTGTTCCATTCTGTGATTAAGACTGACAGTCACAGGTAATATTTTTGGAAAATAGGTGTTACTTAACTTCGATCATGTATGTAACATTACTGGGGCCCTTTAACATGGTCAAAGGGGCCGGGGAGACAGTGTTGTTGCATGTGCTGAAGTTGTTCACCAGACCATAGTCAGAATGCAATACTTACAGCAGGGTGTTGGCTTTTCAATTTTTAGGAGATATACCGCTGGGATCAGAAACAACTGCATAGAGGTTGCTTGATGGGCTGGCTTGTCCCACCTAAAAACAGTACCAGAGCCAGTAGAAATTATAGTGTTTCTTGGGACAGTCTAAACCCTTTTAGAGTTGGTTTTATTCTGGTTAAAACATGTTTTACATGTGGTTATTATGCACCTTGCACTTTAGGGAAGCTGGTCCCTACCAGAGTCGCACTTGTGATTTTTGCTATTTTTATTGAATGATCATGATATGTATTACCTTTTTATTGTGCTTTTTATATTGTGATGGTTTTTAATAACTTGAAGCAATAAAAAAAATCTATCTATCCATTTTTGTCCCCATGAAATACTCCCTAACAGAATGGTAGTAATCTATGACTTCCAGAAATCAGTGCAATATGACCTTTGTAGGGATAAGGAAGTTCTGATGTCTTTGAGGAGCAAAATTAATTTTGAAGAATTCGTCTAAAACCTTGCTTCCTAAGGTTACAAGGCTGAAATAGGGATATTGGATCCGAGCAAGGTACATGCTTCAGGTCTCTGTTGCTTTTACTTAGGGCTGTACAGAATGGAAAGAACACTGTTCCCTTTGTTGCAGTGGGATGGGATTTGCACCGTGGAGATCGTTGGTGCATATTCAAGTTTAAGCTGCACTAGAGTGGCTGGACCTTTAGTCCTTGACGGAGGCTTAATATCAACAAAGGAACAATGCATTAATGACAGTAAAGCACATAAGGCCCCACATGGAGGACAGAGTGTAGTAGCTTTGCAAACCATGAAGGTGTATAGCAGTGTATCAATGTTACAAACTCAAATCATTTAAGATTATCAAGATAAGCAGTTGGTTACATAAATGTCTCAGTTATATGAATTCAAGTCAATCCAAAATTAGCAAATACACAGGAAAAGGCCAAGAGCTGTCATAGAGTAAAATATAGCAAATTCAGTTTCTCATAAAGAGAAAATTCTCTAATGGGCTAAGCTCAGAAAAAATCAGAAATTTAGTGAGAGAAGTCAAGCAGAAGGTGTCAGCAATTAAAGCATATGATAGACTGTTAAAATGGTGGGATTGAAAACAGTTAACATGTTTATTATGCTTGAAAATGTTGTCTTTATTTAACTTTTTCTTGTAAAAATAAAATATTCCATTGAGTTCCAGAATGATCCTCTCTTTTCATCTTCCAGGTAAGGAAAGCCCGGGAGCAACAGAAAGAATATTCGCCCCTCAAAAAAAGAAATAATTTGCCACAGGTAAGTGTTCAGTATTTACCGATTATTAAATTTGGGGGGAAAGGTTGGGGGGGGGGGGTGGAAGACACCCGTTCTATTTTCCAGTTCCTAACCCGTCACCAAGTGGACATTTCTTCTCAGATACAAATAAACAGATTACCCTCTCAAAACAAAATAAAAGTAGTTAATTATTTCCCCAAGTGTCCTGCAGTGAACTCTTAGGCACTTCATACGGGATCTGACCTATTTCATGCAGAGGTGAGAATTTAGAATTTAAAGTTGCTCTTTCAAACTGCTGAAGTTATTTTTACTGATGAAAATAAAGTTGTCCTGGTCCGGTCTCCTCCCGTGTTCCCTCCTTCACCCTCGCATCTGCCCGACCTTCCCAGTGAGCGAGCACACACCTGGGCTAGCCACGCTCCTCCAGGAGGCTGGCGGGGCGTCTCGTCTTGACAGCGGCCTCCCGGCATCGTTTTGTGTTTGTCGGAGGTTTCCCTCATCTTCACTTCAGCAAGGAGGTCTCTTCTTACGGCCTCTTTGAATTCCTCTTCTGCGTCCTCTTCAGCGTCCTTGTCCATCCTGCTTCTCACGTCTCTCCTCAACTCTCCACCCCCAGCGGAGTCGGGCGGTTTCCTATATCCGTTTCAGTCTTTTCCACTGGGTTCGCTGGGACGCCTGCCTCAAAGGACCCGTTCTCTCCTTCTTGAAATGGAATCGCTTCCGGTTCCTGATTTCCTGATGTAAATACATATGAAGGGCTACTTGTCCCAATCTCTGTTGCCTGATTTTTTATCAGGGGTTGCAAACAGAGAAGAGCAGATTCCAAGTGAGTGGCGGTGAAAGGTACATACCATGGAATGTCATCCCTATTATCATCTTTCTGTAGTGCAGGTATCATGGGGTTTTGACAAAGATTTAATCAAAGGAATATTCAATTCGGTAAGTGAGAATGGATTTGGTCAGGAATCTAACTCTTTGAGCAGGAGCTAAATAAGACATCTGATCTCAAGAGAGTGGGGAGGAGTATCTGAATCTAACTAACTCAGCCATCCACAATTAAAACACATTTTTCGATAGAATGAAACACTGGCCACATTTCCTAGGGAGAGGAGACCCATCAGGATAGAATATTTACGATAAAGCAGTTTTAGTCTTATTCTCAGACATCATGCAATGGAAGTTTTCTGCTGCGCGGCCTTCAAGAGCTATCTCATAGGAGGATGGTACATCATGTTCGGTCTGCCCTTGATACAGGTGTGGAAATTCATTATTCACTCTCGAAGGAAAAAGTACAGAAAAACACTTCTTACACAAACCAAAACACTTTGCAACATTCTAATTAATGTAAACTCCTGCAGCTTGGCTCCTAAAACAAGACAAAGGAAATATACACAGCATGCACAGAACATTTTGCTGAACATGAGTTACTCGAACTTGAAGCCTACATTTACTATTGCTAACTTAACGTTAACATCACATTTTATATGTGTGTGTATGCGGTGCAACTTAATATATATGTCATGCAAAAAAAAATATCGCGACTGAGCCTCACGACCTGTGTCTGGGGTCGAAGTCGTCAGTCAGGACAAGGGAAATGTGCTGTAGGGACAACAAATAATACTTGTCAAAGTAAAACTAGTGTATGAGCCAGGTGAGCCAGGGGTAGCACTGTGATTTGACCTTGTGGTGCATAGGAATGGGACTGATCAGATGCCAGCTAGTGAGCTTTGTAGGCCAGTGAGCTTTGTGAGGTGTGTGCAATGATGAGGATGGATAGTTTACAAACCGTACAAAGTATTGTGGAATTTAACACACTGAGTAGTGTTGGAACAGAACTATCATTCTACGCTGTAAATGTTGGGGTGGAAGAGGTGTAGGGAGGGGTGAGCTTGGATTGGGCATTAGATATTATGGATGTGTTGGTGGCAGTGAAGATGGGTGTGGTGGTTGCAGACAACATGGGCCGAGTCTGAGTTGGGATGTCTGAGCTAGGACAACGAACTAGGTGGTGATGTAGAGCGCTCCAGAATGAGCTTGTGATAGGCAGGAAACAGCAGTTAAGAAGGAAGTTCAACTTAAGTGAAGGTGTGAAACAAAGAGGGTAGGGAGCATCAGATCGTTTGAAGTTAATAGAAATATGGCCCTACAACTGAGGTAGGTTGAAGAAGGAAAAAAACACATAGAATTAGGGGAGTGTTGGATTTGGGGTAGGGCATGAAGTAAGAGGATGGGTGAAAACAGAAGTGGGCACTGTGCATTTTTTTGACACTTTTGTGTAGTTCATTTTACATAACTGAATATGCTTATAGGCACTTGCTGAAAAGGGAGCTACAGATGAAGATGCCACTGAGTTTTAGATCGGTGGGTTTTCTGTTGTTCTCTAAAGGCATGGAAGTTGGTGACGTTCTGTCAGTAGTGGAGAGTTCTTTCATACATGTAGGTCAGACCTCCAAAGGCATCTGTGTCCTTGGGTTATACAGTGTGTCTTAGGGTCAAAAGATGGTTGAGTTAATTTGAGCAGAGGATTCTGAGAGGGTGGAACTCTTTGGGCCTGATTACGACTTTCTGGCGCAGCAGTGGTGCCGGTGCAAAGCGCCGTGCCACCACTCCGCCGAAGGTAGTCATTGGCCACCCGCCAGATTACAACTTTCAGTAGACTGGCAGGTGGGCGGCGTGGCTGTCCCATGGCGGTGCCTCTTTTAAAGGCTGCTGTGCCTTTTAAAAAAGCACTACAATGGGACCGCACTACAAGGTTCCTGCACGGCATGGACTCGAAGGTCCATGCCGTGCAGGAACCTATGTACATGCACACAGGGAGGCACATGTTATAACCCCCTTTGTGCATCCACATGCGGTTAAGGCACCCTTTGTTTCCTCTTCTCCAAGGTTTACATGGAGGAAGAACCTCCATGTAAAGCCTGGAGGAGAGGAAACTCGTAATATGCTTGGCCGTGTTCTTTTCTGACCGACGAGCCAATGCCAGAGTGGAGCTGGTGGTCAGAGGGTGGTCCAACTACCCAACTCGTAATAGGGCGGTGGATACGCCGGTGCGGTGGTGGAGAGACCTGCCATGAGTCTGGCGGTCCCCTGATGCCAGATTCGTAATAGGGCCCTTTGTGTTGTTGCACAGAGATGCTAATGTGGAGACTTTCAGGCTTTTAAAGATTAAACTGTATTTTGAATATGACATTTATCATTTATCATTAATCATTTATATTTAGGGAGATATAAGGCATCTACTAAAAAATAGGAGATGACAGGTCCACATAGCTCATGGTTTCCATGCCCTTTTTGATGGTAGGGGGAATGCAAGATTTTTGCCAGCAGACACTCAACCAGCTCTACCAGCAGAAACCCTTAAGCCAACAGTCCATCCATAAAAAGACCTCCAGGACACAGAAGGGGTATCCCCGACCTTTTAAGGCATTTCTACTGCCAGTGGAGTTTTTGCCTGAATCTGTCATACAAGGCGTGGCAGTCCCAAGGAAAGAAAACAATCAATGGCCCTGATGGGCAGGGAGACAACTCCCTACGCGTTAGCGCTATTCGTTTTCTTTTCTGAAACAGAATTTGGAAGTTTGTTTCAGTAAAACAGAAGTGTCCCAAGTAGGGACACAAACGAGGCACCCACTTAGACTACTGCTCTGCCTTTACTGCATCTGCCACACCAGCCATTACGCAGATAAAGAGCACTGCTGCACTTTGGGATTTATGGAAAGTGTTGAATTGGCATGCACTTAAGCCATTGTACAGGGAGTTGTTGTAGAGTTAACCTGTGCTCCAAAGACTGGTGGACGGCATTCCTTTAGGATTATTTTACCTTTAAGCATAAAATACGACAATGCATCGTTGCATTGAATACTGTAATATCTTCTGGCATCAATTAAGGTTTTTCCCTGGTGCATATGTGAAATCTAAACCTTCAGACTTGAAGGCTGGAAATAGCCTATTTCATAAAATGTGGAATAATTCACTTCTAAACATAATGCCAAAACAATACCATATAAAGGATGGTAAATGTTGTAGCATAAAAGCTGACAAATCTATGCTAAAAGTGATGGGCATCCACTCTGTTCTGGCATGGACTATGGTCGCACACTCAAGCATAACACATAGGCTGATTATTCCATGTGTCACAGGAATCCTGGATATAAACTCTGTATGAGGCAATGTACATCCCAACTCTGGGTGTATGAAAAGCATGCTTTCCTCTGGAATAGGATTTCGATGGGTGAAATTTCTTCTTTGACAGAACATTTTCAGAATGTTTTCCATTGCGCCATGCACGTTCCTGCAGGTAGCAAAACGTACCAGATGAGTAAATATAATATCAACTTGTGATGATATAGGATCGGATAAGCCTAGGCACATCAACAATTCAATATATTACCAAGCTCTTAGTTACAACTATTCCTGAAACGTATACACTCCTCGACAATATGTTTCTAAAAACGTATTTTTGGCCTGGAGGGTGTCATCTTAATAGCTTCACCGGTCCTGAACTATTCCAGTATATGAATATGATTAAATATGATTGTGACCCCACAAGCTAGGGCCTCATCTAAATCTTCTAATCCTAACAAACGTGAACTTCTGTTTGTTGGATGACAAAAACTGCACGGACCACCTCAGACCATTAAAGCCTGGTTGCAAGTTACAGCATAGTAGGCGTCACTACAATAGCAAATGACGTCAGCACGCCTCAAAGGAACGCTGCAGCAGTTTCAATGAGGCCCGGATCTGGGCCAAGTCGATAAAGAAAACAAATCTACAGAAATCTGCAAAGAAGATCAAATAGTAAAGTCGATGATATTTACATTCGACTTATAAGACTCAGAAAATGTGCACCATAATAAATGTGCAGTGGGCAAATAACAAGAAACAAGTTTAATGTACTTAACATTTGTACCAACGTGTTTGTTGTAATCTAGATCCCTTTAGTAAAAAGCACGAGGTATTAAATTGAGAGACTGCGGTATATAAGGAGTTTCGTCAGCAGTCAGCAGTCGCTCAATATGCAAATGGGGAATGGCTGTCTTAGATTTAATTACGACGGACAATAACAAACACCAGCCCCGTATGAAGCAGGCCTTTGAACCATCAGATTTCAGGGTGGAACATTTAATGTCATTCATATTATACTCCCTGTTACAAGATGATTCAGTGGTTTCTGAAATTACTAATTTGATTGTAATTTCTGCATTGAGGTTACAAGAAATACGATAACCATGAATCTTCGACTACGGAAATTGTAGATTTTATCAAGGCAGCTTCTATGTCTCCTGCTTTGGAAAATAAAATGTGATGTCAAATATTTTTCTTGAAGAACATAAAAGTTTGTATGCGGTTGTCAGAAATTACATTGAGGGTAAGTATATCTGGAATCATTACATCACGGCCACTACTTCGGTAGTAAGTATGTATAGTCTTATTTACTTCTATTCAGGTAAACAAAAATATATATACAAATTATTTTTTATATTTTTTATATTTAATTTAATTTTACTTTTATTTTACTCTAAAACTGATTTTAACTTCGTTTAATTTATTTGATAAAAGCAACATTCGTTATTAACTATTAAAAATAGTGATTTAACTATTTTTCATGTTGGTCCTATTGCCGAGATACAGTGTTAGCATTTTAATATGTACTCTGATATTCTTCATAGGACAGCCGGGACAGCCACAATGAAAATAACATGTTGTGCCTTGTTACTGTAGAGAGATAGTAACTTTAATTTTCTACATGCTCCACTTTTAACTACCAAGCACCCTATTCTGTTGGCTACATAGGAGTGACTTACTAATATTCAAAAGGGAGGTGTTTTATTCTGTCAAAAAGGTAATTTTAACATGTTGCGCTGCTGGTTTTACATTGCAGCAGTCTGTCTACCATGGTAGGCCCGGAGCCATGTTTTCTTTGTTTTCCTTCTCACGTTAATCTAGGGCACAATAAGTGCTGCAGTCCTCAGGTGGCATTTAACTTCCATGACACGTGTGCAGTTTCTACACCATTTACTATGTCCTTTATAGGAAAGTTAAATATGTTAATCAGGAATCAGCCAGTTTTTACATGTTTTAAGGGTTAGATCACATATATATCGGGCACCTGACAGCTGTGCCGCCCAGTGCACAAAGGGGCATTTTCTCACAGTTTCACAAACAAAAGCAGTAGTTGCTTTGCATCGCTAGGTCCTACTTGTTGAGGTCTGTCTTTGTATTTTTTCAAGCACTGGACGAGCCCCATATGTGCTTGATCCTTCAGCCTTTCATTCTTATGAGTTTGATCAAATGAGTGCCTTTGAATTGGATGAATATAAACACCTGTTATTCAGTGCCATGATGCCCCAAGAGGTGAAATTGCACTTTACAGGCATATGTGTTATGTTATTTTAATTGGTCCAGTTGGTCCAGTGGATTCCTCAAAAGATGAAGAGACTGAGAAAGAGGAAACAGGGAGGCAGTGCTAAATCTGAGTCTGTGGTTTCTGGTGCGCTGCACAGGCACTTAATTGTCAACACAGACGCGTGTTACAGTCAGCTACATCGTGGCACTCTTTAGCATAGCTGCCTAGGTTTCAGATTGCTATGTGTGACATTTTCATAATTTCAGTGTAATTATGAGTGACATTTCAACAACTTTGATTGACACTTTCTCGTGAGCAAATCTAAGCAATATAATGGTGCTAACTTCTCGCACCAACCACTGAGGACTCAACACCTGGTGGTTTGAACTTCATCACATCTTTTCTCCAAACCATAAAACTTCTCACTGCAGAAAAAAACACTAAGAGTTCGGGGCATCTAAAACATCTCGCGTGATATGTATATAAGAAAGAAGACAGCACATCTTATTAGCTTGTTGTTATTCAAACGAGATATCCATTCACAGTACAAAAACAATACATTCTTTTTCCTGTAATACTAATTTCACCACACAGTTTGTCGTTTGTTTCAAATTTTTTCCCCTGCTGTTTTCCAAATCTGTGTGTAAGTGTAAAAGTGTGGAGCATGTGAGAAGAGAGGTTAACATAGTAGTGTCTATGAAACCTAAATGACTAAATCAGTCACTGTCTGTGGGTGCGGGCACGGAGATCAGGGTCGGATTTGGATCACAATTTGGCCCAGGCACTGACGTAAAAAGTGGGCCACATTCCCGGGGCGTGGCACACATTCACGAGGCATGCCCTTTCATGAAACACCATTTGGTTACTCTTAGAGGTCCAATTTGTAGAGAACATTTTTGAAAATTAAGCCTTTTAAAGCTTACAAAGCCAGTAACATTGGTAATGACTAGGACCACTGCAGTTCTGAAATCTGAATACTTAATTGCAGTCTTAAAGCCCTGCACAATGTTGTTAGATACTCTTGTCCAACCAGCTATGTCCTTGACTCTGATCATCATATAAATCAGAAATCTAGTACAAAGTCAAGGAGAAAGGTTAAGACTAGAATCTCTGGGAATAGAACATGTAATAACAAAAGTAAGAATTCACAAACGAGGAAAAGGCAGTCTGGGGTGTAAAGAATGCTGAAAAATGTGTCCGTACAATCTAGTCATAAATGTATTCCACAACAACAGTGAGGCCCCTTTCTATTACAAAATTATTCCCCAGCGCTCCAGCGCAGGAGCACATGAACAGCAGTCAGGGCCCTGCTATAAGTAAATGACTCAGCCCTCAATGGCCTCAGGGCAATGTCCTGGCATGGGAGGGGATAAAGCAAAAAACACAACTGCTGGGTCACACATGGGGGTTAGGGCGAGGCGGATGTGAAGATGGTGCGAGTTCCAAACATCACCTGGCCACCACAGCAAGACCCAGTCTTCCTCGCCCACTGCACCCTGAATGAGAAGGGCTGTGGGCGAGGTGTTAATGCAAACAGTTTCTGGGCTGCGTGAGCCCCAGATGGGACCGAGATGAAAATGGCTCAAAGACCTGAGCAACACCTGGTCCCCTGGGAGGCCGATTCTGGCACACAATCACCCCTACCCAGCCCACCATCAGTATGATTGCTTGGCAGAGCAGGGGATCAGGGAGAGGCCACAGCTGATAATCGCTGAACGGCCGCCCAGCGAAGCTCCTTTCCTCTCCCTGTCAGTGCTCTCTGTGGACTGGGAAAGGGGGAAAAAACGGCCCACAGAGGGCACTGAGACACCGGCCCTTCGGCCAATGCCCGAGTGCTCGCAGTGCCAATCCGCCCCTGACAGAGATCTGTTTGCTGATGGGTGAGCGAATGGGGTGGCTGGTTCAAGTAACAAGCATTTACAATGCAACGGTCTCGGCATTGTTAAAGTTAGAGCTATTGGCATTGCTCATGACATTATTTTTGTTTTTAAAACATTTAAAGAAACGGCATTGTTATTTACAATGTCAATCGCTTAATCACTCTCAAATGCGAGACCTATTGCATTTGCACCCGCACACAGAGCCACACACACAAATAGAGCCACCCACACACACAACCTCCTGGGAGCATGCCCACTAAAGCGCTATGATCATCCACCTTGTCTACAGTGAGATTTTGTGACACACAAGTGTCAAAGTGAGTTTCTGCAATCCCTTATAAGACCGTGTGGGTGATGTCCCTCTTACAATTCATGTTTCAACCTATAAAATGAAAAAAGATAGGCGCAGAGTTCTGAATGCTCGCCTTTAACATAGCTTCCCTGTAAGCTATGCAGGTGCAGTTTACCAATATGCTCATCTATATTGAAGATTAAAAAAAAATAGTTGGAGGTTACAGCCCCATAAACTTGCTAAAAAGAGTTAAATACCACCAATCACCTGCACATTCGCATTAGACCAAGCCAACGCCCTATAAAAACCAATGCTAAAGGTGAGCTTTGATGTGTGCACTTTGTCAGTGTCTGCAAGGCAAGCTGTATTGGAGTATGGACTTGAAGCTCCGCCCACTCCCCACCCATATTTTTAATTGGCTTGTCTCATGGTCCTCTGTAAATGCTGGCTTCTGATTAGTCAACAGGCGGCTTCTGATTTGTTAACAGGCTTGTTAGTCCCTCCTTAGTACCGGATTCCTTTCATTTGTAACCTTCTGTTGTTACACGGTATGTCTTACTTAGTCTGTAAGCACTATTTTCTTTAATGAGTTTCTTCTACTGCAGGTACGACATGCTTTCCTGCAACAGACGGCGTGCCATGCGCGCTTTCACTCCAAGCAGCCGGGGACAATGGCGGACGCTTTATAAAAATTTTTTTAAAAAATCTTGCATTTACAAGAGTTTGAGCTATTGGCATTGTAAATGACAACACCTTTTATTTAGGTGTTAATTATCAAAAACGATAAATAAAAGGCATTGCCATTTACAATTACAATAACTTAAACTCTCGAACATGCGAGACCTATTGCATTGAAATGCGTGTTCTATAAGGCAGCTTTCACCTTCCCCCAGGTCAATCAAGATATTGCATTCAGTAAATAGATTTGGCGGCGTGTCTCTATAGCACTCTATCTACACGTATTTAAGGAACAAAGGTATTGACAGTGCGATGTAGGCTCTCACCCAAGCACGCCTTTGTAACTGTAATGAAAAATGCTCTACAAACCATCAGCAATAACAAGCCTAAAATAAAGGACTGTCCGCGCTGCACATACACGCTTCCAATGCCATATAACGAGGTACAAAACAATACTCCGCCGTGTGATAAAATACAATAGGTCTCGCCACTGGCATCTCCGTGTGCACAATAAATAACAAAAGTTAGAGAAAAGACAGTCGCCCGCATTCTGAAGCTTTACAAGCGTCGGGGCTCTATTTCAACTTTCCAACACTGCGTATATAATTTTGTGCGACCCAATAATGGATTTTGTATACCACATGCTTCCAGAATACCAAGAGTATGTGTGGTTGCTCGCGCGCTGCTGTGTCTGTGCACCATGTGATTTTCTTTGTCTAGGCGCTTTCTCCCCAGGCCACTTAATGGAGTGCGTGATTTTGCATAAAGCCCTCCTACCGCGTCTTGCTAACTAACACTGGGCGGCAGTGAACAAAAGATCGAAAACTCTTTGGCGGAGCCAACAATATTTTAAGCTTACCCCAACTTCCGTCTGTGTGCGTTTCATTACCATACGAAAGATAACGGCCAGCACTCCCCGCTCGTGTCAAAACAAACCGGAGAGCAGTTTACAGAGGCGTCTAGCGGTATCGCTAAACAAGTGGCGTAACCAATTACAGTTTGGGCACCATATGTTTCGTTGAGAGTGCAAACACCAATTCTATAGAGCTAACCAGGGGGTGAAAAATAGGCTGTTAATTCCAAACTGTCTTCGCGTTTCTTTCTTTCTCGATCTGCTTGCCTCTCTCCCAATCTGCTTCCCCCAAGTTTCCATAACTCGCCACTTACACCCCTGTCATTTGCCTGCCCCGCCCCATCATGCCTCTTCTGCACACCTCCTGCCATTTTCTGTCTGCCATGACTGTTGAATGCTCAATGTCTACAAACCTCCCCGAAGGCTGGCCTACTTTTCTCCCCATTTTACTTCTTTACCTGCCTTTCTGGAAGCCACTCGCGCGCCACCACAACCAGATATAAAGCTCGTGGCCACCCACGCTTTTCTCTGCCTGCCTTCCATCCCTGCAACCTCCAGCTGCCCACCTGAATCTACCTCCCCGCCCACCCTTTCAAACCATGGGCAAATGTAACTCCGTACGGTGGCCTTTATTAACGGTAGATAGAGATGAAGTCTTCAATATATGCATGAAAATCAGTTTTCTCGTCCTGAGACAAGTTGGAAATCCTACAGTGAATTTATGGTTAATGTCCCTGCGCAGTTTGCGTTAAGTTGTAACCTTTGCATGAGTACCGAAGAAAAAAGCGTAAGTGGGGAAGGACCCCCTCATTGGATGACTTCCAACCCAAACGGATAACAATGGTATGGCTTGAGAGTGGTTTTCCTTGCCTCGAGGGCTGCAAACAACGAGGGAGTAAAATCTAAAACGCAGTGCATGGGAAAGGCTGAAGGCCTGGGAGTCGTGGAAATGCACTATACACATCTCAAGCTCACTAGTCAAGAAAACATCCATGGTGCACTTAAGGAGCCAGGCTCGGGGTGCACACGCTATACTGAGCGAACGACTATACTTCCCCGTGGATAGTAACAATTCGCCTGTAAACAAAGGCGGTAACACGCATCGCAAGGCCGGCGGCAGTATGTGCTATCTGCCTCACTTGCTCCCGCTTTCGAGCCTGTTTACTTGGCCTGCACGCCTCCACTGCGTGCACCTGCGCATACTTACCCCGAGGTGACCCAAGCAGAGCGCGGTCCTTGGTGGGTTGGTCCGCTGATCTCTGGGCCCCCGCTCCAGCGGGGTGAGAGGGGAGGGGTCCGGCTCCAGGTGTGCTCGCCCACCACTGCCCTCAAATGCATTTATGTGACCACTCTGGGGCCGACACTGGGCCCCTCCCCCTGAGCGGGTCCCGTGGAGAGGCAGCCTAGAGGCGAAGGATGATACACTGCCTCCTACGTGGTGCACGTTGAATAAAAGGCCTATCTACATACTCCGTAGTTACAGCGTTTTCATTACGTACGCAGAAAGTGCACACTTATTCAAACACGGCTCACCCGCTGCACATTTGTTCTACGTGTGTATTTAGTCACGGCTGGCATGAAGAGCAGGGGCGAGTCTAGGCGGAGGGGGCATCACATGTTGCAGACAGTGGTTTAAACAGGGGGCAGGCAGCCTGGAACCCCGCCGCCTTTCTCCGAGGCGAAGCAGAAATGCCTCAGAGAAAGGCAGCGGCGGTTTGGGATTCGGGGGCGTGTTTTTCTTTTTCTCTCCTCTTGCCATTGGCTGGAGGAGATAATCAGAAAAGTAGCAAAAAACACGCCCCCGAATCCGAAAAGGACGGGGCCTGTTCGGAGAGACAAACCTCTTCTCCGCTGGCTGGCCAGCATTCAAGAGGCCAGCCAATGGAGAAGAGGGGAGAAGAAGGGCGGGTTCAAGCCCCTCTTCTCCAAAAGATCAAATCTCCGGACTTCCGGTTCTGCCTTCAGCAGACCGGATTGTCCCTCGACCTAAAAAAGTTTTAGGCAGGGGTCCTCACACAACGAATACGTGGACATGCTTAACCAACAGACTACTTACCTTTGCTTTCTGCTGCTGTGGTAAATCAGTTGGAAAATCACAACAACGCACATGAAATCGGCTACATATTCCTAAAAAGAGCATAGGGCAGGCGTCATTGATTCTCTCTTTTGCTATATTTGGGTGAAACCGTTGACAGACATCTCGCACCACCAGCCAGCCCTGCCCGCCTTTACCAACATGGCAGCGACCTGATGCGCTATGGTTTACCGCTGTGACGTCACAACAAGTCTGCGTAGTCACCATCAGAGAGGTAGTTATATTCAATGGCAGGCAAATATATTGTGTACCATGGGTTCTCTGCATCACAAATGAGAAAGAGCAGGCCATTGTAGCCACTAAAGACTTGGCAGTGGCAAAGGCATTGATGAAATCGATCAGAAAAGGAGCTGCACATAAACATAAAGGGATTAGCACAGTGCAATGCCCCGCTGTACAACCAAAGTACCAGATAAGGGTTCTGAGATTGAACAGCAGACATTTTACAGGACGTGATGGGCCCTAAGCCTGCTGGAGCAGCGTGCGCACGCCAAGCGCTGCCAGCCACTCCGTTTGCTTTAACAGTACTATTCAGTGCTAATGGCTTGACAGCCAGGTACTATGCCTATAATGCGTGACATTGCATTTCAGTGCGGTGATGCAGAGCACCAAACTGAAATGTATTAGTCTAACACCTGGCGCGTAATACTTGGCTGGGCAGCTTTAGGTAATTTAGGGATGAGCACAACAACAGTTGTTTATCAATTAAATATACAGTTTGACTAATACCTGCCCCCCAAGCCATTCATATAGCTTTGGGGGCCTGGAATAGTCTGAGCTGTCACACTTGTACTAGTGTGATGGTTAGTAGTTGTGTTGGCTTTGTAATTGGCAACTCTGCAGGGGCAATGATTGGCACAAGCTGTATTGGCCTCTTGACGTGGACCCTGGCACTTAGGTTTTTTATAAATTAAGCACTGCGGAAAATCAGCAACTATACCTGCATTCTCATAAGTGGCGCCACAAGAGCCAAATACGCTTGTTAAACCTCAGCTGGGCAGCCACTCTCTGGACTGTCACAGAACAGAAGCAGACGTGACCCCTCTCACCCTTGCTATCCTAAAGAAAGGTGTCTGTGGCTTTGGCATTTAAATTGGGACGCCAATAATAGACCACAATCAGGTGATTTGAACAACAAGAGAATAAGTCCATCATGCATGGCCTGAAGATTGCCATTATTTTTTAAGAATCTGAGGGTCTAGTCTATAATCATTAACAAAGATGAGACACTTGGAGTGCCAGTCTGTCACTGTCTTGATTTTGTTCAGTAGGTAGTCTACGACCACATGCAACCTGTTCTCCTAGCAATAATGGCAGAAATCTCTATGTCCGCGGATGTTTTCATCCTTGCTCTCCCTAACGCGTTTATGTATCAAATTACTGAGATGTTGTCCCTCTCCAACAGTATGCAGAAATCACCCCTATACTTGATTCAGCATTTCACTGTGAAGGAATGGGCAAGAAGTTCTCAGCAGTTTATGTGGAAGGAGAGTTCCTGTTCTGACAACAAGCCTCTGGTGGATGCAGAGCCACACTTGGCTCCCCATCCCATATGGCTGATGACTGGGTCTATGATTATATCTGGCGAGAATCCAAAGATTGTGATGTCATTCCAAGTTTCCATGTGCTAAAGCCACAACTAATTCCATTCTAGTTTACTGTGTGATGGGAATTAAAGAATATGTAATCTCGCATTAAAGAATGAGAACTGGATTGAGACCAAGGTGGCCACCAAGATGTTAGCAAATTTGGATAGACTGCGCCTCATCCAGTTTAAGTACTTTCATTGGGTTTATTAGATTCCTTATAAATTATAGAAGATGGAGAGATCTCCAATTGCTATGTGTACTAGATGTCAGGTTATGATGGGAACATTTTTACATTTGGTTTGGGACTGTCCCAAAATCAAAGCGTTTTGGTTGCAGATCCACTCTGTACTGCAGAACCTGATCAGCTTGCCAATAACACAGGACTCCAAATGCATTATCCTGGCTATAACAACTGATCGTAAAAGATCATGCGGAGAGAAATTGTTGCTACATACCGCATACCTGGTGGCTAAAAGAGATATTGCGAGACACTGATTGGCAAATAGTGCCCCAGAAAACTTGAAATGGCTCCATGGTATGAACTACACTATTTTTGCTGAAGAGTCAATGAATAAAAACTGTAGATGCCCTGGAAAATATAAGAAAACATGATGTATGTGGTTAGACCACTTCCACGGTTCCTTGCCATCATGCGAAATTTGATGACTGCTGTGGATTTACTTGGTTAACACACTTTGAGAATGCTCCTGATGGTGAGTTTGTAATTCCGCTGAATATTTGTGATACGATCTGTGCTGATTCACCTATGTACTGCATGTTAATTGTAAAAAAGGAAAATTAGTTTTAAAAAAGAACATGTATGCTAGGCCCTTCTGTAGGTGTGCAATCTTTAATCCCTGTATGGCTCAATAAAGGTGAGGTCCGTAAACAATGGGCTGTATGGATGAGTTCCGGAGTTCTACAATTCTCGTTAGATTCTTTGACAGAGTTGGCTGATTTTCTTTCTTTGTCAACCTGATCTTCACCTTGTTTAAGTGTAAAGTCGCAGACACTGAGTCAATTGTGAACACAGGAAGTCTATCTGTTTCTTGGGTGCCAAGTCTGTCTTGTGACCATTGATCAGAGATCAGGGGCCTCATGTAGGTAGCATACCAGTTACCACTTCTAAAATACCGAACGATACCGAATCGGTATTTTAGAAGTGGTAACTCGTATGTAGGTAATGAGTCGGTATTTTTTACCGATTCGTTACAATTCGGTAATTACCGATTCGGTATTTACCGATTCGGTAATGAGGCATACCTTCCCATTGAGGGGAAGGTATGCCTCATTACCGAATCGGTAAATACCGAATCGGTAATGGTGGAGAAAATGCAAGGGTGGCAGGGTGTCACATTGACACCCTGTTGCACCCCTGATTCGGCCATGTGTGCACATGTGGCACACATACATGCCCTAAGGGCATGTATGTGTGCCACATTGCACACTGCTACGCGCTTCAAAATGCATACACACATACATTAATTATTTACCACCAACTATAAGTTGGTGGTAAATACCGACTCCTAAACACACACACACACTCCCCCTACATATCATTTCTGAAATCGGAATTTACCGATTCGGTAAAATTACCGAATCGGTAAAATTACCACATCGGTAACGTTACCGATTCGGTAATTTTACCGATTCGGTAGTTTTACCGAATCGGTAAATTCCGATTTCAGAAATTGACCCCCTACATACCAATAGCCAAAATACCGGTCGGTAACGGTATAATTACCGAGATTCGGCCGTTACCGACCGGTATTTGGCTACCTACATGAGGCCCCTAGTCTTTTGAAGATTTGGTTAGAGTGTTCAAAGTGCATCATGAGGAGATGTGGTATGTGGGTCTATAAACATGTAGATGATGATGTCAAGGTACATAATTAATCAAATGTATTAACCATTAATCAACAGGACCAACCCAGAGAATCTGCCTACCAACCTTCACCTCGGACCCCAACAGCATCATCTGCGGCGTCCCTCAAGCTTCATCCCTCAACCCCAACCTATTCAACACTTGCATGATGCCCCTTGCCAACATTGCCAGAACCTACGGCATCAACATCATATCCTACGCAGATGACACCCAGCTTATCCTCTCACTCTCAGAAGACCCCTCGATCACCAACACAAACTTCTACCACTGCATGATGAGTGTCACCAACTGGCTGAAGACCAACTGTGTGAAACCCAACACGGACATGACGGAAGTGCTGATTTTTGGAAACAACACCTCACCGTTGAACGACACTTGCTGGCCCTCTGAACTCAGACCCACACAGACAGACCACGTTTGCAACCTCGGCATCATCCTGAAAAGCAATCTCACTATAAAATCCCAGATCAACGCAGTCTCCTCCGCCTGCTTCCACTCCTCCGTGTGCTCCGAAAGATCTTCAGATGGCTCCCCATCAACACTAGGGAAACCGTCACACAAGCCCTGGTCACCAGCCAGCTGGATTATGGCAGCGTGCTATATGCAGGAATCACCACCCAACTTTTGAAGAGACGACTCCAGACGATACAAAACCCAGCTACCAGACTTATCCTTACCCTCCCCAAACAGACCCACATCACCCGTCACCTCAAGAACCTCCACTGGCATCCAGAAAATAAGCCAATTCAAAATGCTGACACACACCAATATGGCCCTCCACAACCTAGAACACGCATATATCAATCACTGCCAGAACTTCTATCAACCCTCCAGACACTGGTACTCCGCCTCACTCGTCCTGACGCACAAGGCCCGCATCTGCCGAAGCTACAGTGGAGGATGCTCCTTCTCCTACTTCTCAGCCAATTCCTGAAATTACCTTCCCCTCCATCTCCCATTTTCATCCTCTCTTAAGGAATTCAGAAACGGACTCAAAGCCTGGCTTTTTGACAGAGCCCATCAATACCTAGCACCTGGGTACCCTCACAGGTGATTAACTGTGCTCTATAAATCCCAACTGATTGATTGAATCATGACATATCTATATAGCACCCATGTGTTTTGCGCTTTCTGTGTGGTTACCATCTCAAATCCCTTGTCTTTTTTTCTCTACCAGGCAAATGGGAACGACATACCTCGTTGGATGAAAAGCAGGCTCAGAAATAGCTCCTTTGGAAAGAGGTGAATTTTCCTTGTCCCCAGTTACATCTTCGTTTGCTTCCTAGGAATCTTTGGGAGCCTTGTGACTGACCTCTGCCAGCAGTGTGCCCGCTGACATGGCTGGCCTTTCCAACAAGCATTTACAATGCAACAGTCTCGCGTTTCGGACCTTATAAATATTTGGCTATGCACCATATTATCCATGGGACGACCTGCACTCACTTTTTAGTGAAAGTCCATTGCTATCAAACCCCCCGTTTTGTAAAGCAAAACTAGTTTAGACATGACTGGGTGAATTCAAGCTACATTTCTGTAATGCAAAATGGTCAATATTTTCACACTCCATATAGCCTTTATTTTTGCGTTTATTTTTTAAAGTCTATTGAACCATTCAGAAGGCGTTTGTTGTCAAGGGACTGTTACTATTCACGCCTACATGTTATATACAATGTGAACACAAATGGTCCTAAATATTTACATTAAGTAAAATGAGTCAGTGCTGCAGCAGGGCTTAAACACTTCTAGCGCCGTAGGTTAGGTGGGCGCTATTACCGCATGTAGTAAGAGTGCATTGTTAATTCGCCTCCCGGACCGTCGTTCAGACTTTTAACCCCGCATCAGGTCTTCGTGGCATTGCGCTTCTTCGCCTCTTTTACAGAACTATTTTCATCAGGAAATGTGTGGGGCAGGTGGGTTAATGTCCGCAATAAACAACAAGAGAGAGCTACGAAACAAAAACGGTAGGAAATCACTCTAACTTTGTAAAAGAACCCTCACTCACCAACCTAGTGGTGACATGCTTCATCATCGGGTTCCCACCAGAGAGGCCGAATGCCTCCCTGGTGTGCTACTACGCCTGTATTACACAGGAGCTGGTTTTAAAATGATATGTAAGTGCAAAAAGTCAGTGCAGTGTAGTGATGTTAAAAAAGTGCCATGATTTTATCCAAAAAGACTTTATTAGTGGAAAATCTGTCATAAAACAATGAAGGATAAAACACTGGAATGGTCTACCAGGTGTATCCGTTAGGTGAAAGTGAAATAAGAAAAGGAAAATTGATCAATATGTTTCTGCCATTTATTTGCGTTTTAGCAAGGCATTCGTCAGGATCAAGAGAACTCCACGGCGGTATGCGCACCCTAAGGCGCACCCTAACTTGTGGAGATTGATGAAACAGTGTAACTTACAGTTTCTGATAGTGTCTCCAGAATTTCTGAAATCCTTGTATCTATATAAAAATATAGAAACAAAAACACAACAGATCACATGTCATACATACATACAAACTGTTTATGCATGCACACACCAGTGAGTGATTTCTATATCAAGTTATCTTATTTTACCCAGAGGAGGTGAAAGTCCTTGTGCCATATTAGTGACCACAACCTCTTTACTCTGTTATATCTTTAGAAAGGTGTCAGAATCCTAAAATAGGAGCGTCACCATCTACTCATTAAGTGGGGCGCCCGCATCTAGCATATTGGGGCATTTACGCAAATTAAAAGAGAGTGAACCTGATTAAAAAACGGGGTATAACTATTGCAAACAGTGGTAATTCCCATAGTAGTGGCAGTAAAACGAAAAAAAGGCTTACATAAAACTCAAGGGAGAATTTCTGCATGGATCCCAGAGGGGGGTGGTGGCTTGTAGTCACACACTGCAAAGAAGAAAACCACCAAAAGATCGTAAACTCAAACACAAGACCCAAATGTTACCTCGTATCTTGTGAGAAATGGCAGCTTACTTCGTCAAAGCCTCCTGCCCGCTGTACACCTACTCGGTGCCTCTCATGGGATCCCGCCGACGCCATTCTCAGTGTTCAAGGCGTTTTTAAAGGCAGAGTCAAACCAGAGTATCGGTAATGGGGGCGACGCGTCATTTGTCATGTGACTCGCGTCTAACCAATTAGAAAGTAACTCTGTGAGGAAGTTCTTAGAGACTAGAATGTTAGTTTACTATGCATAGGCCGCCATATTGGAATTTGTAAGCGGAAAACTTTATTGTCACAATAGGAGTTCTCAGAGACTAGAATGTTAGTCCGCTATACACAGACCACAATAATAAGATTATCAAGCGAAAAACTTTGTGAGTGCCAAGTTACTAAATATTATTAAAATATTTGTCAACCGCCACAATGTGATTACGAACGGAAAAATATATTACTAGGACCGTTTTCTGAATTGTCCCAAGAGTAATACTCGCAAAATTCAATCAGAAAAGCAGAAAAAGGAGAAGGGAGTTGGGAGGGGAAGTGTTTTTTTTTTCTTAAGATACTCATATCCTAGATTAGAGGCCAAACCCACCTCTCATCAAAAACATCATATGAGGCATTTATCATGTAGGCTCTGTGCAAAACAATTTGGAAACCTACTACCAGTCTTAATGCGCAATTTCAGCTACTTAAAGTTGGTCAAACATGATTGCGCAACTCACGAACATAGAGCCTCCAATTTAAGTACAGAACTTGAATTTACAAAGGAACTCTCAACGACGCATCACTGTGTCCCATGGTATGTTTTCATTGAGCCCATTAAGATGTGTAGCCAATCGATAAACCCATCTCTGTTCTTTCTCATAGAGAATCTGAAAGGCTTTCTTTCCTGGTTTTATGTACTCAATAACAGTCCACTGTAAGTCATTGGTAGTGTGATTAGATTTGAGGAAGTGCTCTGTTAGTTTAGTGGTGTTTTTTCTACAACGGATATTACTACGATGTTCGCACACTCACTGCTTTATCTTACATGTGGTCATACCTATATATCGTAGTTTACATGGACATGTAATAAGGTAGACCACATTGGTGGTATTGCAGTTTGTGTGTGACAGTTGTATCCATTTTTTACCAGCTTCCAAATCCAATGTTTTACTTGGTGTGGTCAAATGGCAGACACTGCATGCCCCACATTGAAAGTGCCCAGTGACTTTTGGGAGGCCCCACGCATTAAGTACTGAGGGTTCCTCTCCCTTGTTATTGATTTTTGGGCATGTATGTACTAAAGCATCCTTAAGACTACGGGCTTTTTTGAAGGAAAATAGAGGTTTTTCCCACCTTCTGTTGTTGCTTTCAAGAATATGCCAATGTTTCCTGATAGATTTGGTAATGGCATTGGAAGCAACACTATATGTGGTTACACACGTAAGTGGAACCTCTCCGGATTGTCTGACAGTGTCTTCAAGTAGAGCTTCCCTCGATTGGTTTCTCACACTTTTGCAACTCTTATTCAGGACTTTATCGGGGTAACCTCGTTTTTTGTAGCTTATTCGTGAGTTCGGCTGATTGTGTACGATAGTCTTCCACCTTACTACAATTACGCCTAATCCGCAAACACTGTCCATATGGTAGATTCTCCTGTAGTGGTCTCGTATGGAAACTGGAGAAAGACAGTAAGTTGTTTTTTGCGGTAGGCTAGTAGTAGGTTCTGGTGGTCAGATGTGCATCTGTTTTTTTGATGATCACATCCCCAAAAAAATTTCATCCTTGTGATAAGAGTGAGTAAACCGTAAGTTGGTGTTCTTGAAAGCAACAACAGAAGGTGGGAGAAACCTCTATTTTCCTTCAAAAAAGCCCTATGTCTTAAGGATGCTTTAGTACATACATGCCCAAAAATCAATGACAAGGAAGAGGAAACCTCAGCACTTAATGCATGGGGTCTCCCAAAAGTCACTGGGCACTTTCCATGCGGGGCATGCAGTGTCTGCCATTTGTCATAGGGGGTCTTCCCGCCCCTCTATGGGACAGGGCGTGCTACAACCTGCGAATACGCGGGAGCACCTTTTTGTTGTGAAAACGACTATGTGTTTTGTAGGAGAGTGAGTGCGAGGGTCAGGAGTGGATGGGTGAGTGAGGTTAAAAAATACCTGGCTCGTCGGTTTAGAAAATAATTTTTAATACACCTGTGAGCTGGTATTATTAAAAAAAAAGGTGACAGAGGTAAATATGCCTCAATGAGCTGTGCCTCCTAGGCAGTCCGCTGTAAGAAGGTTTCTCACGTCACTGTCAGTTTGCTTTCTGAGCTTTAACTGTATGTAGGCAGCCACGATCGGTGACTGTATCCACTTGTGGATCTAGTATGCATTATATCCCCTACACTGTATACGCCCTCCAAAAGAGTCTTGGTGGAGGTTGAGAGGTTTCATTGCTTGCCCTGATGTTCCTAATCTTCACTGCTCCTCTTCCTCGGTATCCCTGAGGACATGATGTCCTCTGATCCTCCTCTTGTGAGATTTTTCCAAGGTGTCCTGAACTGTACGACCAATATTCTCACTGAACATAAAAGTGACGGCTGGTTCTTCTGATTCACCTTGGTACGATTACATGGCAGTCATGAGCAGAGTGTCAAAGGCCACAGGTAGGGTACACTGTGGAAAGGGGTAGTATTTTGTCCCACATCTTTTGTGAGTTTCCCTAAACTACACTGAGTTTGCCTAGTGACGACCCACAGAGTACAAACAGGAGGGTGTAGGTGGAAAAAGAATCAGTGAGAGGGGTCCCAACTTAATTCACCTGGAGCAGC
Source organism: Triturus cristatus (assembly GCF_964204655.1). Classification (NCBI taxonomy): domain Eukaryota; kingdom Metazoa; phylum Chordata; class Amphibia; order Caudata; family Salamandridae; genus Triturus; species Triturus cristatus. The sequence goes on from NC_140585.1 coordinate 671,526,020, forward strand.
GCTGCTGGTGTACAATTCACAACCCCTTTATTTAGGCGGGGAAGGACATGATAAAGGTGGCAACGAAGGCAGATGCGGAGGTTATGTGCTGGCAATGTGGAGGATATGTGCTCTGACCACAAAATAACGGGTCCTTACACATAGAGCCTCACCTCCCATCAACAGCCAAGTCATCAAGGGGCATATTAACAAGGGCAGTATCGCCACTTTAGCGGCACTTTTTTTTCAGCTAAAGCGGCGATATTTTTATCGCCCTATCTACAAGGTGGTGCTAACATGCATTAGCGCATGTTAGCACCCATTTTCCCGACGCCTCGCTTTGCATCTCTAATGAGATGCAAAGTGGGTGTCACTGGGCGTACCCCTGATGGACTACCTTGTAAAATATCGCTAAATGTACTTCGCGATATTTACAAGGTGGCCCACGCATTTTAGCAGATGTTAGTTTTGGGCGAAAAACGCAGTTTTCGCCAAAAACTAACGTCTGCTAAAATGCTGACTTACCTATACCTAACAATGGGGGTGAATTATGCTGATACGACCACAGGGTCGTATCAGCAAGGTTATCGCCGTTTTCCATGGAAAACACCGCTATCACTGGTAAATTATGGCCATTGCGCTATGCGTTGTTAATACAACGATAGCATGGCGATAATTGCCAGCGAAAAAAGAATTCTCGCTAAGAGCGGCCAGCGATAATTAGCGCTGCCGCTTGATAATATGCCCCCAAGTTCGGTAAAGTTCTGTGTAGGGAGGAAAACAGTATCACAGTCACGGTTAAGAAGAGTAATGCTCACAACCGAATATGTGTTTGCCCTGAAACTCTGACAGCGATTGTGTGAGGTGCAGTGAGAATAAAACAGGGCGCTGGGCGTGAATTAGCCACCAGACATACATCGGAATCATAAATCGTACAATTCAATAACAAGATAAGTAATGAATAACAAAGAAATGTACGTTGAAAAAAAAGTAACTTATCTGTGCTGCTGACCAGCAAAGAAAAAGGGCAAGATGGCTGTGCCATATATTATTAAAGACTGTTACCTGTGATCCCATTGATGTATGAAGGGAGTGTTGTTGCGCTTAAAATTGTGTTTCTTTAGGTTAGTTGGTCATGTAGTTTATTGCTTGTTATGGCTTGGCTACTATGTTTTTAAAGAGAGAGAGCAAAATATAATACTCGCCTCTGGCCCTGCCATAAAATAGATACATGAAGGCCCACGCACACGGTGAGTGGTGGCTCCATTCACAGATGCTTTGCAGTTGGTAAACAACCTCCAAATCCTTGCAAGTGCATGATCTCCTCATATACCGGTAGCCATCTTTCTCAATCCTGACAATGGGGGAATGCAGAGGCGGCCAAGACGGCTGCTTGTAATGTTTAATGTGTTATAAATGCCCTGGCAGTTCTCAAAGACAGGCAGCCTGCCCCAGCCCAGGAACATTTTTAAATGGGCCCGTGCAAACCCGTGGAGGGACAAAAAAGTGTCAGCCCCTCACGTGCTTATGGGGCCCCACATCACCCACTGCTACACACTAACCTATGTGACTGACTCCTTCCTGAGGATAGTGAGGTACATTGCACATCAGGGTGGGGTCGCTCAGGACCCTAATACTCAGTGATTCCTATGCTTTCACTCATGAGGAAGAGGCTGCACTTCTAGTGTCTGCAAATCCCTATCTCACATTTCTTGTGAGAGATATAGCGTTCTCCCCAGTCCGATAGCATGCAAATGGCTATGCCACACACAGAGTTTTGTAATGCACGTCTTTATTCTTCAGAGTATAACCGTTAACTAACTGTATGCATTGCGTCACAAACTTTATTAACCACACCTAGACATACCCAAACAATTATATCATTCTTCTACATAGTCCAACAAGGACCAGAAGGGTCCCAATATACATATTTACAAGACACTACATCTCCCCCTCTGTTAAAACAAAAGTACAATTATTACACATATACATCATAGCTCTTCAATGTGTCATCAAGGTGCTTGAACCAGTATTCCAGACGTAGTTGTGTGAGGTTGATGAAGCAGAAGCGAAGAACCTGTCTCAGACACCAGGGATACAGATGTAGGCGTAGAAGGTGGGGTCTTCAGACTTTCAGGTGGACAGTTCTCACTTACATCTGGAGTCTACAAACATCAAGGCAGGTGCTTGAAGTGTGATGAATCTCTTGTGATGCACTTTCCGGGACATTGAGCGGTCACTATATGTCCGTTGCTCATCACAACCCACAGAGGTTCAGTATCAAACGGAGCATCAGACTTGCGTTTTCATTTTTCCTTGACCAGGACTCACTCTTCTTCCTTGAAAACTGTGTCCTGAGCAAATCGCCTTTTATTAGCATAGGTCTTCATTCTGGACTTGTGCAAGGAATTTGTTGTACAAATCTAGTCAGCATCTGTCGATATATGTGTCGTCCATTGCAGCAATTTGGTTCCCATGGCTCTACCAAACGTCAAGGTGGCAGGGCTTTCACCTGTAGCGGAATGGGGAGTTGATCTGTAGACATGAAGGGCTGAACATAGAGCTGATTTGAGATCACTTCCTTCTAGTGCAGCGTGCTGAATTGCTCTCTTTAGGTTCCCTTGAAGCGTTCAATAGCGCCGTTGGCCCGTGGCCAGAGAGGGGCACCTTTGACATTCATTTATTTATTTATTTATTTAAACAAAGTTCATTGAAGTTTGCAGGCCTGTACATACAGAGCCCACGAAAAGGTTCATAGTAAGATACATACTGTGGGATGAGCAATAACGCCATCACGGATGACACAATTATATTAACTAATCCGTGCATGATGTTGCCCTCTTCCACCCACCACCCAAGTATCCCACAATGTGCTAAAATCGATGGCACTCATTCCGTTACTGTCACTTATCTTATATCAATTCTAACCCTTCATAACTACCCCCCACCTGCTGTACATAGGACCTCCAGGACTTACAGGGCACGGAGGTAAGCTACCGAGTTTGCTACTTCAGGAGTGGCAATCATGGTGATGTCGTCACTATCACTGTTTGGGATTTTTAGGAGCTCCACTAATGTTTCCCATGCCTTTGCTGCTTCTAGCGTCCTCTCACTTCCCGCTCTTTTCGCTAATTGCAGCCTAACTATTCCATCGCACTCCACCCATTTAATGAATTCCTTCTTCCATCTGGCTATGTTAGGCCCCTCTGTGCTTTCCAATGCATAGCGATTTTTCGTTTAGCCAATAGAAGGCCCATGTCTAGGAATTTGCTTGTAATCTTATTTTTGGCCGTGTGGGGGAACCAATGCAGTAGACAGGGTCCTGTATCCGGTTCCAACTCCCTGTCAGTGATCTCAGTCAAGAAGGCCACCATGTCAGTCCAATAGGTAGCTAATTGTGAGCAATCCTAAAACATATGGCAGAAGTCTGCTCCCTCCCTATTACAGCGCGGACATGCTGCCGTGCGGGTGTCACAGTATTTATTAATCTTCGCTGGGGTGAGGTAGGCTCTGTATAGTATGTAAAAGTGCACTAATTGAAATCGCGCATTCCTGGAACTCTTCCACTCCCTCTCCACAAGATCAGCCCAGGTCTTTTCTGGGATCTGCACTTCCACATCATCCTTCCATTTGAGTCGCAGCCCATTTAGGGGCACAAACACTTCCTACGTCATACGTCTATGCAGGCATGTGACCGCTTTAAAAGTTCCTGCCACTGTCAATATGTATTGACACCCCATTGAGGTCTGCAGTTCAATGAGTCCCCCCTACAATGTTTACGGATAGCCACGGTGAGTGCAGAGTGTAGTAAAAAGTCCCCCCCGCCGAGCAAGTCATAACAGTCCTGCAGGTCGGTAAAGGGGAGCATAGTGCAATCTTCATATAAATCCTCTATAGGGGTCAGGCCCTTCTCTCTCCAACTCGTCAGTCCCCTCCAGGTACCCCCATTAGGTAATGCCTCACACATGGACAGAGGGATGTCTGGCGCATATGGAATTTCAATCTGTACTAGTTTCAGACTCCTATTCCAACACTGCCTTACTACTTTGAGGTCCCCTGGGAGATCATGGGTTCAAACAGGCAACTTCAGGACAATTTGGGAGAGAACTCTCAGCGCTGGATTGCTATCCCTCGCCTCTTCCGTCCCTCAATGCCGAGCTGGAATCACCCGCATGAGCCATTGTAATTGAGCTGCCAGGTAATAGGCCTCGAAATCGGGCACTGCCAGACTCCCACCAGACCGCGATCTCATTAGTACTCTCAGCACCACCCTCCTTAGTGAGAAACGCTTTAAACTCTCGGCTGTTGAATGGTGCGCCATCGTCAGACTTAAGAATGGAGGGGACACAATAATGTAATTTAATGTCCCAGTTACTTTGTCATGTGTGGTTGATGACAGGTCTTCACAGGGGGAAATCATGAGTACTCATCAACACAACTACCATTAGATGATGTCCATTGTGACGGGGTCCAAAGAAAACAACAGCAATCTTCTCCCACACCTTCTTCGGGAGATCAGACATAACCAATGGATGCTGCGTTGTTTTGGGAGACAAGCAGTTTCACAAATGACAGGCCTTTAATTCTCTTTCAACTCTTTCATCAAGGCGAGGAAACCACACTCGCTCTCAATGAGCTCTCTTGATGGCGATAATGCCATGATGAGCCTCATGGGCTAGTTCAATGACATCTTGTTGTAAACTCTCTGGGATGACAATTCTAGAACCTCATAAAATAAGGTCTTTTTGAGTGACAGGGAGTTCCTTGCTTACATTTTTTAAATGTTGGTATTCAAAGTCATCCATAAGAGGTAGAGTGTATTTCTTCCAGAATTGCTGAACAGTAATGTCTTTGAGAACACACAGATCTTGATATGTATTTGTAGCAGCAAGACCTTGCTCCACTGAAAGTGTGGCAGATATGCTTGACTTCAGTATAAAGTTAATATAAGCCTCAGCAGCTTTAGACATTGTACTGTGACACTGTACAAGCACTCATGAGAAATAGTCCGCACAATTCTTATCTTTCCCTTGTCTAGGCACAATAGTGTAATCATACTCTTGCAAATGCAACCCCACCTCTCGATGCATGGGGGCAACTTGGCTTTCAGATTCCAAAAACCAGCAAGCAAAGCTTTGTGGTCAGTCAAAAGGATCAAGTGTTTTCTGTATAGAAACACATGGAAATGTTCACAAGCCCACACCACAGCCAGACTTTCTTTCTCAGGTTGAGAATAAGCACATTCAGTCTGTGACAGACTCTGGCTAGCATAAGCCATGATGCGCCTTTGTGATTTGTTGTGTCCACTGTGCTGGGCAAGGATTGCATCCAACCCCACTGGGCTGGCATCTACTACAATCTCAGTATGAAGGTTTGGATCAAAATAGGCCATTCTCAATTGCATGTTTGATTTTCTTAAAGCTTAGGTTATCACTTGAACACATGCGTTCTTTTTTGTCAAGTCTCTCAACGGGGCACTGACTGTGGCAAAAACATGATTATACCTGGAAAAGTAACTGGCCACGCCAAGGAGGATCGCAGCATGGTCATACATCTTGTGGTGGGGTAGTGGACAACAAGGCTTGTACTTTAGCTGGACCTGGTGTCTTCTCCTTTTTAGATATGCTCAAAGAGTTTGAGGTTTTTGTTTAGTGAAACTCCCAGTTTTCTGTGCTCTAAGTGAGACCGGCATCAGCCAGCAAGTGGCATGCTTGTGTAAGGGCTTTGTGAAGTTCCTTTCGAGTGGCCCCAATTACCAGTATATCATCACTACAATTAAAAGCATGTGTGACAGGCTGTGTGATACTGCGAGAAAGATCCTGAAAAAATTCTGCAGCTGACGACACCCCTAGACTTAATCTTTATTATCTGAACAAACCAATATGGGTCAAAAAGGTGGTAAAGTACCTGCAGTTTTCCTCTAGTTCAAGTTGATGATACCCGCTGCCAGATTGAGATGAGAAAATACTTTGGCCCCATTCAGCTGTGTAATCATGTCTGCAATGTGCGGACCGGGATGTAGTTCTTTCTCAATTGCCTTGTTAGCTTGATGCATGACAACATAGATGCACTCAACAACTCCACTATCCTTTTTTGGCACTACCAATATGGGTGAAACCCATGGTGTTGGACCAGTAGAGGGTTCAATGATATCATGCTTTAACAGCGTTTCCAGTTCTTTCTCAACAGCTTTCTGGAAGTGAAAAGCAATTTGAGGATGTCGTAGAGCGACATGGCCAATGTCATCATTGAAATGAAGTTGCACTGTCATGGGCTTCAGCTTTCCTAGTCCATGAAACCATGACGGTAACTGATTTACTATTTCTGCATGTGCATTTCTGCTATAGTTGATGGAAATCAATTTCAGGAACTGTAAAGTAGCATAAGATTAAACAAGCATGTCACTCTGTCAATCAACAGATTTGGACTGTTCCAAACACCACCAATTTAGTACAACATAGACATTAGGGAGTCTTGTGTATCCATTTAAAATTCAGCTTTATTTAATGTTTCTGTATAAAGGAGTTGTCCATTCAGCCCAGCCAATGCCTTTCGTCCCTTTTAAAGACTTAATCAGAGTCGTTTATGTGATTAATATCAGTGTCAAGGTCCTGAATGGTGTAATTTATCTTCTCCTCAATACTGTGTTCTTCATCTACAAAACAGTCATGGGTGTGGGTGGTATATTACCCCCTTTCTCCTTTGTACTTCCAAATCATAATGTCACAGAAAAACAATGGAAATCAAACTCATGTCTGCGGCAGTAGTGAAATTTAGTAAACGTGCACTTGACAAAGTACCTTTATGAACATGAATTGGTGCTTGTACCCTTCTCTTCTTGTGTGGCAGGGTCGCTACAAATGATCCTTGACTTTGCAATGGCGTGGACTCAGCCCACGTGTATACCTCTGTCTTGGAAGGTGTGAGATGGAGCATTGACGAAACACTACTATCGATGATAAACGGTATTAAGCGACCATTCACCTTTAGTGTGATCTTTGGACAATGTCCAAAAGATTGTGGTTGTTTCACGTATCAATCTCACTTGAACCTGAACTCTTCTCTGCATGAAGCCAAACCCACATGCTCAATTCGTTCACTAGTCGACATCATCATCATCACACAGTCATCTTCTTCACTGTCACTCGACAATGACTTTGAAGAACCTTTGGAAGATGAGCATGATGACGATCGACTTTGTTTAGTTTCCACTTGCCTAAATGTGTGTCACCGCTTCGTCTTGTGCGCCTGGCTAGAGGGTTTCTGGAATTTTCTGGCATCCATTCTCTTTTCTCGACGTGACGCATTCAGTTTTGCCTTTTCTTTGCAAACTGTTACAAAATGGTTAACTTTCCCACAACCATCACCTGTTTGTCCAATGGCAGGAGATTTACTTTTGTGCAGAAAAGAGAACCTGCATCGGCAAAACAATTTATTTTTCCTCTGAGACATCACTTTATGCCCCTCAACCTTGTGTCTATGCTTACTTTTCATTTTCAATGCTGATTCACTCTGGACTATTCGAGCTTCCATATCAGCAGCTTGTAGATCTGCACGTTCTGCTCTTGCAGCCATAAGCACTCTCTCCAGACTGAGTGTCTTGCACAGGATACATTGCCAGAATGAGTTGGACAGGCAACCATCAATGACTCTGAGAGGGATGGTTTCTTCATCATTGAATTCATTGAACTTGCAATACTTGATGAGGGCCTCAAGTCTTTCAGCAAACTCATCCATCATTTGTCCAGCTTGCTGTCTGGCTTAGTTGAAGATGTACCTCTAAGAGCCAATGTTCGGCATTAGATTGAACTTGATTTTGAATGCTGCCTTAATCTGACTGTAAGATGTTCCCTCAGCTTGTGATATTTTCTTCATTGTTTCTTTCACAACATCACCTGTAAAGTTCTTTAAGTATTTCATGATCTTTTTGTCATTTGTTTCTTCTAGCGTGTCTATGAAATTGTACAATCTTTCAATCCAGGCAGATCATCTGGCACCAATGTTCTGCTTTTTGGCGGTATCAAATGGAAGCGGTGGCTTCAAAAGCATGGCAGCATCATAACCACCTGCGGAACTTCCTACTGTCGAGAGTAGGGCTTGCTCTGGTGCCGTCAGCTGCCTGCTTGGACCTTCTCCATTCATGCCATCTCTAAGCCCCAGTGGCAGGCTTGCATCAGTGTCATCTCAGCGATCTGACATCATATGGCCTCCTTTTTATCTTATGCAGTGAGTTACTGTTTAGTCTCCTGTACATGGTCGTAACCACTCTCAACCTTCTGCACCATACCTGGTTTTCACTGCCTTTAGCATTTTGTGGCACCTGGATGATTCTGCTTTTGGCGTGCTTTTCTGTACCTGGCTATTTTGGCCTTCTGGGCTTCTCTGTATTTGGTTGTCACTGCCTTTAGCGCTGTCGTACTGTATGTATGCTGGCTGTTTGTTATGTTGCAGCAAAGTACCTCTTCTTTCGGCCTTAACCAGCAGGTTCCGGGCTGACTGTGACTGAACTTTTTGTAAGACCTTTGCCTTCTTCAAAAACCTTGCACTGGCTGGAGTGGCGCTTTGACTCCACATACCTCATCCGTTGCCTGCTTCTTCGACTAAGGCGCACGTGACACACACAAGCAGTTTTCTGGAACTCGGCAAACTCTCAGGGAGAGCACTCTTGCTACTTCGGGTTCCAGATCCCGTAACTCGTCGCCAGTTGTAGCGTCCTCCCCAGCCCTGTAGCATGCAAATGACTAAACCATAAAGGAAGCTCTGTAGTGCGGGTCTTTATTCTTCAGAGTGAACTAACTGTACGGATTGCATTAAAAACTTTATTAGCCACACCCAGACACACCCAAACGATTACGTCATTCTTCTACGGAGTCCAACAGGACCAATAGGGTCCCGCTATACATAAGACAGTCGAAGAGGCTTTTCTGGTTCGGTAGCATGAAGAAGGTATGGGCCATAACGTTGTACTTGTAATCTGTTCATTTTTGTTTTCCACAGTTGATAAAGACCTGTCATCTTAGATATACAGAGAAGCCTTCATTCAACAGCAGTCATTATGTGTGAAAACAAAACATTAAAGGAATTGAAAAGAACTACAATGCCCATAGTTATTTGAATATAAACTACAATTCCAGTGAGAAGATAGCATGAACCCATAGCCGACCAGTACAGCACATATGCCTTGCTGATCCATGTAGAACCACCTCTTTCTTGCTGCTTGCAGCAGCTGTAATAAGTGCTTTCAATTATTTTCTTATGAATTTGTTTTACTAAGAATTTTAACTGTTTACTATCTTGTTTTATTTGGGACTGATGTTGCACAGATTATTGTAAGGAACCAGACAGCTTTTTGTCCCTTATCCCTCAGGCTGAACCAATCATTTTCACTAGGCGCCTTCCTCTCAAGCACTGCTTTGTGCTCCAGTGCCCACCATTCTCCCACCAGGTCATCCTGGGGGTCGGCGCCATTTTATCTAATGCAGCTTTTCACTCTGCAGTGGAGCATCTGCCTGTTACCAGACCCACATTCCTCCTTGTCTCTTCGCCCTATTGCTGCTGGCAAAGTCAAAGCTCTTTGTCTCCTCACCATCCATCTTCTATAACTTGACATAATAAGGCAAGGTGAGGCTCGACCCACAGGCCTTCTAATATTAAACCCCTCTTTGATTTACTATACCTTGTAAATTCTATATCTCCTAAACCCTCCAATGGATCTTTTTCCTTGTGGTCCTGACAAATACATAAAAATACAGTCTATTTTTATAAATTGGTGTTGAGTGTCTTGTCGATTTATTCTTCAATTGTTTTGGTGCTGTTTAAATGCTTGACACTTGTGCCATTGTGTAAGCCTTGCTGCTCAGAGCCACAGCTACCCAGGGTTGAGCTGAAAGTTTAACAAATGAAACCTACTGGTCCTAAAGAGGTTGGTTAGTGTATTACATTGTGAGGTTGCATAACCACGCCCTACAATACACCCCATTTCCTCAAACTGACTCACTCTTGTAGAGGGCACCCTATTCCCACACCACGACTTTGTGTGGCAGCTGTGAGGACTCTCTGGATTTACTAAGTTAATGGTCTATGACTGGACGTAAATAGACACTGACAGAATATATTTTCCCACCCTGGAATAAATGTTGCAAACTAATTGCAGGTCTGTTACTAATGACCTCACCCCTGAGAGAGCTGAGCAGTATGTGTTTCTGTTCTGGGCCAATCAATCCAAAAGTGTGTCCAAACATCAGTGTATTCTTCACTGGGCCCTCTGGCTCATCAATTGAAGACATTCTTTTCACTATTACTAACACTGAATATCACAGCACTGCCAACCCTGGCATCTAAGAACTCTCCTTTGGACAGAGAAGCCCCTTCTGAGCCAGAAAAAGTCTATAAGGTGGCCACTGTAGCCTAAAAATGTAATCTCTGGGCTCCCTTATGAAGCGCATACACGATGCTGCAGAGGAGGGCAAGTTTGACAGCTCAAAATGTCAGGATGCTGAGAAAGCTGACTCTGAGGCCTCAGATGGGGATCTTGAATGTCCATACTGACCCTTGCTTAAAGGTAGCAGATTGGACAAAGATGCTGGGGAAGATTATTTCAAGTTGGCTCGAGCTAGTTTGCTGAGCAACACATTCGACCCAACAGAAATTGTAGAGCCACGTTTGTCAGTGTGAGTTCACTTTGCAACAGCTGTGGCCTATGTCCAGTCTAGGCTCAAAAAATCTTTCCCAAAGAAATTCTGCAACAACCTAAAGTTGGAATGTGTTCTTCCCCTTTAGCTGGCCAGGTGGCTAATACACCTAAGATTGACCATAAAATTGCTTCAATGTTTGAGGGAAATACATCAAAGATGTAAAAAAGAGTATTGATGAGTACTGGCCGGCCTGTCAAGATAAAAATTTGGATTTTTCAGGCCCACTTTCAAATATTTTGGACCTAGTCTTCATGGCCAAAGAACAGGGCAACCATATTGATACAAATGTTTTCATGGGCTGGGCCCAATGGGCCATATGTAATATAGAAAACACAAATTGTGCATTATTCAGAGAGAGATGTAGATTTATCTTATTACAGAATGATCCAAAACTATGTGACTTGGCCATTAACAGGACTAGTCCATCTGCTGAAATGTTGCTGTTTCGTAAGCTCTTTAATAAGGAGGTATTACAATTTCTCAGCACTCTTGCCCCAATCAAGAAACCCTCTAACAGACGCTCTGGCAGAAGGGCCAGCTGGTTTACCACCGACCTCCAGGCATCCAAGCAGACCTGCCGAAGACTTGAGAAGAAGTGGTGCCACGAACAGACACCGGACAACCACGCAGCCCTCAAGAACATCAGCCACAAGCACCACCAACTCATTTGAACCGCCAAAAGGACCTTCTTCAAGGAACGCATCAACAACAACGCACACAACAGCAAAGAGCTCTTCAACATCGTGAAGGAACTCGCCAACCCCAGCTCCAACGACATCCCGCCGTCGCAAGACCTCTGCGACTCCCTAGCCAACTTCTTTCACTGCAAAATCACAGACATCCACAACAGTTTCAACACCCAGAGCCCCCCCCCGACAGCCAGCGACACCTCAAACTCACCGCCCCCAGCCACACCGGCCTCCTGCTCTCCTGGAACCACATCAACAACGACGACACCATCAAAATCATGAACTCCATCTGCTCCAGCTCGCCATCTGACCCCTGCCCCCACCACATCTTCAACAAAGCAAGCTCCATCATCGCATCCCATCTCCGGAAGATCCTCAACATCTCCTTTGAGACCGCCACCTTCCTGGAGAGCTGGAAACACGCAGAGATCAACGACCTACTCAAGAAACCTAAGACAGACCCAAAGGACCTCAAGAACTTCCGGCCCGTCCCGTTCCCGGCGAAAGTCATCGAGAAGATTGTCAACAGGCAACTGACCCACTTCCTTGAGGAGAACAACACCCTGGACTCATCCCAATCCAGATTCCACAGCAACCACAGCACCGAAACCGCCCTCATCACCGCCACCGACGACATCAGGACCCTGCTGGACAAAGGCGAAACCGTGGCCCTCATCCTCCTGGATCTCTCGGTCGCCTTCGACACTGTCTGCCACCACACCCTACACACACGCGTCCATGACACAGGGACGCCAACATCGTCCGATCACACGACCTCAACATCGTCTCATACGCCGATCACACCCAGCTAATCCTCACCAAGGACTCCGCCACCGCCAAAACCAACCTCCACGCAGGAACAAAGGCTGTCACCGAATGGATGAAGAACAGCTGCCTGAAACGGAACTCAGACAAGACGGAGGTCCTCATCCTCGGCTCCGCCCCATCTGCCTGGGACGACACCTGGTGGCCGGCCGCGCTAGGAGCTGGACCGACACCCACCGACCACGCACGCAACCTAGGGTTCATCCTGGACTCATCACTATCAATGACCCAGCAAGTCAACGCCGTCTCCTCTTCCTGCTTCAACACCCTCCGCATGCTGCGCAAGATCTACAGATGGATCCCCACCGGAACCAGAAAGATGGTCACCCAGGCCCTGATCAGCAGCAGGCTACGCCCTCTACGCGGGAACCACGGCCAAACTCCAGAAAAGACTCCAACGCATACAGAACGCCTCTGCACGCCTCATCCTCGACATCCCACGCCACAGCCACATCACTCCCCACCTGAGAGACCTGCACTGGCTCCCCGTCAATAAGAGGATCACCTTCAACCTCCTCATCCATGCTCACAAAGCACTCCACAAGGCTGGACCAGCTTACCTCAACAAAAGACTCACCTTCTACACCCGATTTGCCAGCTTCGCTCCGCTGACCTCGCCCTCGCCACCGTCCCACGCATCTACCGAACGACTACCGGCGGCAGATCTTTCTCCCACCTTGCTGCCAAGACATGGAAAGCCCTCCCCATCCCCCTACGACAGACCCAGGACCTGTTGACCTTCAGAAGACATCTCAAGACCTGGCTGTTCGAGCAGTAGCAGCACCCCCTCTCCCCTTAGCGCCTTGAGACCCTCACGGGTGAGTAGTGCGCTCTATAAATGTTCTGATTGATTGATTGATTTCTGTCCTTGGACAAAGCCCAAGGGGTGTTAAAAAAGTGTTCAATCAAAACCTTTTTTCCCAGGGCAGCAGATACAGGCGGCACTCTGCTAATCGAGCTGCCTTCCAGCCCCCATCCAGAGGTTACCTGAGGAAAAGAGGCTACTGGTACACATACCAATGGGGAGACGTCTTCTTCCCTTTCAGATACAGGCCCATCAGAGACTTTAACTATCATGGATAGTTCAGCAAATGAAATTAGGTTTCTTTCTCAAGTACAAATTCATTTTTTTCCCTATAAGAACTAGGGGGTAGAATTTGTCTGAACTCTTTAAACCTGGGCTCATATCACTCAGGAACATCCTAGCCGCTTGCGTTGAAACCAGCCCCAACCACGGCAAGAAATTCTTCAACATCGCTGAAGAGTTCTCCAACCCCGCAGCCACAGAGAACAGCATCACCCTCTCACAGGAACTCTGCAACAATCTAACCCACTTCTTTCATGACAAGATCACCACTATCTACAAAACCTTTGAACACATGGCCAAACATACAGACTTCCTCAACCTTCACTTCTACACAGCAACCAGCACAGACCATCAACTGACCACCTGGAACCAGCTCACCCCCAGGACACCACTGCCATAATGAACTCCGTTCACTCAGGAGCTCCCACAGACACTTGCCAACACCACATCTTCAACCTCACAGGATCAGCCTTGAGCTCACCACCCTGCTCAACACCTGAATAACAATGGTGACCTTCCCTGAAGACTGTAAACAAGCTGAGGTCAAACATCTACTCTAGAACCCATCTTCCGACCCGAGTGAACATAATCAATCAATCAGTATTTGTAAAGCGTGCAAATCACCCTGGGGGATATCAAGGTGCTGCGTGTGTAGAGGTTAATCGAACATCCAGGTCTTGAGGCTGCTTCTTAATTCTGCAAGGGAGGAAGATGTTCGGAGGTGGAGGGTGAGGTTGTTCCAGGCCTTAGCAGGGCGAGGTGGGAGAAGGCGCATCCTCTGGCTTGAGTATGATGGATGCGGGGGACGGTGGTGAGGGCCAGGGAGGCAGATCGCAAGTGTCTGGTTGGCTGGTGGAAGGTCAGGCGGTTGTTCAGTCATTCTGGTCCCATGTTGTGGAGGGCTTTGTAGGCATGTGTGAGCAGTTTGAAGTGGCATCTCTTCTTGACGAGGAGCCAGTGTAGGCTATGGAGGTGGGGGGTGATGTGGGATCAACTGGGCTGGTCCAAGATGATTCTTGCTGCCGCGTTATGGATAGTTTGGAGGTACTTGAGGAGGATGGTGGTGGTTCCGGCATAGAGCGCGTGCCCGTAGTCAAGTCGACTAGTGATGAGGGCTTGTGTGACGTTTCTTCTGGTGTCTGTTGGGGTCCATCTGAAGATCTTACAGAGCATTCTGAGGGTGTTGAAGCAGGTGGAGGCAACCGAGTTGACCTGTTGTTTCATGGAGAGCTTGTTGTTGAGGATGATACTGAGGTTGCAAGCGTGGGTGCTGGTCCGAGGGCTATCAGGAATTGTCCCACAGTGAGGGGCTGCTTCGAAGAGGAGAACTTCAGTTTTTTCGGTGTTGAGTTTGAGGCAATTGGCTCTCATCCAGTCACCGACGTCAGTCATAGAATTCTGGAAGTTTGCTCTAGTGGTGTCTGTGTCTTTAACGAGGGAGAGTATGAGCTAGGTGTCATCAGCGTAGGAGATGATGTTGAGACTGTGGCTGCAAAGGATGGGTGCTTGCGATGGCATTTAAATGTTGAACAGTGTGGCGCTGAGTGAAGAGCCCTGGGGTACATGGTAGATGATGCCCTTGGGGTCGGAGCTGTATGGCGGGAGACAGACTCTCTCGGTGCACACAGTGAGAAGAGGATAGTAGCTTGAGAGTGTTGCCGTAGATGCCGATGTGGTGAAGTATTTGGATGAGGAGGTGGTGGGAGACTACGTTGAAGGCTCCTGACAGGTCGAGGAGGATCAGGGCTACTGACTCACCGCGTTCAAGGGTGGCTCTGATGTCGTCCATGGTGAATATAAGGGTGGTTTCTGTGCTGTGGTTTGAGCAGAAGCCGGATTGGGAGGGGTTGAGCGGGTGGTTGGATTCCAGGTAGTCTGTGAGTTGGAGGTTGATGGCTTTCCCCAGAAGCTTGACCGGGAAGGGGACGAATGAGATGGGGCAGTAGCTCTTGAGGTCAGGTGGGTCTACTGTGGGTTTCTTGATAAGTGGTTTGACTTTGACGTGCTTCTTGGATACCGGGAAGGGGGCGGATCTGAAGGCTGAGTTGATGATGCTGATGAGCAGAGGTCCAATTTTTTTTTGTCCGAGGTTTAAGGCATGGTGTGGTCAGGGGTCAATTGGGACTCCGGAATGAATGGAGGTCATGATGGAGGTTGTAGTTTCAATGCAAAGATGTGTCCAGTTGGTCAGGAGGTAGGTTGAGGGGATGGTGGGAGGAGCGAGAAGGTCAGGCTGCAGTAGTTGGGGTTCGAAGTTCTTATAGATGTTGGCAATCTTGGTGTGGAAGAAGTCAGTGAGGGAGTTGCACAAGTATTGGGAGTGCTGGATGGTGTTTTTGACAGTGTCTGCAGAGCAGAATTCTCTTATGTTGTGGAATAGTTCTTTAGTGCGGTTGGTGGACTAGAGGCGGGTGGTGAGTGCAGCTTTCCTTGCCTCTCTGATGGCATGGTGGTAGGATTTGAGGGCTGTCTTGAATGCTGTGCGGTCGCCTAGGTCTTTGTGGTTCGCCAGCATTTCTCTAGGGGTTTGCATTTGTGTTTTTCTGCTTTGAGTTCGGGGCTGAACCAGTTGGCATGCTTGTTAGTTCTCTTCTTACTGAGGGTTTGGATGGGAGCAATGAAGTTGGCACAGGTGGTGATCCATTCCGATAGGTGGGCGGCAGTTTGGTTGACGTCATCGGATGACTGGAGGGTGGTAGTATCGAGGGTGGTCGTCCATTGGGATTCGGTAATGGTGTTCCAGCTGTGGTGGCTGACGATGGCCTGTCGGTTGACTGCGATGGTGAAATGGGTGATGTTGTGGTCCATCCAGGTGAGCTTGATTGTTTGGCTGAACCGGATTTTGTCACTTGACATGAAGATGGGGTCAAGGGTGCAGCCCGCGGTGTGCGTGGGGTTAATGATGATCTGTTTGAGGCCGAGGTTGTGCATGGAGTCTAGCAGGGTGGCCGAGTTGGTGTCTGAGGGGTCTTTGAGGTGGAAGCTGAGGTCGCCGAGGAAGAGGTACTGTCTTGATTCCAAGGTGAGGGGGGCGATGATTTCTGTGATGGAGTTGCAGAATGGGAGTCAAGGGGTCGTCGGAGGTGGTAAGCTTAATGGTGCCCTTGTGGATGATAGCAATTCCTTCTCCGGGTCTGAATGGCCTGTCCCTGTGGTCAGTTTGTAGCCGGTTGGAGTTGTGGTGGCTATGTCGGGGCCTGAAGAGTCCTTGAGCCAGGTCCATGTGATGAACACTACATCGGGGCTGATGGTGGTGATGGTGCCCCAGAGTTCGATGGTGTGTTTGGTCGGGGGCAGACATTTAGTAGCATGCATCGTAGTTTGGCCTGGTGGTCGGAGGACTTCGTGGGGGCCCTTGGTTCCGTGAAGTCACAGGTGAAATGGCAGTGGCGGCAGTCAAAAGCTCCTTCGGTGTGCATTGGGGAGCAGCACCAAGAAAAATCTTCCACAGGTGCAGGATGAGCGTCGCCGACTGGATGAGGGACAACTGCCTGAAGCTCAACATGGACAAAACAGAAGTACTGATCTTCGGCAACAAGACTACTCCCTGGATGCCTCCTGGTGCTCTTCAGAGCTAGGACCCTTACCCACCCCGGCTGACCATGCCAGAAACCTCGGCATCATCCTGGACAGCAAGTTAACCATGAAGTCCCAGATTTGAGTCTCCTCTGCCTGCTTCTTTACTCTAAACATGCTACAGAAAATCTTCAAATGTCTTTCCCAGAACAGAAGAAGCAAATCACACAGACCCTTTTTAGCAGTTTCTACTCAGGGATTGCCACACAGCTCCTACAGAGCTTCTCTTCTGACTCCAATTCATTTCTCCTAGGAGAACCAGGAGTTCATTGTTCAAGAAGTTCTCTCCCTCCTTTAAAACAAAGCCATATGCCATGCTATACCTCATCCCAATGACTTTCTCAGCAATATTTTTCTTGTGTACAAAAAAGGAGTCGCAAGGATTTCAATACATGGATTCTATACAGACACTTCAAAATGTAGAGGATCCACGACCTGAGAGCCATCTTGAGGGAGAGAGATTTTATGGTGTGTCTAGATCTCAAAGACGTCTACCTCTTCGTTCTCATTTTTCCTCCACATAGACGCTTCCCCCAGTTTGTCTGCAAAACTTGAACTTGTGAATTTGTGGTGCTTGGCTTTGGGGTATCATTAAACCTTGGTGTTTCACCAAACTCAAGGAACCTGTATTGTAGTTTCTAAGGAAGAGAGGGGTATGTGTAATAATCTACCTAGATAACATCCTGATCATGACTCAAGACCCAGTTCTTTTACAGCATCATCTTCTTTGATGGTTTCTTTCCTACAACAATAGAGTTTTCTTTCCTCCAACAATGGAGTTTTATGATAAAACAGTCCAAAGCTCTACTAACACCATCCCACCAGATCAAGTTTCTAGGCATAAACTCTATGACTGCAACACTGCCCCTTCTGGATCAGATGGTCAAGGCCACCAAAAATGAAATTTCCAGAGACCTAACAAAGGACAAGGTCACCTTACATTGGATTGCTCACCTAGTGCGTGCACCATGCACTTCCATCCAAGCAATCTTTCCTGATCCACTACACTATAGGGCACAACAAAGCTTACAGATCTTGCATCTTTGCAAAGGACTTCCATCTGCTCAGGCTGTTCCCCAGTATCAAGAGGTGAGATAAGAGTTTTAACGATGGTTAGATCATTATGAAGCTTGGAATAGTCGGGACAATTTTGGGGTTGACCTCGTACATAGTAATTAAATTGAAAACAGTTATCATGGCAGGGGCGCACAATACAGAGAGGTCTCTACCAGAGGCATATGGTCACAGGAAGAGAAGCAATTACATAACAACTGACTTAGTTTCTAGTGAGATTGTTTGAACTCAGCTCCCTGACTCCCAATGGTTCCTATTGTTTTATTTTACTCTGAAATGATAATGTCTCAGCAGTTCAATATGTGAATATTGCTTCAAGGATCGGTCACAAAAGGTCCAACTAGGGGAATGTGTGTCCAGGAAAGGTGCTTTGTAGTGTGGGGTCCCGCAGGGTTTTGCGTTGTCGCCCCTGCTCTTTAACATCTATTTGCAGCCACTCATGGAAGCACTGGCAAAACTAGACAGTCTGGTGTTCAATTATGCTGACGATACGCAACTAATCTTGCGGATCGACAATTCAACACAGGCACAGTCTAACGTACAAAATATTCTTTGGTTCACGACGAACTGGATGACCACCAACTCACTGAAAGTAAATCCTGACAAGACGAAGGTACTAGCTATTACCACAGGGGGCAACACCTGGTCCAATTCCTTCTGGCCTCAAGAGCTAGGCACTACTCCGACACCGATGCCAGTTGTGAAGAGCCTGGGTATTAGGTTAGACAACAAGCTAATGCTGAACAACCCGGTGACCGCTGTGGTGAGGATTTGTGTGGGCCTTATGAAGCAACTCCGGAAACTTGTACCCCTCCTGTCATTTTCCACCATGCGTACTGTAGTGTCAGCACTAATTGTGTCACAACTGGACTACGGTAACAAGTTATATATCGGGCTACCAGACAAACTATCAGGGAAGCTACAGATGGTTATGAAGGATGCAGCGAGACTGATATTCAAACTTCCTAGAAGAGCACATGCCACACCATTGCTGCAACAACTGCACTGGCTCCCAATCAAGCAGAGGGCTAGGTTTAAGGGTTTGTGTATTGCACACAAAGCCCTGCATGGAGCGGCACCTGATTACATCAAGGAAAATTTAAAGATCTATGTTCCAGGACGATGCCTTCGATCGCCTGATGCAAGCTTGTTGTCCTATCCACGGTTTGACAATTCCATTATGGGGGGGCCAAGCTTTTTCAGTTGTGATTCCTCAGCTGTGGAACAAGATACCGGAGAGCTTGCGTCGGAAAGGCACCCTACTCACCTTTAGAAAGAAACTAAAGACACTCCTGTTTATATAGGCTTTTGGACAAGCTACACCCAGATTGACCGCGTTTCGGGATGTGTAGCCCTGGTATTCATTTATGTTCTTCACAAGCGCTTAGAGACCATTGGTGGTTTTGGCGCTATACAAATGGCAATACCATAACATAACATACAAGCAGATATTGCAAAGTAGGTATTGCAATTTTGCCTGACCAATAATATCTTATGCTAGCAGTCCACCTTATCGGCAACTAAAACCTGGTTACCGGTTGAAACTTTCATTTCCTCCGCTACTCCAGTGAGTGGAAACTCCATCCCCCTTTGTTCCTGAAACTGATGGACAGATGGGGCAGTTGTCAAATAGATCTTTTTGCCTCAAATTGACTTTTCAAATTCCATTATTGTACAGTTGGAGACCAGACCACTCACCCCTAGTGACAGACGCCTTTATCTAGAAGTGGTTGTGACAGAATTATGCTTTTCCCCCCTTTGTAGAAATTCCCAGAGTAACCAGTCAGATCAGGAAACATGCAGAAGAGGTTGTCCTGATTACTCTGTCATGGAAGAGACAAACCTAGTTTCCCATCCCATTGAAACTGTCCTGCATTCCTCTTATCTTGCTTCTTTCCCCACCCCTGAACTTATGGACCAACCTCATCCCTGACACTTCAGAGTCAGTTCAACTGGTAGCATGATATCTTTCAGGGCTCATTGGAAGATGCCAGGATTTTTTAGCAAACCTCTCTTTTTCATGGACAAAGCCAGGTCAGACCAATGCTATTATTCAGCATGGGGATAGATGTGCACCATTGTGTTCTGAATGAGATCTTGATTCTGTGGGGGCAAATGTGACATTTGTGGTCATTCTCTTGGTGATCCTAGTAGCTGAAAGCCTCTCTTACAGAGCTATCAATTCATATTGATCGTCCAGCTCAGCCTGTCATGCTCCAGTGGTGGATCATCTGGTGGGGGGCCATCCCCTCCTCTCTATTCTGCTCAGAGGCATCCACTTTGTTCCTCCCACTGGGCCCTCATATTTAACTCTTTTGGAAGTTTTAGTCATTCTCAAAGTTCTTTAGAATTAACTCCCAAATGGTTATTTTTCTAGGCAGGAATTTTCGACCAAACTTACCATGCTCTTCTGCATTATTTCTTTTCACAGAGTATCAGACACCAAATCAATAGACCTGAAAGGTATGTATTTTACACTGGAAGGTGTTACTTTTACTTTGTTTAGGAGGACAAAAACAGCTTCAAGTTTTTTATGACAATCCACAACTTAGTGTTGTGAACTGTTTATGTTCATATAAGGATGTTACAAGGAATCTTGAGAGTTTCTCTGTCTGGGCAGCTTCTCGTTTCCCTAGAAAGACTCTTTAACTGGTTATCACTCTCATGTGGGCTAGATCAGTATACTATAGTCTTCCAGAGGCGGGTACTGACACTTCTATCTTTGGAACACAATCAGTCAGAGGTGCCATGGCCTCTAAATCATAATCTTTGGGTCAGGGTTACAGGGTATCATGCACATGGCAGATTAGTCTTCAGAAGCTACTTTTAAACAATTCTACTTTAAGCCAGTAAGTAACCAGTTTTTGATGATTGTTGAACAGCATTAAACTTGCATGATCTGAAGCTTCTCATCCTGTCAAAGAATTGAAGAATTTTTAGTATTCGTGAAGAGCAATTTTAAATTCCATTAAGAGCACGGAGATGAGGATTATTCCTCCCTTGTATGACTTATAACCTTAATGATTCTGATAACGTATCTTCAGACATATGTTGTATTGATCTTTTTTATCCCACCTGTTAATTATTCTGATGTTACGTTAAGCAGGGTAACTATTTTGTTTATTTGTTTTGTTTTAGATCAAAGACAAGAATAATGGGTTACGTGACTGATGGAGTCCTCACTGCAAAACGTTGCAGACAACAAGGGTCATCAAGGTTTATGTACTGTACTGGACTGCTATTAGTTCATGTCATCCTCTGAACAGGAGTTGTAGTTTTTACTCTAGGAACTATGGACATTGCAGTACTTTTCTATGTTTTTCATGTGTTATTGTCACAAATATTGGCTCCAACTAAAGTAAGAAGCAAGGCGAAGGCATAATCCTTGCCTCCATGTCCTCAATAGAACTGAAAATTCTTGTTTACGAATGCCCAAAATTTTTTAGATTATCAGGAGTTGGACTTTGTTCACAGGTGTTTTGGAATTATTGAGCAGAAGCATTTCTCACAGTACTCGACCCCACTGTGAGATGCATATGCCAGCTAAATGTGAGCATGTGACATGCGCTATGCAAGATTCCAAGAAGTTAGAACCATACATACTTATGGATAATATTGTGTTTGCTGTTATTATTGCAGTCATGGACAGTAGATTTTCTAAGCATACATGCCAACATTTTAGAACTGGAAATTAGCAGATTTTGAAACAAATCAGGGGAATGGATTTTCCCCATTGACTACCTTTAAAGCAGAGGCAATTTCAGGTGAGAGATAGCTCAAATAAAGTGATTTTAGGCTTGAAAATGTGAGTCTCCTGCCTGAATCAGGTCTGTGCGGAAAAAATCTTCTTGCAGGTCCCACACACACTTTTTGCCCCCATTTGATCTACTAGCTGCTAAGTTTTCAACTCTGAGTGTGCATTGTGGCCTGCTAACCAAACCTCAGTGCCAGTATCCTAACCCATTACAAAATGTATCTTTAATTGGCTACCCCCAATTGGCACAAGCTCACTTACTTATATGTCCCTACTGTATGGTACCAAGGGTCCCCAGGGCATGTAAGACAGGGTGTTACCCCAGGGCCGCAGCACTGATTGTGTCACTCTGTGTGTGACAAAGTACATACTGGCTCCTGCTCCTGCCAGTGCATCTTGGAAGAGCAGTTTTAAAACTGCTTGTTCGACTTTACCATTTGAACCAATGGCACTGTCCTCACTCCCCTTAACAATATATATATATGTCTCCTCTAAGGAAGGCACATGGTTCTAAGGCAGGACGTTGTATAATATTATTAAGTAGGACATATACTTTCAATATGTCTAAACAGCACAACTTCCAAATTGTCGTTTTTGCTGTGGAAAAGATAGTAGCCCCATTGGCTAACACAGAGTTACCGGCTGACCTGTCCATCTGGCTAACTTCTGAATGTCACTACTAAAATGGGTACTTCAAGGTAACAAATTAATCATGGCATGAAATCCGACTTGATGCCCAAGTCAAATTTTATGTCACATTTAAGGAAAGACAACTTTTAAAAAGCTGCCCCTCTCTTGCCCAGTTTGTTCACTGGGCTCGCACAATTGCTGGCCATCAGACAGCATTCAGACCTTCTAAGAAGTTTTATGAACGACTCCCAGGCTCAGGAACAATAGTAGCCTCCTACAGAGGGAGGTGTCACCTCCCCCTTACAGGAAGTCACTCAGAATGTTGGCCTAAAAAGAGAGCTTCAAAGGCGAAGCCTCCTTTGGTGGACAAATGGCGATCACACACCTGAGGGGCTGCTCTTTGTTCAGATAGACTGGAGATGGGAACAGAGAGAGGAGACTAGTGCCATAACCGGTTTTCCCATCGGCATGTAACCCACAGGTAGCCATACCTCTAGGGTGGGCTGCCAAGCTCCTGACATCCAAAGAAGGGTTCAATCATCTTGAGAGTGGGCAGAAAAGTGCACGCTGGGATTGCTAGATGCCAAACATAGCCAAAGGAGTCACGGGGTGGGTGGGGTCCTGGTAGCCCATTGGCTAGTGACTGCAACATCCCCCCAGGGCATTTTATGAGTATAAATATGTCACCCCTTGCATCCTGAAACTCAGATCCCACCAGAACTAGAGAAAGGACTGAAGAAGGACTGCCCTGCTGACCCTGGCTGCACCGTCTGCTGGAATGCACCTGCCACACTTTGGGTTAACAAAGAGAAGACTTTGCCTATGGCTCATGGAAAAGCCTCTCCCTAGCCCAGACCAAAGAAGGGACTACACGAGTCAGTCAGCTGACCCCATGGAACCAGCACCAGAGCCAGAGAAACTGAAGTAGCCCATTCCAGCAAGTCAGTAGCCACATTCTTTGAATCGCCGTTGACCGCGGGGCAACCCAAGACACTGGCCAAAAATTGCACCTGAGTCTGCTGGACCTGGGAGTGTTGTCTGAGTCCAGATTAGTTGCCAAAGATGGGCACTAGCCTTCACCAAAAGATATTGCTGGACCCGCTGTTTACAGAGATCGGTAGCCCAGCTACAGCTGGCCTTCTACTGGCTCAAAGTGGACTTCGAGGGACATTGACACTTGTGGTCAAAGTCGCCCCACCTTACCTGTGGACCGAGGAGAAACCGCAAGGCACCCCCGTTGGCCGCACAGCCCCTAGAGTATCTTTCAGCATCCTCACCATCCTGCATCTCCAGCATCAGGGCCATTCCAATGAAGTCTATGGCGGTCTTGACGTAAAGTGTAGAACTGGACTTGAGTCTTCTTTAGTGACCAGGTAATTGTCCAACCACTCATTTTTGGCCTGTAATATCTGGTCACCCCGCTCGGGCCAGAGTAGCCAAATACAACTCTTTCAAACTTTTCAAAAGTTTCTAAACTTTACGGTAACCAATGCGTGTTACTTCTTTGGACTAGAAAGCTGAGATTTCCATTTTACATAAAAATCTATATCTCTAGAACCCACTGGTGGAGTTTGCTAATCTTGTTGTCTAAAATGTATTAAAAGGGCATGGTGAAGATGGCAGCAGAGTAGGACGTGGCGTTTGACTCTCCCCCACATGATCCTGCCAAATCAGCAACCTGCCAGTCCCCTGGTCGGCATCACCCAGCAATCCAGTGAGCCGATGCTGCCTCGGAGGTACTCTGAAGACCTAGGGGCCAAATTTGCCTGTTGACCCCACCGACGGCTTCTGAATCACCTGAGCTGGTGAGTCCCAGGAGCACTAAGATGGCGGCTGCTTAGGCCTTCGCATGAAGATCTTGCTCCTCCTGTCCCCGCACGATCCAGTGGCAAGTGATCCCACCTTCCTCATCCAGAACGCAGAGCGCTGGGCTCTGCACAAAGGCTGCTCTGACACCTCCTCTTGTGGTCTCGGGAGACAGACCATTCCAGCCCCAATGCCTCTGGCCCTGCGTCTACAGTAGCACCCCACACCGCTCATAGTGCTCCTCATGGACCTTGGTCCTACGTCCATATAAGGACAGACAAGGGCAGCGTCTGGGGAGTGACACCTGGCGACCTAAATATCTGGAAGTCCCCTCTCCTGCTGATTGCTGCCCTGCAAGCTTACACAGGTGGCTGAAGACCGCTGCCCAGGTACCAACACGGCCCATCCTTTGAACACTGAGAGGACCTGCGAATACCGGAACAGCCTGCTAGACCCCTATGAAGCAGAAGCTGCAGCAGCCTACATTCTAAGAGAGACTGGTAAGCCCCCATTGCCCAGCCCCACAGTATCTTCCTCTCCAACACTTTGCGCCTGATCACTTGGGCCTACTACAGGGCCCATACCCACTGAAAGCGGCCTGGGCCCCTCTTGGGCTCTTAGTGCTTGCACTCACTATCCGCCAATGCAGCTGATGCTTCCATGTGTGCAGGCCATGAGGTGTCTCCTCTAGCACAGAACTGCCTCTATCTCTCCCCCGGGGGCGATCAGCGGCGGCCTGCCATAACAGGACATGTGCGTTGCCAACCACTCTACAGCGCATAGTGACCCTACTCTCCAGTATGTCCTATTGACCCTGATGAGGCACCCGGCGGGGCAGGACCTTGGCCCTGGCTGTCGCCTAGAACTAACTCGTGGCTCAACCTGCTAACAGCTTCCACTTTGCACCGCTGCATATGACACGATGGCCTGCTACTTCGGGGAGCTCCTCTACAGGGTTCCTCCCAACAGGCACAAACATGACGAGAGGCTGCCCATTTGACACCGTACTGGCAAACATAACCCCGATCTACCTTTGCCTTTTCCTCTCCCACAGCAAAATGATGTCTTCAAAAGGCAAGCGGGACCAGTCCGTCAGAGAAATGCTCACCCGCTTCACTCCAGCTCAGAGCAAAGAAGCAACATCAGGTTCTCAGCCCACCACTCACTCTGAGCCAGAGGGATCACCGGATATGAATCAAGCTCCTGTGACTCGGGGTTTCTTAGCCTCTCTCTTCGACTTCCTAAAGACAGACTTCCAAGCCCTCAAAAATGACCTCTCACAAGACATGCGGGAAATGCACTAAGACCTGACCTCACATGGAGATCGTGTCTCTACACTGGAAGATAATGAAACCACAAAAGGAGAAGAGATGGAGATACTACGATGGAGAAATCATACGCCTGCATGAACAACAAGATGATTTAAGGGCTCAGACAGAGGACCCTGAAAACAGGTTCTGCCATAATAACATTCGACTCAGAGGGGTTCCATGAGGAGTGGAGGGGTCCGACATAAGAGAATTCACCCAGGCACTCTTTCACTACATTCTAGACTGGGATGAAAACACTGAATGGTCCCTCAACGGGGTCCATCGGGTCGCCCAGCCCGGGGGCCCTACAGCAAAGTTACCGGACATTCTAGCCTGTGTCCATGTCTTCCAGATAAAAGAGGACATTCTGAGAACTGCCAGATCGAAACAACCCATCAGCTTCAAAGGTCACACGATAGTCCTTTACCAGGATGTCTCCCTTCTTACGCCACAGGAAGTTCAAGCCAGTGACTGACTTCATACGCTCCAAAGAGGTGTCCTATGACTGTGGGCACCCCTTCAGACTAATCTTCTGCTGGGAGGGTCAGTTCCACCAGCTGCGATCACTGCCGGGTTCTGGGCCTATCGGCTAAGAGCGTGTCACCCAATACCACAGGTTCTCCCTGTGGCACCCAGACACGAGCACCGGCATGGCAGGCTATAGGAAAGCCTAAATGGTACCTATGCCCTGCTCCTGAGGAATGAGCTCAGGAGGGCCGAGATGTCCTGGATAAACTTGCCTCTGGCATGTGTGGCAATTCCACCTGACAACGACCCCCACTGGTTGCTTTCCGCTTGCCATGCTACTCATCCGCCACTTTTTATGAATTGATGGCTGCCTCGGGTGGCGGGAAGGCTCCTACCATCTAGGAGACCTGACTCAACTCTTTCCTCTCCCAGCCTAGTCGATTGCGCAGAACACCATTGTTAATGGACTGTTACAAATCATTGCTTTGATTATGAAGTAATTTTTTTTATAATTGTTAATGGGTTATCATTCCTTCCTCTTACATGGTCAGTTTGGGACTTATTTGTTTTGGGTCCAATGCCAACTTTTTCTCTCAGGCTCATACTCTGCCTTCACAGTCCCTCCCTCCTGCACCTCACCCGGGCTTAGCACCCCCCCTGACTGACTGTCCTGGAACTTAAAATAATGAACCTCAACGTCAGGGGCCTTAATAACCCTACTAACATGAAGGCGATCTTCTCCCTTCTAGAACGCTCAGGCAGTGACATATGCCTACTCCAAGAAACACACCTATTATTTAAGGACATTCACTGCATGCAATCCCAGTGCTTCCCTGTCATCTGTGATCTTCCAACTCCTCTAAACGAGGGAAGTAGTTATCTTGTTCTCCAAGGGTTTTAGGGGGGACATACTGTCTACAGTGACTGAGAACAAGGGACGTCTCCTTGCATACCGAATTCGACTTAGCACCTTCCACTTTACCCTGACCAAAATACATGCACACAACAACCAGCAAGAATCCTTCATCATTAGCACCCTCAACCTCTCCCTTGTACTTCACATCCCAAATGCAGCCATACTTGTCGGTGGTAACTTAAGATTGGTCATGGACAATGATCTATTGCCAGTTACCGAACATCTGCGGAGTTCTTTGGATCAGGGCAATACCTCGGCTCTGATCCTTCTTGATCTCAGTGCCGCCTTTGACACTATATCGGATAAGATTTTGCTGCGTTGCTTACAAGAGATAGGCAAAGGAGATGCTGCTCTATATTGGTTTGTATCTTTTCTATCAGATAGATACTTTCAAGTGATTTCCTCTCTCTGTGGCTATCAGGTACATACCGCACGTCATAGGGTCCCGCTGGGTTCAGCTTTGAGCCCTAGGCTAGTAAATATATACATACAACCCCTGGTGGGAGTTGCTAAAAGTAGGGTTCTCTCCCTGGTCTCCTATGCTTATGATACTCATCTTGTGATCTCTCTGTCTAACTACTCGGACCAAAACATAGTCAAGTTCCAGAATGATATGATGGCCATCGCAGACTGGATGGCAGCCAACTGCTTGCAGCTGAATGCTAACAATTCCGAGATTCTTCTTCTGGGAAGAGACACTCATCTATGGAGTGATCACTGGTGGCCCGCTGTGCTGGGAGACCCCCCACCGTCTAAGGAAATTGTACCTGGGTGCCAATAAAAGCCGGTGTTAATTGTCTTGAGAGGGCTCAGAATGCTGTGGCCCAGACTCTTTTCGCCCCCCCTAAATTCAGCTCTATCTCCAATTTAATACGTAAGTTGCATTGGCTTCTGGGTGAGAAGAGAATTCACTTTAAGACACTGTGCATCTCTCACAGAATTCTTCATGCTCAAGCCCCTTCCATTTGAGCTAATCTTTTTATCTCTTACGTTCCTAAACACGTGCTGCGCTCTTCTAACCACCATCTGGCACGTGTTCCCTGTGTTAGCAGAGCGCGGGCTGAAGGTCGGTCATTCCGTGCCTTAGCTTCTTCTCTCTGGAATGCTCTTCCATGCACTATTAGGAGCATTCAGAATCATGGGGATTTCATGAAGTCAGTAAAGACCTGGCTTTTTCCTGAATAATCCACCCACCCTGATCTCCTCCACTGTCTGGTGATTCTGGAATCAGCGCTGGGATGCCCCGTTGCTGGGGCAGCCATGCACTCTACATATCTGATAACATAACATCTAGACCATTCTGGCCAATGTTCAAACCAAATGGGGGCTTTCACAACGTAGAGTATCCGTTGGTTGGCGGACTGTGGCTTGGGCGACAGCTGGAAAAACCCTATTACTAGGGACTACACCTATTATTCAGCAGTGCATAACAATGTACGCCCGTATTGATTACTTCCTATCGACCTCAGCCCTCCAGACGCCAGTCTGTGACTCCTTCATAGCTCCTCGATCGCTCTCAGATCATGCTCCTCTAACTCTCATGGCACGTATTGACACAAGTCAATTGAACCCCTTGCACTGGAGCCTTAGAGAAACTCTACTTCAGTCTCCATCGACATTTACAGCAATATGCAAGATGATCCTTGTCTATCTCCAGACCAATGATACGTACCAGGTCACACTGGCTTCCCACTGGGAAACGATGCACCTAGTTGTTTGAGGGTAATTTATTGCCATATCTGCGTCTGAAAATCATACCTGTAAAGAGAAACAATGGACCCTTGAGCTGAAAGTCCTAGAACTTGAGGCAATGCACAAATGCACCGGGCCACACAGATCTGGAGCGAGTTGGAATGAACATTCGCGCTCCTTAATAGATTATATTTAGATTGGGCAGAATATGGCTTAGTCCTGCTAAAGCACAAGTTCTACCTTGGCAGCAATTGCTGCAGATGACTGCTAGCTCATCGCTTGCTGGCCAAGATTCATTCTGAGTCCATCCAAGTGATCCCCCCCACCCTGACCACAGAGGCGCCCTCAGACCCACAGATGGCAGATGCATTCCAAAGCCTCTATAGCACCCTCTACACAGAAACATCAGGGGCTCCTGCAGACCCCTTGGACCTCTTTACAGACTGCCCGCCGATCCCTCTTCCATCACAGGCGGCTGACTCCTTAGACAAACCTATAAGTGTTGAGGAAGCCATCTCGGCCATAGCCCAAATGAAACTAATGAACTTTCCTGGGGCTTGATGGCTTCCCCTCAAAATCCTACAAAACAGATTGCCTAGAATTAGCCCCGGTCCTCACTCGACTATTTAACATCATCGTTACAACAGGCTCCCATGCAGGTTTCATGTTAGAAGCCTCAATCTCGGTTATCCCCAAACAGGGCAAAGCCCTGATGCTATGTGGGTCTTACAGACGCATATCTCTTCTTAACGTAGATATCAAACTATTTACAAGCATATTAACCCACTGTCCCAATCCCTTCACCCCAGGACTGATCTCTCCGGGTCAGGCTGGCTTGATACCAGCGCGCCAATGTGGAGACAACACTAGGTGCTTCTAGCATTTATGTGAAGTATCAAGAGCACTAAAAGAAGCCCTTCTCCTCTCAATTGACGAGGAGAAGGCATTTGACAGAGTCCGTTGGCTCTACCTCTTTAAGACCCTGGAGGTCGTTGGCTTCAGCAACTGGTTCCTACGATGGATAAAGGGCATCTATAGCTACCCCAGGGGCAGCGGTAGGTGTCAGTAGACTCTCAGCTCAACCTTTTCCTGTCCTCAGTGGCACTCGACAAGGCTGTCCCATCTCGCCCCTCCTTTTTGCCCAGTATATGGAGTCCCTCACCCAACACATACGATCATACCCGGATATCACTGGTATCTGGTTCAGGGGGGGGGGGGACAGCACCTCATTAGCCTTTATGCTGATGACGTGATTCTGGCCATCTCAAACCCAAAGGTATCCCTCCCTGCCTTAGTCCCAGAGCTCCAGACCTTTGGAGTCTTCTCTGGCTTCTCAGTTAACATACAAAAGTAAAAAAAATTGAATCTTGCTGTCTCGCCTCAAACTGAAAACCTCTAACGTGCCCAATTTCCATTTGAATGGGCCTCTGACTCTGTTACCTACCTCGGGTTCAAGCTAGCGAACTCCATTCCCACAAACATTTCACTTAACTACAACACATTAGCCAAGCAAATCTGATCAGATAATAATGACCGGGAATGCCTGAACTCTCCTGGCTGAGCAGAGTTGCAGTCATTAAAATACCTTACCACGTATTCTTTTACTTTTCCAAGCTGATATTATTAGGTTTGTGTGAGAGACTGGATTAGTATATGGTGCTCACCTATGTAAGTGTAGCAGCCTGCACTAATCCAGGCAACCGTTTTGGTGATTTTAGTGGTCTTGGACAACCTTAGAAAGCTCTCTAAGTAGTAGCTGTGAAGAGCAGCCTTCAGACTTAGTCCAGAAGGGGAGTAAAGAAGCTTGTTTTACCAGTACTTAATCTTATGGTACAGGTTATCTGAAAAAGAATCACACAGTGTAGTTATAAAAATATGTATTTTATTACAAACACTCACTAACACATTATAGTATCTCTTACCCGGATGTTAGACTTGGCATCTTTTGGCGTGTTTCCCCTGACTTTTTGCTTTCTGACCTCCCGTTTTTGATTCCGTTTTTGCTGGTGTAATGATTCTGCGCACTTTCCTCACTGCTGTCCAGTGGGAACGTGCAAGTGCTCCTGTATAAAATGTGTATGGATTGGTATTTCCATGGTTGGCCTATTTGATCTATGTGTCAGTCCCTAGTAAAGGGCACTGCGAGTGCCAGGGCCTATAGATCAAATGCTGTTGGTGGGCTGCAGCACTGGATTGTGCCACCCACGCAAACAGCCCATAAAGTGTAACTCTGGCCTGCGTTTGCAGAGCCTGTGCGCAGCCTGGGGCTGCCATGTCGACTTGGCAAGTGCACACACTTGCAAGTCCCTAAAACTTCCCTTTCCTACATGTCAGTCACCCCTAAGGTAGGCCCAAGGTACCCCTGTGTACAGGGTGCATTGTATGTGAAAGGTAGGACATGCCCTGGTGTGTGTGGCATGTCCTGAATTACAGCCTACTTTGTTTTTCACTATTGCAAGGCTACCTGTTCTCCATAGGCCACAATGGGCAGTTGGATTAATACATCCTATAATCCTAACTGACCCAGGGAACATGGTAGAAATTCAAATTTAGTATGCCTGAACTCAGAATGATAAAATACATCTTTTAGTGAAGTTGGTTTTAACATTCTGAGTTTGAAAATACCACTTTTAGAAAGTAGGGATTTTCTTGTCTGACCATCCAAGCCGCCTCTGCTGGTTGTGTATTCCTTTTCTGGTGTGTGAGTGACAGGGGTTGGGGATTCCAGGAGACAGGGTGGGTCAGCACAGGGCTGAATAGCAACATCTACATGTAGATGGGTGGGAGGAGTTGCACCAGGGACCTGAATAGGACAGTGCCTTCCCTCCACAATTCTGGCTCCACCTCCTGTGGTGCGTCTGATGTCCCTGGCCTACTCTCTGAAAGGAAGGAAGGAGACTTGTCGACAAAGTGCTCCAGGACTGACCAGAACTGGTTTGGACCAGGCAAAGGCCCCTCTGCCTCCAGAGGACAAAGAGGAATTGAGGATAAAAAGGGGGACCCAAACCCCAGAACTTTAGATCTCGCTGGAATCAAAGAACCTGCCAAGTCGAAGATCTGGAAGAGCTGCCAGGAGGAGTACTGCCCCTTTGCTGTGTTGTTGCTTTGTTGGGTTGACCTGCAGCTGCTGCTTCTGCCTTGGGCAGTGAAAGGACTGGACTGAACTTTCTCTACTTGTGCTGAGTATCTTCAAGGGCCTGAACCAAGCTGGCCTCTTTTTAAGAAGTCTCAGGGACTGCAAAGACTTCACCAACGACTGGGTACCGCTCCTGGAACCTCTGTTTCAGTTGCCACAGAGAAGAGGGAACCGTGACCGACTCTGTCAACTGACTCTGTCGCTGGCCTTGTGTCCTGAAGGCACCGCAAGCTGCACCGACTCGCCCTGCACTGTAAGCCTTGGTCTCACCGACTCCGTCACCGAGCCGCTGTCTTCACCACATCGAGAGACACCGCAACCTGTATCGCCTCGCTTCACTTCGCTGGCCTGGGCTCACCGACATGATCGCTGCTGGCTCGACACCCATGACCGACTCGTCACGCACAGCTGTCCGGCTCGGCCAGTGCCAATTCCCGCCAACCGGCTCTGTTGCTTGCATCTCAACTTGCCAGTACCGCATCGAGCACAGATTCGCAGTGCACCACAAACCTTGGTCTCACTGACGCCGTCTGCACGATCATCACCGAGCGGCTGCTCACACCGCATCGAGGGACACCGCACCTTGCACCGCTTCCATTTTGCATCGCAACCGCGACGAATGCCAAGATCGACTCACACACCCGTGTGAGCCGCACTAAGAAAGGTACTGTGAATGAATCTGTCCCGCTGTTGCTGGCCCGTACCGACGCGGTCAGCGGGAACTGCGAGACTCTGTTGTTTTCAGCATCGCGGTAGACTCGGACCGAGCTATCGACTCGTACGAACTGTGTTTTTCAACGTATTTAGCAACTTAAAGACATTTTGTGAAGTAACTATTTCTGAAGTTCTGTATTATGGATAGTTATCGTATTTGGTCTTGCTTATATAAAAATATTGAATATTTTTCTAAAACTGGTGTGGTGTCCGTTTGTAGTGCTTACATTGTATTACTGTTGGTTTTGTGCAAATGCTTTACACACTGCCTCTAAGATACGCCTGACTGCTCGTGCCAAGCTACCAAGGGGGTGAGCGGGGGTTATTTTAGGAGTGTAACTCCCTTGTCCTGACTAGAGTGGTGGTTTCTGCCTGGCTTGGGTGCAAACCTTAGCCAACCAAAAATCCCATTTCTAACACCGGAGATATAAACACTATAAACACAATACTTAGGAAATAGAACGCGTATGTAGCACAAATACACAGTGGTCTCCAGGGAGAGACCAAACCATATACTAAAATAGTGAAATGTGAACCATGACTCAAGTCAAGAATGGACCCAAAAGGCATAAAAGAGCTGGGGACACAAGGAACCACCCCACGTGAGTATTGAGGAACCCCACGGAGGTCGTGTGCAGAGTGGGAATACGACTGCGTGCTCAATGTTTGTCAATAGGTAAGTCGCAGTTGCAATTTTAAAGAAGAAGGACCCTTCCCAGTGGACTCTAAAGAAACTCCATGGAAGTTGGAAGGTCGGAGAGTCACCCCACCCATGGATATCCCCAAGAATCAGGATACCTACACCAGGGAAGCCGCGTGCCAAGTGACATCGGAAACCTCCGTAGACCACAATAGAGAACTTCAGGAAAGATGCTGCTGGAGAAGAAGACAAAGGAGTACGGTGGAACCCAAAGGTGGATTCAGGATGAGAGGATGAGAGGTACCTGCAAGCAGAGGGGACAGAGTCTATGCCACTCAGGAGTGACCTGGAGGCACAGAAGACGAATGCCCACCGATGTCGGAGATGTAGGAGAGATTGGCGGTGCCCTTGAAGTTGCAGCTGTGCAGACCAGGCAGTGATGTAGAATGACCAGGAACTGTTCACAAGCTGTCCCACGTAGGATGTCGAGAGCTAAGGAGTCATTGTCCGGCAGGGGCACCAACAAGCCTTGGCAGCAGCAAACAACATAGTCAACAAAAAAGGTGCAGTGTCGGGACCAGAAAGGTCCAAGTGACTCACCACGAGCAGGTAAGTCGGAGTACGACCTGAGCAAACAGGGGTGCCCACTGAAGCCAAAGAAACCCCTCAAGAGGACCCACGGTCCGAAGGCACAGAAGTCGCAAAAGGACCTTGAGCAGCTCACCAATGAAGAAGGCCCACAGTGCAGAGGAAGCAGTGAGGGTGCAGATCTTGGCTGCAGGAGCTACTTGAGGTTGGAGCTTCTTGGAACCCGAAGATCTCTGGAGTAGAGAGACAACAAGCCTTGGAAATGGCAAGTCGACGCGATTCACAGACGTCTTGTTCCAGCGGTACCAATGAGGGATACTGGCCTCAAACTCAGTATGAAGGCAGTGCAGGCCTCGAGGGATTTGCAGAACCACCATCTGTGTTGCAGAGCCTTTTGGAGTCTGCAGGAACCCAAAATCAGCAGACCGGTCAGCTGCGTTGCAGTAGCTGCAGATGCAGGGGAGTGATTTTTTCACTCCAAGGGAGATTCCTTCAGGTGTCTTGGTTGTCCACAGCCCTGGTGAGGAACCTGTATGAAGCATGAGCACAGACATTGCAGAAGACCAGCAGCACAACGAGACCAGTCTCGGTTCCCAAAGCGAAGTCCAGCGAAGTCCAGAGTGTCCAGACGGTCAATGTTGAAGTGGTATGCAATCTGAATCTAGGGACCCACCCACAGGTAAGCCCTTAAGTACCCTTAGGAAAGGGTTGGGATGATTATGAGGTCCTTCCCAGAGGAGAGGCTGGACAGTGGGGAGGATACTCCCATGTCCTTTGTCCAGTTTCGTGCCAGAGCAGAAGCCAACGGCTCCCTGAACTGGTTTGAACTGGAGTATGCAAGGAGGGCACCAAATGTGCCCTTCAAGCAGTCTCAGTGGTGCTGGCAAGCGCTCCCACCTAATACACTAAACCCTGTCTGAGAGGTGGTCACACCTCTCTGTGACAGGATACCTATTGTTCTGCCTTCCCCTGCTCGAGCTTGGCTCGGAAGCAGGAGGGCCGAATTGTGTCTATGGCCAGCAGCAGCCCTAGCTTGCTGTGTGGGTCTGGAAGACTGGTACCGGGAGCACTGAGGGCCTCCCAGAGGAGCTTTACAGTGCTTGGAATCATATCTCCTACTCCGTTTACGGTGTGGAGGGGTATGATTCCAACATGTTTGATACCAAACATGACAGGGTTCGTTACAGCCAGTTTGGAGACTGTCATCGCGTAATGACGCATGGCCCCTCTATAGGTGTAATGGTTGATGCACCTGCAACCCGGGAGAATGGACTCCGAAGGTTGTAGGTGTGCCCCACTCATGCAGGGGCACCCTCACACTTAGAACCGAGCACCCTGCCTTCAGGATTGAAAGGTCTGCCCAAGGGGTGACTTATAGGTCTTAAGTGCAGTGACCTCAGATATAAGGAAACGTATATTTGTTGTAAGCAGTGCTAGCACCAGTTTACACAGTCTGCAATTGCAGGTCTGTAGTCACAATTTGAGTTGTTTCTCATGGGTGGCATAATACATGCTTCAGCCCATGGGAGACCCCTGGTGTACCTATGCGCTGAGTACCTTAGTACCATGTGCTAGGGACTTATCAGGGCGCACCAGTAGCCAATCTGGAGTGTACCTAAGTACTCACCATGTCCAATGTAGGGAAGAAGCACAGAGACTGGGGTCCTGATTAGCAGGATCCTAGTCAGACTAGTCAGAAAAACATAATGACACCAGCAAAAAGTGGGGGTGACCATGAAAGCAGATCCTACTTTCCTACAGTTTATTTTTGGGAGAAAGAAACCTCACCTCCACAAACATCATATATACCGTCTGACACAAGAGGGAGGCCTTGCAATGCCTTCCCTACTGCTGTACTATCAGGCCTCACAGCTACGCTTCGTAGTAGAATGGAGTAGGCCTCTCGTCAAGAAGCACTTATGCTTTATGGAAAAGGGGGTGGCAGGTTCCCACATTAGGAAGGAACCCTGACTTGCTCTGAAGAATAGAGCTTGGGGACACCAGTCACAGGCTCAGTCTTTCGAATATGGGATGCGGTGGCGACTAAAGCGGGGTTTCGTCCTGCCCTTCCCCACTGACACCTATACTAGCCAACTCAGATTTCACTCCGGGGCTTCAAATTGATTGGTTCCGACGTTGGCACAACAGTGGCTGTAAATGGATTGACTGCATGTTTGACCCCAAGGGATAATTCCCTTTGGCCAACTAAAAGTTGACTATGGCTTGGAGGAGGCAGTACACATCCAATACCTTCAGGTCTGCCACTGGGTGATGCAGCTTTCTGTTTGGCCCCACACAGAAAGGCCCTTAACACCTTTCGAGAAGTGGTTAATACTTAAGAATTATGACAGGTGACTCATCACTAAGCTGTATACCATCCTCAGCCGAGGGGTGACTACTATTCGTTCTATGGGACAGAGGAGATGGGAAGAGGAAATCAGCAGAACACTTTCCGATGAGGAATAGGCTGACATTTTCCATACAGCCTGTCATTCTGCGCATTACATGTCTAGCACAGAAACAGCATACATAATTGTGTCTTACTGGTATCTGACCCCTTCACAACTTGGCTCTTGGGAGTCAGAATGTTCTGAAGAATGCTGTAGGGGCTGGAGGGGGACAGGATTACTGCTCCACCTTAAATGACACTGCCCCAAACTCACCCGCTCTTGGGATCAAGTCTTGGATGATATCGACAGTGCGTTTGAGACTTCGATCACTCAATTTCCTGCGTACACAATCCTCGGGCTGCCCAACATACTGACGTTCCCAATCCATTTGCATCAAGTGAAACATAAGGCACTAGCATTAGGTGTGGCACACCAGGTGACCCTTGCTCTATGGGTAACTGACAGGAGCCCTCAATACACAACTTGGTTACACAAACTCTGGTTCATTCTGGGCATGGAAAGGTTGCCATTAACAGTTGGCCAGAGAACTGACACCTACGTCATAGAGTGGGCTCCCCTCATAAGCCTGCTGTCTACTGAATTTAAGGAACTGACGTGCCTGACCTACCTGAAATTACGTTGGCTGATGCCCCATCTGACCTCCCGTTTGACTGCTATCCCCACCTAAGCACCCAGAGCTACCGGCCCTACCGACTGCTGACCTTTGACACAACTGACTCCTACCACTGACCACTTATTTACACCTTTTGAAGGAATGGCAGCGGTAAAGGGGTTTGTTCTTGGGGGGGTTCTTGTGTTTTCTTATGTTTAACTGCCTCAGTACCACTGCTGGCCCCAGGGTTGTAGACAAGACGCTGTGTACACTGGCCTAGCTGGTTATGGCTCGCTGCCGGTCCCTTGGGGTTGTAGGTGTTTGTCTGTGTTAATAAGCTTCACTGCAGCATCAATAAAAAGAAATGATTCCTAAAAATCCATTAAAATATCATCTATTTTTATGAATTGATGTCAGATTTCTTTTGTGTTGTGCGACTTTCTTATTGTGTTGTTTGGTGCTTCTTTTACACTAGTTTATTTGTTTAAGCCTTGCTGGTCAAAGGCACAGCTACCCAGGGTTGAGCTAAAGGTTTTACAAACGAGCCTGACCGGATCCAAGCCAGTTTTGCAAGTGTATTTCAAGGTAAGCTTGCACCACCATGCCACATAATACACTACAATTCTTACAGGGTCTACTGGCATCTATGCCAAATCCCCAAAATGAAACTATCCTTTTCAAAGGAAAGGGAAACTATTAGGTGTCTCTTACTCCTTCTAATGAGTCATATTTGTTTGGATAAAATATTAGGAGTCAGACAAACCTATCAGAGATCTATCTTTTGCAGGTGAATTTGCGAAAATCAGCCCCAACTCCTGAAATTATTACACACTGTTAGACCTGGCACCATTGGCGTGGGTCTCCCATCCATTTTTCGCTGTTGTCTCCTCTATTTTTGCTGGTAATAGATGCTCTGAGCGCTGTGCCACTGCCATTCAGTGCCACAGAGCGAATGCTCCCTGTGTAAAGATGACATGTGAATTGGTATATCCATGATTGGCTTACTTGGTTTACCTGTTAGTCCCTAGTAGCATGGCCTGTGTGTGCCCAGGGCTGGTAAACCAAATGCTGCTGGTGGGCCTGCAGCGCTGGTTTGCGCCACCCACAAAAGCAGCTTGTAAGGTGTGTCTCAGACCTGCCACTGCAGTGTCTGTGTGCAGTCTAGATCTGCCATCTTGGCTGTGAAGTGCACCCACTTCCCAGCCCCTGAACCTTCCCTTGGCATCATGTAAGCCACCCCTATGGTAGGGTGCATTGTATGTGTAAGGTAGGACATGCTCTGATGTGTGTAGCATGTCCTGGTAGTGAATTACACCCAATTTCGTTTTTCACTACTGTAAGGCTACCTGTTCACCATAGGCCAGAATGGGAGGTTTGGCTATTACATTCTATAGTCCTAACTGACCCCCAGAGCATGGTAGAAAAACGAATTTAGTATGCTTGAGCTCAGAATATTAAAATACATCTTTTAGTGAAGTTTATTTTTATATTCTGGGTTTGAAAATACCACTTTTAGAAAGTAGGTATTTTCTTGCCTAAGCCTTCCAGTGTGATCTGCTGTTATGTGTATTGGCTGTCTGGTTCTGGAGTGACAGGGCTGGGGAATTCCAGGAGACAGGGTGAGGTGTCCCAGTGGTGAATAGAGAGATCTGCATCTAGATGGGTGGGAGGAGTTGCACCTGGGACCTGAATAGGGCTGTGCCTTCCCTCCACAATGCTGGCTCCACCTCCTGTGGTGCGTCTGATGTCTCTGCCCTGCACTCTGAAAGGAAAGAAGCAGCCTGGTAAACAAAGTGCTCCAGGACTGAGCAGAACTGATTCTGGCTGGGTTCAGTGACTTGTGACTCTTTTGGGGTATAAATATCTGTGCTGAAACCCCTACAATTTGTATTGCTCCTGGACAACAAGAAGGACATCTGTCCATGTAACTGAAGGAATCTGCAGGAGAGGACTGTCCTTGTGCTTGTGTGCTGTTTCTTGGACTGGCCTGCAGTGGTTACTACTGGACTTGGAAGAAGAGGAAAGGGACTTTGAAGGAACTTTTATTTTTGCTACAGCAATCACCCAAGGGCTAGAAGAGAGCTAGCCTCCTGCAGGAGTCTCAGGCACATCAGACTCCACCACCAGCCTCCTGTTTCCTCCCAGCGAGGATTTCTATCTGCAGGTGAGGCTCCTGTGAGTTCCAGGGCCTCTAGTTCTACTGTGGAGAAGAGAGTGCTGAAAATCGTCGCTAACGCCCGTTAGCCAGCCGCCGCAGCTTAAGAGCGTAAGGAAAATCATTGCGCTCTTGCCGCTGAGTGCTCGCTACCGGAGATCACCGAATCACCTGTTTGCGGGCTGCCAAAGGCTCGCTGACTTCAAGATTATCTCATCACCTGTTTGCGGGCTGCCAAAGGCTCGCTAACCAGAGATCATCGCATCGCTTGTTTGCGGGCTGCCAAAGGCTCGCTGACTTCAAGATTATCGCATCACCTGTTTGCGGGCTGCCAAAGGCTCGCTAACCTGAGATCATCGCATCGAGTACATCGCTTCACGACATCGCAGCGCGGACGCCGAGCGCCCGCCATTTTCATCGCATCGCATCAGGATCGTCGCTCCCTCGCGAGACGCCATTTCTTTTCATCGCAACAAGATCGCACACGCAACAGGCTCGGCGCATCATCCTCCCTTAGCGGCAAAGATTTCAACGCATTGCCGGTTTAGCATGTAGAAGTTTGTCACTTTGTCCTGCACACAGATCAGCACAACATCCTCCCTTGCGGCAAGGATTCAACGCATCGCTGGTCACGAGTGAGGAAAATCATCGCTACAACTCCTTAGCGACATTTTGGTTGCTTTGCTACAGAATCCAGATATCTTGCGAGTAAAAGGGTCGCAGAGACCACTGCCTTGAACTGAACTTCTCTTTGCTCACTTTGAACAATTTTTGCAGCATTTCAAGACTAACCCTATTTTACAGTATTGTGGCTTTTTACCGTTATTGGTCTTGTATTAAGTCAATATATAAAGATACTTATTTTTCTATAATTACTTGTGTGGTGTCCCTTTGTAGTGTTCTTCACTGTGTTACTGTGTATGGTCATAAATGCTTCACACACTGCCTCTGAGATAAGCCTAGCTGCTCGTGCTACGTTACCACAGGGTTGAGCAGGGGTTATCAAAGGGTGTAGCCCGCTTACTCTGATTTAGGAAGAAGGGTCCCTACTTGGACAGTGGCCAGCCATTGCCAACTAGAGACCCCCATTTCTAACACACACACAAGAATATCTATTACAATAAACGTTTATAAATCACGGGGTAGTATTATATTTCATTTTTTAGGTCTCGCCTGAGCCAGCGCATGCGCTGGCCTGGCGAGACATTTAGTGAGTGGGCTTTAGAAATCCGACCACGCGCTTTTGCTTGTGACCTAAAGCTTGCGGTTATGCGCACAGCCGCCATCTGACTTTCCTATCTCTTCCTCATTAAGCGCATCGCTTAAGCGCATCACTCACTGGCACCCTTAAAGCGTGCGCACCAAATGGGCCTTTAGTCATTGCTCTTCCAGGTGCGCGAGCGTGCACCACTCGCAGGCTCACCTCCTGCTCCCCCTCTCAATTAATATTTAACTTTCGCGGCCGCGGGGCCGCGCTTGTGTTTTATTTTTATTTTAACTAGAGCTCGTTTTCCAGTTGTGACGCCCGCTTCACGCCATCCATGCTAGTTTGATATAATGTTATTTTACTCAAGCCGCTTTCGCAGTGTGGCTGCCTCCTCATCCCGTAGCCTCTGCGCGGACCGGCTGGTGCTGTTGCTCTTCCCGTCCTCCCGGCGCCCTCATTAGTCCTGTGTCCAGTTGCTGCTCTGGTCTCCTCCCCATGTCCTCTCCAGTCACTGGTTGCGCTCTCCGCCTGTGATACTGCTTTCCTTACCCCGTTGCGGGTTCTTCTCTTGTTCCCCTTCCTCTTCTATACGTGAGGTTCGTATGTCGCTGTTGTAATGTTGTGACTTTATTTGGTCCTCGTCTTTGTGTCAGTCGTTTTCAGAGCACTCCACCAACATGTTTTTTTACCTCATCTAACTAGGTCAACATACAACATTAACAATAAAGCGTTTATCCTGCTCGATGGGTGTAAACATGTGTACGCTTTCTCCCGCCCCCTCCAGCACCACTCCTCCCACAACACATGTCCCTGACCAGCCCTTCTCTTCTCCTCACGTCCCCCTTCAACTCTACCCCTCCACCCCCAGCCAAGGGAACAATCCACATATCTTTAACTGTGATCTGGCCCAGATAATAGAAAAAGGTAATATCCCTTTATTGCTCTTTTAAACAGGAGCAGAAAGGGCAAATTTGGCGGAAATCCCTTTGAAGTCTGGCTATCTACTCAGACTTCCTGTTTCACCCATTCTTCTCATGCTTCACTGCCCGCTGGTACTTAAAGCAGTAGCTTACAGCCCATAAAACAAACGTTCTTCTAGTAAGTACTGTACATTTTACATTAAAAAATAAGACCCAGATTACTTTGATAAATATTAAGTGGAGAGTAGTACACATATAAAATAATGACTCGTTTTTTTTATTTGTATATATAGCGCTTAATTTCACATTTCTGTCATTTCTCAACCCTGTTATTCCCAGGTGTTACGATTCCTACATTTACCGACCTCGAAAGGATGGGATGCTAAGTGGACAGGACTCACCAGAGTTGAGCTCGCAACCTACTCATCGCCTTAACTTACTGAGCCACCCCGCCACCTTAGCCCACAATATTGATTGGAACACCCGCATCCACCCCACAACACACGAGAGATTCGGAGCCTTCAAGTCGTCTTCTGTGGAATGCGCTCGCAGACCAGCTTCAGCCCTACTCTCCCTTCCGCTCGTGAAACGCTCCCTATAAAATCACAAGCTGGAACTGGAAAACCCGGCCAACTCACATCTGCTCCTAACACACTGCCATTGAAAAATTCTACAATGTATAGCACAGTCAAGGCAGGCTTTAGAGCTGGCGGCGCCAGGCGTGACAGTCTTTTGGCGGCCCCGTCCCATGACCTCCTCTTCGGATTCTCTCACAACAATTTGATTTGTTTTGAAGAGCTGGTAAAGGTGGTGTAGTGGGCAAAAGAACGATGGATTTAACCCAGATCTCTTGACTGGGGGAGAATGTCTGCATTGTCAGCATTCCGTCCATCATTTGTTTGTTGTAACGCTTTTCGCCCTAGGTGGGATGGGTATTCCCAGACGTGGGACCCGTGCTCACTACGCCACTGGAGTCAAGCTATCCTGGCTGATGACGGCTGATAGCCAGAAACCGGTCCTAGGATGCTTGATTCCGGTCCAGGGAAGACATGGCTTGGCAGTTCGGGCTGGACTGTTCCCATGAGGCACAGGGTCAAGACTGATTTGCATATGGCAATGTCTAAACTGGGGTGGTGTAGTGGGCAAAAGAACGATGGATTTAACCCAGATCTCTTGACTGGGGGAGAATGTCTGCATTGTCAGCATTCCGTCCATCATTTGTTTGGTGTAATGCTTTTCGCCCTAGGTGGGATGGGTATTCCCAGACGTGGGACCCGTGCTCACTACGCCACTGGAGTCAAGCTATCCTGGCTGATGACGGCTGATAGCCAGAAACCGGTCCTAGGATGCTTGATTCCGGTCCAGGGAAGACATGGCTTGGCAGTTCGGGCTGGACTGTTCCCATGAGGCACAGGGTCAAGACTGATTTGCATATGGCAATGTCTAAACTGGGGTGGTGTAGTGGGCAAAAGAACGATGGATTTAACCCAGATCTCTTGACTGGGGGAGAATGTCTGCATTGTCAGCATTCCGTCCATCATTTGTTTGTTGTAACGCTTTTCGCCCTAGGTGGTATGGGTATTCCCAGACGTGGGACCCGTGCTCACTACGCCACTGGAGTCAAGCTATCCTGGCTGATGATGGCTGATAGCCAGAAACCGGTCCTAGGATGCTTGATTCCGGTCCAGGGAAGACATGGCTTGGCAGTTCGGGCTGGACTGTTCCCATGAGGCACAGGGTCAAGACTGATTTGCATATAGCAATGTCTAAACTGGGGTGGTGTAGTGGGCAAAAGAACGATGGATTTAACCCAGATCTCTTGACTGGGGGAGAATGTCTGCATTGTCAGCATTCCGTCCATCATTTGTTTGTTGTAACGCTTTTCGCCCTAGGTGGGATGGGTATTCCCAGACGTGGGACCCGTGCTCACTACGCCACTGGAGTCAAGCTATCCTGGCTGATGACGGCTGATAGCCAGAAACCGGTCCTAGGATGCTTGATTCCGGTCCAGGGAAGACATGGCTTGGCAGTTCGGGCTGGACTGTTCCCATGAGGCACAGGGTCAAGACTGATTTGCATATGGCAATGTCTAAACTGGGGTGGTGTAGTGGGCAAAAGAACGATGGATTTAACCCAGATCTCTTGACTGGGGGAGAATGTCTGCATTGTCAGCATTCCGTCCATCATTTGTTTGTTGTAATGCTTTTCGCCCTAGGTGGGATGGGTATTCCCAGACGTGGGACCCGTGCTCACTACGCCACTGGAGTCAAGCTATCCTGGCTGATGACGGCTGATAGCCAGAAACCGGTCCTAGGATGCTTGATTCCGGTCCAGGGAAGACATGGCTTGGCAGTTCGGGCTGGACTGTTCCCATGAGGCACAGGGTCAAGACTGATTTGCATATGGCAATGTCTAAACTGGGGTGGTGTAGTGGGCAAAAGAACGATGGATTTAACCCAGATCTCTTGACTGGGGGAGAATGTCTGCATTGTCAGCATTCCGTCCATCATTTGTTTGTTGTAACGCTTTTCGCCCTAGGTGGGATGGGTATTCCCAGACGTGGGACCCGTGCTCACTACGCCACTGGAGTCAAGCTATCCTGGCTGATGACGGCTGATAGCCAGAAACCGGTCCTAGGATGCTTGATTCCGGTCCAGGGAAGACATGGCTTGGCAGTTCGGGCTGGACTGTTCCCATGAGGCACAGGGTCAAGACTGATTTGCATATGGCAATGTCTAAACTGGGGTGGTGTAGTGGGCAAAAGAACGATGGATTTAACCCAGATCTCTTGACTGGGGGAGAATGTCTGCATTGTCAGCATTCCGTCCATCATTTGTTTGTTGTAACGCTTTTCGCCCTAGGTGGGATGGGTATTCCCAGACGTGGGACCCGTGCTCACTACGCCACTGGAGTCAAGCTATCCTGGCTGATGACGGCTGATAGCCAGAAACCGGTCCTAGGATGCTTGATTCCGGTCCAGGGAAGACATGGCTTGGCAGTTCGGGCTGGACTGTTCCCATGAGGCACAGGGTCAAGACTGATTTGCATATGGCAATGTCTAAACTGGGGTGGTGTAGTGGGCAAAAGAACGATGGATTTAACCCAGATCTCTTGACTGGGGGAGAATGTCTGCATTGTCAGCATTCCGTCCATCATTTGTTTGTTGTAGAGCTGGTAAAGGCTGGCTTTTCTAATCCCCTCGGCTATCCACGTAAAAGGCAGATCTGTTTTTTGCAGCAGGCATAGGAACCCTCCACGCTTCTTGATGGGGAGTCAAAACTGTCACTGGATAAAAAGCCATCTCTCTTTCTAGCAGGAACATTAATCACAAGAGTTATCTTGACATTTTTATTGCTGCCTGAAAGATGAACTCACAAGGAACTCTGCAGCAGGTGCTTTTAAATTGCAAGTTATGGCTAAACTCAGCGCCCCTCCCTGAGGTCTGTGCAACCCACCACTCCCCTCCCCCACAGGTCAGCGCCCAGTGCGGCTGCATCGCCCTAA
This sequence comes from Triturus cristatus, assembly GCF_964204655.1. NCBI lineage: Eukaryota > Metazoa > Chordata > Amphibia > Caudata > Salamandridae > Triturus > Triturus cristatus. The sequence continues at coordinate 671,570,387 of NC_140585.1, forward strand.
AGCCGGCCCTGAAGTAGCTATTTAATATATAATACTCTGTAACTATTTACTGCATGGTTCTCACTATGCTCACACTGTTAAACCATAGCGCGCCCATACTTATTGTTGAGTCAAAGCACTTCCACGGATGAAACTTTGACATTTACGGTTGAATTAAGAACACATTGTGGAGTAGTTTGCATTGACAGGTTCGTTCCATCAAACGGAGCTTTTCGACAAATGCCCCAGTGAAAGGTGTGTGCGTGCTGGAGGTGCGGACACACTGGATTTAGATAAACGAGCAGTCACAGCCAGGTTTAGATGGGGTGCTAAATTAAATATTCAGCTGTGTATATTTGATTATCGTATAATATGTTTAGTTATGTAAATTTGGGGCTGCTATTTTCACTGACGGTTTGTTGCCATGTGTAGTTAAGTGAACTCTCTGTATGCTTAGGGATGTTAGCTTTAGGTATTATTTATTGACCATCTTCTTAGATATATTGTGTTTCATTAGGTTTTGTTTTGTGTTTTTTTATTTTTAGGTTTATATTTTTAGTAATTTATGATGTTATGCTTAAGCACATTAGATTTAGTTACTTTTTGTTCATACTTCTTTATTGGGTTTTGCACTTTCGGGTTGTGCTTTTCAGAGTAAATGCTTGCCTTCTACAGCTCTTTAGGAAACAAAACAGCATAGGGATTAACATCATTATCTTTAGTATAAGCCATAAAGAATCCCATCCTTTTGAATCCCTATCCGACCCCCACCAGCCCCAGGAGTGTCCATCTCACGCTACATGGGATTTATTATAAGTCATTACATGCAGAACTGAGAGTATGTGGCCTAACGGCCATATCTGCCGACTTTGGAGCTGGGGAACCAGGTTGGAGCCTGGAGGTCAGCTCAGCATCCTGTGATTCTGAGCAAATAACTTAATCTCCCGGAGCCTACCAAAAATGAATGTGTCCTTGTGTAAGGTAACTCGCGCTCATGTAAAGAGCTCCAATACCTTCGGGTCGAGTTCCCGCTATATAATACAGCAAAAAAATGTATCTGTATTGTGTTTATGGTCTATGCCGACAGAGTGAGGTTTAGTTACTTAATATTGGTTTTCTGTTTGGCTATGCTAGTTTAGTGTTGTTATTATAGTTGGTATGTTTAAGTTAATTTAAGTATGTTTTGTACAGCTATTTACTGCTGTTTTCATGCTTAGCTATATGTTATTGTTTATTATTTGTGGTCATATGAGATTAGTTTATGTGATTTTATATTTGGTGTGAAATATTTATCAACATTGTGTACAGCTGTCATGCTTCATACCAGTATGCCATATTTTGTTCTGTTTATTGATATCTGTTTAGTTGCCTTCATGGTTTGCTATATTATATTTAGTTCATGCCAGCTGTAGGGATGTTATGTTTAGCCATGCTTTGTTTGCTTATGTTTTTTAATGCATTGTACTTCAGTCTATCGATATTAGGAGGCCAATTCAGAGCATGTAACGCTTCCAGCCCAACGCATAACAACAACAAGCAGCGGTATACGGGCACCTTCAGAACAACAAGCATTGGCATAGCCAATAGGTCTCGCCTTTCGGACCTTATAAGTGTTTAGCCATGCAACAGTTAATGTTGTTGCAGTAAGGATATTGTGCTGCATAACTAAATACTTATAAGGTTCCAAAGGCGAGACCTATTGGCTATGCCAATGTTTGTTTAGAAAAGGGTGCTGTAGTGAGTGCTATTGGTGCGTTCGATTAACCTTAACCAGCCTCCCTCTCGCCCACCTTCCAATTCTCGCTTCTTTTACAGTCTACGTTCTATGCTATGCCCTGAGGCCCAGGGAATTAGAATGTAAGGGTGTCAAATGGATAACAACGCTCACAAATAACAAGCCTTTCAAGCATTTCTTGGAGTAAGAGATGCATTTATTATTCAGCACTCATCAAAGAAAACACCAGCAATTTACGCATTTTCTATTACGATATCGAACCTTAATATAAAAATGATGATTGACAGTTACGACACTACCGTAGACCTGCACTACAGACCGCAAAGGCAAGGTGTGGAGTTGCAGTCTAGCCTTTAAGGGCCATTCAATGAAGTGGAACAAACTATAAGGCCTAATAAGAGAAGGATGTTTACATAACAGTTGCGAGCTTGATGCACGTGCCAACAGTCCAGGGACGCTACGGATTCCTATTTTCTGTTTAATTGATTGGCTGCTCTGTAACTATGACATCATAAACAACGGCACAGAGGTGAGCGAGTGTCTTTGGGCTTGTGCTGACACTGCCCATGCGCCATGCTCCATAAAGTATGGAGCCGCTTGAGTTTGACAAAATGTAGCGGCGCCGGCGCATGCGCGAATGTGCGCAGTCTGCCAGGATACCGTTGCCGACGCGTCCGGGCCGTGGCAGGGGCAGTCGTGCTCCAGTAACACCCCGCAGCTGTGCCTACCAACCGCGCCTCCATGCAGGGCACGCTCGGAACCACCTGATGCGGCGAGCCGGCTGCTCTTTGTAATCGAGCTGTTCAGCGGCGATCGTGGCCGACCATCGGCGCTCCGGAGTGGATCTCAGCGGCGATGCCCGTCTGCGGAGACTCTAATCCGAGCTAGCCCTCTCGGCCGCCCTCCATCCAGCGACCGCCGCTGCGTGTGCTCCTTAGACTCGCCGCAGCCGCCGGCCCCATGAAGAAGATCTTAAACTTCGCGAAGAGGAGGAGGGGCGCGTCCCCCAGCGCCTCCGAGACCGGCAGCCTGACCTCCGCAGGCGGCTACGAACTGCGCGACCGCGACCTCAGCAAGCTGCACCGCGCTGCCTACGCCGGAGACCTGCCCAAGGTGCGGCAGCTATGCAAGAAACACGACCCCAATCAGCAGGACAAGGAGCGCAGGTACTGGCCCACGGGCACTGGCTGGGACTGACCCGGAGGGGCGGTGAGACGAGGAGCCAGGGCAGAGGAGCCTCAGTCAGGGAAGAGTCGTGTACCTGGATGGGAGATGATGTTGACCTCATTCACGTGCTGATGGTTGGGGGGGGGGGGGGGGCGTTGTTCCAGTAATTATTGTCGAACAGCTGGCGTGTATAGCAGAGGTGAACGGTGAAGTATGGACGAAGAACGCACTGGTGACTGGGCACCCACGGGTTTGGATGATGCTTGTGGTTCAAGTGGATTTGGAGTGGCAAGTTGCGCTTTGATGCAGATATCCGATAGCCTGGACACCTGACGGCTGGGCCAGCAGCACCATTAAGTTTGCCAGATGACTTTGTGTCACCGGGACATTTACAGTCGCGGGCTTTCCTGTGAGAATTCTTTGTTTAGGGATATTGTTTTGTATTATAGCATTTGTATAGCGCTTACTACCCTTTGTGAGGCGTTAAAGGGGTTGTCCACGCGTTTAGCGCATGCTTGGCAAACTAAAGTAAACGCAACGCGTGGTATTATTCTCGAAACGCAGTTGTTTCTAATAAGGAGCCAAGCACTGGAAAGGGTTATCCAGATGGCAGTTATATGGTGACCTTTGTCTTTCCTGCGATGACTGGACAGGTCTCGTGGGTGCTGATCATTTTAGTGATTTGTAAGGCTCTCAAAGGTGCTGGTGGAATGAACAGAGAGTTTTCACAGCAGGATTCACCTGGTTTGTGCCGGACAAGAAGGGGTGGTGATGGCTGATTGTGTGTTGTGTGTGCTTTTTGAAATGGGTGCTTACGGCTAGAAGAGCATGATGCAGTTGGCTGACCTGGAATAGGTGCTGATGACTTGGGGCTGCCATGGGTGCCTAAGCTGAATTAGCAAGTAGTCCAGTACGTTTTTTAACCTCACCTTTTGAGAAGAAGAGAGGGACTTGGTCATGCTGAGTTAGCACCACTACTAAGGGCTTTAAGTGGGATGAAAAAACTGGTGGGTTTCTCATCGTTACCTTAAAAATCTGTGCTTAGCAAAGTGTGCCGCCCAATTTGTATTTTGCTGTTTCTGTCATTGCATCCAGATATGATACAAGTAACATCATACCTACAACAAATCAGGACTATTGGCTTTGTCAATGGGTCTTAGTTGCATAAGATAAATAAGCAGCAACTATGGCTTGTTGTATATAATATTGAATGTTGCTTCTCCTGAGTTTCAAAAGAGAAGGGAAATTCAGAGAGAAAATGACTCTTAAAAGGATTTCCTTTCCCCTACAACGCTCACCTGGCATGACGTCATGCCATAACTTCTCCCCTAGTGAGAAGGGAGCAGTGTGAGCACGCGCACATCCATGTGTCTGCTATCACTGCAGTACAGAACAAGCACTGAAAATGCAATAGGTCTTGCCTTTGATTAAGTTAAAGCCATTTGCTTTGCTATGGCTATATAAGTTAGTATAATCTTAAAAATAAGTGTACAAATATACAATTCTCCTGCTTTGAAACACAAGCAAAGATTACACAATATTTAAATATGCAAGCCCTGCGCACCCACTCCAGTCAGTTAAGGATGATTATTTACAAGTTTGAATATTTAAATATGCATGACTTGACAGCACTCCAGTCACTGTGCGCACATATTTACACGTCTTAGAATAAAACAAAACATTGCACAGTTATACGTTTTAACACTGCTCTGTGGACTGTAAGGCCATTGCTTTGCTACATCAAGGGCATACAAGTTGCTTGCTTTCTATCCGGAGGTGTTCCGTTGCCTTTAGATTTCTTCTGTGGAAAGCCCCACAGCCGTTTATGACAAGCAAATGCCACCAGACACAAAAGTCCATTCAAGGTTTAGTGCAAATCTGTGGACGGAAGAATGGAGGGGTTAATGACTGAATGAGGAAAAGCCAGGGCAGATCGTGTGCAGTAAAACGATGCGATGCACAATATGAAGTTAACCAAACAGAGCGCATCCATGCCTCCCTCAGCTCCCTTTCCATCAGGCCTACAGGCGTTAACCACTACCACGCAAAAATGAAGTGCATATGTGCATTTGCACCCAACCTCAACAGCATAATAGTATCCAGCTGTCCCCGCCAGAATGGAGGTGGTTAAAATGGGCCCAGTGTGATGCAAGCATTTTTCCATATTATCAAGTCCATCTCACTATGCAGAGCCTCTTCCTCCATAAGAGGGCATGTACCACTTTGTTACAGAGGTCACGACATACACTCGCCGGCACTGCCTTGCATGACCAACTGACGGGTCGGACGCTCTCAACACATGAGTTGCGCAACAAAGGCCCATCTGAGCAGCCCACAAGCTCGGTTATGTACCATGTTCTGAAATGCAAGGTCGTGCATACCGCTGCATCTTTCCACAAAACTCTGACTGTGAATCAGCACTTTACCAAACAGAAGGGCCCTCCTTGGGCGGAATATGGAGGTTCTACCAAATAAGAGGTAGCGCCATGACGTTTACTGTTAGACGGCATGCACACGCGAGATGGTGCTTAGGTCAACGATCCTTACACTCACCAGTGACTCGACCCACACTATGCTTTTAGTGAAGTTAATTCACGGCGCCGTATTTACCTTTGATCACCGGAGCCTCCTGCGGGGTCTGCTCGACGGGAATTGTGAGCCCCGAGGAGGGCAATAGCTCACATGGCGCTTTTGGTGTCCACCGACCTCTTCCTGTTCGGAAAGAAATCTTTAAAGGTAGAAGGAATGCTTAACATAAATGAGCAAGTGCACAGCAAAACACAACAGCATCCATCGAAAGAAGGTGCATGACCGGTTAAACAGCGTGCTTAAAAGACAGCACTTAAACTACAATGTTGCGATATTGGGCCAGTTTTATCTTAACACCAGGGAAAAACGAAATACACCTCATCAAAAACAGCAAGTAAAAATGAATACTTTGATAGCAGACATGGAAAAAGTAACAATTCTAACCTCGAAACAGTCTGACGCATAACTAAGGGTTCCAGCCCTTTGTATGGATGGGACTGAGCTGGGAATATGAATACAAATTTCTGCGAGATCAGAAGACTTGCTGACTTCTACAACAGAACCAGAACATCACTGGTTAATCATGGGAACAAGGCTGGTGGGAGACCACGGATGTTTTGAATATAAAGTGCCTAAAAGCATTAGCGCCATTAATAGCTGAATGGGACACAACTATTGTTTCACAGGAGAGGCGGGTGCTGCGGCAATCCGTGTTAGCGACATTATTAGACCACACTTATGCTGTTTGGATTGAAATGCCAAGCCGGGTGACCACAAAGTCTTCCAATCAGCACAGCCGTGAGCCAAGCAAGAACGCACAAAGACACTGTCGTCTAAGACCAAGCAAGCATTTCCTGGACTGTGCATACAGGTGCAGTGACAATACGCGTTATTTAAACAAAGCGTGTGTGTGTGGCATTTCTTTCACTATACGCTCCAACGTGACTGTGACAGGAGGTGGGGGACTCGGGACGAGTCCAGGGAGGAGCCGGTGTGTGCCCACAAGGGACAATGTAAAATAAAATAGTGCTCACCGCGTATACAATGCCGAACGTGTAACGATGCAAGTAAAACATCCAGTCCCGGTGGGCAGGGGTAAAAGTGGACATGGCGGTAACCAGGAGGGTCCTTTTCAATCGTGAGCCAGCGTTTTGCATGGAGGATGACGGCAGCGAATAAAAAAGATGGGCGGGGCTTCAAGTCAACCTCTGAAAGCTTTGGAATCCGTATTGATTCCAAGAAGCCCTTGCATGGCGAGAGCAGCACATGCGCTGCTAACGTCAGGCGAGACCTAAAAAACAGACCGCCTGTGCCAGGGCACAAAATAGAGCCCGTTAGAGACCCGTTTTGTGGCCCCCTTAAAAAAAACTGCCGGTGCTCAGCATCGGTGAGACCTGGCCCACTTAAAGCCCTGCCACTACTACAAATTGCAAAATAGGATACAGACTGTGTAGTGGGTGTCTGTGTGCTTGATTGGAGTGGGTGGTGTTTGCACTTGTTAATGGCCATCTTTATGTGACGGCCGCCTGTCTTGTAAGTTACCTACATCCATTCATTGTCTGCTTATACTTGGTACTGTTAAAATATTCCACTACTTTTCGGAAACATTACTGGAATCAACCTCTTTCATAGTCATAGCAGCCAGTGTACTCACGGTCAGTTTTTTTGTTGTAAGCCAGATCAGTTTTGTATTGAGGCTAATTCTCTTCTGCGACGATCTGGATCATGACAGCCAGTGCTGCAGAGTCAGTAATCCTTTTATGTTGCTAAAAATAAAACTCTGACACGAAGATCATTTTATTTCGAGTTCCTGCCCATGTGTTGCTAAATTTACAATGTCTTTGAAAAAAAAATACACTGACCATCAAAATCAAGCTCCTTTGTGTAAGAAATGCAGACCGTTGGAATTATTACTTGCAGAAATGTACAATCTTCGGCACAGTTTTTGACTGTTTCTGATGCTGTAAAGTAGTTTAAGGTAATGATTATAACACATATGTAATCGTGGTTCATTGCATCATTTTTATACTTTGATGCCCTAAAGTAGGTTGACATAATACTTGTGCTACATAATTTATAAATTGATGCCCTAAAGAAGTTTGTTTTAGTTAATCATTTTGGATTATAGTTTCTCGTGGTACACTGCTTCACTTTCATAATTCGAGACACTGACAAAGACTGCTTCTTCTACACAAAGTGGCACGAGAACTTTACTTTATTTGCAGTGTAGTGTGCCTTGTTTTGCTTTACATTTTCCTTTCACTTATATCTGACAAATATATTACGAGTTACGATCAGTGTTTATTTTGTTATATTTTGTTAATAAAGAGATTGCCAGAAGAAGCATTTAAGAGGGTCATACTGTCTAGAAACAAAGGTTTGGGTTAGAGGTTCCTAGAGGAGTTCTTATGATATCAACTGGGACAATTCAGAAGATTTGGACACTTTGCTTAAGTGTGTCTTTAATCACTTGACCTCCATATTGGCACATGTGTACGTTATAAAAGAAAATGTATCTAACACGTCTTTACGAAGTGTTATGTATTCGTGTTGCAAGGCACAAATGTCAAGGGAATTGTCCCTCAAATGTTTGTAAATTATCTGTGCAAACATTCCGTACGTGTCTGGCACAAAAGCAGTTAGTCTTAATATGTGCCATATCAATACCTACATTAGTTTAGCAACCATATAACAAGATTCATTTGGCTTTAATATTGGGACCTCCCAGAAAGAGAGCAGACTTATTTATTTGCATTTATTTGTTACATTCCAAGGTGGTGGATGTTTTTATTTTTTGTGTTGTTGCGCTTTAACGGCAGAGTCTGGAAAATATTGTAGTCTCCTACCAAAGAAGACAAAACATTTTACTCTGCAAAACAATGTTTCTGGTGCAAGACTTAATGTCGCAATGCACATTTGTGTGTTCAAAGTCTACTGATCTGTTTTATGCAGATCATTGTGCTTATTTTCTGGGGAAACCATTCCTAGCAGTTCAACTGCTGGTATTTAATGGAATAATTTTGCCATCGGTTTGAAGGCAGATTTATTAGGCTACTGTAGCGATGCTCCACAAACGTAGCAGGAAGAAAGAAATACAGACGAAGGTTGAGCTTGAAGTCTCTGTATTTAATCCATGGTACTGAGCACAACAGGGACCAGCAGCTCACACAGCACAACGGATACACCGTTAGAATATCGCTTCAACCCATAACATTCTAGACATCAGTGTAGGTTCTACTCCAACCCCACGAGCTTACTTAAAGCGATACACCACCATCGCTACACATCTCCCTTCTTAAATATATTTTTTCACAGCGTTCTCACAAATGCACATTCACCCAAATAACATACAACATTGTTAAAATGAATGCACAAGAACTTACAAAATACTTTACTTAAAAACTACAAACCCTTCAAGTTTTCTGGGAACCGTAATACTCCTACCAAACCTGCTCACCCTGCTCCCAGAGGTACCTTCCTTGATAGACTCTCTGATCTGTGTTTCACCCTCAATGCTCTCTCCCTGAACATGACCCTCCTCTAATTCCACCAATTCAGGAGTTTGCTCACAGATGTTATCATGATCACCAGAAACAACTTCACCTGCTCCATTCTGCTCAATCTGAGAACCCAAAGGGGCCATGGACTGTTCACTCATGTCAACATCCCTATCCACCAAACTCTCATTACGTTTTCCCCCTGATGGGAACACATCCATCCACCAATAGTCTCTTCTCCCCTCTGAAATGCAATGTTTTGCTGAACCATGATCATTTGAAAGAGCAATGCGACTCATGTGATGGATACTTCCATCATCAAGCTGCACTGTGTTTCTCATGACCTTTATAATGGTTCTAGGATCCGAAAATCTGGGTTGTAACTTGCTAGATTTTTTTGCAAGTTTCACCCTTACACTTTGTCCTACTTGGACACATGGTTCTTTTGTACCATGTTTTTTATCAAAATACACTTTATTCTTCCCTTGCGAAGCCTCCATGGCCTCTCTTACAAGATCAGCATTCCAATCATATTTCCTGCTTCTGCCAATCCACCCAGGATTAATTTTACAATGTGGAAATCTTCCACGCATTAACCCAAAAGGACTCTCCCCAATTGTGTCATGGGAAGTAATTCTATATGACCAAATCAACTTGTCCAATTCATCATTCCAATTTTTATTACCTCTCTTTGCTAATTGCAAAATGCCTTTTAGAATTCTATTGACCCTCTCCACTACTGAATTACCTCTAGGGTGGTAAAGCGCCGTGAACTTCTGTTCAATCCCTGTGTTTTCCATAAATTTTCTCATCAATTCAGACTTGAATTGAACACCATTATCCGTAAGGATACATGCTGGAAAACCCTCTCTCAGAAAGCATTTTTGCAAAAAACAAATAACTGACTCCGTGTTTACTTTAGTAACCACTTCAACCTCAATCCATCTTGAGAACAAGTCTACCAGAACCAGTAAGTACTTGGTAAAACCATCCTGCCATTCCAAAGGACCCATAATGTCCAAGGCGACTTCTTCCCAGGGTAAATTTGGACAAGGCAGTGACGACATTGGAGGGTTAAGTGTTTTCTGTGCTTTGTCAGAAGACTCACAATTAATACACTCCCTGACAAAACGTTCAATTTCCAAGTCAATTCTTGGCCACCAATATAGTGCTTTAATGTTCCTCTTAGTCCGAGAAACTCCAGGGTGTCCTTCGTGACCAATTACTATAATTCTATTTCTCATCCCCAGTGGAGGTATAACTCTACCACCCCTGCAAACAAACTCTCCATCAAGACTCAACTCATCACGCACTTCCCAAAAAGCTCTTAATGCTACATCACGTTTGCAGTCATTTGACCAACCTTGGATGACCCTATTTCTGACAGTTTCCAGAACTTTGTCCTTGCCACACTCCAGGTGCCAGTCACTTTTACGCAGACCTATAGTGTCATCAAACACCCCTGCTACAGAGAATTCACCCCAAGGATCTGGGTCAATTTCCTTCATGGGTAACGAAAGTCTACTTAAGAAATCCGCAATTATATTTTTAGCCCCAGGAACATACTTCACCTCATACACAAAATCTTGGAGTCGCATAGACATCCTTGCAATTCTCGCTGAGGCTCTGGACAAACCCTCAGTTGTCAAGAGCTTCGTCAGCGGTTTATGGTCTGACCGTAACAAAAATTTCTTCCCCCAAATGAACTTCCTAAAGTGTTCCATTGCCCAAACACAAGCTAAAGCTTCACGTTCAATCACTGAGTATTTCTCTTCTGTTGGAGATAAAGAACGAGACGCAAATGCTATGATAACTTCTTTACCATCATCCGATAATTGGGACAACACTCCCCCTAAACCTGTGCCACTGGCATCAGTCGTGACAATAGAATATGCCTGTGGATCAAAACCCTGTAATGTGGGAGCCTGAGCAATTGCTTCTCTTATGCTAACGAATGCACTCTGACATGCAGGCGTCCACTCAAACACAACTTTATTTTTCAATAAAGTTCGCATCTCAAACGTTTTCTTTGCAAAATTATATACAAACTTGGAATAAAATTCCGCCAATCCGAGAAAAGAACGAAGTTCCTCCTTTGACTTAGGTGGAGGAGCCTTGAGAATGGCTTCAACCAAACTACATTTGGGTTTTATGCCAGAACTACTAATCTCATGGCCCAAATATGTGACTGACTTTTCAGCAAACCTACACTTACTGCCTTCAGCCACTAACCCATTTTCATGAAGAATGGCTAACACCTCCCTTAAAATCATGTCATGGTGTGTTCTATCCTTTCCCATGATTAAGATGTCATCCTGGAATACTGCAACTTCCTGAATGTGATTAAAAAGATTTGTCATGAGCCTTTGAAAAACTGCAGCCGCTGATGCCAACCCAAACGGCATGCGTTTAAATCTGTAACAACCAAAAGGGGTACAGAAAGTGGTAAGATGCCTGCTACTCTTCTCTAAAACCACTTGATGATAAGCTGCTGATAGGTCCAAGGTGGAAAACCACCTTGCATTCCTAGTTATAGACAGCATTTCATCAATCCTCGGAAGAGGAAACTGGTCCACTAGTATGTTATCGTTGAGGTACCTCAAATCCACGCATAAACGGGCTTTGCCATTCGATTTGCGTGCTACGACCAATGGAGAAACCCATTCAGCTGCTTCCACCGTTTCGATAACATTATTTTTTAACATCTTCTGTAATTCTGCCTTCACTTCTTCCCTTACAATAAAAGGGATGTTCCTTGCCTTGTGAATTTTAGGAATAGCCCCTTCTTTTAAGTGAATGCGATGTGTAAACCCCTTCAATTTGCCCATGCTGTTTGTAAAAACTTCTGGAAATTCTTGTAAAACCCACTTCTTGGTGTCTTCCCCATCACAAGAGACCAAAACTTGCTCTTTACTGTTCGGGTTCAGGATAATATGTAAAGACCTCTGATCCTTCCACCCCAACACTGATGGGCCTTCCCTGGCTACGTATAGTTTGCCTACTGCTTCTCTTTCTTTAAACCTAAAGATTAATGTTCTGAAACCTAACATGTCTATTTTGTCGCCTGTAAAGCTTTCAGCAGAGACATCATTAGGTTCCAACCATTCACCAATTTTACCAATGAATAATTTGTTCCAAATTTCTTGTGAAACTATGGTGAAAGGAGATCCCGAATCAGCAGCCAGTTGGACTAAAATGCCACCCAACGAGACCATGCATAACGGTTTAGAAGCAGAACTACCCGTTATATTTAGTACTACTTTTTTCCTTTGAATGCAATTCACCTGTATTTCTGCATCGCTAGCAGTTGAGGAACTGTCATCATCCTCTTCTTGAACACACTTTACTTTACTTTTATCATTAATTTTTTTCTTCCGTCTGCAAACTCTAGAGAAGTGTCCAATAAGCCCACATTCTAAGCACTTTGCTGACTTAGCCGGACACCTCTCGTAAGCCGCAGAGTGTGAATAACTCCCACATCTATAACAGATCAGATTTCCCCCTTTCCTGTTGTCTACATTATCCATCTTTTTTTTTGTGGTGAAATCTGATTTGCTTTTATCAAACTTTGTGCTTGCATTATTTCTGTACACATATTTCTTTACACTTACTTTTCCTACTACCTCACCAGTGCTCGTTTTGTCATTCGAGAGCGTGGCTTTCGCACACCTCTCTGAAAGCTCACCTTTCTTAACAAGTGCAATTATGTCCTTAAGACAGCTTTCTCCTTCAATCCACAATTTATCCTGTAATGTCTTATTCTTAGTATACATGACAACCTGATCACGGATAAACTCGTCATGCAGTTGAGCAAATCTGCACTTGCTCGCTAATTTCCTAAGTACAGACACATATTCCTCTATGGTTTCTTGTTTCTCTTGTTTCCTGTGGAAGAAAGCATGTCTAGTAACAGCAATGCACACAGAAGGGGAAAAATAGTCATCTAGATCTAATATGGCCGATTTAAAAACGTCAATGTCCCCCTCTGATCTTTCCACCTTAACCATTTCATTATAAATCCTTAAACCTTCGGGACCCAAAGAATACAACAACATCCTCTTCTTCCTTTCAGGTGAGAATGTTCCACTGATATCCTCTAAGTTAGCAATGTAATTAATGAAATACTCCTTCCAGACTAACCATGCTACCAGTGGTTCGCCAGGCGTGGACAAAAATTCCTTAGGCGAGTTAATGTGTGGATTTGCGAAAGGTCCATCGCCCGACGCAGCATTCCTTGTTTCAGTAGATGAAGTGTCGCTCGGCATTTTGTGAAAGAAATAAAAAAAACAACAAACACACAAAAAAAAAATCAGAACTGCTTGTAAAGTTGTGCCTTAAACACCACCTCTAGTCTGTTCCTTTGATGATCTCAAAAGAAATGAGAGAAAAATAAATCACCATATAAAGTTGCCATGCGACAGTAAATTACCAACTTCTAGAAATCTCCCTGTTGTACTCAGTGAAATATATCCTTTTCTTTTTGTCTTGAGCTGCTTAAATGATAAAATCTTATATGGTGAATAAACAATTCCTTTGCTGGCTTGGTTCCACTTCTTTTCTCTCTTTATTTAATGAAATTTACCTTTATTCCCTTTATTTAAACACTCCACTTCAATGTGCTGTCAGAATTGTGCCATCGTTTACTGCATCATTAGAAATTCCAGCCTCTCCGGTAGAAATTGCTACGATCGTGAACAGTTGTCATGGTAACTAGACTTGTTGATCTGATCCTGTGGGCGTTTACCAGCGTAGCGTAGTGAGGTGTTAATCCGTCTCCCCACGTACGTCAATAGCGTACTTGCCTCTATGCTGACGTGCGGTTGTTGCAGCCCAAGCGCGAGGTGGAGGACTCGCAGAATCCAACAGCGTCATTACAACGTTTAAAAGTAAGCAACTCCTTTCATATTACACAGTCACAAACTTTGTAAAGAATTCCACAAAGCCTGCTTACCGCTATCAAGGCAGTCCCAAGAGAGTTCAACTGATGCAAAACGACGCGCAGACAAATCAATGCTCCCTCTTTTGCCGGTTGAAACGAAGGAATCGGATTCTCCAAAAAGAGAAAGAAAAAAAAAAAAAAAAAAATTGCCGTCTCGTTTGTAGGTTCCTGGCTACAATGATTTGTGTGCAGAAATGGGAAATAGATGGCCTTTGCAGCTTCCTCGTTGTTCCTTTTAGCTTAAAGTTGATATTTTTTTTAAGAAGAAGATCCCAAAACGTCGCCAAAATTGTGTAGCGATGCTCCACAAACGTAGCAGGAAGAAAGAAATACAGACGAAGGTTGAGCTTGAAGTCTCTGTATTTAATCCATGGTACTGAGCACAACAGGGACCAGCAGCTCACACAGCACAACGGATACACCGTTAGAATATCGCTTCAACCCATAACATTCTAGACATCAGTGTAGGTTCTACTCCAACCCCACGAGCTTACTTAAAGCGATACACCACCATCGCTACAGCTACCCATGGAACTATTGGTTGCTGTATTACTTGCTTGCTGATGTCAGTGTCCGTTATGATAAGTTGGTAGCACGCCACGTGCTGGATCCTCTGTCACCGTGCTCTCTTTCAGCTGCTCTAGTCCTCATTGCCCACCTCTCCACTTGTAGCTTTTGCCCAAACATGCCCAGAATTTCTGCCTCTGTATATCCTTTTGCATGCGGGATACCTTCATTTCATTAACGGTGCGAACAGCAAATAGGCTACAAAATTCACTTGCCTTGCAACCACAGGATCTTAGTCCTGTCCTGCCACACCCTTGCACACGATGCATGGCCTCCGTGGTAACCCTGGCCTCTGTCCTTTTCAGATTCTCTCTTCTGGTTTGTCATTGGGCTGTGTCCCACCTGTCTTTGCCCCTCTTTTTCTTCAGGCCTGTTATGATGTTTTGCATCTTGTTCCATCCCTTCTCCGCATTTTATCTGAGTAGCTTTTCTCCACCATGACTGCACTCACTTCGGGGTCGCCAAAGTCTTTTGTCCCTGAACCTTGTAATCATAGTTATTGACTTTCACAGCCCCTTCTTGGTGTACTGCCCCCTGTCCTTTCACCATTCCTCCCCGTCCCATGTCTTTGATGATCCGTGTCAAGCTCCCTCTTCTGACGACCCAACCCCAGGCCCTCTACCATCCCACCTGCGCCCCAATTCTTCTGCAGTTGAAAAACATAGGTTGATCATTAATGTAGTTATGGCTGATGTTAGTAAAGGTAATTCTAAATAATCCATCTGCTTGTGCTATAGTTTTATGAGGGCTAATACCAAATTATTAGAAGTCTGTACAGTCTAAAAAGCAATTCACTTTTAATATGAAATTAACCTTACTGACTATTATTGACGATTGTGTAATTATTATCCATTTCGTTTACCACTACTCCTGCGCAGGCTATCGCAATACGAGGGTGTTGCATTACATGGTGTTTTTTTTTTTTTTTTTTTTTTTTTTTTGTTTTTTTTTTTTATCCTGTCAGACATTTTCAAAACAATATAACAACTTAACCAATGGCAAAAATGGTTTCTCTACGATTTCTAGTTTCATTTCTATTTGTTTTTTTCCCCAAGAAAAAAGTTTTAGACAAATTTCCAACAATTTAAAATCCATAATTGCGCACAATCTGAACCTAGTATAAATGGCAATTGCTGCAAAAAGCACAAGAATAAAGACAGTTACTGGTAAGTTATGTAAAAGAAAACAATATTGTTGTTAAATTTAGTAATGTATGAAGCGCATAATATTGCATTGTCATATACTGTGATAAAATTCACTAGTGATCCTTCAGATGCTGATCTCGATCTGCATAGATGTAGTGTAAAAATATATTCTTTCTTTCAATTTGACAAAATCCTGATGTTAAATATCATCTTTTTTGTGATTTCCATGTATTATCATTTTCACCGCTTGCTGATTCCAAAACAGTGTATTAGAGACAGCGTGGTTGAAGCCCAACCTACCGCTTGTTTCATTGGAGCCAAAGATAGGCATGTGTGTTTCATGCTTTATAATTGACCCCTTTTCATTTTGGTTCTGAGTGTGATCTATATGGATATTGGTGACAGTTTTCTCTCTTAAACACCCTCATTAAGATAGTTTTCCCCATATTATATGCTAGTGATGGATCCTAATGTAAACTTGTGCAGTTTGTGGCATGAAACCGTGCCACATTCTGGCTCAAAGGATCTTCAAGTATGCTTTGGGCTCAGTAGTTTATTGGTAACACTTGAACTTTTGAAAGATTTTTAAATAATTGAAATTATGCCAATAGTGCAAAGGTTCATCAGAGGCACAGTGCTGCGTAGCATAACAGTCCAACATACAACGATAATATCAAAGTACAAAAGTATACATAATCAGTGTAATATAACCCATCTGATAGAATGCCCTATAAAAATAAGGCGGAGGGAAAACATAGCCACCAATCGGGATCTAACTTAAAAAAGTGATTGCGCACGGATCCCAATAATCCCGGGGGCGAGCAGTTGGTGGCAGTATTGTGGCGTAAGTTACGAACCAATCCTCACACAATGACATGTACTGCAGCAAGTCATGAAATGCCGGTGCCCAACTGCTGCCCCAATGCATTGCTACGCTGGGCCTTCCCAACAACAAACTCATGGGCATTAACTTCCAAAATGTTTGTGGTACAGATTTTACGCAACCCAACAGAGCCATCATGGGATCAAGAGGGAAGGTACTTTCAGTCATAGCGGTCATGACTGCGATGATGTGAGTCCAAAACAATCTTACCGACGGGCAGGATCTCGCCAGGTGAAAGAAGTCCACTCCCAAGCGCCACAGCGCATACACTTGGTATCTTCAATGTGATAGTTATGAGCAATATCTATAAGTGAGAGATAAGCCTGTACCAGAAATTTATAATGTATAAGGCTGTGCGTACCATTAGGGGACTCATCCCTAGTTTGTTGACAACAATATTGCCACAGGTCATCTGATATATCGTGGCCAGAATCTCTCACCCACGCCTCTCGGGTGTTGGGAAATTCCATAACTATATTATCAATCACTGCCACATATAATCTTGAGATAAGCCTAAAGGGTTGCGGGTAGGAGAGCAGTACCTTCAAAATGGGCCACTCGGGGAGCTCCTCCGTGAACGTAGAAAAAAGACCATGAACAGCACGTGTGGCCAAGACAACCATTAATGTAGGAGACGAATTGGCCAAAAATTCACTATATGATTTAAAATTATGACCTATAAACAGATCACCTATTGTTTTTATATGTTTTTTTTTCAAGAGTTCGTTATGGCTCAGGGGCATTATTAAACTGTGACAAACAGCAGTACTGAATGGGTATTTGAAGTGAATACGGGACAGGAACACCACATTTTCATTCGAGCCACCCCGCCTGCCAAAGAGAGTGGCAGAGTAATCCAACCATCAATGCTGGATTTCAGGGTGTCCATAAAGCGTCCATAATTGTCTTTTAGGATAACATGGATAGCTTTGTGGTAAAGGATACCTAAATGTCGAATTGGGCACGTCTGCCATTGCACCGGGTACGTTATGTCTGGACGAGTAGTGAAACTAGTTAGAGGGACCATAATAGATTTATTCCAATTAATCTGAAGGCCAGACCAGCGACCAAAGTCCATTATTTCCTCAATAATAGGAATTAGTTTGACAGTAGGATTTTTAACCACAAGCATAGTATCATATGCGTACATAGATAGAACAGTATACCGTTATCCCATATTCACTCCTCGCCGACAGTGGTTCGCCTGTAATGCGCATGCCATGGGCTCCAGAGTCAAAGCAAAAAGGAGAGGTGACAGGGGGCACCACTGCAGTGTACCTCTCCTGATTACGAATGGCTTGGAGAGCCCATCGTTCAGACGCAACCTGGCGGATGGAGCGGTGTACTGGAGGTGAGCCCATTGAATGAAAGTCCCGCCTACTACAAGTAAAAAAGGCCACTCTACAGTATCGAACACCTTGGTGGCATCCAAAAATGCGGCAACAATAGGCGTGTTGGGATCTAGTTGGTGTGTCAGGGCAAGAAGTGAGCGGACATTTTATGCCATTTTCCGTCCTGGAATAAACCCAAACTGGTCAGGTCTAATCAATTGCGGCATCAATGGTAAGAGTCTGTTAGCTAATAACTTGGACAGGACTTTACCATCAACGTTAGTAAGGGATAGGCGACGATACGATTCACACCCAGAGGGGTCATTTACCAGTCTTAAGCGTGAGTATGATGGACTCCCGCATCGTCAATGGCAGCTGACCTGTTTGAAAAGCCTCCTCATAAACAGCTAAAAGAATGGGCATCAGTTAATCAGCTTATACTTTATAAAACTCGACGGGAAGGCTGTCACTACCCATAGCTTTTCTATTACGTAATTGATGTATGTCACACTAAATCTCTGTCTCGGTAGGAGGTTGACAGAGCAACTCGCGCTCCGCCTAATCTAGCCACGCCAGGGTCACTTTGTCCAGGTAAGTCAATATGTCGGTAGGAGCTGCCTCTGACTGTGGGGTAATCAGATATTGATAGAAAGCGACACACTCCCTCATTATATCTTCAAAAACACATATCGAACACCCATCAGTTGTGTCTTGACTATAAACTTGATTGTCAGCCCACCTACGTTTAATGAACATGGCCAGAGTGTGTCCTGGCCTATCGCCCTTCCCATATCTGTGTGCCAGTCAATATTTACCTAAAAATGTAACCTCCCGATCAGCCCCGTCCTGGAACTTAACCAAAAGCAAGCTTTTTTTGGCCAAGAGAGTAAGGTTCTTGGTTTCCTCATATCACAATTTCAATGAACGGAGTTCCAGTCTACCCCGGATGGACTTGAGAATTCTATGACTTTTAGCAATACACTCTCCCTGGATAACAGCCTTCAAGGCTTCCCAAAACACAGCAAGTGATGTCACTAAGCCCTTATTTAGCACTACATATTCCCCAGTGGCAGCAAGAATTTCCTCCACGAATGCGGAATCCAGAAAATATTTGGACTAAAGTCCCCACAATGGTGCTCATGTCCATTCGCCTAACCTAAGTGCAATATCACCTGGGAATGATCAGAAAGTGTTCTAGGGAGGTGTAGAATATCGCGCATCCAACCCAAAATGTCCAGTGATCCCACCCAAAAATCAAGCCTTTAGGAAGTGTTATGGATGGTAGAGTTAAAGGTGTCTTCTTGGGTCATGCGATATCTCGACCGCCATAAATCTAGCTGTTCCAGCTGTTTCATGGCAGAAGATTATATAGCTCATTGGATAATTTCTTATCCTTTGAGAAATCTTAGAAAGCGTAAACGTATGTATGGATGTTCCACCAATAACATCAATGCATTTACTGTTTACTAACAGTCTTCGTCCACAATTCCTAATGGAATTGTGGACGAATTCCATTTTTCAAATATTTAATTATTGACATAGCCAATAGGTCTCGCCTTTGGGACCTTATAAGTATTTAGTTATGCAGGACGATAGATATCCTTGGTGCAACAACATCAACTGTTGCATGGCTAAACACTTATAAGGTCCCAAAGGCGAGACCTATTGGCTATGCCAATGCTTGTCCTTTCTTGTGTTTCTGCACAGTTTTATGCTGCTTGTATATTAGGGTTTACATAGACATTCTGGGAACAATATCCACAATTTACAAGTGTGAGGAAAATTTGCAAAACGCCCCATATCTGTGGAGAACTAAGACATCTGCTAAAAACTTAGAGATTTGCCTTGCACCTGCCGCATTGTTGGTCCCTTGTCCTGGCCGGCTATCTCTGGAAGCCTTGTCTCTGTAGAAATTGAGTCCAATTCTAATGATGCGTCCTGTGTGATATTAGGCCTGCAATATTCTCTGCTGTGCCAGATGTTGACCAAGTTGACCACTTCGATGGTGCACGCAAGAGCACTATATCTTCACTGCCTCTAGTCGAGTATTGGTGGAAGGTCAGTTACGAGCAAAGGCTGTCGTTTAATATTTTTGACTGAGTTCTGCTGCTTGAACATGCAGAAGTAATACATTAACGGAAATTAATGCTTTTGCCGCTGGGCACACAGGGCAGGTAGGGGCTGCTTATTCAAGTGAACTGTACTTTTGCGAATGGACCTTGACCAGAATGAATAAAAGCATATGTTAAACAAACTAGTTTGTGCATACAGACAACTGCATGCAAAGTACTACCAAAGTTTAAGATGCAACGTACTCCTAAGCAAGTGGTCAAAAACATAAGCGTGGTCAGTGATTTTTATTTTTTCTCGGTTTCTGGCCATAGAAAGAAATTGGGCAGAAGGAGGAGTACGGACATGAGCATTGGCACAATCCATCCCCTAAATGCTCTGATAATTCAGTACTTGTGCGTTTCCGTGTGTGGTGTACAAACACGTGGAGCCTCAATAGACGAAGAGCAGCGGTACATCGACACCTGTAGACGTACTGCTTCGAAATGAAGCAATTTCTATGAATCGTCGGGCGCTGGCATTTCCGGGAAGATGTTCGACTTCTCGTTTGGCTTGGGGGATCAGACACAGTTAAGGGAGGGCGATAGTCTAGTTTGCTCAGGGTTGAGTTTTATGTGCCATTACTTTTTGAGAGCGCTAATTCCTCACCGATGAGAAATCACTTGGTAAACGGCCGTTTTTTACTAGTTCTCGCCCATATACGTGTTCACACTGGTTCAACTTGGCGATGGCTGCCAAAGTGTAGTTTGGCTGCACAGCATCGGTTATCGAGCCTTGGCTTGCAGCCGTACAACTTCAATAGTACCAGTGTGTTTACTCTTCTGGGATTGCCATGGTAATTTACCATTGCGTTTACATGACAACTAAGAGGCAGAAGCTAAACTGGACATTCCGGTGGTTGTCAGGTCACAATGGGGAGCCAGGCGTCTTTTATCTCGTAGCGCTCATTCGTGTTGCCTTAGCCCATGCTTTGCCCGTTTAGCATTCTACTTCATGGCCAGTTTGGGACATAGTGACACAGTGACACAACTGCCGCATCAACCCCCTCCGCATCTTCTGCAGTTCAAACGTTAAACACGTTCGTTATGTAGTTAAGAGCAGCAAAACCAGCCATTCTATATTTTTCATCTGTAGCTCCGCCCCACCTTTCTGGCAGTTTAGCCCACGGAATGTCAGTGGCACGCGGCTATACATATTCTGTACGCGTGTCATAGCTCTGCCTCCGAGGAGAGAGGGCGGTGAACTTGTGCCACCTTCAGAGTCTCCAAGACTTTATCTATTTTGAAACCATGCTCTGGTGAGCAGGGAAAGCGTCCACCATGTTCGATATGGGACTCATTAGAACGCCAGACCATTCAGTCCTGCGTGCACTGTTAGGTGACTTGAACTCGATACAAAAACTGCATATCATTTCATTCTTTACCTCCCAGCTAGTGTGTGTGTGTGTGTGTGTGTTTTTTTTAAAGAAGTCTGTGCTGTGTATTTGCGTAATTTTGCTACAGTGCCTGATTTTTTTTTTTTTAGAACATTATTATCCTGTATTTGTAATATTGGTGTGCCGCAGATAAGTTGTGCTGACCAACAGCTTTGTGTCCTTTAATGCAAGATGCTCTCTGTGAAAAATATTGCATTGCACATTTCTGACCATTTTGGCGTTGTGTGGAATCACTTGGGTTTGTCCAAAACAACTGAGGTGGGGGGTGGGGGGACGGGGGCTCTTTGCTTTATTCAGTTCAAATGTGGACTTAAGTCGAGATAGTGTTTGTTGTCTTGGGTTTTCAGTGAAAATATACTGTATTTGTATTCCAGGACAGCTGCTAGTGAATGCCTTTTGTGAGTCTGTAATACCCCATTCTCTGGATTAGCGGAAGAGCTGGATCATTGTGGCTTATTTGAAACCACTCTGTAGGATGCAGCAGCAGTGCAGCATTCCCCCCCTCGCCCCACCCCCCCGCAATATTATTCCGGATTGAGGAACGTGATTTAATTTATCCAACTGTCAAAATGAGTCCTGTAAATTGACTTTGTAGATGACTATTCTTAATCATGCAACAGTGTTGTCATTTTCAGTGCATCCATTCACCATGCAACAAGAGACTTGGTTTAAATGCTACTTCATCCCCACAGGACCGTGGAAGAAGGGTGACTGTCTCTCAATCCCAGTCTCACAGATAGTGGAATAATGGGATTATTGAGACTTTCTTCTCGACCACAACATCTTGTATAATCGAAGACGAGCTATGACACTTTGGGCCCGTGGCCTTTTGTGAAAAGAGGAAAGATGTGACTGATTTGCAACCCTTTTACTCTATGCACAGTAGAAAGACCATATATACATAGTGATTATGTCCAGAGTCATTTTGTTGGCCATTGAGAAGCTTGGAACTGATTTGTTACCACATTGACCTATCCCAGTTTGCAAATGTAGAAAATACACCTTTCTATATTGGGAAATCTCATTGAAAATACCAAATGAGTTGTGGCTTCATGCTCATCTGAACCCCCACAGCAGCCTGTGTACGATGGTGAATGCACCCCTTACTCAGATATAGGTTCCCTATATCTACCCATATCACCGCACATATAAACATATCAGTCACACTTATGGCAGGCCTTCTCAATCCTGAAGGCAGGGTGCTGGGTTTTATGTGAGAGGGTGCCCATGCATGAGCAGAGCCCCTCTGCAGCTTTCGGGAACCTTTATTCCGGGATTGTTTGTGATGCAGCCAAACCATATACTCTTAAGTGCATTATAACTTTGCGGTAAATGCTAACTTTGGAATGGCTGCATGGATACATGTCGTGTTTGGTGTCGAACACCTTGAACTCATACCTCCACACCAGTAACTGGTGTGGGAGGTATGATTCCACCCTACTAGAGGGAGAAATACGACAGCACCGGTACACCCGGTACCAGCTTTGCAAGCCCTGGCATCACAAAATGGATGTTGCCAGACACAACTCTGCCCTCCTGCTGCTGGACGAAACTCCAGCAGGGGAGGCCAGACAATAGGTTTCCTGTCACAGGGAGGTGTAACCACCTCCCAGACAGACTTTAGTGTATTGGGGCTGGGTGGTTGCACTCCAAGAGTGCTTTTATGTCTGCACAGGGGGCACATTTGGTGACCCTGTGCATAGTCCAGCTCAAACCGGTTGCAGGGGCTACCAGCCCCTGCTCTGGCACGAAACTGGACAAAGGACATGGGTCTAGCCACCCCTCTGTCCTGACCCTCCCATAGGTAGGTCCCCAGAGTTTGTCTCACCCCTTCCTTGGGTATAAAGTAGCAATCCCTGGCTTCAGGACTTTAGATTTACCTGGACGAAACTCTGCTACAGAATCCCAGAACTTCCACTACGTACATGACGTTGGATGACCTAAAAATCTCCCTTGGAGTAACTTCCCTGCAAGGCAGGCACCAAAGACGCATCTGTCCGGTTTGCAACTACGCAGCTCCTGAAGGACTCCGAAGACTTTGCAACACAGGAGGTGGGTTTCCAAGCTTCCCCGAGGCCGATCCGTGCTCTCAGCAAACCTGAGATCCAAAGCCCTCGTGGGGACCGTGCAACCCGAACCACTGGACACCGTGCACATTTGCAGCAGCATATGCTTTTTGGCGATTCCCTAAGGCTGTGTTTTGGGCTACTTGTAGTTCAGACCCGAGCAGTGATTCTACCGAAGATTACTGGCCTACACTCCTCGAGTGTCCAGTGGGCTGGTATTTAGTGATTCCTCTCGGGGATGGGAGGGGACTTTAATTCTGTGATTGATGTTGAGCTGGATCGGTCCCACCCG
Source organism: Triturus cristatus (assembly GCF_964204655.1). NCBI lineage: Eukaryota > Metazoa > Chordata > Amphibia > Caudata > Salamandridae > Triturus > Triturus cristatus. The sequence goes on from NC_140585.1 coordinate 671,594,022, forward strand.
CCTCTTGCACAGTCGGTGGTCCGTCGGGTGGCCAATAGTAGACGAGCTTGGCAGGACACTTGGGGGTTGGTGGACACGTGGCGGACACATCACTCGATGGATAGGGATTACTCCTTCTACTCAGCCCCCCACGAGTTGTATGTCCGATTGGATAGTGTACTGTGTTCCCCGGATGTCCAGACTTTGATGCGTCATAGTGAATATTTGGCCAAAACCATCTCGGACCATAACCCCTGTATGGGTATACTGCAATGGTCCAGGCAGCGGCAGGCGATACCTACGTGGCGTCTAAACCCCTTGCTGCTGGAGGACCCGGTTTTCCGGGCTGAGGTTAGCGGATGCTTAGAGCAGTATTTTAGGAATAACTCGGAGACGGCGTCGAGCCGGGCGACGGAATGGGACGCGTTTAAGGCGGTTGTTCGGGGGGTTTGTATATCGTCCACCGCTGGAGTGCGGAAGATTTTGCTGAAGGAGGTTGAGGGGGCGGAGGCCCAACTGCGGACGGCTAAACGCGTGCATCAGGCGGGGGAGGGCGAGATGGCTGCGGTTGTGGAGGCGCGTGAGGGCGTGGCGGTGTGTGTGGAGAAGCTTCGCTGTTTTGATCATAAGGACTATCTTACCCGGGCGCACGCGGAAAGAGATAAGGTGGGATCCCTCCTGGCATGGTTAGCGACCCCGACAGCCCGAGGTGCCCCGATACTTTCTTTGGTCGAGGCTGGGGGAATCCCGGTCTATTCTCAGACGGGGATAAATAAGCAGTTTGCTAGTTATTATGCAGGATTGTATGATAGCACCATGCAAGGGGAGCCTGACGGCCTGGCCGAGTTTCTGTTGGAGGCTCGATTGCCCCGGCTGGACCCAGAGAGCGGGAAAGACCTAGGGGGTGCCATATCACTGGGCGAGATTAATCATATGGCCAGGCGAAAGACCCCGGGAGCGGACGGTTTGCCCATTGAGTTCTATGCGGCTTGCCCGGCGTTGCTGGCGCCGCAGCTGCAAGTCCTTTACACTGAGGCTTGGCGACTTGGGCGCTTACCTGCCTCCGCTCGGGAGGCAATTGTGGTGCCCCTGTTGAAACCTGGCGGAGAGGCCAGCGCACGCACGGCATATCGCCTGCTCTCCATGCTGACGGTGGATTACAAAATCTTGAGTAAAATATTGGCGTCACGCCTGTTGACTCATATGACCGCCTTCATCCACCCGGATCAGGCGGGCTTTATCCCTCGGCGTAACACGGCCACTTCAGTTCGACGTTTGCTGCGGGTGATGGAGATGGACCGGGACGTATACCCGGAGGCCTGCACACTGTCGGTTGACATAGAGAAGGCCTTTGATAGTGTAGAGTGGCCCTATTTATACCGAGTGCTGCGGGCATTTGGTCTGGGGGATGGCTTTGTGCGCTGGACCACCTTGCTCTATAACGATGCCACGGCCCGGGTGAAGACGTGGGGCTACCATATCGGCTTCCTACCGAGTGCGGAGGGGGACGAGGCAGGGCTGCTCGCTCTCCCCCTTGTTGTTCGCCCTGGCCATTGAACCGTTGGCAGCACATGCCCGACTGGGGCGCTCCTATGCTGGAGTACAATTGAGGGGGGACGCCCACTATATCTCCCTGTACGCAGATGATCTGCTGATGTTTTTGGCGGATGCAGATGGCGCACTGCGTGGAGCGATCGCCTTGTTGGAGGCCTTTGGTCGCCTGTCCGGGCTCAAGGTCAACTGGGGCAAGACATGCCTGTTCCCGCTGTTGCCGGGCAGACAGGCCCCCCAGTCGCTGGGAGTGATCCGATGGGAAGGTAGCTGCCTGCGATATTTGGGGGTTAGTATTTACCACACCCAACCTGATTTGCTGGAGGGGAATGTTGGCAGAGCCATTCGCGGCTTGCGTGGTAGCATGAGTTTCTGGAGTACGCTCCCACTTTCGTGTGCCGGGAGGGTAGCGCTGTTGAAGATGGTGGCGTTGCCACGCCTCCTCTACTTCTTTCGCACCCTGCCTATATGGATACCTGCATCGTATTTCGCACGGCTCCGAGCACTGTCTACGGGCTTCATTTGGGGCTCGGGGAGGAGGCGGGTGGCTTTGACCACACTGCGGCGGCCGAGAGCGGAGGGGGGCCTGGCAGTCCCGGACTTTGAATGGTACTATCTGGCAGCCCAACTCCAATGGCTTACGCAGGCGGTGGCCAGGGAGTATAGAGGGCCCACAGGGCAGGTTGATTCCACGCCATGTGCTCGCCTTCATAGTCTTGCAGCAGCGGTTGGACCTTGCCCAGCTTACTCTGGAGGAGCGTACCCTCCGGCTGTGCTGGAACAGGTGCCAGAGGAGGGCCGCGATAACTCGCCCCTATGCCCCGGAGATCCCTTTGGGAATGTGTACGGCGTTCCCGCATGGAGGCGATTGGTCTGGGCTGGCCGTTTGGGAGGAGCTGGGCGTGCAGATGGTGGGCGATTTATACAGAGAGGGGGTGCTGCTGCCCTTCCAGGACTTGCAGGACTCTTACGGGCTTCCACGGGGGGACTTTCTACTCCACGCGGCCCTTGTAGCGAGCCTCCAGAGACATTGGAATATGGGGCTCTCGGAGCCGCCGATCGCTGCAGGTTGCCAATATGTAGTGATGGCGGCGGGGACGACCAAGGCCATTACTTGTCTCTACCGCAGACTATCGACGGAAGGCCTGCAGCCCCTTGCCGCCTTGCGGGGCAAGTGGGAATTGGACCGTGCGATATCGATCCCTGAGACTACATGGACCACGCTGGTGCGGCGGGCCTGGAAGGGAACGCGCAATGCCCGGTTTCAGCTGGTTCAGTTTTTTACGTTGCACAGGGCGTATCTGACGCCGGTTAAGATATTGCAATATTTTGGGGGTGTGCACTCTCAATGCCCGCGGTGCGGGGGAGAGGGGGCTGATTTTCGTCACATGTTTTGGTCCTGTGCCCAGTTGGGGGACTATTGGGCAGAGGTTATGGATTGCCTGAATCAGGTGACGGACCGCAACATTGCCCCGGAACTGGGGGCCTGCTTGTTACTTTGGTTTCCTCACACCCGCCGGACGAAGGTTACTAGCAAGTTGTACGACTTAGGGTTGATTATGGCCAAGAGGGAACTGACTATGCACTGGAAGTCCCGAGCGGGGCCTAGCTTCTTGCGGTGGAGGGCGGCGTTTGCGCGATGGGCGGGGGCAGAGGGTACGCTCCGGTTGCAATTGGCCCTTCGGAGGGACGACGAGAAGGCGCTGGCGACGGCCCGAGCGTGGGAGGCGCTGGTGGTGGAACTTCAGGGGCTGATGTCTGACACCGGGGGAGCGGGGGACACATCTGGCAGGCAGGAGGAGGCGTTGAGCGGGGAGTAGGAGGGGAGCAATGGCGAGCACTGGAAGCTTGAACGTAGCTAGGCATGTGGGAAAGCCTTGGTTCCCTAGAAGAGGTTGAGCACCTGTGCATGATTTATTGTAGGGGAGGGGCACATCAGGAGAGGGGAAGGCAGAGGGGGGCACACTAACATGGGGTGGGGAGGGAGGGGGGGGGGAGACCCGCAAGCGAGGGATGACTATTCTCCTGGCTACTGGCTGGCAATGATGTATGTAAAGTATTCCTTTTGAAGGGGGAGGTAGCGGGGCTTGTATTGAGTTGATGCTATGAAAACAATAAAAAAATGTTTAAAAAATAAAAAATTTAGTGATTCCTCTCGGGGTCCCTTCGCGATCCCTTGTCTGTCGACTTGTGGGTCCCTGAGAAGGGTATTTTAACTTTCAACTGGCTTACCTGGTTGCTCCAGATGTGCCCTGACTCTCCATCGCTTGGGGAGTCCACAGGACCTTGCTGTTCCACACCAAAGCTGTTTTACTCTCACCGCGTGGGTTGCCGTTGCCAAGGCTTGTTGGTCTCCAATCCGGACACCCAACCCCCCAGCACTCGACATCCTTCATAGGACAGCTCGCCTGCGGACTGTGGTCGTTGTCCGCCTCCTGGTCCCTGTGGCAGTGGAGTCAAGCTTCACTTCATCGCACCTGAAACACCCGACATCGGTGGGCATTCGTCTATCGTGCCCCTGGTCACTGGCAAGTGACCCAGGCTCTGTCCCCTCTGCTTTCAGGTTTGTCTCATATTCGATCCAGGCTTGACGCCGTTTATCAGGAGTCGCTTTTGACCACGCTGCTCTTTACGGGTACCTGATATTTTCTTGATACACAAGGGAAGCTGGAGAGACTACATTTCTTGTCTCATGGATCGGGACTTTGATAAGTTATTGGAAATATGATAAATATATACACTCATTCACCTTCAAAAGAACGACGACCCACCACCACCAGCAACAGGTTGCCCGCAGAAGCTGGAACAAGATCACAGCCGACCAGCTCGCCAACTCCCTGAGCCAGCACCCTCCTGCCAGCTCAGCGAACCCCAGCCAGGCCGCCGACAACCTCACGAAGTGGATCAGCAACTGCGCGGACGAACTCGCCCCGCTGAGGACCCCGCCCAGCAGACCCGGCAGCAAGAAAGCCCCATGGTTCACCGACGAACTCAAGAGCTCCAAGAAGAATTGCCGAGCCCTCGAGAAAGTCTGGAGAAGGGAACCAACACCGGACAACATGACCACCTTCAAGCTTGCCACCCGGAAGCACCACCAGCTGATCCGCGCCGCCAAGAAAACCGCATTCAAGGACCGGCTGGACAACAACGGACACAACTGCAAGGAACTCTTCAACATCGTGAAAGAGCTATCCAACCCCAGCGCAGGAAACAACGACATCACCCCATCGCAAGACCTCTGCAACTCCCTCGCCTCATACTTCCACAACAAGATCGCGGACATACACAACAGCTTCAGCACCCAACCAACGCACACCACGACCGAACCACCGCCCCCCACCACCACCCTCCGCGCCTGGACTCCGATCAGCACCGAAGACACCGTCCGCATGATGAACTCCGTCCACTCCGGATCTCCGACCGACCCCTGCCCTCACCACGTCTTCAACAAGGCCGACGCTGTCATCGCACCCCACCTGCGGGACATTATCAACACCTCCTTCGACACCGCCACCTTCCCTGAGAGCTGGAAGCACGCCGAACTCAGCGCTCTACTCAAGAATCCCACAGCGGACCCCACCGAACTCAAGAACTACCGCCCCATCTCGCTCCTCCCATTTCCAGCCAAAGTCATCGAGAAGACCGTCAACAAGCAGCTGGCCGCCTTCCTTGAGACGAATGGATCCCTCGACCCCTCACAGTCTGGCTTCCGAGCCAACCACAGCACCGAGACCGCCCTCATCGCTGCCACCGACGACATCCGAGCCCTGATGGACAACGGAGACACAGCGGCCCTCATCCTCCTAGACCTCTCCGCGGCATTTGACACTGTCTGCCACCGCACCCTAGTACAGCGCCTCAGCTACATCGGAATCCAGGAGAAGGCACTGGAATGGATCATCTCCTTCCTCGACGGAAGAACACAGAGAGTCCGCCTACCACCGTACAAGTCAAAAGCCACCGAAGTTATCTGCGGCGTCCATCAAGGATCCTCCCTGAGCCCCACCCTCTTCAACGTCTACATGAGCCCCCTCGCGGCCATCGCACGCAAACACAACCTCAACATAATCTCCTACGCCGACGACACCCAGCTGATCCTCTCCCTGACCAACGACCCCGCCGCCGCCAGAGCCAATCTGCACGAAGGGATGAAAGATGTAGCCGAGTGGATGACGACCAGCCGCCTGAAACTGAACTCAGACAAGACGGAGGTCCTCATCCTGGGCTCTTCGCCCTCCGCCTGGGACGACTCCTGGTGGCCTCCCGCCCTGGGCTCCGCACCCAAACCGACAGGCCACGCGCGCAACCTGGGCTTCATCCTGGACTCCTCCCTCTCCATGACCAGGCAAGTCAACGCCGTCTCCTGGGCGTGCTTCAACATCCTACGCATGCTACGGAAGATCTTCTGTTGGATCTCCACCGAGACCAGGAAGACCGTCACCCAGGCCCTCGTCACCAGTCGACTGGACTACGGCAACGCCCTCTACGCCGGTACCACCGCCAAGCTTCAGAAGAGACTCCAGCGGATCCAGAACGCCTCAGCCAGACTCATCCTCGACATCCCACGAACCAGCCACATCTCCGGACATCTGAGAGACCTGCATTGGCTCCCCGTCAACAAAAGGATCACCTTCCGCCTCCTCACCCACGCACACAAAGCCCTACACGACCAAGGCCCGAGCTACCTCAACAACCGAATCAACTTCTACGCTCCCAAACGCCACCTCCGATCAGCCAACCACGCCCTCGCCGCCGTCCCCCGCATCCGAAGAGCAACAACAGGAGGAAGGTCCTTCTCCTACCTGGCCGCCAAGACCTGGAACTCCCTCCCGACCGACCTGCGCCTGACCCAAGACCACCTCTCCTTCAGGAAGAAGCTGAAGACCTGGCTGTTCGAGCAGTAACGGCACCCCCCTCCCCCCAGCGCCTTGAGACCCTACAGGTGAGTAGTGCGCTCTATAAATGTCTTTGATTGATTGATCATTAATAATTTGAATGTTGCTGTTAATCTTGGAACATTGTGAAATATTAGCCCTGAGGAAGTCCTCGGCTTACACCACCAAGAGACGAAACACGTGTTGGCGGCTAGGACTGTTCTTGGAGAAGGTTTAAAGAAATAAAAGAAGATTAGGAAAACTATTGGTGTTGATTCATTAAGTACTTTAACTGACTACTGTGGAATATGCTCAGGATATATCCTCTTTCTTTGGAGTAAAAAAGAAAGCAAGGGTTTAACCCCCTGTATTTCTTTTTAATTGTAGGAGTGCATTCTTTGAAACATTCACAAGCATAATCCTTCTTTGGGCAAGAGTTCAGCTGCGAGCTCCAGAATTTTTTGTCATATGAATCTTTTGTTTGCTAAAACATATACTCTGTTTTAGTTTTTAAATTATTCCAAATATAATTTCCTCCTCTGTATTCTAATAAAGCCATAAATGTAAGTTTAAGATGGAGGGGTGAGCAGACAGAAGTTTTAGGTTTAGCAGTGTAAAATAGCCATCCAATAGCGGACATCCAAGAATCACCATCAGAACCCAAGATACTTAACGATACTGCAGAAAACTCCAACCATGACCCCCCATTTTGAACCAATCATTTCAAACGGTTGGTTCAAAATTGGGGGTCATGGTTGGAATCCTCTACTCCATTCATGTCCTTAGAGGAAATATTATGACATTGACTAAAGCAACTAGCAGGTTCTTATTAGGAAGATGCAGCCGCAGAACACATTGCTACTTTAACCGTCACAAAATATAAATTCAGAGAATAAATTACCCTCCTCCCCCCCAGGCCTAAACAATCCCTCACCCACATCTTGGAGTATATAAATAATGGACTGTCTGACTTGCGTTCCCCCAATCAATAAGCTTCTTCCATTTACCTGTGTTGAATGCTGTGCTGAAGTCAATGAACACACACATACTAAAGAGGTAATAATAACTTTGCTAATTCTTGTGTGGTTGAGCGGGATTGCCAGAGCAGCTGTTGGTTTATCCAAATCCCAGATATTCAAGAGGAGAGAAACGTGTTTTGGATTTAAATTATCCAAGATCCCTTCAACCTCCTTTGTGCACACTGCATTGATTGACACATAAGAGACGAATTGTCTAGATCATGGAGGGATCTGAGCTCATTTTATCTCGAATAACGTAATGGATATCATTACTATACAAATAAAGGTAACTGACATAATAGCACGATTCGAAGTGGGGACAACGTGCAACATTTTAGGTAAGGCAGATTATGTAGATCACTGGATACAGTTGTTACTGTAATGTCTAGATGCTTAAACGCACATATAGCATCTAACAATCTCTGAAGCGGAGGATAAAAATGCACGGAGCATCTAAAGAATCTCGTTATTTCAGGTTTCACTGTTCAAACTTTGTAAATTATTAATGTGGAGATTAGTCCATTCCTTCCTTCAGGGGCCTGGGAACCAGACTTTAAATATTGTTGTTTTTATGCCAACACCTTACATGCTCTTTTCTGTACGCTACACTTAAGGTAACTTTATGTTTATGATAATTGTTTTTTCGGTTACTCCTATAGTTGGAACATTTCTATTTCATAATACCATACCATTATTCTGGGCGTAACAGCGACCATTATATTTGGGGTCTTACTACAGACCGCTAAATCTAATTTGAAAGCACATTTGAAATGTCAAAAAGTCTTCATTATTGTACCGTTCATTCAAAAGTAATTGTACATTTCCATGATCATATTTCCGTAATAAAAACATCGTATATACATCTTCTGTTGTACATGTTGATGTACAGCTCTGACTTTGGCCATCTAAATTGGATGTTAAAAAATTAAACCTTTGCCAGCCTTTATTTCTTCCACACTGACCCTCAATCTTTGCACCGGGGTGCACCACATGCAGGATGTTGTGGAACAGAGCATCCACCTAATTTGGTGTGTTTTTGGGTCAATGGCCTGCTAGCAAGTCCGGATCTAGATGTATGTTAGCTCATCAGTAAAGTGGCATAACGTAGACCAGGATATTATAAATGAAGTTTAGAGCAGTAACTCCTAATAGAGCTGAGGATGCCGAGCTTTGGAGCACCAATGGCCTTTCACTCAAAACTATGGAAGGTGAGCAATACTTGCGTTATGCCAACTTGCAGAAGGCGGCCGCCCAATGCTTATTTGTACAAAAAGAATCTGTGATGCCAACATGCTTAGAAGATTCAATTTCACACTGACCTCTGCCTGGCTGAAAAAATACTTCCATGAATCCCGGGTTCAGAACTGCAAGAACTGAGCAATAACGTGAATCATCAGTTTCAGTTTATTTTATTCATGTTCGATTAATTAAAATCATGACGTATGCAACCATGCAGTGCAATTACACATAGATACAGTAACCAGCAATTATTGATAAAAGCTTATAAAAGGATATAAAGTACAATCAATAATATGTTTAAGAAGAGCACAACATCCTGTAAGCAGTGTTTAAAATTATTTAGGAATATAAAGATAACAAGCATTGGCACAGCCAATAGGTCTCGCCTTTGTGATCTTATAAGTGTTTAGTTATCCAGCACATTATCCTTGGTGCAACAACATCAACTGTTGCATGGCTAAACATTTCTAAGGTCCCAAAGACGAGACCTATTGGCTATGTCAATGCTTGTTCTCTATGTAGGAGAAAATGGCGCGGCTGGGGCGCTCTCCCCTGCGCCTCACCAATCACAACGCTGCCAATGCAGGATTGTGATTGGCTTAGGGGAGCAGGAGGAGGGAGGCTGCCTAAAACCCAGGAGCAGCAGGAGGCCAGGAGCTGAGGCGGCAGCGCGTGATGGTGGAACTGGAGGACGGTAAGTTGTTTTTTTTTGTTTATGGCCACTTAACCACCCCCCCCGTTTTGCCGGCAGTAACTGAATGGAGGGCTCTCTAGGCAGGAGCAGAGTGCGCCGGCACATTTGTGCTCATGTGGAGCATTGTGATGAGGTGGGGGTGGATGTTTGCAGTAAGCAGGAGATTAAATGAATTGGGGAAGGGGCTGCCCAGAGTTGAGAAGATTTACTTTACAAAGAGGGTGGGCTGGCTTGCTTGTGTTTTATCACAACTGCCGACAGTTTGCTTAAAAAACTTACTGTGTAAGTAAAAAAAAAAAACTTAAGTATAAGACTTCATGTTTACATTTACTTCGTATTTAGGATGCAGTAAATGTAAACGTGAAGTCATCCTGTCATAATGTACCCCACGCACACGGTTAATCTTATGCTAAAAATTCATACCAAATGCTTATGCTTTAAACATTGATATGGTGGAGTACTTGAAAGGAGCGAGCCTTCCTTATGAGTCCGTGTGCCTATAGGCTGTCCACTCACTCAATCTTCTTCTGTGGATGTGCGAGGCCAGGGGAAAAGCGATTGTTATTTTTTGCTCCCCTGCGATGTGCATCATAAAGCTCCTCGAAAAAGCAGCCCGATGGAGCAGCTCTTGAAGCAGCTACATGATGCATTGGGATCGCGGAGGCTTCAGGTGACCTGTCTTCCTTCAGCTGATTGTATCGCCGCAGGCAGCGAGTGGTGTGTGTCGGTGTGGGCGTTAACTTTGTTTTGTGAGGGCGTCTGCAGCTGGAAAGAGCTGAGGTGCGTATGACGCACCCTGCGCCTCTCCGGCTACACCAGGAGCTCCCCAAGACATAAACAGTCACAGCGGACAGCATTTACTCAAATATTTGCTTTTACGAAATAAAAAGTCAACACTTAATTTTTTGTTATGTGAAGTAATGATTAAGCATGCGTAGGTAACGCCTGACCAGCATTAGTGCACATAGTCTGGAGTTGTATGTGCGCAAGTTGTTCGATATAGGAACGGGGAAATGGAGCCAAGAATTACACCCGAGAAGAGAGTTGGAGAAGTGCATTGAAACGCGACATGCCCCAGTAGCAACCCCGACAGGAGATTGCGCAGTAATGACCTCTCCCCAGCCTGCAACAGACTGACAAGTCCCTCTCAAGAGTCACTTGCGAACTTGTGAGAGCGCGCGCATGCTCCTTAGCAGCAGGTGAAACATACATAAGCAAGGCACATGCATGTAACAGCAAAGCCAGTAACCACTGGGGCGTTTAATCCAGTGGTTATTGGAATACACGCTTGTGAGCACGCGAGTGGTGCACGTGAGAGAGAGAGAGAGGGGGAGCAGGAAGTGAGCCCGGGAGTGGTGCGTGCGTGTGCGCACAGTCTACTCATTTTCAAGCACTGCAGTCGTGCTTGTGGCGCGCCGTTGCGCGCTCCCGTAAGGTGAATGCCGCCACAAGCACGAGTGTGTTCTTGGAGATGAACAGAGCGACGGTGTTAGACCTGGCACCATTGGCGTAGGTCTCCCTTCCATTTTTGTCATTTGTGTCCTTCATGGTTGCTGGCGTTAGATGTTCTGGGTGCTGTGCCACTGCCATACAGTGACACAGCGTGAATGCTCCTTATTATAAAATAACTGATGAACCGGTGTAGTCCTAGTAGTACCAAGGAACATGCTAGGGACGTCGAATTTAGTATGCTTCCGCTCCAAATATTAACGTGCATCTGGTAGTAGTGATCGTCTTTTTGTTCTGCGTGTGCAATTGCCGCTTTTGGAAAGTAGGTATCTTTTTGTCTGTCTTTCTGTGTGTTTCACTGGTATGTGTATTGGTTGTCTGGTTTGGAGGGCCGGGGCCGACCTGGGTCGAATGGAGCAATCAGCCGTTGAAGTATGGGGAGGGGTGACCCCTTTGATCTGAGCAGGGCTGTGCCTGGCAAGGTGAATGATGGCTCCACCTCCCGCTGGGTGTCTGATGGTCGGCCCCTCTCCCTGGAAGGGAGGATGCAGCCCCGTAAATAAAGTGACCCAAGTCGACACCAAACTGGTTCTGGCCGGGTCGAGTGATTTGTGACTTTCTCACCCACAAAGACTTTTGGGGTATAAAGATCTGAGCTGAAACCCCTTTGTGGTGTGTAACTTTGGGATGCCAAGACGAATCTCTGGCCGTGTGAACGAGAGGGAGAGGACTTTGAAACTTTCACCCATCCACTGAAGCAACTACCCAAGGGCCTGAATTGAGCTTGCCTCCTGCCGAAGTCTCGGGGACATTAAACTTCATTCCTCAGCAGCCCGGATTCCTATTGAGAGAAATCCTACTCGCAGGTGAGGCTTCTGTCGAGAAATCCAAGACCTCTGGATCTACTGTGGGGAACGCCGCTCTTGCTTGTCTACGGAAACTATTGCTATCGCCATTGTGGGCCGCTGCAGTTGAGAAGCTGTGCTGCTGAGTGCCCGCATTTGCTTATCTACGGAAACTATTGCTATCGCCATTGTGGGCCGCTGCAGCTGAGGAGCTGTGCCGCTGAGTGCCTGCATTTGCCTTGTCTACGGAAGCTATTGCTATAGTCATTGAGGGCTGCTGCAACTGAGAATCTGTGCTGCTTAGTGCCCGCTTTTGCTTTAGCTACGGAAACTAATGCTATTGCCATTATGGGCCGCTGCAGCTGAGGAGATGTGCCGCTGAGTGCCCGCATTTGCCTTGTCTACGGAAACTATTGCCATTGTGGGCAACTGCAGCTGAAGAGCTATGCCGCTGAGTGCCCGCCTAGGCCTTGCTACGAGATCCATTGTTGACGCCATTGTGGGCAGCTGCAGCCGTGGAGCTGTGCCGCTGAGTGCCCGCCTAGGCCTTGCTACGAGATCCATTGTTGACGCCATTGTGGGCCGCTGCAGCCGAGGAGCTGTGCCGCTGAGTGCCTATCTTGGCCTTGCTACAAAAAACCTTGTTGTCGCTATTGTGGGCCGCTGCCGCTGAGAAGCTGTGCCGCTGGGTGGCCGCTTTTGCCCTACTACGAGAATCAGAACCACCGCCACTGTGGGCCGCTGCAGCCGAGGAGCTGTGTCGCTGCAGGCCCGCATTGGCTTTGCTACAAGAGTCCTTGCTATCATTGTTTTGGGCCGCTGCGTGTCCGTCCTTACTTTGCCACAAGAATCATCGCTATCGTTGGCCGCTGCAGCTGAAGAGCTGCACCGCTGAGTGCCTGCGCCAGTCCCACATCGGGAGCCTTGCAACTTCCGCGTGCGCCTCTGGGTGACGCTTCCACGCCCGTCCCAGGATTATCGTGAGTGCACGCTGCGGAATGCCACCGCCCAAGAACTGTGGCCGCTGTGGGTCCGCCTGCCATCCCGCACCTTGCCTGAGGAGCTGTGCACCGTGCCCCTTTCTCCTAAGTACCTTGTACATTGTGCACCACCGGGTTGCATAGAGCTCGGCCCGAACCAAGTTCGTTCCACCCGCACGCACAAGTGCTTTCATCGCTGTTGAGACGAATCTGTAATTACGTGCATTGTGGTTCTTTGAGCATTACTCAGTTTCGTGTTTAATCTATATAAAGATAACTATTTTTTATAACTGCTTGTGGTGTCTATTTTGTAGCGTCTTAACTGAGTTGTTGTGTATGGTCCTAAATGCTTCACACACTGCCTCTGGGATAGGTCTGTCTGCTCGTGCTACGTTACCACAGGGTTTAGCAGGGTTTATCAAAGTGTGTAGCCCCTTACTCTGACTTAGGAAGAAGGGTCACTATTTGACATCAGACCAGCCACTGTTGACTAGATGCCACCATTTCTAATATTGGTGGTCAGCGGTGAGGATCAGGGCTTGCATTTAAGATCCACATACAATAACCAGTGTACGCTACTAGTGAGGGTAAACCACGTACGGTTTGATTTTGGTTCTATTGCTGACTGTGATTGCCAGCCAAGTATTTTTGTCGTTCTGCGCTGACTGTGATTGCCAGCCAGGTGATTTTGGTTCTATTGCTGACTGTGATTGCCAGCCAAGTATTTTTGTTGTTCTGTGCGGACTGTGATTGCCAGCCGGGTGATTTTGGTTCTATTGCTGACTGTGATTGCCAGCCAAGTATTGTTGTTGTTCTGTGCGGACTGTGATTGTCAGCCAGGTAATTTTGTTTGGGTTCTGATCTATTGTTGACTGTAGTTACCAGCCATTTCTACACTGGGTAGGCCAACCTCCAATGCTTCGGAGGATCTCCTCTTTGAGGAAGATTGGTTAGAAACATACACTGCCAAACAGCTAAAGTATTTTTGCAAGCGATTCACCGTCCCTGTTGTGGGCCTCTCTAGGAAGGAGGAATATCAGAAGGCCCTTAAGGCCTGGATGGAGGCGAGAGAGTCCGCCAGGAATGATGAAGAGAACGCCGGAGGGCAGCAGGATGAGGAAGTGGGTTTAGTGGGAGGTAAGGCACTTTCCAACCCAGGTACTAGTGTGTCCTCAAAGAGCCTGTCTCCAGAAGAGATGGAGGACAGAGAGAGAGATAGGAGCAGGGGTGTGGAATTTAATAAAATATCTACTTGTCCATGGGGCAGGTTGCTTCATAAATCTACTTGTCCTGTAACAAAATCCACTTGTCCCTTTTGTGCCATGTAATGTGGCGACAAATTATGGCAGCAATCTCATTAAGCAAGAGTTCTGATAAAGCCTCTCTAATTATGCCAGGGCTTGTACCATAGTAGGGTGTGAATACTAGCAATTCCCTTATGTTGCTACGTTTCTGCAGGTCTACATACTGGAGCTGAAGGTAGTGGTAAGCAATAGTTCAAGGGTTGGAATGCCCTTTTGAGTCTGTGCAAACCTACTAATTTGCATGTTTTAAGGGTTTTCACCAACTCTTTTTTTTTTTTTTTTTTTTAATCTTTTCCCATACTGAAAAAGTTTGGAAATTTACTCTTGGCAGTGGCAGACGTAAAACTTCAGGGTTGGGAAAAAAGTGGTTGGAGGAAAAGTGAACTTGAAACATTCAGATTTTCACATGAGCAAATCTACAGAAGCATATTTGCTCATGCTAAAATACAGTTCACAAATATTACAGTACTATTTCTTGGCCTACTTCTGTAAATTCTTGTGAATTCATTGAGACTGTATATATGGTCTCAATGCATGGATATATACCATGGATGCACTTTTGAGACTTTCTTTAATAATTGGGCCTCTAATTAGGCCTGGGGTTAACCATGACCTTTTGTGTTTAGTAAAATTATGTGTCTCTCTCTCTCTCTCTCTCTCTCTCTCTCTCTTTCCTTCGCTCGGTCTATCAGCTGGGTTCACTGTGAGTGACAGTATTCTGCTCTATTACAAGCAGCATATTGGCACACAAAGTAGTTTTGTTCAGTGCCTGGAAGTGGTGTAGCAATGTGTGCTTTTTGAGAGCAAAAACTGTTTTTTGCTTTTGCCAATGCTTGTTAGATTGGCGGGGGCCCTGCAGCTCCCACACAGATAAGGTTTTACAAAAAACAATGCTTAAACAAGTCACGCATTGACAAAACCAAAAGCCTGACCACCAATTTCAGACCTACTGGCTTTGCCAATGCTTGTTTATTTTTGTTTCCCACAATCGTATTTTAACTGGTTACACTGATTTTCCATTATGAATATTTTTGGGAAATACAAGCATACATCAACATGTGACTAAATGATGCGGCAAATATATGGTACCTAAAATATTACAGTAGTTTAGCAAAATATTTTTTTCCTGCTTGCATTTTTTTGTGAACATCTTATTTTGAAAGCAAGGAGTCATCACGGTTGCTTTCAAGCTTCTGCAAATATTTGCATATAATCAGAGAGCATTCTGGGAGCATTATACATAGCCTCATATTACTAAACTTTGAAAACGTGTGTACACGTTTATACTGGAACCACCGTCAGTAGTGCAGGCAGAGCTGACAACATATACTTTTAGTGCTCACCCTAATAATAACGGCTTTGCATTAATGAACCATAAATACAAGGTTGAACAGTCTTAACACATGGACACACATATTACCTTAACTTTAGACAATGCTCTTCCTTGATCCATAATGTGGTATTGTAAACTGACAGCTAAAGGGTTTGTGCTGTAGGGGGTTGGGCCTACTTGTCCCAAGGACAAAATAGACATTAAAACTTGTTGCCCTTGACCCCAAACAATATGTCCCGGGCGTCGGTCTATAGGAATTTCACATCCCTGTAGGAGGCATAGTTTGGAGATGGCCAAATTGGAAGGTCAGAAGGACCTAGAGAGCAAAAAATTGGATATTGAGAATAATAGGGTGGCATTTGAAATGGAGGAAATGAAACTTGAGCATCAGAGAGTATTGAGGGAGTTGGAGATCAAAGCTAAGAGTTTGGAGATCTCCCCCTCTGGTGGCAGCATACCTTTAGTACATACCGAGAGTAGAGTGTACATACCCAAGGATGTCTTCAAGGATTTCCATAAGAGTGAGGATATTGGGCAATGGTTTGCCGCATACGAGATAGCCATGGTGTCCCACCGGGTCCCTGAGAAGGATTGGGGAGCGGGGTTTGGGGACGCTCTGTGAGTGATGGGAGGGATACCCTGTTAGACCTGCCTGAGCAGAGCAGGATGGTGTATGCCCATATGATAGAGGCCTTGATGACGCATTATGGTTTGACCCCAGAAATGTAGAGGCAGAGATTTAGGACCTGCAAGAAGCTGGAGGGTACCACTTGGGTTGAATGTCTTTCTTTTGCAGAGCAATGGATCGCTTGGTAAAAGATAGCAAAGTGGAAACCTTTGAGCAATTGTATGACTTGTTCACATGGGAGCATTTATCTAGTAACTGTTTTCCAGAGCTACGCCAGCATCTTGTTGATAGCAAGCTCACTAACCCTAGGAAGCTTGCTGAGGAGGCGGACCGCTGAGTGAGCACCCGGGTTCGCAAGGGTCTTGTGGGAGACTTCGCCAAAGGTGGGCAGGGTCCCCAGCAGAGGAGTGGGGAAGACAGGGGTAAACAGAGAGAGTTCCAGAGAGGGCACCAAAATAATTCCCAGGGAGCCAAGGAGTGGTGTCCCAACCTCCCCCTGAAAAGAAGCCAGTGCCTCGACAGGTAGGAAGAGGGGAAGACCCCGGCACTCTTTAACTAATTTATACACAATACACATTTGTTAGAAATTAATCACACACACTATAAGTACCAAGTCATAGAGAGAAGAACCAATTCACATGGGGAATATCAGAAAACCAACAAATATATGCTGTGAGTTTAGTTTAATGGTTTTTAAACACAGAGCACTTCATCTAGCATATTGCATCAAATATTGAACAGAACATCAGACAGAGAAGAATATCTCCCTTGTAATCATGTATGTCCCAAATCTTGCAGTTCTTGTGAATGCTAAGTTTTGACACGTAGAGTGTTCTCTCTGAAACAGCCAACGCACGTTTCGTCACCACCGTGACTTCCTCAAGGCTGTAAGGTAATAGTAAAGCAAACATTGAAGTGTCCTGAAATTAATGCCCAAACTGCTGTAACAGTCCTTTATAGAAATTTTTTTTTTCTTTAAATGAATTTAATTTAAAAATTCAAATACTGTAAAAAGCACTGAACGTCATTGACAAGAAGACTAGTTAAAAACAAGTCCTATATACAATATCACCCTCAGTGTGTAAACCAAAAAGTGAATAATAAAGACATGCAAAGAAAAGGAGTAATATGTGAAGCATAGAACAAACTCCAGATTTAGAAGAAACAGTCATTCCAAATAGTGACACAGTCCGACTGACCGGAAAAGTGTTCATACCTACGCAAGAAAAAGTAGGTAAACCAGTCAAAGAAAGAGAATCTATGAATCCGTGTTCACTTCCTGAATAAGTTACAGAAAGACGGCTCCATTATTAAGAGACCAAGAAATAAAAAGAGAATTAAAGATCAAATTCTTGTATGTTGTTATATCACCTTCAGATATGATGTTTGCATAGATGTTGGCAATGGCTATGGTAGGCCCGATCCCCTATATATCTCCGAGGTCCTCGGGGAGTGATTCGATGAATCCAGATATCCACTAGCTCCTAAAGTTGCAAGAGTCGTGGCTAGAAGAGGAAAGAGAGCGCAGCAGTCCTCGCAATATTAGATAATTCAGTCTAATTAACAATTAAAGAGCTTAGGTATTCTACTGCCTATGCCAATGGCCGAAGAGCCAAAAATTCACCTTTATTTATCTTCAAGTATGTGGTAAAACATATTATGCTGTGATGGGGCCGTTTACAACCTCCAAAATTCTGTTGAGTATAGAGATCCCGTAAACCAGACGTGGTGTTGTACGGTTTGGCAAAGACTGCATATAAGACAGATAGAGAAAACAAATGTAATTCCTAGAGAATCATTTAAAAAATTGTCAAGCCTTGTCAAACGTAAGCGCATCGTATACGTATGACTTACGTGCACATAAGAGTTTAGGAACACCGGTTCTTAGATCCAGAAGTAATGAATGTCTCTTGTCATTTGAGCCAAGTAAAAATACGTCTATGGACAACAGAGAGTGTGCACATCAAATGCATACAGCAAAAAAGCTAATTTAGTTAAAAGAAGAGTGACCTCATATTCAATATCTATTACGGAATAGTAAAAAGAGTAATTAAGACTAAAAAAGAGCACTTACACAGTCACCAGCAAGCTAAATAAGCTCTGCTATTCTTCAGATATCCCATGGATTCTGCTTAAGGAGCCATGATAAGGTCCTAAAGTATATAAGGAGAGTGTTTAGAAAATTATATATCGCTTTCATTTAGATTGCTTGTCCAAAGTTAGGCTGGTGTAGACAGATTTATAACCGTTTGGCAAATGGATAAAAAGGTACTACATCCTTGGCCAACCTTGGTGCTGCACTATCTAGTAACAAGGTTTAGAGCAGACGGTCCACGCTTGTGGGTGTACCTACTATTAACCATCAACGTGGACCTCCCGTCACGCACCACGCTATCCACCACACTTGCCCCCAATCTTAAAATATTAACATTAGTGGTTGGAGCCATTTATCAAACAGGAACAGAAGAGTGATGCATCTTAGTCACTCTTATTAGTACGCAAACCATTTAAAACGTTTCAAGCAGAATAAGTTCGCTAGCGGTTGTGACAGCCGATAGTACGTAAGAACAGACCTCCCGCTATGCGCCACACTACCCACTGCAAATACCTTCAATTTTGGAAAGTTGTCGTCCTGGGAATCCTATCGTCCTGCAACAGGCAGTACCGCCCGAGGTCTAGTTTATGAACTATAAATGGCTCCAACCACTAATGTTAATATTTTAAGATTGGGGGCAAGTGTGGTGGATAGCGTGGTGCGTGACGGGAGGTCCACGTTGATGGTTAATAGTAGGTACACCGGGTCAGAGCGTACATTAAGGAGGAGGTCTCCAAAATGTTTGCTTTAGGGGTGATTGAGTCCTCTAGCAGCCCTTGGTCCAGCCCAGTGGTCCTGGTACCCAAGGCTGCGGTGCCTGGTGCCACCCCGGAACTTCGGTTCTGCGTGGACTACCGAGGTCTCAGTTCAGTCACCAAGACTGATGCGCACCCCATCCCCAGAGCTGATGAGCTCATAGATCGGCTAGGGGCTGCACGGTACCTCAGCACGTTTGATTTGACGTCCGGGTTCTGGCAGATCGCCTTGACCGATGGGGCAAAGGAGAGGTCGTCGTTCTCCACGCCTGACTGACACTACCAGTTCCGGGTGATGCCCTTTGGGATGAAGAATGCCCCTGCCACCTTCCAGAGGTTGGTCAACAGAGTGTTGGTTGGGCTGGACGATTTCAGCGCCGCCTACCTGGATGACATTGCAGTGTTTAGTTCCTCATGGGAGGGTCACCTGTGCCACCTCTGGGAAGTGTTGATGGCACTGCGAAAGGCAGACCTCACAATCCAGGCAAGCAAATGCCAGATTGGGCAGGGTTCTGTGGTGTACTTAGGACATCAGGTGGGGAGCGGCCAGGTGGCGCCCCTACAACTCAAGATTGAAACCATCCTGGCTTGGGAGCCTCCAAGGACCTAGACACAGGTGAGAGCCTTTTTAGGACTCACAGGTTATTACAGGAGGTTTGTCAAAGGGTATGGCAACATTGTTGCACCCTTGACTGAGCTGACTTCTTAAAAGCAGCCAAAGATTGTGAACTGGACTGACACCTGTCAGAAAGCTTGTGATGCCCTGAAGACTGCCATGTGCTCCGCACCAGTACTCCAGGCGCCCAACTTTTCAAAGGAATTTGTTGTCCAGACAGACGCTTCCGAGCATGGTGTGGGGGCCGTTCTGTCACAGATCAATGAAGAGGGCCTAGACCAACCTTTGGCTTTCATTAGTAGAAGGTTGCTCCCCCGGGAACAGAGGTGGAGTGCAATTGAACGTGAGGCATTCGCTGTGGTCTGGGCATTGAAGAAGCTGAGACCATACCTGTTTGGGACTCACTTCCAGGTTCAGACAGACCACAGGCCCCTCAGATGGTTGATGCAGATGAGGTGGGAGAATCCAAAGTTGTTGAGGTGGTCCATTTCTCTACAGGGTATGGACTTTACGGTGGAACACCGCCCTGGTACAGAACACGCCAACGCTGACGGTCTGTCCAGATTTTTCCGCCTCAGTGATGAAAACTCCCAGGGGGTGGGTAGTTCTCCCCACATTTCAGCTGGAGGGGACGCGTGTTAGACCTGGCACCATTGGCGTAGGTCTCCCTTCCATTTTTGTTGTTTGTCTCCTTCATGGTTGCTGGCGTTAGATGTTCTGGGCGCTGTGCCACTGCCATTCAGTGACACAGCGCGAATGCTCCTTATTATAAAATAACTGATGAACCGGTGTAGTCCTAGTAGTACCAAGGAACATGCTAGGGAGGTCGAATTTGGTATGCTTGCGCTCCGAATTTTAACGTGCATCTGGTAGTAGTGATCATCTTTATGCTCTGCGTGTGCAATTGCAGCTTTTGGAAAGTAGGTATCTTTTTGTCTAAGTCTTTCTGTGTGTTTCACTGGTATGTGTATTGGTTGTCTGGTTTAGAGGGCCAGGACAGGCCGGGGCCGACCTGGGTCGAACGGAGCAATCTGCCGTTGAAGTATGGGGAGGGGTGACCCCTTTGATCTGAGCAGGGCTGTGCCTGGCAAGGTGAATGATGGCTCCACCTCCAGCTGGGTGTCTGATGGTGGGCCCCTCTCCCTGGAAGGGAGGATGCAGCCTTGTAAATAAAGTGACCTAAGTCGACACCAAACTGGTTCTGGCCGGGTCGAGTGATTTGTGACTTTCTCAAGAACAAAGACTTTTGGGGTATAAAGATCTGAGCTGAAACCCCTTTGTGGTGTGTAACTTCGGGATGCCAAGACGAACCTCTGGCCATGTGAACGAGAGGGAGAGGACTTTGAAACTTTCACCCATCCATTGAAGCAACTACCCAAGAGCCTGAATTGAGCTTACCCCCTGCCGAAGTCTCAGGGACATTAGACTTCATTCCTCAGCAGCCCGGATTCCTATTGAGAGAAATCCTACTTGCATGTGAGGCCTCTGTTTGGGAAATCTAAGGCCTCTGGATCTACTGTGGGGAACGCTGCATTTGCTTATATACGGAAGCTATTGCTATCACCATTGTGGGCCGCTGCAGCTGAGGAGCTGTGCCGCTGAGTGCCCGCATTTTCCTTGTCTACGGAAACAATTGCTATCACCATTGTGGGCCGCTGCAGCTGAAGAGCTGTGCCGCTGAGTGCCTATCTTGGCCTTGCTACAAAAAACCTTGTTGTCGCTATTGTGGGCCGCTGCCGCTGAGAAGCTGTGCCGCTGGGTGCCTGCATTTGCCCTACTGCGAGAATCAGAACCACTGCCACTGTGGGCCGCTGCAGCCGAGGAGCTGTGTCGCTGCAGGCCCGCATTGGCTTTGCTACAAGAGTCCTTGCTAGCATTGTTTTGGGCCGCCACCATCGAGAAGCTGTGCCGCTGAGTGCCCATCCTTACTTTGCCACAAGAATCATTGCTATGGCTATTGTGGGCCACTGCAGCTGAAGAGCTGCCCCGCTGTGTTTCCGTGCTAGTCCCACATTGGGAGCCTTGTCAACTTCCATGTGCGCCGCTGGGTGCCGCTTCCACGCCCGTCCCAGGATTATCGTGAGTGCATGCTGCGGAACGCCACCGCCCAAGAACTGTGGCCGCTGTGGGTCCGCCTGCCATCCCGCATCTTCCCTGAGGAGCTGTGCACCGTGCCCCTTTCTCCTAAGTACCTTGCACATTGTGCACCACCGCGTCGCATAGATCCCGTCCCCGAACCAAGTTCGTTCCACCCGCACGCACAAGTGCCTTCATCGCTCTTGAGACGAATCTGTAATTGCGTGCATTGTGGTTCTTTGAGCATTTCTCAGTTTCGTGTTTAATCTATATAAAGATAACTACTTTTTTATAACTGCTTGTGGTGTCTATTTTGTAGCGTCTTTCCTGCGTTGTTGTGTATGGTCCTAAATGCTTCACACGCTGCCTCTGAGATAGGCCTTTCTGCTCGTGCTACGTTACCACAGGGTTGAGCAGGGATTATCAAAGGGTGTAGCCCCTTACTCTGACTTAGGAAGAAGGGTCACTATTCGACATCGGCACCAGCCACTGTCGACTAGAGGCCACCATTTCTAACAGACGGCTAAAGGCCCTCCTATCGGCGCATGCGTGCCGCATAAGCGAGACCTAAAAATGAGTCCAGAGAATTTTGACAGTTTTGTGCTGTGCAGGTACGTTCAAGGTTCTGGGAAGCGGAGAAAAAAGTGCAAATGCAGGCTAGTTGGCCCTTGTGAGGTTTTGGAACTTAACGCATCAGGATGTTAGTCTGGGCTGGTTTAATGTCCTGGCCCCACTGGGTAAGGCCCACAAAGATAATGCATGGAGATAGAAGGTAGGAAGCAGTCATCTTGTGATGCACAAGATGACGGTCACTAAGGGGGCTTTACATGTGGCCCTTGCAGTAGTCAGTGGGGAAGAAGAATTCAACCCCTGGGGATAGATAGAGAGCCTATAACTCACTACAACAAAGTCAGTGTCACCCTGTGGGAGAGTTGAGGAGTGCGAGTCCAATGAAATCTGTGACTGTCCCCAGTCTAGCTAGGGTCCTTGGCGTGTTGTCAGTAAAGCACAGATCCAAGGCCTCTCTGCACCATCTTATGCCGTTGGCCCAGAACAGAGGAAGAAGCAGTCAAACACGATCATCAGCCACTTTAGGGCAGTAGCACAGCTGATGCAGCCAAGATTTTCTGTGGTTGTTGCATAACCTGCATGTAGTTGCCTGTGCGCCATGCCTAGACATGCATAATGTCCGAAATTGTCTGAGATTTTCCTGCATGCCTGGGCCTATAGTTCATGTTGAAAGTAGGTCTGGGCCTACCCCGGGATGTAGGATGCATACAATGACTCGGTAGTGGAGCTGGACCGTAGCCTTTCAGTGTACCAATCGAAAGAGGTTTGCATTACCTGCCTGTTGACAGTATTTTTCCAGGCTGAGTATGTTATTTCTTGGGTGTGCAAGTTAGCAGCCACACTGTTTAGACTGCTAATTGCCTTTGCTAATCGGGTTTGCCTTGGGGTCCCCTCTCCTTCAAAGATTTATTTGAGTTGAATTTGAGAGAGAGCTCTGGAGCCCACAGGACCCTAATGTAGTATTGTATTAAGTCCCCCTGACACACGAGGTCTGGGCTCCTGAGACCCAGCTCTAGTCTCAGCCTTTTTCTCCTGGCCTGCCGGTGAGCAAGCAAGAGTTTCTTATTCGCGGTAATTTGGGAGTTCTTAAGACGCATATCGAAGGCACCAGGAAAGTCTAAGCGGCCGTAGTTAAGAGCTAGGATCAGTTTTGCTCTCAAGATTTTCAGCATTGGATCAGCAGTTGGGCTTTGCAAGCAGTTGCTTAGGCGTTTCAGGCTGTGGATGACACAGGTGGACTTGCTTCTGAGGTGCCTTAGGTGGGCTGCCGGTTTAGCCCCTGCCATGAACCAGACACAAAGGTAATTGTAGGATGGAATTGTTGTAATTTGTAAGTCTCCAAGCTGCCAGTGAATTTGTTTTTTGTTGGGGTATTTGCCAAAAACAATGACCTTTTTCCCTGATTCACCTTGGTTTGTTCTCCTAATTGTAACGGTGGAGGGCTTTTGAGGGCTTTCTATAGGCCAGCCCTCGAGTAATCCATGATTGCAGTGTCATCTGCATACCGCAAGATGAAAAGGCGCACTCTACCCATCTTTGGTGTGATTAACCTGGCGCCTTCCAATGTGGTGACCAGGTCAGAGGTGTAAAAGTTAAATAGGAAGGGGGCCAACACGCTGCCCTGTTTTAGCCCGTTGTTGGTTGGCACCCTGGCAGTGGTTATAGTGAGGCTTGTTTTTATCCAAACCCAGGTCTCCTGATACAAGGATATTATTGCTTTAAGGAGGAGGGGCGGAATCTCACATGCCGCTAGCTTCCCCCATAGCCTGCCTCGATCCACCTTATCAAAAGCAGCACATTAGTCAACAAAGCAGCAGAATGGGTGGTCATGGGTTGCTTGCTCCTTCGGGACCGGTGGTATAAATGCTCCGGTGCTATGATGTTGTCCATCGTGGATCAGTCCGGCTTGAATCCAGATTGGAAAAAAGGGAGGATTATATTTTCTGAGCCACAGGTTTCCAGCTCCTCCAAAAGGATTCAGGAATAGGCTTTAGCTTCCAAATCCATGATGACAATGAGCCGGTAGTTTGCTAGATTGGAGCGGTCTCTCTTTTTATGAATTGGGAAGTGAATTGACCCCCTCCATGAAGTCAATGTCGTTGCAGTGGCAAAAGCATGTTAGGATCCTGGCCCAGAAGTCATGTGCAGTTTTAAACACCGAGGCAGGTATCCTGTTAGCCCCTAGTGCCCCGTTGTTCCACATTTTCTTGATGGTGGCCATTACTGCGCCCTCTGTGACAGTGATGACATATTGAGCACAAGGATCTGGAGCGGTATAGGGTGAGAAAAATGGTACTGTAGCCTGATCAGTTGTGTTTAGCTGCTTACTGTAGCTGATCCAGACCCTTTCTGCCACACCAATCTCTTTGGTCTGAGCTGAATTGCAAAGGCAGTTTATGTACTTCCAAAGACTGGAGGGGTTTGGTTCTTTTAAAAGGGAGAAAAAGCTAAGTCACTCTGCCTCAATGTGCTCCTTTTTGTATTGCCATACTTTCCACTTGTGAGCTACTCTGAGAGCGGTGAGTGTTTGGCCAGGTTGTATTTTGCAGCTTCTTCTTCTAGCGCCCAGGGTCCTATGGAGGGTGTACTTGCTGGCAGTGAGCTCCTTTATGTGGTTCGGGTCGAATGTGAGTGTAGAGGAGTACGTTCCCAGGGGTTACCAGTATCTGTTCACCAATGCCTGTTGTAGGTCTTCAGTGAGTTCCTCCCAGTGTCCCAGCGATGTTAATATGCTGAGTGACTTGGTGACTAACACCCCCCCCCTCAAATCCAGGCTAGAAGTTTACCTCCAAGATTAGCGGACCATTTGATTCTGTGACCATTTCATCTTCCCCGGATGGTTCCCCAAGCGATGATGGTGATTGTGAGTCCTTAGAAACTAATTGTACGCAAGGGTCTATGGTCAGTTTAGAACCTATAGTCAACTTCGAAGTCTTGGAGTTCAGGTGCAATCACTTCGCTGACAAAGATGTAATCCATGGTAGATGTGTTCCTAAAGGTGGGTGAGTGCGCCAGTGGGGAGCCCAAGCTGCTTTTAGTGTTTGAAATTGTGAGAAAGAGCTTGTAGGGGTGCGACATAGGCTGTCGAACTGTGGAAGTTGGAGAGCTTGCCAAAGTCCCTGGTGTGAAAGTCCCCGACAGGGCTCGTAAAATCCACTCGCCCGCTCGCTATAGGGAGTCAGATTTATTCAAGATGAGCTTCTTTTAGGGCCTACCCTCCCTTTCTGGCGAGTAGGAAGACAAACTGACTTTTGACCTTGGTCGCTAAAAGCGGAACAAATGTGAATAGATAACAAGATTTAAAGGCATCTTTATTGCTCACAAAGTGGATAAGAAATAAAGATGCCTTTAAATCTTGTAATCTTATCACATTTGCTCAGCTTTCAGAGACAGAGGTCAAGTACATTACAGTTAGGTTAAGTAGATAATTCAAGTTACTAGACGTGCAGGCCTAAGAACATTTTTGTGATTTTTTTTTTTTTTAGCCCTGCCCGACTATGATTGCCTGATGAGTCATATTTGTTCAGCAGCTCATCAATCGTGTTTACTAAGGAGTCCAGTACCTCTTTCTTCTGGTGCTGAGCAGGGTTGAGGTAGCAGTTGATTAGCAACAGACATAGGGCTTGGGAGCAAAGCTTTAGGCCTTTGATGAGCAGGGCTTGATGGGCGTTCAAGTTGATCGATATTATAGTGGCCACTATTTTTTGGGTGTGCTTGATAGAAATAGAGAGACCGACATACGGGCGGCCAAATATGCTACATTTTGTGGTGTTGATGTAGAATTCATAATACCCTGCAAGCGGCGTGGATGCAATAGCCCTTGTCTCCTGTAGGCATAGTTTGTCGCCATTGAGGAGGTAGTTGTGGCTGAATTGTCCATGGTGCGTTTCATGAGGCCCGTCATGTTCCTGGAGATGGTTGTTAATTGTTGGCAGAGGCCTTCCTCCCTGAAGTGTTTGTCGTGCTTTGGTCTGGAGCTGGTGTTTGAGATGCCAACAGGAGGGACTTTGGGCTATGTTAGGGAAGCTAACCGGAGGGTCTTTGGCCTGGCGTGAATCATCAAAACCATGGCTTGGGTCAAGCCATATGAGCTTCTTTAAGTGAAGAAATTTGGTCTTAGATTTTGAAGACAAAATATGTGTTCTACATGAGCAGCCATAGATTCCCCACATCTTGCTATCCCTCTACACACCAATGTTAAAAACATGATAGTCCTTTTTTAGACTGAAGTCTACCAATGAGTGCAGCTGTATGGTTGGGAAATACTTATTGGGGAACATGTCAATAGCTGATGTGGAAAGAATCTTTACCAACTGCTTTAGATTGGCTTTTTGTTCGTCATTCCAATTTTCTTCCTTTCTGTCCAATGTTTTTATTAGGTCGAAGCCTACCAGACAGCACATTCTTCTGGTTTGCTAACAACATCTTGGGGACATTCGGAAAGCTTCCCTGAGAATGCATTCCACCCATTGATTACAATTTGGCTTTGTGGTTTTTAACTCTCATTTGCTTGCTTTAGATTTGCTGGCTCTATTTGTTTCAGGTTGTCCAGCTTGAGTTCCTCCCGCCTAACACTTCCCTGAATGACACTCCTCCTACCTCCACCCTGAGAAGAAGGGAAGGAAAACCTGCTGTCCTCAGTTCGGTACTCGATGCCCTGGGACATATGGCAATAGCGGCCTTATGCGAGGGGCCTAGCCGGCGGCGCGGGACCTCACTCAGTCCAGACGCACAATACCTAATTACCTCTGGATGTGGAGCAATCAGCAATCCCTGGGCCAGAGGATCCCTCATCGTGCCCTTATGTGAGTGCCTGATGCTATGATTTGATTTGCCCAGGTCATGCTTGTGCTTTCAATGAGACTAGAGACTTACAGAAGCCTGTATAACAGGGCACCACACTTTTTGTATAGTATACCCCACAGAAGATGGGCATCAACTTTGCCATATGACTCAACACATAAACTCCTGAAGCAGACGTAAACTCTGCTTTAATTGCTCTCCGTGCCAGGGGTCCCCCTCCTGGCACTGAAGGTGGCAGCAGAGTTCCATGGTCCCACCTCACCTTTTAATGCAGATGACTATGACGTCGAAACATCTGGGGATGAGGACTCTGACCTGTTTCCCCCAGCTCTGACTTGCTGCCCATGGTGGCTCCTCAGATGACAGACGATATCTTTTAATTTAGTTGTTGATATAGAATGCATACGAGACCTTACTGATGGATCTCCCAGTCACAGTGTACTCCCCGGGCTTCTTCCTCTGATCGACTCCTGCCTCGTACTTAAGGGCAGTGAGAGGTATGGCAGAACTGTTTTGTTCCCCAAGGCATGACTCCTACCTTTGTGTCTGCCTTTTGGACTCACCGGGGGAGGATTGGGGTGGTAGGGTGATGCAGATTGATGGGTTTGGGTTCTCCTGGAGCACTTCCTCCCTTCTTTCCATCTGTTCTAGCGTGTTGGAAAGTGGTTCATTAGTAGGGATAAGTAGGGACTTACCACTAGTAATAAGGCCACAATCGCAATAAAAGTTCCAGTCATGGTCTCAATAAATTATTCCCTTGCTCAACCCTTGGTATCTGTCAACGAGCAGGCAGGCTTAACTTAAGAGACACGTATGTAAAGCATTTAAAAACACCAATACATTAAATAAGTAAGACACAACGCACAATAAAAATCCAAAAAGGAAATATTTGTATGATTAAAATGACACCAAAACAACAAATATCCAATGTAGGGAACTCGAGATATGAATTTGTAAAGATTGAAAGTAAAACTACCGCTTAGAAGCCAAGAGAATCAAAGAGTAAAAAAAGGTTGCACTGGACTAGGATAAATTCCAGAGTTCAGGCCACCCTTGATGTAACACTTTTACACTTACTTCTAAAAGTGTTTCTTGATGCAGGAAAGTGGTCCACAGCACCAGCCAAGAGTTTAGATGTTATAGTTTGCCTCTTGGGGTCTGGGACTACAACTCCCACAATGCATCTGCTCAACTTATGGAGCTTTTTACAAAAATTGCTCCAAACTTCTGTAACTTTTTCCTGAAGTTCATCTTATGGCTTCAAAGTGTCCAAAACCCTAATCCAAGGTTCCAAAAGCTCAGATATGGTCCTTGGGATGTTGGGACTATGATTCCCACAATGCACCTGGTACATCTTTTAAATTTCCCTCGACACAGTCCAGCTTGGTTCTTCATGATGGTGATGAAGCAAGGCAACGTCCTTAGAGCTGTAGTTCCAAAGTGTGCAGCAGGTGTGGTCATTCAGAGTGCAATCCTAATGGTGCAGGCCAGGGTTCCAGCAGGGCAGTCCTTCCTCTTCTTGTACTTTCAAGCAGGGATATCTTGTAGCTCTTTTGTACTTGTTGTTTTTAGGGAGACCCCCTTAATCCTTTTGAAGCTAGACAAAGTCCTTAGAGCTGTAGTTCCAAAGTGTGCAGCAGATGCAGTCCTTATGAGTGCCATCCTCTTGGGGTGCCGACCAGGGATTCCAGTAGGACAGTCCTGCTCTTGATTTTCCATGCAGGGATCTGAGTTGCCATGCAGCTCTCACATACGTATTCAGTGTTCCTGGGCATCAAGCAAGGGGGCACCCCTGACCAATGGGATGTAGGGTGCCACCCTCCAGTATGACTGCTTTCTCAAACGTGTGGCATATTCATGTCCTAGAAAGCAAAATTCTTCCAAAATCCAAATTGGAGAAACTATATCCTGGAGGGTTGGGTCTGGCTAAGCCAACCCACTGGTGTGGCTAAATTTCCCTAACACTCCCTTTCCAGCCCCTTCACTTATCAAATTACTGGGGCTCCTGTGTAGCTGGGGGTGCAGGTTGTGGTGGGGCTGGATATGGGAGTGAGCTGTGCTGCCCTAAACTGTCATTCTCCCTTTGAAGACCAATTTGGCTACTCCAACCCCCTCCTACCTTGTGCTTGGCAGCTTGCATTTGTCCTCCGACAGGAAATCCCTTTTCTCTAGCCAGGCCACTTCACACTTCATTAAACATCCTTGGACCGGTTTCGGGGTAACACCCTTCATCAGCCTGGCTAGCTTGAATTCAGTGGCAAAGTGAGCGCTGCGTCCATCATCTCCTTGTGTTTGCTTTGTTCGCCCGAAGTTGGCAGGGTATGCCCAGACATGGGTCCCATGCTCACTTTACCACTGGATTCAAGGCAGCCTGGCTGATGAGGGTTGTTACCCTGAAACCGGTCCTAGGATGCTTGTTTCCGGTCCAGGGAAGACCTGGCTTGGCAGTTCGGGCTGGACTGTTCCCATGAGGGACAGTGTCAAGACTGATTTGCATATGGCTGGGTCTGACCTGGGGTGGTTAAGAGAGCTAAAGAACAATGGTTGATTCAACCCAAATCTGTGACTGGAGGGGAGTGTCTGCAAAGTTTCACTGCTCCGTCCATCATCTGCTTGTGTTTGCTCAGGCTTTTAAAATATCAGACACTATAGTAGTGCCCTTAAGTGCATTTAATCCACTTGTCCTATAAACCTACATGCCCTACCATATACCAGGGACTTACAGATAGGCTGTCAGTACCAATTGTATTTATACCCAATTACCATGTACTTTTACACAGGCCCTGGGTCTGTTTAGCAGAGCCCATGGCACAATCGGAGTCAGGAAACCAGCATCTAGAAGTCAAAATGGGGGCAAAACGTGGGGAGACACTGCAAACAGGTCCTGGTTTCCCACACACTGCTTTCCTCCCTTCAGACTGTGGTAGGAGCCATCCTATGATACACAACTCACTCTCTCCAAGCTCTTCTGCACCATTCTGACTTATACATTGCTCCATTCCCGTCTACTGCGTTCCTTGGGACTCCTGCAAATGCCCAGTTTTCTTCCAAGCTCCTTTAAAAGCCTGAAGATTTATATAGTGCGGCTTATCACCTCTGAGGGTATACAGGCGCTGTCCATGGGCACAGGGAGATTATGTGAGTTGCCCAGAATCACAGGATGTTGCGCCAACGCTGAGACTCTAACCGAGGATCCTGAGCTTCCGATTGGGCAACTCTGGCTACTGCACCACATCCTCTTTCCAACTCTCACATTCAGTAGAGGCTCTTGAGGTACTCTATCTATCCTTTTAGCACACTCCAAGGTTTTTCTCCTTCTATAGGCTCCTGGAGCTCTCCCTGCTTAAAGGTTTTTGTAGTTCGCCTGACGTTCTTGCTCCTTTACACTCTTTTGCTCCCTTGCTCACTTTGCCACTGGATTCAAGATAGCCTGGCTGATGAGGGTTAAAACCCGAAACCGGTTCCAGGATGCTTGTTTCCTGTCCAGGGAAGACATGGCTTGGCAGTTCGGGCTGGACTGTTCCCATGAGGCACAGGGTCAGACTGATTTGCATATGGCCATGTCTGAACTGGGGTGGTGGAGTGAGCTAAAGAATGATGATGGGTTAAATCCAGATCAATTGACTGGGGGTGAGTGTTTGATTTGCTCAAACGTTCGTCCATCATCCCCTTTGGTATCCCTTTACATTCTTTCGGGCTCCTTCAGGCTCGTGTTCCATAACCCTCCCCTTTCAGTTTCCTGCAGCATTCTCTGCATCCATTGTGATATAATCTACCCTCTGTTTCCTTTAGCTGTCTTTCCTGCTATGCAACCTACATGTCTCCCAATGAACAACCTTGCTTTAACTGTGACTTTCTGGTGGTACTTGTGTTTCATTAATTGATACGCATTTTGTGACTTTTAGGTCCAGTCATAAAATGGAAAAAGTGAAACTACAAGTCCCAGGATGCTTTTTGTTGGCTAAAAACTGAACTTGCTTGATGCTACCTTTAAGATAATAAAGTACTGCGTGTTTGCTCGAGTCGTATGCAGTACACGCTCCATTCTGGTTCCTGAGTACTGCAGCCGTGCATACACCCCCACACCTCCGCCCCACCACACTTCTTAAATATCAGAGACTCCGTTACACCTGCACAAAGATTATAACTTGTCCCTGGACTCACTGGACCCAGTTACTGTGTGCGGTGTGCTGCTCCTGCAGGTCCGATGAAATAAGCAGAGAAAAGGCCTCTTCACCCCTGTAGCTGTACATGACTGGATAAGGCATCACTACGTTCTGTCACATTGACACAATGTGTCTTTTCATAGTTTATCTAATAATGATCCACTGAACTTCCCTCTCTCCACCCCTAGGCACACACCTCGTTGCAATCTGAAACAATACAAAGTCAAAGTCAAAGTTTGCTTTATTCGGTTAAAATTTTAAAACCATCAAAGCACAGAACAGTAATTCATTGTACAGGTAAATGCAAGTACAAAAAATTTTTAACACAAAAAATAAATACTATACAATTTGGTACTAACTACAATAAAAGTATGTCTTTCAATTAGTTCATTCATATTACAATCTATAAAATCATTTCTTCTTCAAAATTCCATCTTCAACAGTTTGTTAAGCACGATACACATAGGGGAATTACTAAATGGGCTGAACCCTATTTCTACATCTTATGGCACCTACGATGAAGCTAGCAACCCCAAAACAAATCAAAGGGGACTCCAACATTTGTAGGCCTCACTTGCTCAAATTGACAATTCTTAACAATCGGAAGAATATATTTTTTACGCTGAGAAGAGTAACATTTACAAAAAAAATAACACGTGCAACGTATTTTGTTCAGAAATGTTGTCACAAGGACAAGGCCCCAAAGTTCCCTCTTTGAAAAAGCCTTTGGGGTAGGCCAAAAGCCAAGGAAGCATGCCATGTTTAAACCTTATTAGCAAAATCAGATGGAATGGTTTGTTAATATAGGTTAAGTAAGGCTGAATCTCACCACCTAGACTTAGCATGACAAACCTCCTAACTGTCGACTTCCCCAACTCATCTCCTTCCCTCAACAACATCGCTCTAGTCAAAAATTGGGTCTTAAGGGCCTTGATTTTTCTCTTTATTCAGCGCACAAGGACTGTTAAACAATTCAAGACAGCCAAGTGACTTCAGATTGTTTTTAATATAGCTAATCCATGGGATAGACATAGCTTCATCTAAGGACAAACAATCTTGAATAATTTGTTGGTTTAGATTTGGTGGCTTCTGCGCCCAAACTCTAAACCAGCCTAATAGCGGGGCCACAGATATTTGGTCAGTAAGATATCCCACCCCCAGGTCCTCGTGTATGTTAAAAGTTGGAGCAGAAGGGGGAAGAGACAACAGTTTCCGAAAAAAAGTATTTTCTACAGTTTGAATGTCAGGTGAGGCCTTATAACCCCAAACCTCACTACCATATATGGCCATGGGAATACACTTAGCTCTATAAATTTTCATAAGAGCAGGAAGCGGTTTACACCCCAAACGCTTTGCAAAGCCCAGCAGCGCTCCTGTTGCTCTAGCAAGGTTATTCTTTTTCTGGGCGCGTTGCATGACCCAAGATCTTCTATCATCAAATGCAATCCCTAAATATGGGAAGGTCTGCACTTTTGTTAATTCCTGCCCATTACAGAAAAATGTAACCCTTTTCACCCTCCCCGTACCTATTGACATGGAATGTGATTTTTTGAAATTTATTAATAAGTCTAAAGAGACCATAAAATCCATTTAAAAGAGCTTGTAAACCTCTCGCGGTTCTTGCCAACAAGACAGTGTCATCCGCATATAGTAATGCAGGGATCATTTTTGAGCCGGCTTTGGGAATATCCTTACTAGCCGAGGTTAAGACCACGCCCAAATTATTAATGTAAAGCGAGAACAGTAGGGGGGCAAGGATGCACCCCTGTCTTACCCCACGCTTTACCTGCCAAGCATCTGTCTGACTCCCATCTTCACTATAGCGGACGACTGCGGTAGTATCCTCGTGGATAACAGCCAAAAAAGAAATCAATACTGGATCAAGCCCCAAAACGGCTAATAAGGCCCATAATTTTTGCCGATTTACAAGATCGAAAGCAGTGGACAAATCCATAAAAGCTAAATGAAGGTCCCCCTGCTTAGCGACCGTTTATTTCCCAATAATGAGATGTAAATTAAGGCATTGACCTACAGTACCCTTTCCTTGTCTAAACCCATATTGTAGGTCAGAGATTATAGACTTCTCCTCCAACCAAACTGTTAAACGGGCAAGGACAACTTTACCCATTACTTTCATGGCAGAATCCAAGAGGGAAATAGGCCGGTAACAAGCCGGATCTTCTCTTGAACCTTTTTTAAATAGAGGAACAATGACAGCTTTGCCCCAAGATTTAGGAGCACCGGCCTCAGATGCAGCATTAAAAACACGAGTTAAAAGTTTTGCCCAAAACCTTGGATCAGCCCTATAAAGGTCCGCGGGAACTCCATCCGGTCCTGGGGCTTTACCTTTTGCCATTGACTCAATGGCCTCCAGGACTTCTTCCTCCTTAAAAAGGATTCTAGAGGCTAATATACTATCCACATAGTTTACTGGATTAAATTCTTGAATCTCCGAGTAAAGACCACTAAAATGAGCCACCCAACTATCTGGTGGGATAAGACACTCTTTGTTAGTATTCTCGAGTTCATCAAAGAGAGGACTATTAATCACCTTCAGAACTGGCTACTATTTTTCTGGATACTTGCATCTGACAAATCAT
This sequence comes from Triturus cristatus, assembly GCF_964204655.1. Classification (NCBI taxonomy): domain Eukaryota; kingdom Metazoa; phylum Chordata; class Amphibia; order Caudata; family Salamandridae; genus Triturus; species Triturus cristatus. The sequence continues at coordinate 671,627,598 of NC_140585.1, forward strand.
CCCATGCCTTATTTCTTAACTGAGTTTTCCTGTCCTTTATTGCTTTTTTATAACATCTTCTTGTCTCTGCTATCTTACTAGGGTTTTTACCGGGTTCTTTCAGTGCCAATAAGAGGGCAAAGTGAGCACTAGAACAAGCATGGTCAAACCAATTTTTAAATTTCTTGGGCCTTGGTCTCCCATGGCTGGTAAGATTCCCCACAACTTGTTTAGTTATTCTATCAAAGGCACCCAGAATAACCCCCGATTGCGCCACTACCGAAAGACACAAACTAAAATCCTCTTTATTACTTTCGTATAAGTTTTCAAGGAAATCGGCCGGGGAAATAACATCCCATCTCAGTCGTCTTCCCTGACTAGTAGTCTCTAAATTTGTGTTGGAGATCAAAGGCAAGGGAACATCATTCCTCAAGGCCTTAACTTTGATTTCCACAGTAAGAGGATTGTGGTCACTTAAGGCATTTTGCGTAACGCAAAAGGTGCCCAGTAAGTTCATCAAAAGGCGAGATACGAAGATATAGTCAATCGTACCACCACGGCCTTGACCCGTAAACGTAGGGACAGGAACCAACAAGTCTTGAACAGGCATATGTAAATGATAAGCCGATACCATACTCTCTAAATATATCCCACCCTTAGAATGTTCAAAGTGGATAGCCTCTTGTGGGCAAAAATCGTGATAATTATTTCCAAAACAATTAAGATGACATACATGAATATTAAAATCGCCAAAAAGTAAAAGCAAATCAGGTTTAACGTTAATTGCATCGTACTCGTCCAAAAAAGTGAACAGTGCTTTAAGATGCTCTAACTCATCAAGTCTAGTAAACGAGTTATACAAATTATCCACCAATAATGATGGCAAGTTAGCACCTTCCATTTTCACCGGTAAAATATGAGGAGAATTGGTCACTAACAGCTCCATGCTATATAATAACTTTAGACTGAATAGTAACAAAAGACCCCCTCGTGGTCTCCCCATAACAGAAGGCACAGCGTATTTGATAAAAGACTGATACCCATCCAGGTAGTAAGGATCTGTGGCCTCCCATGTTTCTTGCAGAGCAATTATATGATAAGTGGAAAGAAAAGCCCTCCAGTTTTGATCCCCTCTTTTAGAGCGAAGACCAGCAATATTCCATGATAAAGCAGTAATTATATCTATTGCTGGAGTGCCTCCTACACACCCTCGCTCTTGTGTTATACAATTTTCCAAATTAAATGAAGGAGGTAGTGGATCAACTTCTACTCCATAATTGGGCAAATCATCACCCAAATTATCAAAATTAATAATAGGAGCTGTTCCGCTCCCAACTGCAGAATCTTCCTCAGGGCACCTCTGCGTGGCTCTTATGTCGTGCTCTGTCTGTAGTGGTAAAGTTTTATCTATTGGAGCACTGAAATTGACAATATTATCCACAGCAGGTAACCTGGGAGGTAAAGACCCAAAGGAATTAGAAAAAACTGCAGTGGATACATCATTATGGGTGTAAACTCTATCGACCCTGAGTCAGTCATTAACGTCTAAAGTGCTAAGGACTTCGTATCTATGACTTAATAGCAATGTTTTACTTGCAGGGACGAGCTGAAAGTTATGCTCTCTCATTCCGACAGGCCCCAAAAAAAGAGGTGGGTAAAAAAAGCCCAATTGGAGAACATTAACGTAGTCCTGTTGAATTCTAATAGACCCTGCTTGTCTCAAAATGTGGACTACTATATCGGGGGAACTAAAATTCACAACAACACAATCACCCTTCAGTGTCTTATTGGACTTCCCAACCCAAGGAACCCTTCTCACCATTTTAAAACAATCAAAGAGGTGACTCCCCAAGACTGTCTTACCAGCCAAATAGTGGAGGGCTTTATTTTTTAGCGAGGACCAATGCTCTTCCTTGCATCACGAATTTTCGGGACATTGGCCAGAATAACCGTATATGGGCAGGCCTCTGGTGGCAAATTTAAAGGGCGATCCTTGCGTGTAAACTCCCCCCGAGAACTTAGTCTTTCAGTGTGACCCCTCGACCCGGGGCTAACAACACCGTTTATTCCCCGAGCAGGTGGTAAGGGGTTTATAGGGCCAACAACAGGAGTCGACATAGACTCAACCAGTTCAGACACTCTAGATGTAACAGCACTTAGGGGGTGAAGATCAGATGGGTTAGGCCTTAACACCGGTGCACTCTGACCCGCTATATGACGTTCAATAAGAATAAGTCTATCGTCAATCTTACTAAGTCTATCCATGACTGGCGATATAATCGCTCTCAATCGCTCGTCTATCAGCTTAATCAAATCAACCGATATGTCCCTCATAGTAGCTACATCCCCTTGAGCCATATGCTCAGAAAGGCCATTTCCCTTATCAGGAGTTGCCTCAACCACTACACTACCTTCCGGTTGAGCCATCCCCTGACCAGGATCTTTGTTCCTAGGTTGTTTAGCTTGTTGGCGGCTTCCTTTGGGGGCATGAGTAGCTTTTCTCTTACCCTTGGGTACTTTAACAGGAACAACAGAAGGGGTCTTTAACTGCCTAGTGCGTAAGGCTGGGGGGAAAGAGAGGGACTAGAGACGTTCATCGAAAATGGGGCACTGGGAGGACAGGACTCTAAAGCAGGCCCAGAAGCGATAGAATGGGTAGCCTGTGTCGAAACAGCTGAATTGAGCTGGGTAAAAGGCTCTAATGACAACCTTCTTTCCACTATTTCAATTTCTTTTGACACAGCATTTTCAGCTTTTTTCAAATAAGCATCTAGGGTCCCTGACCCCCCCGCTATAGAGCCCTTGTTGTAATTTTTCGCCATAGCGTATTCTAAAACAGGAACCTCAAAACGTTTGTGACAACAGCTATCAAAACATGAAAGTCCTTAACAATGCAAACCTCAAGTACCGACCAGACATTGGAACGAACAGTCTCAGAAAACGTCTGGTGCCGGTTAGAGGGGTGGCCCAGCCCAGCCTTGTACAGCCCCGGACGGGTACAGGCGGCCCCGCCCTTGTCCCGGGCTTCGCCCGGGCTCGTTCCCGCGCGCGATGCGCGTAGGTGATGGTCAATTTATTCCACCTGGGATGGGCGGGACAAGGAGACGGCTTCAGGCCCTGGAGGATTCTGGCCAGTGTAGTCTACCAGCCTCTTTGCCTCAGTCCCCCCCCCCCCCCAGCTGCGAGCGTTTCCCGCAAAGCGGGAAACGCGAGATGTAGCACTGGTGGCAGCGGCAACAGGAGTTCACAAAGCGCAGGGTCCCAGCGAAAGAGCAATTCAGCAGCGTGACACTCCCAAACTAGCAGCAAACAGTTCCACAGGGTCGAAAAACAATACATTTTGTCCGACCTGTGGGGCTTGAGATGCAACCACTGAAACCCGTGAAGTCTTCCGAGACACTATATGTTGGACTATGGTCTGAGGGTGAGCAGAGCCCAGAGCAGGAGGTAAGAGCAGCTCAGGCTGGACTGCAACCGTGACCTCATTCATTCATACTTGGTGGGGATTGCACGGGTCGCCTCATGAGGAGAATCTCGTTGGCTGTCTCCACTCACTAAAACAGTGTCGGTGACCGTCACAGGCTCTGCAGATCCAGAATGCATGCTGCTCTGGGGAGGCATACTGCCAGCACGCACATGCAACGAAGTCCTTCCACGCCACTGCTGTACTAACCCCAGTTCTAATTGGCTGAAGACTGGCCTACGAGAATGTGGTAGTAGCATTCTGCTTGAGGACTGACTGACCATCCTTTCAATACATCAGAATAGGTCCCCATGTTAGCTGCTACCTAATCAGAGGTGTGCAGGCAGCCTCGAAGTAGGCTATTTTCTCTGTTAAGTTACAGAAACTACCCTTTTTGCTACTTAATTTATTTAATGCGTTTTTATATAGTGCAAAGGTTACCCGAACGTGTCAGAGCGCTTTACAATAGGACCAGTTACATTACATAAGGACTTCAGAGTACATGAGTTACATAAAAGATAAAAACCCTAAATTCACATGCGAATGGTGGTACGTGCAAAAGTCTACTAGTGGTTAGAGTCACATATATATAAGTTGCAGATTCACTCAAGGAAGGGATACAAACAGATAAACTCTAAATTCACATAAGAGTGGTAGTAAGTACATAAGTCTACTAAAGATACTAGTGGTTGGAGATTTAAATATACAAGTTGCAGATTTACTCGGAGTTACATTTGAAGAAAAGTTGAAAAGTTAGGGTTGGACAAATCTATATTACATATTTACACAGCATGATCTTCTCGCCATTACTGGGCTTTCAGCCCGGCCTTCAGGTTGTGGCTGCACTCACAGGTGGCGAACTTCGGCCTGGAGGCCAGGCAGACTGCAGTCCTGTGATGTGAAGAGTGATACAGTCATGGTGTGGCCATAGAGTGGACAGAGAGAGTGTCGTGAACCGGGACAGGAGGGCAGGCCTAGTTTCAATGTAATTAGTTCTATGCTTCTCGGGGGAAAACCAAGGAAAGGCAGGCGGAGATCCATGCCATCCAACGTAGTAGAGCCCCTGTGAGGGGCATCGTGTTCGCAGTTCTGCACACAAGGGGGCCATGAGTGGGTTGATATCTGTGTCCCGGGGGGACCACAGTCCGGTTGTAGACGATCACAGCCCCACCCTCCTCACCTCCAGTAAATTGCAGGTGGTGGGTGGAGTACGCACCGCAAGGATCAGTAGCTGAATCCCTCTTCTGAACACATGGAGCAGCAGGGGGGCAGCCCTCAGTCCTGCAGGCGTCCAGCAGCTGGCCCCAGGCGGTCTCAAAACCAGGCGTGTGCAGGCCCGACAGCTGCCTCATCATCCGGGGTCTGCGTCCCTGGTCCGGGTCAAACACTAGGCCCGTCCAGCAGACTCATTCATAGGCATAGCATATTTAAACAGTTTTCTAAAGTAAAGTACTCAATTCATAGTTACAATTAAGAAATGGATGGATTCACCCTGTTTGTATTTTATCCACCGTATGTGGGGCACTATAATGCAAAGTGCGTAAGGAAAGGGATGCGTTTTGACTGTAGCTGGCTAGGCGCTACCCCCGATCCACTTGGCACTCTGTCTGAGCCAGGGTCATAAGGATTATTGTTTATCTAATGATGACTGACAGGCACTACTGACAGAAGACACGTGATAGTCTATACCATGCGTGCTGGTGATTCGGATTCATCAGGTTGCACTGTTCCAAATAATTGTTTATGATCACGCCCTAGTGTCGGCTTTTGATGTAGGTGTTAATGAACGGGAGAGTGGGCAGAGAGTTCATTCATCATTGATGTGATTATTTTCTCAGACAGTCTGAGCATGCGCACACTCTCTTGTACATCTTCTTCTAACGCCTTGGGGTGGTCAGGGGCTGCAGACTATGCGTGAGTGTCTAATGCATTTTAGTGCGGTGATATAGCCACCAGTACAAAAATGCGTTAGTCTAACCCCTAATGCGCGGTACTTGGCAGGGCTGTGTTCTTCTCCCCCCCCCCCCCCCTCTTCTTTCCCCATCTGCATTCTTCCCACACCCTCACGCATTACTATTTTATTTTTGTTTACTGATCCAGTTTGAATCGGCAAACCTAAAAGTGATGAAAAATGCTTGCGTCATTCCGTAGGCGCGCACACCAGTGACCTAGCTGGCTACAAAAGCTCACCTACCTCCCCCCCCCTTCCCCCCGTTCATTAGCAATGCTGCACACCATCAGATATTTCTACTAAATCAATTGGTTGAGCACAGTTTTAAACAATTTATTTGAAAAATGAAACCCTGAAACTGGATTCGTATGTCTGTAATGACATGGAGCCATCTGACAGCCGTAACGGCACCTTTTATTTCCTCTATCGCTCCCATTCAACTGTAATCTGACTTCTTCATGCCTGGTAGCGGTTCCTTCTCTTGCTGCCATCCGTTGGCTGGGACATCAACAGAGCAGGCGAGAAGAGCAAGAAGGTGTGGGTCTCAGGGAGGGAAAGGCAGTCCTCTCCACTGTGCGTTATAAACATTCCTGCTGTCCTTCCTAGAAGCTGTACAAAAAAAGCTCGTTTGTGTTTGCAGCGGTTTCTAAATATGAATAAATTAGAAATAATAACTTTGGGGCTCCCAGAGGGTATGGAAATCGCTAAATACTCTTACAGCAGTGGCACCAGCAGTGTTAGTGTGGGGATAACACAAATCTATTATTTATTTAAAAAAAAAAAAAACTGTTTAAACGCCTCCTGTGTCAAAACTATAGAGCCCTACTCCACCCGAGCGACTTTTACTAAACATAGAAGTTCAGTAGGTCCACTATTATCACTGGTATTCTCAGCTTGCCTTTGACGGTATTGCGGATGCGAGAGAGAGCTCTATCTATATGTATCTGACTTTTTCAGTGTTGACTACCATTCTGCTAGTGGAGATTCAGTCTGCGGCTGAAGTGAGCTGTTTCATTGTAATAATCTTTAAATCTGTATTTTTAGGACACCATTACACCTTGCATGTGCTAATGGACATCCGGAATTGGTCACCTATCTCGTGGAAAACCAGTCCAAAATAAACCTTTGCGACAATGACTCCCGATCCCCTCTCATGAAGGTAAGGAAGGCTACATTACAAAGATGCACTTGATCGTTATTTATTTTTCCTGCTTTTGTTTCGGTTCACCGTAAGGGGGCAGTGGAGGCTTTATTGTAATCCTTTTCATCCTGTGTGTGCACACACTACATTATTAAGCAAACATGGATAATCCAGGGAGGGAGGGTTTGACACATTTTGTATATGTAGGAATGTAACCGGGCTCTCTCATTCGAAATGAGTTAACACGTAATAAATCTGTTTCCAAATATGTGAATCTATCAATTGCCTCAGAGCTTGTTATTTTTCTTTCTTCGTTGCTCTGGACCAACGGGAGCTGTGCTAACTTGAAGTCTGTTAATAGTGCTCCACAGGGGCGATGGTTCAATAATGGGATGATCAAGCTCCCTGAATTGGCTATTAATCCAAAAGATAGCAAAAGACATATGTGAGGACTATCTAGACTGCTGGTCTTTGTATTGAAAAGGATGCATTGATAACTCGACATTATGTAATCAATTCTAGCAACATGAGGCATGCCTACCATACCTCTGGAGGATAATTGGATGCTGGAAAATTAGTCATTTTAGGTATGGGTTTCGACAGATCAGCTGTCAAACTTGCAACTGTCAAGCCCGTGCAGTGCTCTGCAGACACTGTTCAGCACTGGCGATTTATCATTCAGCCTTCACATAACCCCGTGCATTGAGCTGCTTGACAAGTTACTTTACAACTTTAGTAAAGTCTCCTTCTAATGTGCTAATGCTAAATGGATTAGCACATAACACCCAGACCTGTTGGCTTTGCTAATGCGTGTTTCATATTGAAACAACACTAATCTGTTGCTCGAGTTCGCAGGACTGGTTCGAAATAGAACCATATTGTTGCCTTGTATTGTCTTTATTGAGGTATGATAATTAAGACTTTGCCTGCCTTGTTAATGTTAAATAAACTGTAAAGGTTCGTAGCTTTGCAAGAACTGTTGAAACAGTAGCCGGAGATTGCATAATGCATCCCGAGAGGGAAAAGTTGTATTTGTTTGGTATGGCTCTCAGTGAGAAGCACCAGCTGGAACACCAGATTCTAAATATGACCATTCACTACTCTGACGTAGCAACAGTGGGTAACAGCATTAGTTAACCTTTGTTGCTACATTGTATATGAATTCCAGGCTGCTGTGACAGGGCTTTCAGAACTTCACATCTCTGGTGGAGGGCAGAGGGCACTGCTTCAGGAGGGTGTGGAATGGCACAGACGGGCTTGAGACCAGGGTTATTTTTTTGGTCTGGCGTTGTCCAGACATTTTCATTTTTAGGTCTCGGCTAGGCAGCACATGCTCTGTCTCGTCGAGAGATGTTGTATACAGTATATGGTGAGGGAAGCTCCGCCCACTTTCCATCTATAATTTTCATTGGCTTCCATCATAAATTCAGCATTCTGATTGGTTTTTAGCTCCTTAGTCCCGCCTCCTGACGGCCATGTCGTCATTATTATTCTTCTAGGTCTCGGCTAGGCAGCCCATTCGCTGTCTCGTTGAGAGATGCTGTATGCAGTATAGTGAGGGAAGCTCCGCCCACTTTCCTTCTATAATTTTCATTGGCTTCCATCATGGATTCAGCATTCTGATTGGTTTTTAGCTTCTTAGTCCCGCCTCCTGATGGCCATGTTGTCATTATTATTCTTCCGAGGCTATTAGCCCCTATACTGTAAAAAACATTTTGTTCTCCTGCCTCTCCCCGTTCACTCCCGCAGTCCGTAATTTTCTTGACCACAACCACCCCCCACCCCGTCCCATTCGTGCCTTCTTTAATACCCGCACTTCCCTTTAAAATGCAATTGGACTCGCATAAATACGAGTCCATTTGCATTTTCAGTGCTTGTTTGCTTTGTGAATGGTTGCTAAATTTGCACTCTTAGTTTCGCATACGGGCGATGCCTTACATCGTACGCATGCGTGACAAAACAGTGGTGTTATCCAATTCACTGTGGGAGGCAGAGACACCACAAGCAGTGAAGCGGCTGCAGGCCTGGCCAATCACCGGTCAGCACTTCTTGTTCACTGTGGCTTATAGTATTGGAGTGCTTTATATGAGCGCCACTTAAACTGCTTGTTTAATTTACAGATAAAGACCACCTTGCATCTTCCGGAATGTGCACTTCGGGCTGGTTCCCCGCCTTCCGTCTTGAAGGCAGGTTCCTGGCTGGTGAGGGGGTTAACTTTCCAGTGTGAACACAATGTTGCGAAGCGTTCTAAATTCTCTATAGTCGAGTCTCTTGGCGTGATGATTCTTACAGTTTAAAGTCTGTAGGAGGATAAATACGCAAGTGCATTTGCGAAGCCTGCACTGCATCAGTCCACTCCACTCGCGAATGTCGGCTGTTGTTTGCTGTTTTGCAAGCCGCTGTGAGACACGTCTCTCCGGTGATGTGTGGTGCGCCAGTGATTGTGGCAGGTGTTTCCTTTATGCGCACATGGCCGCTAAGTATGTTGCCATTAGGGTTGCAAGCAAGGCACCTAAAGCTTTGTGAGTGGCAGTTGGTCCGCAGTCTGTTCCACTGCTCGGAGCCCTGACTCTGCCAATCACGGCTCATTTGATTTACTGTCTGCTGCTTCAGCTATCCAATGCAGAAGTGCCCTCACTAGGGTGAGTGACGTTTACATTCTGTGAAAGACACGGAAGCGAACATTGACTTTAGCATCTCTTCTTGCACTTATTTACATAAAACATGCAAATTTTGTTTAACACCACTCCTAAAAGTTATTGTCAGACCTTACAATAAAAAAGGAAAACAAGTTAATCACGGCTCTGTCTAGGAGCCACATATCACTGTGGCCTGTGAGCGGCGCATAGATTAACTTCCGGTCTGGTGGCTGCTAGGGGTGGCAAGAGGAACGCCGAGACGGTGCCTGTGGTGTTGACTGTTGAGACTGCAGACAGCACCCCTGGACCACAGACCCGAAGATCGTGACAGACATTGTGCAAAGAGTGGGTCGGGGAGGAAAACTATAGCGTTTAGCACAGATGCACTGTAGCAGTTTGCTGTCTGATGTCTGACGAGGAAGGTGCTAGTTCTGTATTTCCAAGTATAGCCCTATTTTATGTATAGTGTTTGTTATATGTATATTACTTTCTCATAGACAAAGTGAAGCACGGACTGAAGTGTTCGCTCATTGGGTGATATTTCTGTGTTAGGTTGTATCTTTGTGTGTAGCGCCCCCCCCCCCCCCCCACCCTCTTAAGCAAGCCTTTGGCGGCTCTGCCTCACTCTCCCTAGAGTCAGGTGCTAAAGGGGATTACCTGGTAATTCAGTTTGTTGTCCAGCAGCACAGTGTGCCTAGGTCGCCGGGGGTGAACAAGCAATCCCTGACTGTGATTCCACCACTCAAGACCGGTGTGACAGGACACAACAGTAACACTGTGCTGGTACTAACAGGACGGAAATAGCATTGCATAAGACCAGGCAGGGAATCTGTCATTATTTCTTGGCATTTCGAAATCACATATTCAGTTTTGTCAATAGAGCCATCCATAACACATTATTTGCTGGTGTGATTTGTTAGTCAGTCAATGCCTGTACTGCACTGGTCTGTATGTACATTTTATACTACAATTCCCGCCCGGGAGGTTTGTATTTCATCTTGTCAAAGAAAATAAAACGAGAACCAGGTAGATGAACAAGACCAAATTCCGTATTTACAGTGTCATGGCGCTGACTTAGTACGCCTCCTACCCTATTACGAACGGCCCCTAGGGAAAGAGGGTTTATTCACGGCACCCAGCCCAGATACACAATTCCAACTAGCAATCACTTTGAAATCTTTAACACTCTGGAGGACATAGACTGACTACCACACGATGTAAACCATTGTAGACTTGTTGATGGTCAGCAGGGAGATAGAATCTTAACGCAAGTAAATATACTGCAATCTCCAGCCGAGGACTTAAATCTAATATTGTCCAAGGAACTTAAAACTGCCGAAATTAAGGTCCAGCGGCTCTATTGCTGGCCCATGATTCCATCTTTGGATGAGTCAACTGTACATGGTGCAGGGGATGTGTCCCATGTTACTGGATCAGCTCCTAAGGCTCAGAAGTCACTTGAAGTACCCTCTAATGAACAGTCTGAAATATGGCAGCAGAGAAGTTATGTTCCTAGAAATACTCTTGTCTCGGGGGTAGATAACCCATCCTCTATTAACGTGAAAATTGGATGTAGTCTTCTATCATGGAACATATCTGGATTACGAACCAAGATTGGCAATCCCCAGTGGTCTGAATATATATTAAATTATGAAATTATTTGTCTACAGGAGACATGGTTGAAGGATGTAATCCACATAAACGGATACAGAACTTTTAACACTCAAGCTGTAGGGGTTTCTCATGGTAGAGCTAAAGGTGGACTCTGTATATATGTATCGAACGAGTTAAATCTCATTAATATCGAGTCCCATCTTGAATCCCCTTATTATCAATTGCTAATTTTGGCTCTGACTGCCTCCTATTCCATGATACTGGTCAACTTCTATAACAACATTCCAGCTGATTGTATCTCTAAGGTGGTTAATACATTGTACAATGAACTAAGAACCCTCTATGAAGCAAACAGCACGGAGAGAATGCTTACTATGTGTGGGGATTTCAATTGTGCTCTGTGCCCCATTGATGATGGCAGGGTATGTGGTTTTAACCTAGAAGAAGGTGTAAGTAATACACACTTCTGCCACTCAAAAATAGGGGAATTGTTTAATGAACTCGTGTTTAATCTTGACTTAGGCTTTGCAAATGATCTATGTACTAACCCTGCTGTGATGTCACAGACTTTCAATGGTAGGGGTTTTGGCTCCACTATAGATTCCACTTTGTTTTCAAATATTTCTGCTTCTGGACTCCTTACCTTCTCAGTGGTCACTTCCCTCTATGTATCACTGTCACTCTCCCTATGAGGAGACAAGGTAGAGACTATCAGGTTGTAGATGAGGCCTTAGCTAATTTAAAACTTGCTAAAGCGAATGGATATACCCTTCGTTGGAATATGCTGGATCCCGAAGTAGTAACTAAACAACTACTTACAAGGTGTAGATCGGCCTTTGACACATGCTGAATGAATTGGCATCCCCTGGGAGCATTTTATCATCATTTCAAGAGGTAGTGGCAGCGGTTAGGGTAGTAATGTTTAAACAAGGCGTAAAAAGGTTACCCCCCCAGCGGTGGTTTGACTCCAACTGCACTTGTGCATATTCCATCTTGAAGCATGAGTTGCATAAGAGTCCAAAGGATATTGTCAAAATCAGACAGGCCAGAAAAAACTATAAACTGACCCTTTCTGAGAGGAAAAATGCCCTCAGAAATGAAGCATGAGAGCTGCTTACCTCAGCCTCACAAATGAAAGATGGTGCCGCTTTTTGGAAAGCGGTTAGAACTCCATTTCTGTCTTCGGCTGGGGGCCCAACAATCGAAGTGTCCATCACAGAGGGTCAATGGATTGAACATTTTTCCAGGATATATGATAGCAACCCCAACGCTCAGGCCTCTGATTGTGAACAAACCGGAGCTAATATGCAGTCACCAGATTTACACTTCTACTTTGATGAAGTAAGCAGGGCACTCTCCCTAAATGCTGATGGGAAGGCCTCGGGTCCTGATGGGATCCCACTGGATCTCTACAAGTCCAACGTTACCCTGTGGACACCCATAATCACGCAAATAATTAATGCTAGTTGTGAGGTCGTCTTCCCATCAACCTGGTTGGAGTCTGTTATAGTGCCCATTTTTAAAAAAAGGGGTACCGCCAAGACCCCTCATGCTACAGGCCCATCTCCTTATTAGATTCAGTGGCTAAGGTGGTGGGTCGTATCATCCTGGAACGTCTCCAGCTCTGGGCAGTAGAACCCCAAATTTTATCTGACATTCAATATGGTTTCCGTGAAGGTCTGGGGACTGTGGAGCAGAGTCTAAATTTGTCGATTCTCATGGGGAAGTATATCGAGGGCCAAAAAGGGAAACCTGTATCTAGTTTTTATTGACCTCACGGCCGCTTTTGATTGCGTGAGGCATTCAAAGCTTTTGGAGATTTTAGAACCAATGGAGATTGACAAAAATATAATTTACTTTATCCGCCATCTCCATAAGGGAGCTCAAACACGTGTGCGATTTGGCCTGGGAGGAGAGTGTACCGCCTCTTTCCCTATTAGGAGGGGGGTTAGGCAGGGCTGTGTCCTAGCCCCCTTCCTTTTTAATCTTTATTTTAATGGGTTAGGTCAGGCACTCCTTAAAGACGCTCAAGACTTCCCACAAATAGGTAATCGCCCCATTCCAAAATTGTTCTATGCGGACGATGCTGTGATTATGTCTCGCAACCAGACTGGCCTACAAAAGACCCTAAATAATTTTTTTAACTTTATGAAGGATTTGGATCTTAAAATTAATATCTCAAATACTTTTATAATGAGATGCAATCATGGGATCCAGAAACATAAGGACATATTTGTGGAGGGAACTCCAACAGCTCCAACCAACAGTTTTTCATATTTAGGCATCTTGTTTAGCCATAATGACACATGGTCAAAAGCCGTTACAGCCAAAAAGCTTGCATTAATCAGAACAACAACTGCTCTTGTTAGCTTTGCAAGAAAACTGGGACGTAAACCACCCCTGGAACTTCTGAAGATCTACAAAGCCAAATGTGTCTCAACTGTTCTCTATGGAGCTGGGATTTGGGGGTTTGCTGACACTAATTTAATTCAACTGGTTGAGAACTCTTTTTTTTAAGATATGTTCTGTCGGCATCCACTAGTACATCCACCTATGTCTTTCATACGGAGCTTGGTCTCCCGTATATATCCGACCTCATAAAACTTGAGCCAATTCTGCTTTGGCATAAGATCTAGTTTAAGGAAGAGACTAAATTTAATAGGGACCTATTACAAGATAGTCTTAGGCTGGACGGTGTCCAAAGCTTACCATGGGTTAAGTATATTCGAGATTTTACTAAAGATATGGCTAATCCCGAATATCTTACCAACCCTAGCACCATCACTTTGGTATCCAGGAAACACCTTAGAAAAAAGATCCTGACTTTCCTGGACACACTACGACTGCCGGGGGACATCATTAAGCCCAGTGTCCTACAGCATAAGATGGTACTTACGACTTTTAATCTGCAGCCATATTTAGTATTTGTTCCCAGTGTTTTTGATAGGTTTTTATTAATAAGATTTAGATTGGGGATTTGAGGAACGTCAGATGGTGTAGTGTAGTTCCTATTTCCCTTATAGGCTCTGCATATTGGAATAATATACTCTATAGTTTTTGCATAGGACTACGGTCAGTATGCTCCTATCGTATACATTAAACTTAATAACTTGTGTGTGCCAGTTAACTCAGAGATCACTAGAAACTTCTCGAATGAACAAGAAGGGATTCGTTTCTGACAACCGCATAAACATGACAATTTTCTTTCCCTTAGAATCGGAACGCGTCTCAGAATCGTCGAAACAATAGATAACAGTTTCACTCAGTCAATCGTGCATGCTTAGTTTCTCCAGAGGTACACAGAAATAGATAGACTGGCGTTTCAATAAAAGGATTCATTGAACAGTCTTGTTTCTCATGTAAGAGATATGAGCTGTTACAATCATTAGACTGTAAGCAAGATATAATATGCACAGCGTAAGCAGTAAGAAGAAATAATACTGCAATAGTATTGTCTTTTAGCTATGACATATATTCATATATACATACATAAATAACACAGGCTAAAAAGTGAATACTCGTCTGATGCTTCTAAATAGCTCAACCCCAGTGTACCTAACCTAAGTGTAGTACGAGGTAAGAAGCAGGTGCTGCTTTCGTATAGAATGGTATATACTAAGTTAAGTATGCCAAGATCCCTCTAGGTTCTAGTCAGCTCCATACTTTTAGAATGAGAGAGGTGGGTATCTCTTTCCAGGTCTCAAACTCTAACACCCCGCGAAGGGAGTCAGAACACTGGAAGCTGGATTCTTTGCGAGCAGGGATGACAGCTTCTGGTCAGTGCGTCAGGCCGGGATATGGTCTCTTCCGAACTTGCCGTGGCGAACCGTGCAGTCAAGCCATGCTGAATCATGCCGCAGTTTGCCATGGTAAGGGAAGGTATATTTATACCTGGAAGGTGTTTAAGTATGCTAGCATTGACGTAAAGTCGGGCTGAGGAAGACGTCATGGATGAACCTCTAAGGAATAGTAGTTCATGCATAATAGATGAGTTCTTGGAGAATTCAGTAATCCTAGCTGGGGAAAGTCCCATTGGCTTAAGGGTCTGGTTTCTAAGAACTCGTTGTGATGTGGGCTGGACGGATGTAGGTGACCATGCCTGTATTTGGATAGAATGGCTAATGCCTAGGACTGGGATTCCTATGCCCAAATAAGGGCAATACAAATTGTGTCTATATAAGGACATGAATTAGGGAAAACTATATACAGGTTTCTAAATTGAAACACAACACCCATTGACGAATGATCAATATTACTAAATGCTAAACGTGCTAAACACATAAAATTGAGTTTCACGTTTCACTAAAAACATTTGTAAAAGCATACTAAAAGAAGTCTTTGTTAAAAGGTTTGCTATACATGAAATGCAAAGGCGCTGTACGCATTGAAGCAATGTTTTATTCGAAGCATATATTTACAGTGAATGCTCAAGTGAATGACCACAACAAATATATACACGTATGGAGTGAAATGGTCCAGTTATACAGAAAGGAAAAAGTTCAGAGCCATTTCATGTCATGATTACATAAATGTGAAAAAAGGTGACAACGCTTCCCTGGAAGTGTCCCAAAGATGTCTGTTCTCTAAGAATAGTTCTACTGTAAGCAGAGCTTTTACTCCTAAAAAAAGAATAAATATCCACAAAAGTGCGATTTTTATTTTATTTTTTTATTTTTTTTAAATTTAATTTAATTTTTACATTTTTTTTTAAGGAAAGTTTAAAATGTCGTAATTTTTGTTTGGAGAAAATGAAGGCCGAATTCATAGATTACAAGGTACACTGTGAGCCAAATCAAAAGTTATTTGAAGATGCTGGAGAAAACATGAAATCCTCTAATCCTGTAGACAAAAATGTGTCTACCGTTGTCGGTAACAGGTCGATTACCTCGTTTAGAAGACTGACTGCACATAGATGTAATGCATCGTCAGTAGCAGTGTTCCATTCCGATGTTACCTGTGTGCCCGTTGATCCATCTCGTACCTCAGCAGTAACATGTTGCGTTTGTGACATCTCAATGAATGCCGTCGTCAGGATCGATAGCCTCTGGGGACAACACAGAGCATGGGCCGTTATCGGGTCCAGCAGAGTATCGATATCCGTTGGCACGACTGATGGGAGTGTTAGACAGATGTCTAGCACGCATTCTTCACCGCAAAGCAGGCAGCGTAGAACAGGTAAGATGCAATATGCCAGATTGGTCTGAATGACAGAAACCATGTGGTATTTAGTTCTCGTAGACTAGGTAAACCCAATAGTTGCACAATGCGCTCACGACACCTCCTTTCCAGGAGAGCTGGGAGTGATGCTGGTGAATTGGCTTGCCTTAGCGCAGCAGTAGGAATTAAAATAGGATTCCTGCGACGAGGGCTAGAATTAGCGGCAGACCACCAAACTCGAGTGCATGAAGTTTGGAATGATTCCGAGGACTGCTCGAAAAAAGTATTTACAGTCCCGAATATACGGACTTAAATACATGCACAATACCGCTCGTATCAGACATGTTTAAGATACGTCCCAACATTTCTGTGAAATGTGTAGGGCAATTTGTCCTTAACAGAGCCTGTATCTCAGTCGAAGTCATTGCGACTTGTAGATCATAGGTTCCTTTGGCGGAGTTCAAAGGCACGGTTTGTTGTAAAAGAATGGCTTTTATTCTGCTTAAAGTATCAATTCGTATAGAAGAGATGTTCAGTGAAGGCCATAAAGGCGACTCCCTGACTCTGTCTATTTGGGGGAACAAGACTTGCATACAGCAAGTGACCCTGGAAGTAACCGTTACTAGATATGGGTTACCTGGCACATGTCACAACAGCTCTGATCATTCAACATGAGGTAACTCCCATTTGAAAGTTGTCCAAACGTTGGATTAATCACAGCGGCTGGTGAACATTGCAGGTGGCAGGATAAATTTGCAATGGAACCGCTACAGGCTCCGTGTAGACTAATATCCCGACATATGAGTGAACCGCTCAGTGCAGTTTCACAGTGTGTACCGCTAATAAACACTTCACGCCCCCCACTCCAACATCTGTGTGTGTAAGGTAAATCCCAGGATGTCCTGATGTATTCTTTACCTTATCTTTCATATTTGCCTACTGGCATGTGTTTAAGGCAATACTGAAAATGGAAAGTTGTAACAGGCAGAGTTATTTTGCCATGTATGATCCATTCTGTAGCTGTTTTTTCTGCTACCGTAAATGGCAATTTTTCCAGTTTTTCAATGCTCAGCACTGTATACTTTGCTCCCCTTTGTGCCAGTTCGATCTGTTTATCAGTGAGATTGTAATCAGAAAACAGAGAAGACTTGTTGATGAAACGCCAAGGCACATAACCTGCACGCAAGTTCTGTAGCGTCCAGCTTAATGACAGAATAGAACGTAATTGAGACTGGCCTTGATGCAGCAGGACCAAATCTTGTTCCACAATGTCTATAGCAGAGGATACAATGATGCCCAATGACTATATCCTGGATGACAGAGTTGTTAACCCATTGACGACCACAGCGAGAGATTTCTCTAAATTAATATGATCAATTTCTCGTATTCTTTCTGTAGCGTCTGCTTGGGTGACCTTCCATTTTTCATTATAAGCAGCATAGATGCCGGCATATAGGAAACGTTTTTGACGCGGTTTTCTTAGACCTAGCAAGAATTCCCTAAGGTTTGCGTCTTCTTTAAGTTAAGATAAGTGTTGTTTCACATCCTCTAGTGTAGATGTCTGCAGCCAATCAAGGCATAGTTTTCCTACACTGTATGTTGTTACTACCCTTGGATGCTGTATTTGAACATAGCGTGGGTCTGGCCTATTGATCGTTAGACCTTGTGAGTCGTTCAGGAATCTTTCTTGACAGATGTTTGTGTCTATGGGCCAGAGCAACGATTTTTTCCATTCAGAATCTGATCTGTTGTTTTTTAAGATAGTATGTACATCGACCACCCCCTGTGTAGTGCTCTTACTTGCAGGTGCAGGTATGGACGGTGTGTTCATGTCTTTGATTTTGGCTAACCCAAGGCAAGACGTTTGTTGGACAGTGTCATTCAAAAACATCTGTTGTGGTATGATGCAGGCTCTAAACAAAGCTTCTATCCCCTGCACTTGCCAATCTTTTGTACCCCACACAGATTTTGTGTCAATTGTGTCTTTCCAAAAGTCGAAACCCTATCAAGACAGTTGGGCAATAAAGACAGCAGAATAAATCTGTTTCGTATTGGTTAACATATTTTTGGTTCCTGTTTTGTTTACATTTTTAAAGTAAAACGTTTCTGGATTGGATGTATTATATCCTGAAAAATATGGACACTTAATTTCAAATGTTTTTGAGCTATCCCTTGGTGGTGTAGGACAATGTTCCCATTGGTTATACATAAATACATTTCTAGGTGTTGCAGATTTATGCAAGAAATGATGACCATAGTGGTTGTAACAAAAAAGCTGTTCATAGTCTGTTGAACCCTCTAAGTATTTATGGTTAGAGAATGCAGCCGACCTTTCTAGATCAGACATCATGTTATTAACAGTCTCAAAGTCCCAATCATCAGAATAGGTACTGGAGGTAATAAAGTCACTTAATGAAATCTTAAATAAACGTGGAATCTTCAAATGTTCCGACCGACCGAATATATCATAATCCGTTTTGTCCCAAACTATACCATCTTGTATAGGAACGGCTGTGATGTTCACTGTTGACAAGTCTCTTGCTTCACGATGGGATGATTTGTGTGGTTTCAAAAGTAAGTTCACATTTTTACTTCCTGTGTCCAAATGAATATATCTTCCATCTATCAACATGTTCAGAGTTATTACTAAAGCTAGCCAAAGTAGAAAGAAAAATATTAAAGAAATAATCCATAGTTCAATCCATGGTGAAACCAGATAAGTCTTTCTCACGTGATGGAAAAAAGTCGTGTGCTTGTTCTTTGAAAGTTCTTTTTGCTGGCATTGTTTCAGGCTCGCTGGGATCCTCTGAAAATGTATCAAAGTTAATGAAATAGCCAGAAGCAGTTCTGTCAATGGTTGGAATTGCATCAGGATTTGTAGAATTCGCTGGAACCAGTGGATCACTTGCTACGTTGGTGTAGATCGGT
The DNA here is from genome assembly GCF_964204655.1 of Triturus cristatus. NCBI lineage: Eukaryota > Metazoa > Chordata > Amphibia > Caudata > Salamandridae > Triturus > Triturus cristatus. The sequence goes on from NC_140585.1 coordinate 671,646,470, forward strand.
GTATCTGGACGAACTGTTATTTGGGTTTCAAGAGGAAGGAGTTCCATAGCATTGTTGCTTAGTCCTTCATTTCTTACTGTTGGATTCTCAATGGTGACAAGTCTTTCATTTTGAACCTCTTGGATAGTAGCTAGAGGAGTGCATCTGCTACTTGGTCGGAGTCCACATGGCCTACTGTTTAGTATTGGCCACATAGTGTGGTTTGATGAGGTCGATGGACACATCTTTTCTCCTTTACCAGCAAGGGGCAGCAGAAGTACTGTTCTTGATCCGTGGATTGCTAGGACAGGTACCGGTTGTCTGTAAGAAGACCCAAATTCCCTCTTGTCCGTGATCTTTTCTCTGACTAGATCCCCAAGCTTTGGGATCCAGATAGGCCTTGCTGGGATGGCAGGATTTTCCCCAGTGGTGGTTGGCTTCAGGAAAATGTTGCTTTGTTTCGATCTTTGTTCATTTACGTCCTGTACAACAGCCAAACGATCATTGATATCAAATGCTTTATTTTCCACCACTGTACCTTTACATTCGAGATCAGGAACCCACATTCTTGTCCCAAATAGGACCTCAAATGGAGTGACCCCCTCCTAGAGAACTTCTTGACAAATTGTTTAATGAGCGTTGGACCCTATAAAGATGTTTTACCCACCCATCACCCGAACCGAATACCCTAGCTGTTATAGACCGCTTTATGTCCCGGTTTTTCCTTTCCACAACCGAATTTCCCTCAGGATGGAATGGAGAGGAGTACCTCAATGCTACGCCCAAACTGGCCATGGCCTCTTTGTAAGTCTGAGAGCTAAACACAGGGCCCTGGTCAGAGTGTAGCGTGCCTATTGCGTATGTGCCGATAAAGACTTCGAAATCTTTTATAACAGTTCGAGCGTCAGCCGAGCGCTGAGGCCACATCCATAGGAACCTTGAGCACGAATCCACCGCGACCATGATATAGTTATAGTTGCCATCCCTTTGCAAGGGACCGCAGTGATCCAGGTAAACACAAGCTAATGGTTTGTCTGAATTTAACAGGGGCGTCTGACAGGATGTTTCACTGTAGAGACTTTCATCTTTTGGCATATTTCACATTCCAAAACATCGTTTTTGGTCTATTTCCTAATGCTGGACCACCAATATCTCTGTTTTAATAACGATACTGTGGCGGAAACACCTGCATGGGCAGAGGCTATCCCTTCATGTGCTGCTAGGATTAGTCCTAATTTACGTTCCATGTTTGGAATTACCCTATCCCCCACTCCAGGGATTCGAGCAAACGGAACGTTGTTCGCATCAATTTTATACGAGTATTTGAGTGGAAATTCTTTAGGTAACGCTGCACCACTGCCTTAGCTTGAAGCATTGACAGCAAACAATATGTCACTGTCTATTTTAGTTTTTGAACGAGTGATTGCAGCTACGGAAGCCGTTTGTACAGCCCCCTTCGCGGCTTCATCAGCCAATGAATTCCCTGCAACGGGAACGCCATCACGTTGATGACTCAGCGTGTGTATCACGTGAGTGTTTTGTAGTCCGCTTCGCAACTAAACTACTTGTTCCCAAAGCATTTTATGCTTGATTGTGTCACCTTCTGCATCTTTGAAACAATTTTGAAGCCAATTCTGTAAATATTCATTGTACGACTGTACACAGTAAAAATGATTTCACACTATAAGTGTTGGGTATTCGCGATCTGTATTTTCAAGTGCCAATTTGAATGCCTGTAGTTAAGCTCGCTGAGCTGTACAATCTCCTAGAGATTGTGTTTTAGTGACCATTGGTCGGAATTTACCATTATGCATACAACCTTTAACAATTGCGCATGCTGTTCTGTAAGCTTGCTTACGTTCCGTAGCGGGTTGTGCCGATCCGTCAGTATAAATTATCAATTCATACTGGTCAATAGGGAGAATCTCAATAGGTAGAGGCCATTCATGTTCGTATTGCAGGAATGCTTGTGTTTTTTAATAAGTATCAAAGACATATTCAACATCTGTTGCAGCAAGAGAATTAACCCATGGTATCCATCTTGGATGTAAAGCTTTTGCATTCGGAATGCTCGCTTTTGTAACTGCCACTAAGGCTGGTACCGGAGTCACGACAATGCGTTTCCCCTGAGCTAGAGCTCTTTCTATTGCTACAGCGGTAGTGAATCGCATTTCCGCTTGTGTGTACAAATGTGATTTGTATGCAATAGGTATTTTCTCACCTTCATTAAAAGTTAAGTAGGTGAATCCGCATTGACCTGAAATTATTCGGATCACTAAATTGTGTGTATTTACTCGTGTTTGTAAGTGATTTGTTGCTAACATGTCAGCTTGGAGTGAACGCAGGATATCTGTGTGTTTCTGTGTCTAATCTATGAATTTGAAATCCGGTTTGATTAGTTCGTAGAGATGTTTAACCCTTTCTGCGTAATTTAGAATGTAAGTTCTTCCAAATTTCGGGAAACCTATAATCAACTAAGTTTTTCTGCGTTTTTGGAGGTTGGAGCAGCGCACACTTTTCTAAAAAGTTTGCTGCCAGGCTTTTGCCTTCACTTGAAAATTCATGTCCTAGGAAAAGGACATGGAGATGGGCAATTCTTGATTTTTTTTAAAGTTTAATTTATAGCCCTCAGAGGCGAAGCCCAGTATAATGGTGTTCACCCTGTTCAAGTGCCTATCCATGTCATTTATCTGTTAGATAGATATCATCGACATATGACAATGCCTCGTCATCATATATTTGTAGTAACTCTGTTACTCTTGCTGAGAATAACCCCGGGCTGTTCTTGAACCCTAGAGGGAGTCGACAGAAGTGACGCGGAGTCCCCATTATTGAGAAAGCTGTCAAGTACCTACTTTCAGGTGCTATGTTTTGACAAAAGAAACCATTTGAAATGTCTAATGTGGTTTTATATTTTTTTTTTTACGCACAATGTTATTAATTACTGCTGTACTGTGTGCATTTTGTACTGCAAAAGTTTTAGAACAAGTGTTCAGGTGTCTGTAATCCAAAACTAGACAATATGTGTTGTTTGGTTTGGAAACAGAAAACAAATGATTGTTCATTGATGAGGTGCAGGTTTCAATCACCCCTTGGTATTCAAGTTGATCTAAGATCTCTCTGACCTGTTTTTTAGCTTCTTGCTTAACTGGGTCCTGCCTTTGTACAGTAGGTTGACATTTTAATTGGATTTTGTGGTGAGGTGAGTCCTCATCCCTTCCTATATGATTTTTGTATAATGCTGGGGCCTGGGCAACTGCCCATTTCCTGGTATAAGTATATTTTAAATTGATAGGAACATGGTTGGAGAAAGCTGGCATAATGATGTCTTCGCCATGTGGGCACTCCCTGACAAATGTTGGTGGCCAGTCTTTTTCTGCTAGAAGTATGTTATAACCCCTTGAAAGTTTTTCCCAAAAGAGTGCTTTAACCTTTCTTGGTATGTGTCCCTCCATCCGGAGTGTTATTTCATATAACATTTGTGGAGTACTAACCCTGGTGTCTACAGTCTCAACTGTTCTGTACTCATTCAAGTCCACTATCTCCAGAAGTTCCTTCAGGTTCTGGCGAGCTATTGTTACTTCTGCTGCACTGTCCAGCATTGTCTGAGCCCATTCTCCATTCTTGAGTTGTGTTCTCAGTATTCGCGGCATGTCTGATCTTCAGACCTACTACCTTTTTTAGGTCTCGCCTAGCTATTGCGTTTACGCAATCGCTATGCGAGACTCTAGTAAGTGGGGCATTTCAAAGTGCTCCCAAAAGTGGATTGCATGGCGAGCACGCGCACAATCGCGTGCATCGTGCCGCCATGCAATCCGTTTGGGGAAGCGCTTCAGCTCACTGGCGCGTGCACGTGTCACAGCTTCGGCATCATACTTCAAAGGGTCCGCTCCCCCGCCCCCGCCAAGTGCGCGCGCCAAATTTGCTTTCACTTTCGTGCGGCAGGCGCTCGCGTCCGGACCACTTTAGAAGCCGGGCTTGTTCTTCTAATGACACCCAGGATGTCTGTGTGATGGAAATAGAGGGTGTTTTCTTATTAATCTCCTCGCTGCTGTGTGTCTGTGGTCCCCGCAGCGCCGCGCTCACCCCGGAGGGGTCAGGCCTCTCCAAGCCATTCATTAAAACTTATAAAATTAATCACCGCCATCATCTTCCTCGCTGCCGTCACACATGGAGGCGGGTAGGGGGCACCCGCCGGAAAAGTGCCTCTTATCGTAAATTGCATTAGCTGTCCTCTCGACTCTCCGTTAATGAGGTGCCACAGTGGCGGTGTCTGCCCATTGATCGCCCGCCTCGCGCACTGGCAATTAGCGGCAGGCGCCGTGTCTCTGCCGCGAGATGGCAGGGGCGGTCGCCCATTACACCCGCACCTCCCTGGCACTCCAAGCCCTCGCTTACTTCCAACCCATCCTGGCAATTAATAACCTGTTATTTTTATTTTCTTGATTTTTTTTAATTAAATGAACTTGAATAGTTTATTATTATAGGGGCTGGGCATATGGGCACGCGTAGTTGCTACTCTCGCCTTCCCAGAAAATGAGATGGTTCAGTTAGCCCCCTCTTTGAAGCGAGAAGCCTCTTGACGCTATGCACTTATCTTGATATTCCAGGAGGGATGAGCCTCACACTGCAGGGTTCGGATTGGCACTGTGTCATAATGTTGTGATAAGAAATGCTGCGCTGGTGCTTCTGACTTCGTTGCATCCATTCAGTCATCTTTGCGCTAAATACGCTTCGCTTTTCTCTTTCACGTGGTGTTGAAAAGGGTGGAGAGCGATTCCTGCCCGAGGAAAAGGTGCATGTCTGTTGAAACCAAATGTCATCAAGAAGGGGATGGGTAGTCAAGGCTTCAGGAGGCAGCACCGAGGCGCCTAATGCAAAATGTTGTATCGATTCTATAGCATGTACCTCTTGGCGGGCCCCTGAAGCACCTTGCAGAAGACGAATTGGGCTTCCTCTTCTGAGGTTCTCGGATAAGATGAGGTGATGGTCGCTGTGCCATCAAGTCTTGGTGGTGGCGCGTGTGTGAAGCATAGACGTGTGAGTTTAGCAGCGCAAGTAACATACATCACCCAGTTAGGGCTGTACCCTTCGAGGTAGCCGAGATTTAAACTCTAAGAAGAGACAGGACCTTATATCTCTTCTGAAATTCAAGTGATTCTGGATAGATCTGGTTTTCTTTGTGAGTTTATACAATATTGTGCATGTCTGAATGAACTGTACTACCTCAAATGCAGGTTTTATGAACTGTAAGACTTATCAGCAGTAGGGCCTGAGTTAGACTGGCTGTGGCGGGCACCGGGCATTTTCCCGATGGGCCGGAAGGGTGAGGGCTTTTTTTGGACCGATGGGGCCGTTTTTAGGTCAAGCCTGGGCAGCGCATGCGCTGCTCTGCGTGACATGCTGTATTCAAGTATTGACTTGAAACTCCTCCCACTCTCCGCCCATATTTGTCATTGGCTTGTGTCATTGTCCTTTGTAAATTCTGGCTTCTGATTCGTTAATTGGCTTGTTAGTCCTGCCTTTGTACCGCCTTGTCTTCATTTGTAACCTCTCATGAGGATTGGCCCTTTTACTTCTGTTGTTACACGATATGTCTGTAAGCACTATTTTCATTAATTAGTTTCTCCTACTTCAGGTACGACATGCTTTCCTGCACTATTCAGCGTGCCATGCGCACTTTCACTTCCCAAGCAGCCCGGGACAATGGCAGCCGCTTCTTTGAAATTAAATAGGTCTCGCATTTACAAGAGTTTGAGCTTTTGGCATTGTAAATGACAATGCCTTTTATTTATGTGTTAATTATCAACACAGATAAATAAAATGCATTGTCATTTACAATGCCAATAGCTTAAACTCTCTCATATGCGAGACCTATTGCATTGCAAATGCTTGTTTTCTTGTTGAATTGAGGTTTTGGTTTGTTTTTCTGAACGTGTTGATCGTCTCTGGACTTCACGAGTTCTTCTTTGTGATCTGACCGTCCTCTTCTTTCGGATGTCTGTGACGATGTCTGAAAGGTACGAGAGGAACATGTATCAGTATCTTGATACCTGTCAGGTTTTTTTCAAATTATCCCTATTCCTGAGGTTATACCTCCTGTCAGAGTGCTCCTTTTGAGGAGATCTACCTCTGTATTGAGAAAGTTTCTCTTTTGAATGTTGTTTGTTATTTTCCCACTTCTTTTTAGAAGATGTCGGGTTGTGTTCAATTGAGTTCTTTTCAGGACCCTCAGACAGTTGTGGTTTAACTGGTTTCCCACCTAAACTGTCTCTGCCTAATTCTTCATAGGATTTTTCTGGGTAGTTCATGTTGATGTTCTGTTACATCAAATTCCCTTAATTTCTGGCGGATCGCCACTGATGCTGCCTCCCCTTTAATATTAGATAATATTATTGTTGAGACCTGGTCGAAGTTTTTCAGTAATTTCATGCCTAAGTTCAGAGCAGGCTCTGCCCCATATTCGTTTTGAATTTGTTTCAGGACATCATGTATTACCGCAATAGACGGAACACCATGTTTCTTAGTATTGATGGCAGCAGAGACTGTGCCCCAAGAGGTGCAGTCTTCCAGATGTGGTGTGATCCCCATTGGTAAACAGATTGTTAGAATTCTGTGTTTTATTATAAGGGCTAGTATTAGGAAATACTGCTTAGATTTGAGTAATTTTTTGAGCTATCCAAAATGGAATTTGTTCACCTTTTTGTGGGCATTTTACCCATGACTGCGTGTAACGTCTGTGGAGTAATTTTTAGTGTATTCCCCTGGTGAGGGGTTTGATTTGGAATGGTTATTGGTGGTTGGACTGTTAAAGTCCACATGACATATTGTACTAACTGTCTGTAAAATGTTATCAACTCTTTGAGTTGAGTGAGTAATTCATCGTCTGACATTGCTTCAATGTCAGGATGTGGTGTGCAGCCGGCTAAAATCGGCCATGTTGCTCCTGGTCTACCGAGTGTACCGAGCCTGGTAATGTGACTGTAATGTTTTAGGGCGCATTTAAACCAGAGCTGATGCTCCTGGTATGTGAGTGGAATTTTAACATCCTCGAAGGGAATGTATTCCTCAGGTGGTTCATCTTCTTTGAAGAAGTGAAACATTTTTGTTACTGGATTTGATTCTGGGAATACTATCCATGAATAGAACACCTCTGTCTGAAAAGATTCATGTGCCTCTATCACAAAAACTGCTCTACCACCTCTTGGTGTTAGGCAGTGTTTTATAGGTTTTAGAGTGATGGCTATCCTTCAATTTGGATGGATGTTTATAACACCCTCATCAGTTTCATTTAAACCTGTAGTATTAATGGCTGCTACGACTTGGTCAACCGCAGCCTCTGTATTATCCCTGTTTTGGGACATTGTTTTTTGAAAAATGTAGAACAAGTTTCAAGGAAACCAAGATTAGGTGCACAATATTTTGGAACACTGTTTCCTTCAACGTTGAATAAACCAAACCGCTAATACATAGGATTTTCGTCCTACTCCACTATGGCAGATTTTCTCCCTCCCCACGCCAGATATCTTATGGAGTATTCTGAGTAGGGGTCTCTGAGAAAAGCATGACTGAGTTACTTTAGTATCTAGTGTTAAATTAGTGCCTTAAAAAACCGTTGGTCGGACGCCGCCCGTAGCTCGCCCTGATCCTTGCGGGCTGGCCCGTGGTGGGGACGACTGTTGCCCGTGACCACGCAACGGATACATTTTTGCCTGCCCCCGGAACCCTGTCTCCAGCGACGTGGACCTCGAGGCGCTTGTCCCTGGGTCCCGGCCCCAATACGGGTCGGGCCTCTCCGGCGGCCATCTTGTTGCGATGCAGCCTACCATCCTGTCCATTGGGTCGCAGCAGGACTGGGAGTGTGGGACTTTTGGGAGTGTGGCGGAGCGCTCGCGGAGAGCTGTGCTGGGGTACGGCGACCTCCTAGAGGCCCTTGGTGCCCTTCATTTCTCCTTGGTTCGTGGCGCCGGGGTCTTGGGGAGTAAGCTCGATGGTGTGGCATCAGCGTTGGGACAGTGGCGGCCTGCCTGTCCTCAGGTACACAGGGACTTCCCACACTGCACACAGGAGGACAATGTCGCGGCCACCCCTGCGATTAGTGCACAGCTGGACACTCCGGACAGTATGCTACCGTGTGATCGGCTGGCTGAGGGTTTGATCTGTTCCGGAGGTATTGGACCTGAGTGGGAGGTGGTGGCCTCGTCCCGTGCACGGCCTCCGGCGACCCAGGGACAATTCCAGCAACAGTTGTCTACTTTGGCTGATTCCGCCTTCCTGGACCTTGTGTGCAGTGCAGATCCTGGGGCAGCACTGGGAAAGACGTCCCTCCATGATGCGGACTGTGTTGGTACTCAGAGACTTCCACCCCACCTGTGTGCGTCGCTTCCCGGTCGTTTTTGGACACTTCTTTACCTGGGAACATCGGACATGGCGCTGGGTCGAGGGGTAGGCATGGGCAGAATTGCAAAGAGAGGTCAAGGATAAGGCTGATCCTTCGGGGGTGGTCATCTAGTAGACGGGCGGACTCAGGGGTTGCGTACTCTCATGACATAGCTATTAGCATATTAGGTGCATATATGCTCCCCATCTCTCTTTGATATGGTCGCTTTTGTGCTGCTTATTGTTTGCTGTGGGGAGACCTCACCGTGCGGGAGGGAGAAGCCGGGGGTATGTTTTGAAGGCCCTCCTCCAGTTTATTATACTTTCTCTACCCCCCCGTCTGGTGGGGTTCTTTTCTTACTCCTTTTTCCCTGTTTCTTCTATATTTCGGGTCTAGTTCCAGGGCGACAGGCACACTGCTGGGGGGGGGGCCGTACTCATTTGCAGAGGTGCAGGGTGGGGGGTTGGGGGAGGGGATTCTTTAGTCTTTCATCTCTTTTTCCATGGCCTCCTTTTTCTTCTCTGCTTCTTCTTGTTTTTTCTTTTCTGGGATCAGCGTGGTACACCTCCTTTGTTGTGAATCGTTGCCTTTTCATCTGTGCCACAGTTTCCGGGGTGTTCTCCGGGCGTTAGGGCGGGGGCCTGCAGGCGCAATTGTTTATGATATTCTTCCCCATCCTGAATTTCCTGGGTCTGCGCCATTGATCCAATAGATTGCTGTTTATTGCTTACGTCTATTATTCTGCCTGCCTCTTATCGCTGTTGGGAAATTGTTTGGCACCTGATCCTACTGTCTCGTATCATTATAAAATGAAAAACCCTTTTTCTCCTGGTGTCCTACCTGTGCTGCTCACTGGCCGGACTATACTAGCATGAAGATTCTGCTCTCCGAGGTGCCGCCTGTGTTCACATTTGATTTTTTTTATTGTTCTGATTGCTTAGCGGCTGGCCCCGGGGGGTTGTAGGCCCATACTTGTTATTGATTGAAATGTCAATAAAGGTTTTTCAAAAAAAAAAAAAAAAAAAAAAAAAACCGTTGGGCGCCATGTAGTGTAGTTCCTATTTCCCTTATAGGCTCTGCGCATTGGAATAATATACACTATAGTTTTTGCATAGGACTAAGGTCAGTATGCTCCTATAGAGTACATTAAACTTAATTACTTGTGTGTGCCAGCTAAGTCAGAGGTCACTAGAAACTTCTTGAATGAACAAGAAGGGATTAGTTTCTGACAACCGCATAAACATGACAATTTTGTTTCCCTTAGAATCGGAACGCGTCTCAGAATCGTGGAAACAATGGATAACAGTTTTACTCAGTCAATCGTGCATGCTTAGTTTCTCCAGAGGTACACAGAAATAGATACACGGGCGTTTCAATAAAAGGATTTATTGAACAGTCTTGTTTCTCGTGTAAGAGATATGAGCTGTTACAATCATTAGACAGTAAGCAAGATATAATAAGCACACCGTAAGCAGTAAGAAGAAATAATACTGCAGTAGCATTGTCTTTTAGCTATGACATATATTCATATATACATACATGAATAACACAGGCTAAAAAGTGAATACTCGTCTGATGCTTCTAAATAGTTCTACCCCAGTGTACCTAACCTAAGTGTAGTACGAGGTAAGAAGTAGGTGCTGCTTTCTTATAGTATGGTATATACTAAGTTTAGTATGCCAAGAGTCCCTCTAGGTTCTAGTCAGCTCCATACCTTTAGAATGAGAGAGGTGGGTATCTCTTTCCAGGTTTCAAACTACACCCCGCGAAGGGAGTCAGAACACTGGAAGCTGGATTCTCTGCGAGCAGGGATGGCAGCGTCTGGTCAGTGCGTCAGGCCGGGATATGGTCTCTTCCGAACTTGCCATGGCGAACCGTGAAGTCCAGTCGTGCTGAGTCGTGCCGTGGTTTGCCATGGTAAGGGAAGGTATATTTATACCTGGAAGGTGTTTAGGAATGCAAGCATTGACGTAAAGTCGGGCAGAGAAAGACATCATGTATGAACCCCTAAGGAATAGTAGTTTATGCATAATAGATGAGTTCTTGGAGAAATCAATAATACTAGCTGGGGAAAGTCCCGTCGGCTTAAGGGTCTGGTTTCTAAGAACTTGTTGTGATGTGGGATGGACGGATGTAGGTGACCATGCCTGTATTTGGATAGAATGACTAATGACTAGGACTGAGATTCCTATGCCTAAATAAGGGCAATAAGAATTGTGCCTATATAAGGACATGATTCAGAGAAACCTATAGACGGGTATCTAAATCGAAACACAACAATGGGTGCATTTGGTCAAAGTGGATCCAGAAGTTACTGCTGATTCCCCCTCCCAGATATGCTGCAAACGTGCACACCGAAGCCAAGTACCGCACACCTCCTCTTTAGTTACTCCCACTTGACAGCCGGTCTGGGAGTGGTGGTGATTCAACAGACACAGGTGTATGAGAGAGAGGAACCTGTAGGACCGCTCCCTAGTTCCTTCTGCCCCGTGTGGGGCGGAGACCCTCCTACTGCTCCTGTCTTGGACGTTTTAAGGCAGGGCAGGGTTTTCTAGAACAATATTTAACTTTTGACGTGTCACACAGTTTGGTGCTTACTTTCTCTCCATGTTAAAGAACAGTAGATGTTTTAGCACCCAGGCTAATGTGCTGCATAGCTAAATACATATAAGGTCCGAAAGGTTAGACCGATTGCATTGCAAATGCTTGTTACTAAAATATGTATACTGTACTTAAATATGGGGGCTTTGAGCCAACTCTCTTCATCCATTGGAATTTTGTTTAGTCATTCACATTTTGCTTCTGCCCACTGCAGCAAAAAGTAACAAAAACACAGTGGGCATTGACAGTTCCGTACATTTTATTAGCCCATAATGATGGCAACACACAAGGACAGCAGGTACTGACCCAGCACGGGGGCATGCACCAACCAATGAGGAATCACAGCAAGTAATCACAGCAAGGTTACAGTGACCAGGACAAAGAACAAACCATTCACAAAAAGATCCAAGTGCAACCAGGTCAACAAAAAATTGGTTGGGATACATAATCTGTAGTTCCTCTCACCCTTCCACATCAGAACCACTCTCGGATGACTCTTCGGAATCTTCCCGGAATATATTCAACAGTTGCACCCACATCATCACGGCAGCAGCAGCCCCTTCCTCCGTTTGAGAGATCCTCATATGATGTTCTTCTACCACCCCCATTGCAATAGATCACGTAGCCAAGAAGACAGCTGTGGGGCAATCGTTACCATCCACCCTGTGGCCACCTTTCTTTTTGCTAGTAGCAGGGCCAAATGAGCCAATTTATACGGGATGTTTCGGCCCTTAGGCTGTCCCACCACTCCTAGTAGGCAGGAGAGTGGTGCCTGCTGAATCCGGATACCGGTGGCCCCCTCCACACGAGGCACCACCTGTTGCCAGTCGTTTTGGACCGCTACACAGTCCCATGACAGGTGCAGGAAAGTGGCCCCACAACCTCCCTGCAACGTGCATACGCAGCTCCCTGATTGGGGTCTATTTTATTAAGGGCATACAAGGTTATGTAAGTGCGGTGCAAGAAATTGAAATGTAGTAGTTTTAACTGTTTGTTACAGGTAACGGTGTGGACAAGGTCCAACGCAGTATCCCAATCCATCGATATTCACCGCCACAGAAGTGGATGAGCCAGCAGCTCACGGGGAGGGGGCCGCCCAGATGCCTCCTCACCTGCAGGGCTCCGATGCAGGGCACGGCTTGCCAAGGCGACCCAGCCAGGCCACGCGGCAAACCATTGACATGCCCCAGAGGCACAGGCCATGGCCTGCGCCCGCTCCCCTCACAATTTGTCACACCTCGTGCAGGATAGGCTCACCAGATGCTGTCCGCTCTTGTCGGTTCCACAGGAATGTTGTGAGTGTGTCAGGGCCAGCAGCGGAATCCAGCCACAGCCGTGGTGAGTCCTCGGGTTCTCCGTAGCTCTCACCACTCAATATGTCGTCAGCAAGGCCTCCGAGCTTACTCTTAGTGCGTCCCCTGCTCTGCAACCAGGATCTCGCCGACATCTTCCCTGTCAGGATTTTAAGGCTATCATGTCCTCTGTGAGTAACACTCCTCATGAAAGCCCCAATTAGGCGCGATATAGGCAGGATTGTGCAGGATAATGCAGGGTGGGCTGGGAGCCCCCTAGGAGCGCGTCCTGTTGGCCATCATGCATAATCGTGTGGGTCAGCCTGCTTAAGCCACTGGTTAACTTCACTTTGAGTGACTATTTTGCTTTCTTACAAGGAGCTCATCCGCACTCAAGCTAGTTCCCTTCATTGCCAGTGTTTTTGTTTTTACTTTATCATTTTAGTGTTGCCTGTGTGTTGATAATCGGAACTAATAGCAGGATGCTTCTGATGCACGTTCCATCTTTATCAGACCCACCGCCTGCCAATGTTGTTGTAAATTTGTTTAGGGGTGGCTTTTATTTTTCTGCATGCAGCTATTTCACAGCAGACCAGAGTGGCACCATTTGAAACGGTTTTTCCTTTCGGTCTGTCCTTACTCCCTGTCCTTTCTTTGTGTCCTTCCTTCTTCCTTCTGACATTTCTTCCCTTTCAACCTTCTGTCCTTTTGTTCCTTCTCTTCGTCTCTCCTTTCTATCCTTCCTTCCTTCCGTCAGTCTGAAATTTCTGTCCTTTTTCCTCTCTCTCAACACATCCACACACAAAGTAATTCCCTTCCATGCCAAGTTGTACTATGGTAATGTGGTTTTTGTTTGGACCCAATAACCTTTTTGCCTATAGGAAATGATTTTTCTTCTTTTTGATTGATGAGGGCCCGGGATATTCCCCCCACCCCCCCCCCCCTCCCCACCCCCTTCCCCACAAGAAGGCAACAACCATGACGAAACGTGAGTTTCCACAATGCTTGGGCCCAACACAGCCCTATTGGCTTTGCCAATGCTTGTTTCTGTTTGGGACATGGAGAAGTCATGTTATGTGTGGCTCCACTTTAATCTTTTGCCCTTGCATTGAATCCAACAGACGTGCCAGAGAATCACTTACTCTTGAATGGTATTGACAAGGCACCCAGCTTTAATCCCTCATAATCGGTGTACCTACAAACTGTGGTATTTTCTTTTAATAATTCGAGTTTAATGTATATCAGCCTAATATAAATTATAGGAATCGTGACTTTGATCCTAATGATACATACATAATTCAGCCATCATGAATGCTATCTGTCATTAAACGCCATCCCCAAGCATTGTACATCCATGCTTGGGCTACCATATTTTCTATTTTCCTCAAGACATCGTATTATAATGCTGTCTATTACAGAGTCATGTAATGCTGTCCATAAATCCTCAGAGGGTCTTCTGGCAAATTCTCTAACAAACAGCGTGCTTCCAGTATCTGGTTTCTCTGGTGCCTCTCCCTAATTATGTAGAACCTGCATACCTTCCTCTCCGTCAGTTTTATAATGAGCCGGAAGGGATTGTAACATCTAGCTGAACACATTGCTTTCAGTTAAAGCATTCGGAAATGCTAGTGTATGATACTTTAAGTAACTTGATAGTGCAGAAACCAAACGAATTATCAAAGGCGTTGTGTAAGAAAATCTTTACCTTGTACCTGCGGCAGCCAGACATATAGGGCACTTGAGGAAATGAATTGTAAAATTCCCCTTCAGCTTAAGCAGAGGAGAGCATAAGACATATTACAGTTTTGTACACCTAAAATAAAACACCATTGTACCTGCAAGAAAACCAAATTATTTTTAACATCTCACTTGTAAGTCAAGTGCTAAGTGAACATAGCAAGTAAATCAACACAGACCCTATTAGTATACATCAAAGCCTCTAAGCACCTTCAAAACACATATGGAGACAGCTGCATGCCACTCATAGAAAAGTAATTTCAGCTAGATTTGTGGCCCATGTTCCTAAACTGATCTAGTTAGCCAAGGCTGGTTCAGTGCTGTGTTTTAGTTTAAATCCCTAAAAGACCATTCACTATTCTCTTTGAATTTTGTTGCTTGTAAGACTAAGAAAGCATTTCGCTTAGAAGAGATCAGTTTGCATTATGTAGTGCTTTGTTAATTTGACTTTGGGTGTTTGCTGTGGGTTGTACCATGTTATTCTATGCTACCTTTACTTTGTAGAATTATACCAAAAAACTCAAGTCCTTTTCCATTTCTTTGGGTACGGTTTGATTGTAGGGTTGTCTGCTCTCTCCTTGAATTTTGTGCTTGCTTTTTGCTCTTTTGGAGAGGTGAACTTCAGTTGCAAGCATCACAGTATAGATGTTACTGTTACCTTATAATCCTCTCCATATTGTGTTGACTGTATCTGCTTGTGAGAGATACCAGGGTATTAAAAATAACTTCAGCCGATGTGTTCTGTTACCTTTAACTTGAGGGACAGATTGGACTTTCGAAGATAATAATTTTAGGTGGTCCTAAAAAGTGATCACTTACCTGTGAAAAATATTGATCGTATAGTCCAGTAAGTTGTAACAGTGTTTCTTAACTTGACACTTTAAAGTGACCATTGTCCTCCGATTTACTTATGGAGGTCAGCTATCTTGACTGATCCCCTATAAACAGGGTACACAGTCACTTGTTGTTTGGGTTTCAGGAAACTCACCCCGGGTTGAGTGTTCATTGGATTGGGCTTAGTACCACTATTAGGTCACATAGTGTTACTTCAACATTCGTTATTTCCTTTGACCATTCCAAGATGGCCGCCCCATTTCGGCAATAGACTGACTAGCTCCCCTCACGCTACGTGATGACGCCACCGCCTCAGCCTACAACCGCGCTGAGATCGGTATTTATGGAGATCCGCTTCCCGGCTCAGTATGCTACCGGCAGTACCGCTGGACGGGTAGGTTTCCGGTTACGTGAGGCTGTATCCTGAGTAAGTAACTCTTCCTCTTTACATAGGACGCTGTTTTGGTTCCTGGCTATACCGCTGGGGTCTCTTCCTATAATATGGTCCCCCTTTTTATTTGTTGTTCTTAGCCTCACCCCGTGGTACATCCGACGGAGCCCTTCTCCGATCCTGGGAGGGTATGCTTTTTGTCATTGAGTGTTAATTACTACTGCTTTTGTATAACTGTCTGATTCCACACTGGTTACTGTGAATACCGTTTTTCTGACACTAACCCAGTACTTTTAATTGTATTCACGCTAGTTCCCGTTCTCCAGGCATGCCGTGTCCATCTGTATTTCAGCAGGGGTCTATATTCTGACCAGCGTCACTCCCTCTCTTCGCTTTAAGTTACCATACTGGTGTTCACGGTTTACCATGATATTGCACTAGGTGGTAGGTATCTATCACCCCTGCAGCATACCATCACCATTCGGAACCAGTCTATTACTCCGATGCGGCACAGTTCACCTTGTGCAAGTTCGCCACAGCTGAACACTTAGTACACTGCCGCTCTCTGTTATTTAGGTAGAAGGCACCCCACAGTATCTTCTTTTTGCGATGCATGTTTCACCGAAGACGCACCGACGCTTCACTAGTTTCATGCATCTGGCACCTGGGCACAGACTGTACACTTGTGACTTTGAGCTTTTTTTCTACAGTACCATATGTAACTAATATGTCACTGGGCTCTTAACGTTTTTGCTTTATCTTCTCTCCCCCCCCCCCCCCCCCCCCTTCTTTTGTCTCCTTTTTAGGTCTCGCGAGCCCAAGGCTCGAAGAGACATTTTATATCTGGGCTTTGAAAGTGCTGCCGTGGCCTAAAGCTACAGTGCATGTGCGCGGGCGCGCGCGCCGCGCTTACTTTCACTTTCGCGGCCGCTTTGATCGCGATCACTTTCAATTTCGCGCAGACCCAGCCTCCTCTGCCGGCACACCCACAACTGGCAACATTACTAGCGCTTGTTTAGATTTACACATTGTACTGGATCATGATAGGGCAATATAACTACTGCATTAGAACCCGTTCCAGAGGCCAGCCAGCTCTGTACTCCGCGGATCGCCGGATTGAAGCACCCTGAAACTTGTGGGCCGCAGTAAGCTGCGGCCTCCATCTACATTTCTTTGTTTCTCTGACAACTTTATTTTTTTCATTGGGCCTTTAATTAACTTTCCCTGTCTGCACACACTTTCTGGCGTGTTGGCAACTGACTCCATATAACTAATGTTTCCGTACTTTAGCCAATGCATTTTTTGGCGGGAGCACTCCGTTCTACATTTCTTTGTTTCGCCAATACTTTTACTATTTATTTGAGACTTTAATTAACTTCTCTGCCTTCACACATTTCTTTGCGTCTTAGCATTAGACTCCATTTAACTAATCTATGCATACTTTGTCCTTGCATATGAAAAATCTTCTTGTGGAAGCACGCACGGCTACTTTTGTTTGTTTATACGACACTTGTATTATTTCATGGGGCATTTATTTAACTTAACATGGCTGCACAAATTTGTTTGCGTACTTTTGCTCATTTTCGCTGTTTGACCAGCAATGTATTACATGTAAACTTGTTAATGACAGATAACAGGAGCATTATTTTCTGGCTACATGTACCCCCCACCCCACCTCCCCATGCGAGGCGCTTTCAATCAACAGCAAGCATAGCAGCTGTTTTCCATGTAGCGCAGCTTTTCACTCAGTGACAAGAGCGTTAAAAGGGCTGAACAGCCTTGTCTCTGCAGCTGATTTTGAAAGCGACAGCATGGTGTTAAACAAGCATTTGCAATGCAATAGGTCTCGCATTTATGCGAGTTTAAGTTATTGCCATGGTAAATGATTATCTTTTATTTATGTTTTATAAACCAAAACCAAAATAAAAGGCATAGCCATTTACAATAGCAATAGCTCAAACTCGCATAACTGCGACACCTATTGCATTGCAAATGCTTGCATTTTTTGCTCTCCAGCGTTGTGTTAGGAGTCCTCTGCCCACCGTCATAAGCAAACGCACAGGGGACCTAAACAAATGTTACTGCGTCTACCAGACACCTTGCTTAATGACACACTTGGCATATTCAAAATTATCGGCACCACCGCCCTTGAAGTGCACCATTACCATTCCCCATTTACTGTGTAACATTATTGATTGTGTCGTGCTTTTTGCTGATGCTGATTCACATACCTCATCAATTTCAAATGTTCACGGCTAATGTGCTGTAATTGACATGCCACGCTGCCCATCCTCCTCTCATTCCCTTTTCCTCTCCCTGCAGTTCATTATTTCAACCCATTGTATTGTCCCTGCTCCTCCATGACCCTGACTGCACCCGTCTCTGGCTGTCTGCCATTTAGGGAGTATACCTATATACCCATAGCAGGCTTTAGCAGCCCATCCCTCTTGTGTCTCAGCCCGGACAGGAGAAAAAAACCACACACACACATGAACTGCTGTGCGCTCCATGATCAGTGTCTCAGGTCTTATCTCCGCCTCACCAGAGCATTTCACAGGTCTTTAAAAGTCTATTTACATCCCAATAGGAAATGGTTAGCAAGGCTTTGTAATACATTAGGTGAATACCTGCAGCACTGGTTCATGCTTGTGAGAAACCGAGGTGAGGTGGATTGAGGTGAAGAGTGCGTGGTGCCAAGGCTCTTGACGTAAGCATCTTCCTCCTGCACAGGCAGCCACTTTATGTTGTGCTTGTTGTACTTAGCTTTGTCACATCACCAGTGGCACGTTAAGTAACAGTAGATGTTGTAGCACCCAGGATAATGTGCTGCATGGCTAAACACTTTATAAGGTTCCAAAGGCGCGACCTATTGGCAATGCCAATGCTTGGTATCCCTTTGCGCACACACTTTCTCTTCTCGGCCCAGCCCCTCCTTCCTACACTCAATTGCTGCTAGTCACACGCCAACGCAAGTATAAACAGTCGGCTTCAACACATGCCCTCCAGCCCTTTTCGGCTGCTTCAAACACTGTTTTCTAAATCTTATCTTTCGCACCATCTGGCAGCGCCTTCTCGCATAAATCTATTCGCCCTTTACTTTCTTTTTACCTTGCCCCCCGTGTTGGCCCTCCTTTCACATTTTCTACTGCTGATCTAAAGATCGTATAGCAATAAACAAACGCTGTAGCAGTTTTAAGCCGCTATCCCTCAATAAACACAAGCCCACACACTATTACTACCCACATTTAATCAGCTTCTTCACATTTCATTTTGCCCTTATTGATTAATTTCCACACTTACAAGCAATTGTACTCTAGTACGGCTTTATAAACTGTTTTATGAACTGTGCACAATACAAACCCGGAGCCGCATATTCAGCCCACACCTCCCCTCCCTTTCCAAAGGCCTCTACAATAGCAGTTTCACATGAATATGCTCAATAGGCATTTGCAATGCAATAGGTCTCGCATTTGCTGTACTTTGAGCTAATGGCATTGTAAATGACAATGCCTTTTATTTGTGTTTTTAAAAACCTGAAAGCAATGCGTAAACACATACTTTCCACTTAGTCATTGCTTACGAGAAGCAAAGCTGGCAGTAACTGCGGCTCTTTTACTGACAGCCTTGCTTCTCCTTAGCAAGGACAATAAGTACAAAATGCATGTTTACACGCCCCTTGAATGTTTTCAAAACACATAAATAAAAGGAATTGTCATTTACAATGCCAATAGCTCACACTCCTGCGAATGCGAGACCTATTGCATTGCAAATGCTTGTTTAGGCTGTGATTAAGGACATCAGTATAAAAACGGGTCCTTAGACTATTATTGTCATATACCTTAACTAGGTTATACTAAGGAATACAGGGTGTTTTTTTCCTGATTCCCGTTCTCTTTTCTCCACCTGGTCCTGATGAAGCGCTCTAGGATCCTTTAGGGACTAAATTATAGCGCGAAACATGTCGACCCCCTTTTAAAATTTACACTTTATTACACACTACACGGGTTGAGAGAACTGGGAATTTATTTGGTCTTCTTTCCCCTCTCCTAACGGCACAAACGTGCATCTCCATCCCCGTGGTTTTTTATTTTGGATCAGGGGTCCTACGAATAAAGTTGTCAGGGCCTCCTGACCCATTTTAACTTACACTCACTAGCACTTCCTTCCCACACACCCTCAATCACAACTGTGGCAACTCCTAAAAGATCTCCGCCAGAGAGCCCCTAGGGGCCCGTGAGGGACTGCAGCGCCACCCCCACGAGGAGCAACTTTGCCCGATGGTGATGCTATACACTCGAAAGGGTGTGTGAGGGCACTACGTACAAAACAAAGGAGTACCTTCCTTTCTCTTTGCATACTCACCTATCCCAGGAGACTTCCCCTCTTCTTGTTACAGCACATAACTATTGGCTGTATCCCCCTCTACCCATAGGAACTGAAACCATCCATTGTGATTTTGTACTGATTTTGGGAGCATTGGTTCAGGACCTTTTTCTAATAAGCTCCTTGTCCCCCCCTCTCCTTTTTGATTTACGGTCAGCTAAGACTACCATTTGTTTCTGAAAGAAGCTAAGGCTGACAAGATTTAAAAGTGTGGAGGACACCTTGCTTAAAAGTCACATTTAAACTATTGGTCATTCATACATGAACTGTATCTGTGGTGACCAGGTTAGGGTGATTTACATGATACAGTTCTGCGTATATTAATTTTCATGGTCACGATGACTAGTTTCTTTTGGCTTTAACTAGAGAATCACTGAACCACTAACATTTGCAAAAATTGCCAACTGTTCTTCTCTATGTCCAATTGTGGCTTACAGCATCTAGGTGGTGGCCCTTTGAGGTAAAGCTATGGCAGTCCTATCGGAAATATGTTATGCCCTTAACTTCCCCAACCCTTTTTCATACCCTCTCTTATCCACACTAATGTAAGGACTGAATCAGAAACTGCACGAAGTCCAAGAACAAGGGGAGACTTCTAACTAGTTGTCTTGCCTGAAAATGCAGGTCTAAGGATACATGGCAGGAAGTTAGCAGTTACGGTGCAGCTTAGTTGATGCTGAGGATGATGGCGCACAGGATGAATGAGTGGCAAGAACTACAGAGCCTCATTGCAATGTTGTCCTTGGTGTGTATTGTCTTTGCGTATTGTTTTAGTCCTCTTCCTATGCTGTGCATTAACATAGCTGCGCCTACCATGCTATTGTCTACGATTGATGCATTCTTCATTTTTGATGTGTTTTGTTTACTGTTTTTATTAATTTTCGAGTGCTAATAAAATTTAACCTGAAGTTACAGGTAATTTGCTATGCCCTTTGTAGATCTATTCTAGTCTCATATCTGCTTAACTAGTATTAAAACGAAATCCTTACTAGTCACTAAATTCGTAAGACTGGAAAAAAAAGAAACTGAGCGTTAATTCCTCTCTTTTTTCTGTACCATTTACAGGCAGTTCAATGCCAACAGGAGAGTTGTGTAGCTATACTACTAGAACATGATGCAGATACAAACCTCATGGACATCAATGGCAACACTGCCCTTCATCTTTCTGCCCTCATTCCAAGTGTCTCTTTAGCAGCACAGCTTCTAGAGCATGGCGCAGACATCGATACCCAGAATAAGGTAATGTTGACAATTGTGTTCTTTCTACCATACCTTAGTCATTTACCTTTTGCCTACTGTTGTACATCATTCTCCTAATACTGGGTGCTCTCTATTAAAATGATTTCACATATAAACAAGCATTGGCATAGCCAATAGGTCTCGCCTTTGGGATCTTATAAGTGTTTAGCCATGCAACAGTTGATGTTGTTGCACCAAGGATATTGTGCTGGATAACTAAACACTTACAAGGTCCCAAAGGCGAGACCTATTGGCTATGCCAATGCTTGTTTTTATATCGTAGCTTGCTCTTTCCAGTTTATATGAGAAGGCTTCTTCCTGTCTTTGTAGGATTTGCTCCCAGGCAGTTTTCAGTTTTATTATTTGCAGGGAATATTCGTGGGGGATGACAAGTCACGGTAAACCAATCCAGAAGCAATGTGGCGAAACAACACTTGCCTGTTACATTTGCTTTGTCTAGGGCGCCACCGTGGCAAAGATCTGGTACCAAGGGGAAAGGATCTTAAATTTTAGCAAATGTTGACAAAACTTGAAACAATCGTGAAGCTAGCTCCCTGCACGCGCCCCCGCTGGGTATACAATGTTCCATTGTCTGCTCTGCTATGGTTTGATATGCCCAGGTGCGCTGCCCTGTTACCCGGTTCATACTCCTGACACATGCACTCGTGAACAATGTAAAGATCTCCCATGAGTTCACAGCATCACATAAAGATGAATGTATTTACAATCACTGGCATTTCAAATCATGACCTAAACGCCAGATGAACTAGTGGTACATGTGTCTCCCAGTGGATGCTCCACCAGGCAAAACCTTGACTGAGACTGTTGTGAAATACAGACCCTTGAAAAGTAATATCCTTAGGCTACTTTCCTGTGGGTGTACACAAAAGGTAGACCTGGTCATCCTGTAAAAACACTGGACCAGGTGCCTCTCTAACTAGCCTCTCTCTCCAGTAACTTGGCACAGTGTGCGAGAATTTCTAACTAAAGGACTATGGTGGCTCTCTTAGTTTCAACACAGACTCTTGTGACCATGCCTGTGACACTCTGAACTATTTTGGAGGTGGATGTATTTTGATTAGATCGATTTGGAAAATGTTTGTGGCAAAGTCAGCAATATGGGCTCAACTCACTAAGGTGTCTCACCTCGCACATAGGACTAGAGTGGGCATTTATTCAACAGATTAAACTGCTTACTAACATCTGGCATCAATACCCCAATGACAAAATTGAAGTAAATACAATTTCTCTTGTTGGATAACTTCAACCCCACAGCACCATGTTAGAAAAAATCTAGCACCTAGGTAGTATCTTGGTTTCAGATGTTTCTGGGTGTTGTGGAGCTCCTAATTTTGACTAGCCTAGATTATGTACCTATATACGAAGATCGACCCTTCAAAGAATTAATCACTGTGCAGGTCTGGCTAGACTTTGAGTTTATTGTTTGTTTTTTACCGAGTCATGCTGTATCGGAGTTCTAGCCCAGTACCATGCCTTAAAATGCCCATGGGAAGTAACTTGATTACTAAACTGTAGCACCTCTCTGGTGCTTTCAATACAGTCAATCATGCTGTATTTACTGACCATCTCTACTTTCTGGGCATTAGGGGGACAGCTCCCGCTTTGCTCAAATCGTTTTTATCCGAGAGAGAACAATTTGTGGCCATGCATGGCTATACATCCACCTCTTTCTATGCAGGGTACCTGAGCCCTACCCTTTTTCAACTTTAGCCAATTTAATTTAAAAGTTCGAGCTTTTGGTGGTTAGCTATGCAGACAACACCCAGATTGTGGTCCTTGTGTTCGGAAGCCCTGAGGTCTCAGCTGCCAACTTCCACAGCTGTATGCAGCAGATCAGTCACTGTATGGCCAACAATTGGCTAAAGCTGAACTCCTGTAAAACCGAAGTACTCCTGTTGAGTAACTCCATTTCCTTTTGGTCCCCTGCTTAGTGGCCATCAGAATAAATCGCTCTACCAGTTCTGCTCTCCAAAGTAAAAGATTTGGGGACTGTGTTTGACAACAAACTAGCATTTGACAAGCAGATAAATGCTGTGACTTCCGCTTCTTTCTTTGTATTAAAGATCTTGAGAAAGGTTATTCCTCTCATCCCGCAAGATTTGCAGAAACTTGTTGTTACTGTCCTCGTTCTTTTGAAACTGGACTATTGCAATGCCCTATACATTAATATGCAGCTTAGACTATTAAATTACAAGTCCTACAAAATGCTGTGGCACGTTTGCTGATGGGGATTACCAATCAGCATATCAGGCTTTAGCCCAACTCCATTGGTTACCTGTGGGTAAACACACTGACTTTAAAGCCTTAAGTCTTGCCTTAAAAGCCCTGCATGGGACAGGTCCAGATTATCTAAAGAGGAAGTTTATCTGGTATGCTTCCTTCAGGACCCTGCAATATTCTTCGGCATTTAGTCTGACCATTCCAAAATACAAACAAGCCCATTGGGGCAGAAGTTTTATCTATGGTACAGCTAAACGGTAGACTGTCCTACCGTTGCATCTGAAGGAATGCGCTAGTCTTATATCATTCAAAAAGTGCCTTAAAACTTGGCTTTTTAATATTTAGTTTTAGAGTCCCTTTTTTTTTTGAGTCCCTTTTTCTTTTGTGTTCTGGCAGCACCTAGACTTTGGGCATTAGTGCACTTTATAAATCCTATTTTTATTTAAATTTCACCAGTACTTGTGGCTCTGACAGAGCTGAAACTGAAGAGCACTGATGGAGTGAGGGGCTGGTAAGAAGTGTCAGCAGCAGGCAGCGCTGGACCTTGTGAGGAGCTGAGGCCGATGGGCTGGTGTTGATGATCAGTGTGAGGAGCTGGGACCAATGGACAGTGGGAAGAGCAAGAATTAATGGACAGGTTAACTATTGGCCACTGTGGGTAGTATGAGAAGACTGCAAAAAGTGTCATGAATTCATTCTGGTGTAAAGCCTGTCCCGTTAATCAAGCCACAAATACTCCCGTGCACCGCAGGAGTTTCTGCTTCCTCTGCACGGAGTTGCAGATCAAACTCAAGTCCCCCCCCGCCATCCTAAAGCGAAGGATTCAAACATGCATCACTTACAATCCATCCAACCTCCCTGATCTAAAATGGAAGCTTTACGTTCTCAATGTCTGCAAGACCCTGAAGGTCTCACAATCACACAACCCTGCAAGTCCAGGCACGAGGGACCCGCCACAACCTGCATAAGAGAGTCCTCAGCCCTCCCTTCATACAACATGCATGCAACACGAAGGGACCCTGTGCACCACCGAAGGACAAACGCCCCTCCCTGTGGGCAATGAAAGAAAAAGCTAACCAGATCAACCGTTAACTGATAGAACCGCCAACGGACAGAACCACGACCACCGCCCGACTGCGACACCTCACTCCGAACCCTCCAACTTGACAGGGCGATGTAAGAGGCGCTACACGAGGTCTGCACCTGGAGACACTTTCAGGAGGACGAACCGGGATGTAAGAGCACAATCCACTGAGCCCATTTGACACGGCACACACTTCACCAGACTCTGAGTCACCCTTTCCCTTAATCCACCAAGAGGGGGACGAAAGCCAATGGGTTTCACATAGGAGTAGAGGGAGCGGGGCGGGTGTAGCGCCTATAGGGCTACTGCACTCAAAGGTGCTAACTTGAGTAATCATTGAAAAGGGGAGTATTCAGTAAAACTGTGATTGAAGTATTTTCTTTCCTGTAACGACAAGCAGTTGGCTGGGCTGTAGGATTATTGTGTCTGATTTTTTTTAATGCTGAGCGCCGAGTTCAAACACCCCACGCTAGTTCCCTGAGAAGCTCGGCACTACTACTCACTCACGGTGCCCTGAAAGTGGAGTGCTGAAAGAGTCATACTTGGCCTAGTTCCGAAAGCCATACTAGGACGGGCACCTCGACATCAATAGCAAACTACCTCAACTCTCACAATTGAGGCCCAGTAGCCCACCACCTGCCCCCTTTTTCTCAGGGCTGAATTTGGTTTCAGGCCCGGCTCTAAGAATGGACAAGGTAGTAAAGAAAAACAAAATATACCAGGAAGAAAAGACAAAATAAATTGGAAAAACAGCAAAGTAAACAATTTCGAATAAGAAACGAGGAATACCTGGTAAAGTCAAAGTAACGGCTCCAGGATCTCAGTGTGTGGGACGCTCTAGCGGATATTCTCTGTCCGTGGTGTCTGCCTCCAGCATCTCACCAGTGCCCAGGAGAGAGAAAGAGATGCGGCCCGGAGAGAAGCAAAAGAAAAACACCCACTGCCTTTTCTTCCTGGTGGTGACCGTGAAACTATTAAATTGAAGCCAGAGGAAAGCCCGGGTCCTTGTGTCAGGGGCTCCATAGTGACCTGCGTCCCCGCTCGTCCCCATGTACCCCTCCTAATGCCTGCACTTCACGAGCCGAGTGAAATCACTCATGCGTAAAATAGACGTGAACAGCGTACAGCACAAACCAGGGGGAGGAGGAGTGCGGCCGAGAGTAGGGACGCAGCAGCGATTCCCTTGCGGGAGCGAGTACGATAATTGCTAACACATGGCCCTGCTCGCTCCCGCAAGGCAATCGCCAAACATGCACGCCTTGCAATAGAATGCAATGCAAAGCGTGCACGTTTTAGGGGAGAAAAACTGATCGATTAGAAGAGGTCCCCTCCTATGCAGCGCATGCGCTGCGTAGGCGAGACCTAAAAATGTTACTTGGATCTCAGTTGGGGTATCTGCAGTACGAGGCCCCAGGACACCACTGGCGAAAGACCCCAGTTGCTTCGAATGACGTCTGATATTTCCTGTTCCTTTCAATATATACATACATACATACACGCACACACATCATCTAGATAACTGGTAACTGTAATATGGGCCTCGGTTTCTATCGAGGGATTCTATTTATTGAACACGAGGCTGAGTGGTTTAGAAATGTCCCCTGAATCCCAAGATGGCAATATAGAACCATAATACACATGCTGCTTGTTATTTATTTTTTATGTTACCTGAATTACAAGTTAACATTAGTACTCTAGTATTTGGGCTTCAGCCGTTGAGTATTCATTGTATGATTGAGGCTGCAGCTATGTCGGTCAATAGTTAGAAAAATTTGTGTTTTTGTTGGGGTTAATGCGCAAATAAAAATGTGTTTTATGCAACCATGTGTATTGTTAAACTCACATTTAAAATGCATTTTAATACAATTAAATACATGCATTCTAAAATGTACCCTTCTTTTGTAGTACATTGACACTGCATTGTGGATTTAGCAAAACCTGTATAATGAAAGAAACTAAAGTGCAATATAGGACAGCGTAGCTTTTTGCTGACAGAGTTGTGCGTTTTACAGTGTTTATTTTCATACATTGAGGAGGATTCATTGGTAGATGCTTGCTTTATGGGTGAACGTGCAAGGCTAAGTTTATTGGGGTGTGGAATTATGCTTTGTGAGAAGCAGTATCATTGTGAAAGCTTTAGAAAAATTTCTACACGCACTTGAAAGAGATTAATTGCTCTGTTATACTTTAATTTTAAATTTTTATTTGTTTAGGGAAGCTAAATAGCCTGCAAATTAATTCAGCAGTGTGAAGTAAGGGAACCAATTCCAAAGTTTGACCGCTGTTGTGTGAAATAAGAGTTTTGAAACATCTGGCAAACATTCAATAGGAAGGCTTAACTGTGGGTGTGCGTGCGTGCGTGTGTGTGTGTGTGTGTGTGTGTGTGTGTGTGTGTGTGTGTGTGTGTGTGTGTGTGTGTGTGTGTATATATATATATATCTATATATCTATATATATATAATTCACTTAAAAAACCATAGGTTTCAGGGGTGTTATAGTTAGCTGGACATTTCCCTCGTACAAAACCCTAGAAATTCCCCTGTTATAGTTAGTTCAGCTAACTATAACTCGCGCCCCCGCAATGCACTGCTGTTGACGTCACATATTACATCACTCATGACATGGTCAGTGACATCACTCATGACATGGTCAGTGACATCACTGATGACATCACTGATGACATCTCAAATGACATCACTGATGACATCACTGATGATGTCATCCATGTGATAAATTAGTGCATCTTCTCACACCCTAATATAACCTTTGATACACCGACTAAAAATTTCAGACGGCCATTTTGACAACCATAGATACTCCAATACCAATAACTACTCACCCACTCATTGACTCTTAGGTCTACATACATCTCCACTCACTCACCTGTACAGTCACTCATACTTACAGTCACTCTGTGCATTTATACACCTATATAGACACTCACACACCGCCAATCATCCATTGAGGTACTGACACATCTAGTCAGTCATGCAAATCATTAATCACAGTAAAATTTACTCACCTATACAGTTAAAAACACTCAAATTCACTTACTCATAAAAATACTAACAAATTCTGTGTCTTCCTGCAGAAAAACAAACAGCACATGACAAAGATATCCTTGCACTATGGCGCATACAGCCACTCCCAAAATCACACACTCTCACATATAGATAGTTGTATACTCTTACACACATATACACTGCGTTTCACATATGTAGTTACTGACACATGTACAACTGAGATATACATTCAATCACTAACACACCCATACATACTCACCCAACCACACAGTCCATCACAGAGGCACTCTTAAAACCATGCACCCACTGAATCACCCACTCACACATCTAGTCACAGAGTCACACACACCCTACCCACACAAACACTCAGGCACCCATACAGATACTCAGACAACCAATCAATAACCCATATAGACACTCGTATAGCTATTCACAAAACCATGCAGCCACTTATACACCAACACACAGACACATACATACATTCACACAGTTTAGTCACTAGTCTGCAGTAAGATACATTTAATGTCTCACTTATAGACTCAGTTACGCACCTAGAAAATCATCCATTCACACACTTGTACACCCACTTATTTTTCAACAGGCCTTTCCCTTTATATATTAAACATATTAAAACTGTTCAGAAACACATACTCCATGGATGATGTCATCAGTGATGTCACTGACCATGTCATGAGTGATGTAATATGTGACGTCATCAGCAGTGCATTGCGGGGGCACGAGTTATAGTTAGCTGAACTAACTATAACAGGGGAATTTCTAGGGTTTTGTACGAGGGGAAATGTCCAGCTAACTATAACACCCCTGAAACCTATGGTTTTTTCAGAGAACTTCTAAGATTTTTTAAATGCCAATTGCTAACTATAACGTGCCTGAAACCTATGGTTTTTTCAGTGAATTTCAAAGGTTTTTTAAATGCCAATTCCTAACTATAATGTGCATGAAACCTATGGTTTTTTCAGTGAATTTCAAAGGTTTTTTAAATGCCAATTCCTAACTATAATGTGCATTAAACCTATGTTTTTTTCCTGTGAATTTCAAGGGTTTTTTAAATGCCAATTCCTAACTATAATGTGCATGAAACCTATGGTTTTTTCAGTGAATTTCAAAGGTTTTTTAAATGCTAATTCCTATCTATAACTTATCTCTGAAGATATCATGAAAAGCATTCTTTTTTAAAAGTAGGGTGCACATTAGTTTTGTGGAAAAACATCTTTGTGATTGGTTAAGAAAAAGCAGTTTCAACGTAGAGTACATATCATAGGATAAAATTTGCTCAGCTCAACCACACCTGCTACTTGCATTTGGAAGGCACTGTTCAAACTTAAAACAATCGTCAACTTTTAACCTGCACGTGTCGTTAAATGTTCAAGAAAATGTTACAAAAAATATCGTAAAGTTTTAAAAAATTGATGAACTTTTAACCTGCACGTATTGTAGAATGTTCTAGAAAGTGTGTTGATAGAATACGTTGCACTTCTGACTTCTATGTGTTATTGAATATTTAAAAAAACGGTTCATATGGAAAATTAAAAAGAAACCAGTAGAGAAGTTTTTAAACCTAAAAGAATCAAGGAACTATTCTAATTTATTCTTTACATGTATTTATGTGTGCAGCAACAAAATTATAGACACAACAGCACTAGGAAGAGGAAGAAGCAAGGAGGGGGGGAGATGGGCAGAATGGCACACATGCACAATTAAGTACAACACACATATAGACTAACAATGGCCAAAATGAAACACACCAACAAGGAGCACAAGTCACACAACCTGCCAACATCACACCACTGAACGAGCATAGAAGTGAAAACCACGCTGCATTCATACAGGATGTGTACAAAGGCCAGTCGTTGGTGTTGTGGGATGTCTGCGACCGTGGTCATCATGGATGAGATGCCCAGCATGTGGCACATGGTCGAGTTCACTGTGTGTTATGTTGCCAAACGGCTGCTCCTCCCTCCCACGAGCCCCCACACTTTTGTACGATGAGCTGTTGTATCTCGTGCACTCGTACGGCACGCCATTGTAATGCCTATTTGCGCATGTCCTGCTACATTCCAACTACAACATCACAGTGCCGTTTGGAGGTGGTGCATGCCACTTTACAACATCGACTGCTGCGGCTCTTGTAACAGGCCACACCAGAACACAGAGACACACTTACTGCACTTCCTGTACAAGGACATGTCCGAGACACCCCGTTCCCCTTGCCGGATAGGCACACCCCTGCACTGACCTGTGAACGACAGACCAGCACACGCCAGTTGTGCATGCAGAAGTATGCGTACGTAGCTACACATCCAGGCTCACTGCCAACGCTGAGGTGACAGCACACTGTGATGTTGCAGGGCTCGTGCCTATCATGCTAAGACAATGACCACAGGGACACACTTACTAAGATGTGGGTTTGGGGGGCATTGGCGGTCCTGGAGTTGTTGAGATGAGTCTTCTGGCCCTCATGGTTATCCCTGTATCGTGCTCATTGACTCAATGGCACCTGTGGGTGTTCTGGTGTGGCTCTTGGCTGTGTTCCCTTTCATGGTGCAGGTAGTTGTCCTGCTTAACACCAGCAGAAAGCAGGTGTAAATTCCCTGGTGCTAACGTGTCTTATCGCCGGAATTTGTTTCGCATTGCAATTGGTGTGAAAGTTGTGATGTGATTTTTTTTGTGTGCACAACAATATACGAACTGAGCAGTGTATCTCGTCAAGATCCAGCACCTGACGCACTATTCCCAATCAATATAAATACAATGAGATTTCTTAATAGATTTTGTGTGTACACTGTAAGTGCAGCCAATACCTCAGTGCAATACAATACAGGATTTTAGTATTTAGAATAAATCGCAACGGTGCACCTCGTGTCTTTTTGCACGGGAACGGCTACTCTCCATTTCATTATCAGCACTTTAACGGAAGTAAAGTTGAGATAAACCTAACACACTATTCTGAAGTTGGTGCAAACTGCAGATATCACCAGTATTCCAGCGATAAGTGCCCCAAAATTTAACACCATGGTGGACTCTATCAAATAACAGTAATAAGAACAAGAAAGAGTCACACAGCAGTTAAGAGAAAAACCAAAAACATTATTAATTTCTTTTCAAACGTTATTTTTTATAATAATAAATATATAAACGATAAACTATTTTCAAACTTTATTTTTTTATTAACATAAATATAAACAATAAACTAATAAACAAAATGTAACAACAATAATACAAAACAACAAGGCGGAACACTCCTGTGGGAACCACGGATGTCAACGACAGACCTGGAAAATCAGAAAGATTGTTTAAAAAAACAACATGGTATTCTCAACAAAATACCACAAGAAACAAATCACAAATATATAAAATGCATACAGCTAACAAAATTTTATAAGTTTAACTTACAAAAACTGTAAATGTTGCTGCTTTAAAATATTTACCGAATCTGAGGAATTTTTTTTGCAGAAGGCACCACGCCCACAACGTTTTTCTTCAGTGGTGAAGAAATTTTTTACTTTTCCCAAGGGGCAAACAAAGACCAATGCCACCTTCTTCATTCGCAAGATTTGCCAAAGAGTTCTGTTACGAGGGGATCCTAACAAAAAATACTCGTGCGAAAAGCAAGTATGATGAAACACCTAAGGACCCTTCATCCAAACAATCTTGCACGAGAAGAGTGCAAACAGATGAGAAACACTCCTGTTCGGTATCTGTAAAAAAGAATCACAAATAAATGTATATTAATAACTTTCAAATTTATACTATTCCATTACTGTACAAACACATTTTATATAAAAACTGACTAAGAAACTATAGCCCTGAACCACAAGTGTGACGATCGTTAAAACACTACATGCATAGTGCATACTACTTTAAAGCAGTTCATGCCCTAAAGCCTACCTCACTAAAAGACTACATGCTAACTGACTAAATGATTACAGTACTATAAGGAGACACACTGGGTGAGTGACAGGGTGTTTGCTAGAAAAGTATGAATACTAACTAGGGAATTGAAGGTGTGAAACACAACTGTGTAGGTGATTAGAGGACTGCATCCATACTACATAGGCATTTAAAGCAGTCCATGTGCTAAGGCCTGGCTCACTGCATGACTACTTGGGTACTGACTGAATGATTAGAGTACAGCAAGGAGAGTGCCTAGGTGAATTTATAAGTGCTAGGCTTTTCGCACAGGGAATGGATTAGTACTTGGTACTGAATGGGTCACTAGAGGAGTGCAAAAGCAGTCACAAGTGCTGGACTGTATGGATACTGACTAGGAAATTGAAAGTGTGAAAGACAAGTGTCTAGGTGGTTAGAAGACTGCATGCATAGTGCATAGGGGTTTGAAGCAGTCCATGTGCTAAGGCCTGGCTCAGTGTATGAATACTTAGGCACTGACTGAATGATTAGAGTACTGCAAAGATAGTATCTTGGTGAATTTATAAGTGTTTGGGTTTTAGCACAGTGAATGGATTAGTACATGGTGCTGAATGGGTCACTAGAGGACTGCAAAGGGAGTGACAGGGTATTTCCTGGAAGTGTATGGATACTGACTAGGGAATTGAAGGTGTGAAAGACAATTGTGTACGTGGTTAGAGGACTGCATGCATAGTGGATAAGGGTTTGAAGCAGTCCATATACTAAGGCCTGGGTCACTGGATGAGTACTTGGGTACTGACTGAATGATTGGAGTACTGCAAGGAGAGTGCCTGGGTGAATTTATTAGGGTTTGGCGCAGTGAATGGATTAGTACATGATGCTGAATGGGTCACTAGAGGAGTGTAACGGCAGTGACAGGGTGTTTGCTGGAAGTGAACGGATACGGACTGGGGAATTGAAGGTGTGAAAGACAAGTGTGTAGGTGGTTAGAGGACTGCATGCTTAGTGGATAGGGGTTTGAAGAAGTCCATGTGCTAAGACCTGGCTCAGTGCATGAATACTTAGGCAGTGACTGAATCATTAGAGTACTGGAAAGAGAGTGTCTTGGTGAATTTATAACTGTTTGGGTTTTGGCACAGTGAATGGATTACTACATGGTCCTGAATTGGTCACTAGAAGACTGCACAGGGACTGACAGGGTGTTTCCTAGAAGTGTATGGATACTGACTAGGGAATTGAAGGTGTGAAAACAACTGTGTAGGTGGTCCGAGAACTACATGCATACTGCATAGACATTTGAAGCAGTCTATTTGGTAATGAATGGTTCACAACATAAGTACTTAGAAACTGACTAAATCATCAGACTACTTCTAGGACAGTTCCTGGGTAAATATTTCAAATTTTCAGCTCTGGTGCAGTGAAGATAATACTACATGGTACTGCACTTTAGTGTCAAATCATGACTCATTTTATCAATGCATAAGCAAACGCTGGCTTCTAATGCTACTAAAACTTGAGAACATGACATGTTTTAAAACCGTTATCTGTCAGCAAATACACAATGTTACCAAACGCTTCTCTCACAGTGGTTCCCAAATGTACACAGACTCACAGTGTGATTCTAGACAAGCACAACTATCCCTAGGACTTTACCAAAACTCATTCACTACAGTGGAATTGGTAAAGGAACTGCACACAATCTACATATTTCACGACTGCACTTTAATGTCAATGCCTGACCTAATGTAATCAACGCATAAGCAAAGACTGGCTTCTAATGCTACTATAACTTGACAACATGACAGCTTTTAAAACAGTTATCTGTCAGAAAATACACAATGTTACCAAACGCTTCTCTCACAGTGGTTCCCAAATGCACGCAGACTCAGTGTGATTCTAGACAAGCACCACTATCCCTAGTAGTTTACCAAAACTCATTCACTACATTGGAAGTGATAAGGGAACTGCACACAATCTACATACTTCACGACTACACTTTACTGTCAATACCTAACTCATTTTTTTTGATAAACAAATTTTTATTTTCACATAGGCAGCAGAATCAAGAAGGACATACATTAATGTGATGAACTTGGCATCGACAAGACCTGTCAAGTAAGCAGTGATAAACAGTTGCATGAGCATTTCCCCCCCATCCCCACCCTTCCAATCCCACCCAACGTAGTCCACCCCCCTAAATCACGCCCCCAAGCCATTTTCCCCATATTTTGCGGAATTTTTTGGGGCACCCCCGGGCCGCGTACAATGTCCGTTCCTGCGCAGCACACCAGTCCACCCCTCTCCTCCATTTAGCCCCAGTGGGCGGGTCCGTCTGCTTCCAGGCGGCCACAATATCTCTTTTAGCCACCACCAGAGCCGTAGTTAGGAAGAACTTCTCATTATGGGAGCCATCCAGCCCATCTGTGATCCCCAGCAGCGCTAATCGTGGGTCATGGGGAACCTCCCACCCCAGGACTTCAGTTAGTTCAGTCTAAATCTCAGCCCAGAAGTTGTCCAGGCGGGGGCAAGACCAGACCATATGAAAGAAGTCTGCCGGCTCCCCCCCGCACCGAGCGCATGAAGCCGCTTGGCACCGGCCCGCCCGAAACAATCGCTCCGGGGCAGAGGTAAGCCGTGTGCAGACAATAAAGCTGAATGAGTCGCAACCTGGCCGATGTGTTGATCGTCCTGGGAGCCATAAGGGCGTCTCGCCAGTCATGATCGTCTAGGGGACCCACCCAGGCCTCCCAACGCTGCTTCAGTCCGTTCCAATCCACCGGGGTGTTGTTGACCAGGGACCGATAAATACGAGATATGCCCCCCTTCCCCAAACATCCCAGCATCACCTGAGCCTCCGGCGGGCTATGGGCGGGGAGCCTGGAGTCCAGAGGTACGTGAGACTGGAGCGCGTGGCGCAGCTGGAGATACCTATAAAATTGCGAAGGGTGCAGAGAAAACCGGCTCTGGAGCTCACGGAAGAAGCACATGTGGCCCCCCCCGCCAGACATCTCCCAAGCAGGAGATCCCCAGAAGATCCCATGAATGGAATCCGTCGAGCCCCGATACCTCCCGCAGCCAGGCGCCATGCCAGAGCTGCGTCACCAAGGTCAGCACCTTAGACCAGTGGGTAAGCCGCAAGGCGGCCCGCCATGCCAGAAAGGGGGCCCGCACGACCTCTGGTAGTGACCGAGGAATCGCCGCTCCATAGAGCATGCCCTGAATAGAGGGGAACCCAGTGAGCCGCACCTCCAGTCTATAAGCCGGATCCTCCCAGCCTCCTGAGAACCAGTCATGGACCACCAGCAACCGTGTCGCAAGATAATACAGGTAAAGATTTGTCATGCTCAGGCCGCCGTCATAAGAGAGGACCCGGCAGCGGTCTAAAGCCAACCGTGGCCTACCTCCACCCCAGAGAAATCTAGTCGTGGTCCTGTCTAGCTCCCGAAACCAAGGGCGGGAAAAAGAGCAGGGCGTGTTTTGCAGCATGTATAAAAACCTAGGGAGGATCATCATTTTATAAAGCGCAATCCTCCCCAGCGGGTTCAACGGGAGTGATTGCCATTTTGCCATGTCGGATCTGGCCTTATTAACCACGGGGGCTACGTTGAGGACCCAGCAAAGTTCCGGGAGTAGGGTGACCCAGATCCCCAGGTATTTAAAGGATAATCTCCGGATGGGAATGTCAGACTGCCAATCAAAACAGTCCCGCAAGGGGTGTAGTGGAACCAATACAGACTTCCCGGAGTTCAGGCGGAGACCAGATGCCTGCCCGAACCGACGGAGAGTCCGGCGCACCCGAGGCCCTGAGACAGCCGGATCCGAAAGATAAAGGAGGACATCGTCCGCATATAAAGCAATCTTATCTGGGACCATGCCTGGCCAACTCCAGCCGTTGAGAACAGGGTCCGACCGGACCAGCACTGCCAGGGGCTCCATCGCCAGGGCAAAGAGGAGAGGCGAGAGCGGGCAGCCCTGCCGAGTCCCCCGTCCTATGGTGAACGCGTGGGACAGGGTTCCATTAACCAGCACTCGAGCCCGTGGAGCCGCATACACAACCCGAACCATGGCGCGGAACTGGGGGCCGAACCCCATTTGCTCCAAAGTGGCTCCAAGGTAGTCCCAGCCCACCGAGTCGAAGGCCTTCTCAAAGTCGACTAGTAGAAGGGCCAGATAAGGAGAGAGGCGTCCCCTGTGGGCCAAAGCCAGGTGCAAGCGCCGCAGGCAATGTCTGGTTCCCCGGTTTGGCATAAATCCGCATTGGTCCGGGTGGACCAGCGAAACGAGGAGCGGGCGCAGCCGTTGTGCAAGAATGGTAGCGTACACTTTGAGCTCGGTGTTGATGAGAGATATCGGCCTGTAGTCGGAGCAGGACTGCGATGGGGGCTGTGTTTTCGGAAGGACGACTATAGTGGCAGTATCGGAGTCCCTCGGGAACGAGCCCTTCTTCACTACCTCTGCGAAAAGATCCAGAAGCCGCGGCGCCAGGGTCTCACGGAATTGGGCGTAGTATTCCTGAGTGAAGCCGTCCGGGCCCGGGGTTTTCCCAGGCGCCAAGCGGCCGATTGCCGTTACCACCTCCTGTAGGGTAATGGGCAGGTCCAAGGTCTCGCGGGCCCCCTGCCCCAGTCGCTCGAGGACCGCCCCGCACTCCCCCATCAGCTCTGCAAGGGGGATCTCCGGATCCCGCTTCTGGTATAACTGAGAGTAGTAGTCAGCAAAGGTGTGAGCTATCGCCACCAAAACCACGTGGATCACCTCCCCCCCCCCCCCCCCCCGAGTCCGTGATGGCAGGAATAATCCGGCCAGCACGAGGGTAGGAAGCCAGCCGGTGAAGAAGCGTGCCGTTCTTATCCCCCCAGCCATAGACTCGAGCCACTGAGGAACGCCAAAGAGTCTTCGGCGCTTCTAGAGAATGCGTGCGTATCTCCTCTCGGAGAAAGGCCAGCCGTTACGCCCGAGTGGCGTCTCCCAATGTGGCCTGTTCTCGTTCCAGCTCCAGGGCCTGCGCTTCACACGCTGTGAGCTGCTGGAGTTGCCGACGACGTTGCTGTTGCAGATGTCCCTTGGCCGCCCCTCTGATAGTTGCCTTGCCGGCCTCCCAGAGGACCGCCGAGGACGAGACGGAGCCCACGTTGTGAGAATAGTATTCCCCAATCTCACGTTCTACCACCTTCCGAAAAGCTTTGTCTTGAAGGAACCAGGCGTTCAAACGCCACGTCGGACGGGCAGCGAAGGGAGGCGGGCCAAGAGAGAGGAGCACCGGTGAGTGATCCGAGAGGCCCCTCGGCAGGATGCGGACGTCGCGAACCCCTGCACACTCAGTGGAGGGGACAAAGAGTATGTCAATCCGGGCTTGAGAGTGGTGCGCCGCCGAGGTGTGGGTGTACTGGCGATCGCGTGGGTGCCAGACCCTCCAGGCGTCGCACAGGCCCTGGGTCTCCGCCCAACACGATAGCTGCTTCGCGCGAGTGGCCCTGGTAAGGGAGATCGGGCCCGTCGAGTCCAGGTGAGGCGTGTATACCGCGTTAAAGTCTCCCCCAAGGACCAGTGCCCCCGCCGGAAGCCTGGGGAGTAAATCTGCGGTGTAGGAGAGAGCGACGTGCAGCAGGGACGGTGCGGCGTAGAGGGACAGCAGAGTGAGCGGCCTGCCTTCAAGAGTGCCACAAACCGCGACGGCCATCCCCCGGGGGTCCAGGTGGACCTGGGCCAGTACAAAGGGAAAGGATCGTTTGAGCAGGATCGCCACCCCCCGGGAGCCCCTAGCAAAGCCCGAGTGCCAGACCCTATCCTAGCCGTAACGGGCGAGGAAGGGACACTTATTACCTAAAAGGTGGGTCTCCTGAAGGAGGAGCACATCAATCTCTGCACGCTGTGCGTACTTGAGAACCGCCATACGTTTGAAGCGATCCAAGAGGCCATTAACGTTCCAGGACAGCACGCGCATGGCGGCCCTAGGCACAGGGGCGTCCGTCATAGGGGTAATCGGGGGTATGCATGGAAGGATGAGGAGGAGGTGGCCATGGAAGCTCGCATCGGGTAAGACGGGAAGCAGGTCCGAAACCCCCGCCCACACCAGGGCCGAAGGGTGCGTGGGTGCGTGGGCCCTCGGAAAGGAGGAATCTGAGGAGATTGGACAGAAGATCAGGTCCGACGATACACGATGCCTTAGAGTTACAACAGTGAGGAATGAACCCTCAATCAACAGAAGCCTCTCTAGGAGGAAATAACAACCCCAAACCAACCCCAACCCCACACCCCCCACCCTATACTTCGAGAACGGAAGCATATGTCGCCCTAACAGTTTGGAACAACCACAACCAAGCTAAAACGCTCGGGCTTGAGTGCCAGTGGACCCCTTGAAAAATCAAAACACACCCAATTCATCTGCCCAGGCCGAGAGCATTAAGCATACTGGAGCACTGAAGCCCGACCTCCAGTTCCTGCAGCCAGGAATCACGCCCCCGCCTCCCCTCCCCGACAGACCACAAAGACCAAACTAGGAAAGTCAGATGACGGGGCTACGGGAAGAGATCTGAAGTGTCCACTTGAGGGGCGGGCTGGGTCGCGGAGGCCGCCCGCCGGGGGGACGCGGCCCGCCGTTGAGCGGCTGCAGGACTGACAGGCGCCACCGACGAGGCTGAGGACGCCCCAGACGCCTGTCGCTGCCGCCCCCCGGAGCGCGTGACTATCGCCTCGTCCCCAGTGCGCCTCCGGGGCAGCGTGCGGCGCCTTCGCCGGGATCTTGAAGAACGGGGCGCCTCCCGCCCACCCCGCCCGCCCGCCGGTGATCTCTGCCCAGGACGGTGCAGGGGGCACTCCTCCGTTAGCCAGGTCCAGGCCGCTCGTGGCGTGTCAAAGAA
The DNA here is from genome assembly GCF_964204655.1 of Triturus cristatus. Lineage (NCBI taxonomy): Eukaryota > Metazoa > Chordata > Amphibia > Caudata > Salamandridae > Triturus > Triturus cristatus. Next base: position 671,684,405 of record NC_140585.1, read on the forward strand.
GAAGGTCTTGTGTTGGAAAACGACTCTGAGGCATGCCGGGAATTGCAGCTGATATTGGAGGCCCATGGATCGCATCTTCTGCTTTACCTCCGTGTAGGAGCGCCGTAGCTCCTGGACCTCTCGAGTGTAGTCCGGGAAAATCATGATCGTGTGGTTTTGGTACCTGAGGGTCTCAGAGCGTCTGGCCTCCCGGAGGATCGCATCTCTGTCTCTGAAGTTAAGGAGCTTTAGGATGAAGGGACGGGGGGGCGCCTCCGGGGGTCTGGGAGCTAGGGACCGATGCGCCCTTTCCACCACAAAACATGCCGAGAGGATGTCTGCCGGCATCCAGGATCTAAACCATCGTTCCAAGAAATCGTCCGCCCGACCCGCGTCCGCTCCCTCCGGGAAGCCCACCAGGCGGAGGTTACAGCGACGGGCACGGTTTTCGTCCTCTTCAACCCGGCGATGCAGTTCCTTAGAGTGAGTGGTCAGCTCCTGTACTTGGTCCTGCAGCTGGCGGATATCATCTTCAGCTGTCGAGATTCTAGATTCAGCTTCAGAGATGCGGGCGGTGGCGTTGCGCAGGTCCTGCCGAATGAGGGCCACGTCGACCTTTACCTCTCCCACCATCCCCTCCAGGAAGGAGCGGGATGCCGTGATGGCCTGCAGGATGGCAGCAAGGTCCGCGCCAGGGGTCTGGGTCACCTCCCCGGCGGGGCCCAGCCCCTCTCGGAGGTCGCAAATTTGTCAATCTTGGTCTGGGTGGCCGTGGGCGCTGGTCTGGATGCCCTGTCCTTACCCATGGCGGCGGTCCCCGGGGCCACCCCACCCAGTCGAAGAATCACAGGGTCCGCCTTCACCGCACCGCCAGGACGCAGGAGGGAGATGGCGGCAGGGAAAACGCAAATGTCCCACTCCGCTTGGTTAGAGGTTTACCTTCCACCCGCCCCGAAGGGCGCCGCTCCGCTTTCTGCCCGATCCGGCAGCCGATGAGCCCCCGGGAGCCGCCACGCGCCTCCAACCCCAGATGTCACACGGAGGAGCGCAACCTTTTGCCCGGTGCCACCGTCAGGGCTAAGTCTCGTCACAGCTGCCGCGGTCGTGGGGCAGCCGGCCGCACCATGGATCTCCCCTCGGGGGGGTTCGATGCCCCCACCGCCCGCAGTCCTCCCGGGTCCGTGATACACAATGCTTACGCAGATGCACTTGCAAGCAGCACTGGCGGTAGTAGGAAATCGCGCCTCGGGCGCTGACCACGTTCTTCTGGTCGCGTTTGCCCAGGGGGGGATGATGCGTCCCCAAGCACTGCGAATGGGGCCACACTCCGAGACCGCCAACACCGAGGCCCCAACCTACGCCGAATCCAGGAAGGCGCCTGCCGGGTCTCGCAGTCCCGGAGCCGGGGCACCCCCGCGCAGGGGCTGGAGGGCCGGGAGGACGTGTTGATCGGACAATGCTCCTGGCGCCAAACAGCACTCGTGATGGTCTGTCCCAGCCCTTCACACTGGGCTATGGAGGCGGACGTAGGGGGAAGGGGGGTGGGGGGGCGAAAGATGGTCTGCTGCCCCCTGGCCGTCGGCCCGCGGCCCGAACCCCCAAGGTGGCGTCTCCCCCACCACCACACCGTAGCAGGCCACAGCAGGCCCAGGCAAGATCAACAAAGTAAGCGGCGGGGGGGGGGAAGGGAGGGAGCTGTCCCCCTGACCGCCGATCCCCGGTCCGATGGGGGAGGTCCCCCCACCACGACCACCCCCACAACCTCTCCGGTCGGCCCTCCGGGGGTATCACCAGCATCTCAGCTACCACCAGCCCTTCGCACGGAGTCGCCTCCCGAGGGGGGGGGGGGGGGGAGCCCCCACACCACCTCACCTCTGGCCGGCAGGCCCCGAGCAGAAGCTCCGAATGTCACCTCGAAGGGGGGGGCCGCAGGGTCCGTGGCAGCACCCAGTCCCGGCCACCGGAGCTCCCAGGCCTAGGCTCCTCGTGGGCGCCGCGGGCTCGAGTAGCCGCGCATGCCCATGCCAGGGAGCCAGGACAGCCGCTTCCACACGCCAGGCAGACAGATCGGCGTCGGACTCAGCTCCGAGGGGGCAGACACGCCGCACATTCAGGCCAGGGGAGGCCGAGCGACCCAGGGGACCGCCGGGGCATTCAGAAAGTAGCCGGCCAGGGCAGGTTAGGAGGGTCTACGGAGGATTAGCAGGGTCTGACGGCCGGAGCGTCACCGCGAAGCGGCCATGCTGGACCGGCGCCACCTAGCGCTCCAATACCTAACTCATTTAGTGAAAGCATAAGCCATAACTGTCTTCTAATGCTACTAAAACTTCACAACATGACATGTTTTAAAACAGTTATCTATCAGCAAATACACGATGTTACCAAACGCTTCTCTCACAGTGGTTCCCAAAGGTACACAGACTCACAATGTGATTCTAGACAAGCACCACTATCCCTAGGAGTTTACCAAAACTCATTCACTACAGTGGAAGAGGTAAGGGAACTGCACACAATCTACATATTTCACAACTGCACTTTAGTGTCAATGCCTAACTCTTTTAATCAACGCATAAGCAAAGACTGGCTTCTAATGCTACTAAAACTTGACAACATGACAGATTTTAAAAGAGTTATCTGTCAGCAAATACAAGATATTACTAAATGTTTCTCTCACAGTGGTTCCCAAATGCACACAGGCTCTCTGTGTGATTCTAGACAAACAACATTATCCCATGCACTATACCAAACACATTTCTTCATCTACAAAGAGTACTACATTTTACTGCAGAAACATAACTCATTTCACAAATTCATAAACAATGACTGGTTTCTAATTCTACCAAAATATAAAAACTGCATAGTTATCTGTCTACAAACACCTGAAAAAAACAAATCCTTATCACAAAATGGTTTCTACATGCACACACACTGTCAATAAGATTGTAGAGAAAAAAAAGTACTCCCTACACTTTAGCAGAAGACATACATTAGTCTGATTAAAATAATAATAGTCTACATACATCCCCTCACAATTAAATAACTCACATTTCAAGATGTTTTGTAGATTAAGAAGTATATCAGTCACACACCAGATATCAGTCACACACCAGATTTTCTTATACAGAATCTCTGCACTGTGCACCTGTCCGCAGAACCAAAGAATGGCAAAGTTTCCCTCTCATTTTCCACACATATACATGTAAACATCAAATCACATTCCTTCCCACATAAATTCAAAAGCAAACACACATTTCTATTGGTTAAACATTTCAACCCTTTCCAAATGACATAAACTTCAACCCTTCCCCCAATCTGCCTTCTGCCCGTTACCATAGAAACAGGTCCTGGAACACTGTACTGAGCACACAGGTCACAAGTTCAGCACACACAATGTTGCTAATCAAAACAGCAAGTGTGCTTGACTTCTCAACATATCCGCTTATCATATATAATGTTCCTTTCACACACTTTTTGTTAACCAATAAGAATCATGCGTTTAAAAAACAGGAACATGCACCCTACCTTTCAGTGTAGAAGGTTGTTGAACAACCAATAATTTCTTGTCTTTTTTCAAAATTGCATCTTAGCCACCATTTTAGAAACATCTTACTTTCCAAACTGCCATTTCATTTTCAGAGACCATCTGAGTGCATCCAGACCTCCTTACAAGATGCTTACAGTGTGGATTGTGGGACACAGCTACATTTTCTGGAGCCAAAGGTATGCTGAAAACAAAGGCATTCACAAAGACCTAGGTTTGCCAAATGTAGACATAAATGGATTGGACAGAGAGGGTTAAAGTGGCACCAATTGATGCCATTGGTGAAATCCTTCATGCAAATCCAACACCCTGACCTCATAATAGTGCACTGTGGTGGCAATGACCTAGGCACTTTGACTGGGGTAGGTCTGGAAATGCTTATGAAGGACACCTTTGCACAACTGATTTCACTTTTCCCTAAAACTGCCTTTGTGTATTCTAACATATGCCAAAGGCAGAAATGGAACTGGTCCGATCATTTTTGTCCACAGATTGAGAAAGCTAGGAAACATGTGAATAAATCTGTTTCTGCTTTTCTCCAAGACTACAGAATGGGGTCCATTTACAATAACAATCTGCGCTTTCATATGCCAGTGATGTATAGGAGAGATGGAGTACACTTTACTGATGAAGGAAACAGAGTCTTCCTCAACAACTTTAGACTCTGTATAGGTACTACTTATAAGTACCAAAAACTCTCAATGAACACAACGGCTCTTTTTAGAGCCACTCCAGAACAAAACACTTAAGCTTAATCTTTATCTCCCAACAATTTCATTTTTTTCCCCTTGGAGCCGCGAACCCACCGCGTTAGGATTCGTGCATCCAACGCGATAGGATGCGTGCACCGTGCGCGCATTTCGCCATTTAAAAAAAAAAAAGGGGGGGGGCCCCAGGGGGTCCTTCTCGGACCCCCTAAGCACCTCTAGAGGGTCAGAGTATTTCCACTCTGCCCCCTTTATATGTTTTACACACTTATTCCCCTTACTTAATCAGCCTCGCTTCTACCGAGGCAGAAAATGGCCGCCAACAGTTCCTGGTTTCGACTGTAGAGAGACACTCTACAGCCAATTAGCATTCAGCGCGCGATCGGGAGGGTGCGCGCTCGGTTCGGGGAGGGTGAGCTTACGGTGCGGGTACGGTCCGCTGATCCTCCGCGGCCATAGATATCACTAACTTTTTTACCCTAATTTTCTCAGGAACTTCTGAACAGATTCACACCATATATGCAAAAGGCACGAGTCCGAACTGAGGACTACCTCTTTGCCAAATTTGGTGTCATTCCGTTCAGCGGTTCGGGCTGTAGCTACGACAACAGATCCTATGGGAAATTGCATGGGGAAAACGCGTTTTGGGACCCCCCTTTTTTTCTCGGCCCCCGCTTGACGGATCACCGCAAAACTTTCAGGTTCGAAGCGGAGCTGGCCAAAAGTTTGGAAAATTTCGCGAGGATTCGTCAACCGGCGCCAACGTTATTCCAAATGGAATGTTGCGGATTTGCTATGGAAAATAGGTCCTAACTATAACTATCTACTGGCGACCGCCAGTAGATAATGTGTGTTTATATATACTTTATGCGTGAGGAAGCCCGAAACGCGTTGGAACTACTATGGCGATGTCGGCTTTAGTGTGTAAAGGTTGTGTGCTGTGTTGCCAGTGAAAATAAATAACTCTACACGGATGCGTGTGGGCCTCCAAATGTTGGTGCTCTCGTTTTTGGATTTTCTACCGGCCCGTGCTGGGTCGCGGAGGGCCCCCGCCGCGGAAGAGCGGGTCCAGTGTCATTACTTCGAATGGCACCTACGGAGCAACGTGATTTTTCTCTGGACTAAGACAAGCACAGACATCACCCGTAAACACTAGAGCAACCCACTGTGGTCTTTTTTATTTTTTTTGAGGAGAGAAGGGCAGCAGGACCTACTACAGTTTGATCCCATTTGATTGATTTTAACTCAAACTACTACAAGTACCATGCTGCACAGCGGTGACGCCAGAAGGCGGGACTTCTAAAAACAGTTAAAAAAGTCATGGCGCTGCCTCTCCCGATGTGCCATTTCCCAGGAAGAAGGGCGTGAGGAAGCCCGAAACGCGTTGGAACTACTATGGCGATGTCGGCTTTAGTGTGTAAAGGTTGTGTGCTGTGTTGCCAGTGAAAATAAATAACTCTACACGGATGCGTGTGGGCCTCCAAATGTTGGTGCTCTCGTTTTTGGATTTTCTACCGGCCCGCGCTGGGTCGCGGAGGGCCCCCGCCGCGGAAGTGCGGGTCCAGTGTCATTACTTCGAATGGCACCTACGGAGCAACGTGATTTTTCTCTGGACTAAGACAAGCACAGACATCACCCGTAAACACTAGAGCAACCCACTGTGGTCTTTTTTATTTTTTTTGAGGAGAGAAGGGCAGCAGGACCTACTACAGTTTGATCCCATTTGATTGATTTTAACTCAAACTACTACAAGTACCATGCTGCACAGCGGTGACGCCAGAAGGCGGGACTTCTAAAAACAGTTAAAAAAGTCATGGCGCTGCCTCTCCCGATGTGCCATTTCCCAGGAATAAGGGCGTGAGGAAGCCCGAAACGCGTTGGAACTACTATGGCGATGTCGGCTTTAGTGTGTAAAGGTTGTGTGCTGTGTTGCCAGTGAAAATAAATAACTCTACACGGATGCGTGTGGGCCTCCAAATGTTGGTGCTCTCGTTTTTGGATATATATATATATATATATATATATATATATATATATATATATATATATATATATATATATATATGAACTCCAGAATAAAAGCTGAATGAAATTTTTCCCCTGGGAGTGCAGTATGGTTATTTTGGAAGCTAACGATAACCCTATGCTGAATATATATATATATATATCTGGTAAACTTCTTCACAAGAAAAGAGCAGAGGCCACACAGGGGAGAATCGAAGAAGCCTTTATTTGCAAGTTCGTGGCGAATGCATTTCGGCATCTGTTTGCCTTCTTCAGCGCCCAAGGATTCAGGAGGCTTCCAAATCCTGCTGTCCTGTAATTTGTTGGAACGTGCTCCGCCCCCACGAGTAACAGCTCACCTGTTTCCAGTCCTCGGATCTCTTGTGGACTGCACAACCCAGAATGCATTGTAGTTCTTCCAGGTAGGTAATGCATGGGGGAAAAATTTCTGCCAAAGTGGTTGCACAGGATGCAGGACGTTGTACAATGTTCGGAAACCACATTTTCCTGCTTGTGTTGATGTGCAAAGAAAGCGCCTCCTCGAGTCCCCAATCGCTACAGCCTCAATTTTCAGGAGTCCATTGAGCGGGGACTGACTGGCAATGCAAGCCGCCCAACATGAGGTAGAATACCTCACAACCGCACTTTTTCTCTTCCCAAGCGTCGAGGCGGGTTCCAGACCATCCGATTCCTCGGAAAACCAAGAGGTGCCAAAGCAAAGCCAGTAAGGTCTGGGCCACTTGTGGAGCAGGACTCTCTGTATCACGTCTCTGGCTGATATATATATATATATATATATATATAATATAGTTGGGACCTATTTTCCATAGGAAATCCGCAACATTCTATTTGGAATAACTTTGGCACTGATTGACGAATCTTCGCGAAATTGTCAAAACGTTTGGCCTGCTCCGGTCCGCTCCTATCGTAAAAGTCTCGAAGATTCGTCAAACGGGGAGCGAGAAAAATGGGGGGGCCCAAAACGTGTTTTCCCCATGCAATTTCCCATAGGACCTTTTAGCCACAGCTACAGCCCGAACTGCTAAACGGAATTACACCAAATTTGGCAAAGAGGTAGTCCTTAGTTCAGACTCGTGCCTTTTGCTTAAATGGTGTAAATCCGTTCAGTAGTTGCTGAGAAAATCATATCTATCTCTCTATCTCTCTATCTCTCTATCTCTCTATCTCTCTCTCTATCCACTGTGGTTCTCCTTCCCTTGGGTCACATCGGACCACTGAAATGACAAACATGCCATGGCTTCAGTTTGCGAAAACACATGTTTTAAGTAAAATCAGTGCTGTAACAATCCCGACGTGTTACGGACGCGATCATGGGTTAGGTTACATGAACTTCCTGTGGTTTATAAAACACCATGTGATTTACTGTGTCCTCATAGACATTGAAAACAGACTCTCCGTTTATGCATATTTATAATTAGGGCTCCCGCTTTTATGGTATATTTTGTTGTAGACATTTCCGTCTGTATTTATGCATATTTAATTTTTTTCAACTTTATCTGTATTTATCCATATTTATTATGGGTTTTGTGAAAAAAATTAAGCTGAAACTGGTATATTTCTGCATTTATTTAACCAATAATTATGCAGTCACACTTGAATTCCTGCCAGGTTTCAGTGATATGAATACCTGCAGAAGATAAATCAATGCACTTACATGAAAATATGCACATTTCAGTATCAGCCATGTGCATTTCTACTGCTGTTTAGGCCTCTTTACTAAAATTCCTTTTTTTAACCCCGTACCTATCAAGCCACACAGTTATTGGTGTGGCAGACATGGCAAAGTGTATTTAGAATCACTCAAAAAGCACCCACTTTCCGTTGTTATGCACATATAAAAATAAATACAGACAAGAAAATCAATGGTTTTCTGTCTGTATTTATCTGTACAAATCTGTAAAAATGGAACACTGGGAGCCTTATTTATAATACAGCTTTTGGGGCATGGAACACGATTGCCATATTAACAGATATAATTTTTAAATATTTTTATGCATACATTTCTTCAATATCTGATTCTAAGTCATAAGTCAAAAAGAATGAATATCTCTATTCGTTCTTCATCTTTGATAGTCTTTTCTTAGATGACCTTTAGGTCACTGTAAACTCTTTTTGGTTAAACCTTTTCTTTGTGATTCTATTTTCAACTGAGATACACATCGTATGAGATGGGGTTCAGGGCAAGATGGTGTCTACCTAGAACACCACGCTAACCGCTCTCCACAACTGGTTCTGGCAATAGTAGCCTGAAGGGAAATAAACACAAAGGTACCTGAAGTCATCTCGCAATGCGTGGTGCTCCCTTTAACCATCTATATCGGCTGTTGGGTCCCATTGTTCGATCGGCGAGATCTCGGCTGGTTATTGCCCTGCCGTTTGCAAGGCTGACCAGTACTGCTGTTGCGAGGTGGTGTAGCCGCTCGAGCCACAAGATTCCGCCTCGTCTAAACAAAGTGGAGAAGGAGAAAGAGCGGAGAGACATGCCGCCGACAAATGTATCAGCACCTCCTCTTCCACAACGAACTACAGGAGGGAAAAAAGCTATAGAGGAAATTGACGCGGAGGCTAAGCCAAAAGTGAAACCAGGAGCAAGGCCGGGAAGTCAAGACTGCAGAAGGCTGTCCGGTCACCCTTAGCCAATCAGCACTCGCTGAGCTAAAGCAACCATTAGTTCCAGTGATTTTCCCGTCTGCAGCCGCACAACACTTGTTGAGGATTGCTGAGACGGAAGGAGCCAAAAGAAAGCAGTTGGTTGAAGCTGACACAGACAAGACTGTGAGTAGTCTGGGGTAATATCAGTGTAATCTGGTAATGCCAGATACTACTGGAGAAGTGATCTCCAGTCTGGAGGGTGCAGGGGAGAAAAGCCTATCGCATGGGGAGACAGATACTGTGCTCTTTGAATCCCTGGCTAGCTTGGGCTTAGGGAAGCAAAACCAACAGGTGTGAATGGTAGTAGTCCCCCCCCCCTTCCCCCCCCCCCCCCCCCCAATTATGACTACTCAATGACTCGAGCTAACCCAGAGGAGCTCTGATATAGGGTACACTGCTTACATGACTGATGAGTCTAAGTTGTCAGGAGTAGGCGAAGATCTGTCCGAAGAAGATTTGTGTTCTGGGGGCTCCGAAAGCAGCATGGATGGTGAGGGTTAAACCTCCTGCAACGCAAAAGCGTACAGTGACCCTAAAGAAGCAGAAAAGAAGGAGTAGTCTTACTAGCAAGGGTATTGCTTTAGCCTGCTGTGATAATGCAGCTTCAACTGTTCCTCAGCAGCTAATTTGGGACTACTCCGCAACACAGCAAGTGTATGAAGAGACCAGGGGCCAACCTCTGGACAAGACCACCGTAGGCTCCACAGACCCCCCCCCCCCCCCCCCCCCCACAATGGAACTCCTCTATAGTACTTTAAAACAAGTGCAGAGGGAAGCCAGAGCAGAAAACCGCAGGACCTATTTAGCTACCCAAAAACTCCAGGGTGCAATACGTAAAGTCAGTAAGATGTGTACAGGCATGGTGGAGAGAGTAACTGCGGAAGAAGAATGGACAGTGCTTGTAGAGGTGGCTGCTGGCAAGCTACAAGCACATGTTGATGAACATGATGCTCAGTGGTTGATGTTCAATGGAAGCTAGAAACAGTTTGTGATTTCTGGTTATAGCCAAAAATGTTGAAGGAAGTGACACTAGGGCTTTCATTGTTAGTCTGCTTAAGGGTGCTTTTCCAGACCTCCCCGGTTGAAACTGGAATGTGGAGGTGCAATGGGCTCATAGGTTTCCTTTAATGTTGAGGAAAGCTTGACAGCCGGACCAGGTGGAAAAACCTAGGGCAATCTTAGTTTTCTTTGGCAATTTTTTAATGCGACAAGCAGTATTCGAAAAAGCCCGGCCTGAAGCCAAACGCTCATATGATGGCCATTCTTTTTTGTTCTGCCTGGTTTTTGCCTTGCTACAGTCCAGAGGAGGTGGCGGTTGTGCCAGATGTTTTCTCCTCTCCAGGGAACTGGTTGTCAGATATTTTTGCTTAATCCTGCAAAACTAAAGGTTATTTTTAATGGTAGAACCTAGTCCTTCACTTCAGAAAGAAGGGCAGAAGAATTTTTGGATGAGATCTCGGCTAATCGGGATGGCCTTATAGGGGGTAAAAAATATGGCAATGATGAGAGGGGTCCTTGACTTTTTAATTTTTTTTTCTTTCTTTCCCCCTTCGTATATTGTTTTGCTGTGGTCTCTTTGTTTTTTGTGTTTCTCTTTAGGCCAAGGGATACTCAGGAGATTTGTTGTTTTTCTGATTCACCGGAGCCGGCGGGGTGTGGGAGTGGCACCTCAGTAGAAGTCGTCACTAAGGTCAGAAGTGACCTGTGCTTGATGTGGGGTTGAGGTTCGAGGGAGGGGGTTCAGGGAGGGTTCAGTGGGTACGGATGGCTGAGTCGGTAGAACATGGGGTGGTAGATGGGGGACGGGGGGGAGCAGTGTGCAAGCAGACAATGATATAAATTTGAGGTCTTAACTGAAGCATGAATGGGTGAAATGTTTAATTGTTGTAATATGGCACGTAGGGTGTTGTTTTTTGCCTTTTAAAGCGTAAACTTCGTATAGCGTCCTTTAATATTTGTGGGCTCAATGATTGGTTAAAAAGGCCTTTGAATTATGTGTTCCAAAAGCAGATATGTTTGCATGAAACGCCTATAGAGAATACACGCCGAAATATGCTTAGTGGCCTGGATTGCTAGATTGTAAGGGGGTTAGCATTTTTTCTCGGTCACGTACATACAAATGTGGTCGCTGGGCCATCACTGAATGTTGTTTGCCCCTTCTCTATATTATGGCCCAGTATTGGGTGATCCGTCAATTTTTAGTTAATTAAATAATGAGCTTGCACTTTGGTCTCTGCTCCTTTTTTGTCTAGGGACTTCAATATTAATTTAGCCAATAAGCTGCATAAACAAGACTGTAAAGCCTATCAAGTTAGAAAACCAAACGTTTATAGGGCCCTTGCTAATTTAAGGATACATCATGAGCTGACTTATGTATGGGGGGAAATATGAGAACAGATCCTGGGTTTACATTTGTTTATGCTCCGCACAGGGTGCATGTCAGAAGAACTTGTGCTAAATTCACAAATGTTTAAATTTCCCTAAGTTATGTTAGATCATAATCCGTCAGTTCTTGAGGTGGAAATGACTTTGTCACCAAAGGTTGACGGACATAGTCATAAGAGAGGGCAGTCCTATTAGATCCAGCATATGTGAGACACATGCAGGGGGGATCTCTCAGTTTATGATGGAAAACTATGGTAGTGCTTCATCCGGTGTTATCTGGGACATATTTAAAGCCAGTCTCTGTGGTGAAACCCTGAGGTACAGTGTTGAGCATAAGAAAAGGGAGAAATCACAGATTTCGGACCTTTATGCAAGCTTAACTAAGGTAAAATTAAAACTGGTTGACTTGGTATCAGCAGGGCATGGGATCGAGACTGCTTTGCTTGAAGTAGCAGTAGCTAAAGCGGCAATTTCTGATATTTCTGCAAAAAAAAGCTGCAGATAAATACATGGTGTAGCAAGAAAAATTCTATGAATATAAGGAGAAGGTAAGGCAGCTTTTAGCATTTAGAAATTTGGGGTCCAGTGTTGGGTGTTAAAACAGAACCTGCTGGAATACGGTCAGCATTTCAACTGTATTCTAAGGATGCAAGCAAAATAACTAACATGATGGGGGAGTACCTGGTCTCAGATCTTGAAAATGCCTTAGATGCAGAAGACGGGCAGATGTTAGAGTAGCCTATCTCAGAAGAAGTGGGACTGGCTATTACCAATATGAAGTCGGGGAAGGCCACAGGTATGGATTTGAATCCTGGGGAGTTTTACAAAACCTTCTCTGATATAGAGAAGCTATATGATGGATCTATTTCATCAGGTTCAGAGAGGGACTGTCCCCCCCGTCCCCCACCCCCCCTTCCCCCCCCGAGAGCTGGGATATGGCCAAAATAACAGTTTTTCCAAAGAAAAATAAGCCATCTTTTGAACTAGGCTCATATCGGCCAATTACTCTTATAGTGAATCTAAGATTTATTAAAAAAGTTAAGCAACACGATTATCGGCCATTATTAGTCGGCTTGTCTCCCCTGTTCAGCATGGTTTTATCCCGGGGAGGGAGACTGCTGATCATACCCGATGGGCTATCACCCTCTTTGATGCGACCGTAACAACTCCAGACCCTATGGCATTAATACTGCCGGACGCGGTAAAAGCATTTGATAGGGTCTCCTGGTCGTATCTGTGGAGGTCATGACAAGCAAAGGCATTGGTTGGGGGTTTATCGGATCAGTGAAAGACCTCTGTTACAACCCTTGAGCTAAGATCTCATTGATTGGGGGGGGGCGTGGTCTTTCTGAAATAGTGAATATAGAGCGGAGTCCTAGGCAAGGGTGTCAATGCTCCCTCCCATTGTTTGCTTTTATATATCGATCCCTTGATAAAGCAAATCCAACGCCGTTTTTGCAATTTTGCCAATAATTTCCCCTCGGGGTGAGAGACAAAAAATCTGGCCTACCCAGATGATTTGGTTATTGTTACTCCTGATCCTATAAGCGCCTTGTTAGAAATGGAAAGGGAAGCTTCGAGATTTTGGGGATTTTTCCAGATATCTGCTGGCATAGGAAAAGACACTGGTAGTAATTAATAAAGAGACAATATTCTCTGATAGACGGGTGGCCGAAGATGCAGTATATTTAGTTGTCACTATTAAGGCAGATGTGGAAAAAATTGTAGTAGCTAAATTGGCCCCTTTGATACATAAGACTAAGCTAGATTTCGTGAGATGGAACAACCTGAGATATTCGTTTATAGGGCGGAGCAACGTTGTTTAAAATTATGTTCCTACCCAAAAATTTTCATTTTTTCGGGCCATACCTTTGCAAGTGGGAAATAAATTGTTCAAAATACTTGATGGGATGCTAACACGCTTTATTTGGGCATATGCTAATCCCAGGAGGGCATTAAGATTTATGACCTTGGCAAAAGATTGCAGTGGTTTGGCAGTCTGAAATCTCAAATTACCTTACTGGGCCGCAGCAATACAACAGTTGACCTTTCTATGATAAGAAAAGGAGAAGAGACTTGGAGGGGGGTGCATCTTGACTCCTTCGATATAGGAGGTATTATTATTGGGTGAAGAAAGCTGGGGGTGTTTATTTCGACAGATGGAGTTTGGTTATTATAAGAAAATTCGGTTTAAAGTATTGGATGCCGCTTTTCGTATATGGGCAAACGTCCAGAAAAGAGTAGGTATTGGCAGATTTAATATTTATACACCGATACATTACAACCCTCTTCTACCCAAAAATTTCTGGGATGCATGTGTTAATAAGTGGGTGATTCATGGGCCATACAGATTGGGGGATTTTATTGTGGCAAACTCGGTAAAGACATTTAAAGTTATACAACAGAATTTTAAGCTTGACAATAAGGATTTTTTTTAAATACTTACAGATTAGAGATTTTTTGGGAGGAAAAAAGGAGGGGTCTGGTGGGGTTTTGTAAGGTATAAATTGTCGAGTGGATTATTGGCAGAGGTACCACAATAGGAACCATATACAGAGTTTTGAATAACACAATATGGTTAAACATGCGAGTGGTCGGTATGATAAGATAGATGTACAAACTAATGATTTGGCTATTTCTTTAGAAGGCACCCACATTTATTTAATCTCGGCTAATCTACAGTCTCAACATTTTAAAACCTGTTATAACCTGTATATAACCCCATGGAAAATAGCGAAATGGGGAGCAACAGCAGGTACCAGGTGCCCTAGATGCCGGGAATTTGGGGCCGATATAGTGCATATGCTGGCCAGGTGCCCAGAATTAAAGGTCTTTAAAGCTGGAATTACCGTTTTTTTTGTAAATTAATCAGGGCTGCATATAGTTGCACCTCCCCGGCTAATGCTCTTAGGGGTCAAGGACCACATAGTACCAATTAAAGCCCAACCTTTTAGGTTTGTCGCTATGGTTGTACTTGGGCTATGCTTGACAACAGCTTGGCTTCATCGTACCCCTTCATCATTTCGCCAATGGCTAGTGTGTTTGTTGGCGATTTAGCATTTGAAAAAGGCAGTGCATGTTCGGAAAGGCAAGAATGCCTGGAATAAAATGTTCAAAATATGGCCCCCTAAGTGATTGGAAATTCATAAGTACTCTCTGGGAATAAATAGGGCAAATATTTTTATAGCAATTACTGTTAGCGGGGGGAGGGGGGATTTTCATGAAATTAATTTGTATATTTATGGCTATTGATCTGTTTATCTATATGTTTAGATTCTATGTATAACTGCCATTAGTTTTTGCTCTCTGTATGGCCTTAGCAGTTCGCCTTTTCTGTTTTGCTTTGATGAACTTTACAGGATTATCTACTGCCAGTTGATTTATTGATGGAAATAATGGGAATTGTTTGCTTGTCGGACAGGGGGTTGGGTTATTATATGAATATATATATATATATATATATCTCCCAAACAAGACTACTCAAGTGAAAAGCAATCTGAGGACCCAGCGGGGAACAGCAGTAAGTCCATTTTATTAAAGTAGCTTCGGCAGACACGTTTCAGCAATTTGTGCCTTCTTCATGTGCCGCTAGTACTGGGAGGCTGCCCCAAACAAACTTTTTGAAATTCCCACAGCGCTCTCATTGGTGGAAGCCCAGCTGGCCCTGATTTGTTGTTAATGAGTACTGCTGTAGTTTCTAGATTGCGAACTACAGCTCCCAGCAGGCACTACTGCTGGGTGAGTGTCTCCAACAGGCCCCAATAGTTTTAAAATGTATGCTGGTGATGCGGGCAAAAAGGGCTGTTTGTGTGTGATTAAAAGTCCCAGATTTTTAATAGCCTGGAGCTTTCCTGTGTCCCCATTGGCCCAGCCACAATCCCAAGCGTCCCAAGAGTCATTGTAATATTGCCCTTGTGGGCTTTTTCAGAGGAATAAGAGAGAAATATTCAAAGAAAAGGTTAGAGAAAAGAGAGAGAGAGAGGAAATAAATATTCAAATTTGGCCTCAGTGGGCCTACAAAATATATTTAATTCTTATAAATTGCTTTATATAAATTATTTACGAAATTTTCATAGCTGTTAAAATTCTGCTTCCCATACAGCATACAGTGTGCCACGTTTCAGGTAGATATATATTGCTCTCTTGCATTTACTGTTCCGCTTCTGGTTTTACAAACGTCTACAAGAAATATAGACACAGAAAAAGTTAAAATCATCACACTATTGTACATGATAAAAAAAAACGAAGAGTACATAATCCTAATAATCTTTAAAATAATAAGGAGGGGGGAGCTTCATGAAAATTTAGGACAACATTACAGTATTTTAAGTTCTTTCTATCACTTAATTCTAGCCCAAAGGTACTGCAAGTTTTTTGTCCAGATTCAATCCATTTGGGTGCAGGATGTTATATTTTATAATGAGTTTAGAGTCTAACCTTCTCAATTCTTGTGCCCCTTTGCCTCCCCTTTCATGGATTGGGATCTTATCTAATACCACAACGTCAACAGATTCATATTCTTATCATTATTCAGCTTAAAATGTCTGGCAATTGGGTACTGTTTATCTTCTCTGCTTATTGCTCTTAGATGTTCTAGCACTCTTTTTTTGACTTTATGAATAGTGCTCCCTACATACTATTTATTACAAGGGCATTACAATGCATATACTACATGGTCTGAATTGTATGTTAAATGTTTAGTTATTGTGTATGGCAGATGGTTGGTGTATAATTTGATTGATTTACTATTCTGACTGTATTTGTATGCTTTTCATGTGCCACATTTATAAAATCCTTGTATCTTCGTATTGTGCCCTGGCTCAGGGCATCTTTTAGTGATTTGTTTGTTATGTTAATTCTTTTTATATTGCACACAGCTGCCTCAGCGAAGAGGCGTCCCGGCGCTAGTAGCAGTGTCAGTAAGGAACAAGGGACTAAGCCACAGGAAAAAGGTAGGTTTTGGCAGCCTTACGAAAGGACAACAGGCTATCCAGACAGCGAATCTGAGTAGGCAAGGAGTTCCACAGTTTAGCCGCTAAGCACCGAAAAGACCGCCCTCCAGCTCGGAGACGCTTCACTCGAGGGACCGTAGCCAAATATTGCCCAGCTGATCATAACTGGCGTGTGGGTATGTAAGATACCAACAGATTGGACAGAATCTCAGGGGAGGAGAGGTTTAAAATTTTTAAAGTTAGACACAGGGTTTTAAATTGGATCCTTTTGGTCATAGGTAACCAATGTAGGCGTCGAATAGCCTGCGTCCCAGAGCAGGTCTGGGAAGCCTCAGCAGGATTCGGGCAACTGCGCTCTGAACACGCTGCAGACAAGTTACTGCCTTTTTTGCCCCTAGCAGGAGCGAGTTTGCATAGTCCAGTCTGGATAAAATGTCCGCCTGTACTATCATCTGGCAGGTAGATGGATCGAAGAACCCCAGCAGGGGCCTTAATCCCCGAAGTAGGCCAAAGCAGGTGCTTGCTACTTTCTTAGTGTGCTCCTGAAACTTAAGAGTGGCATCCAGCCAAACCGCAAGATTTTTTACTGCCGGCTTTGGGTGGGGGGGTGGGGGGGGGGGGGAGCACAACCCCAGGTCTTAGGCCACCATTGCTCAGTCCATAGTCCCTTCTCTCTCCCCACCAACAACACCTCGGACTTATTGGCGTTGAGCTGAAGGCAGTTGGTGGTCATCTACTCCACGACCGCCGCTAGGCCGCTCCGGAATTTGGAGGCACCCTGTGTAGGGTCGTCGAAGAGGGCCACCACCAACTGCATATCATCAGCATATGAGACCATGGTAAGACCCTTGTCCACCGTGGCTAGGGGTTGGGCGTACAGGTTGAAAAGTAAGGGCCGAGCCCTGAGGAACACCCTGCCCGATGGACTGGGCGTGGGAGAGAAAGGGAGGGGCAGATACTTGGAATGTTCTGTCTGACAGGAAAGACCTGAACCATTCCAAGGCTAAGCCTACGACTCCAGCCTCCTCCACAAGATGTAAAAGGATCCGGTGGGAGACCGTGTCAAACGCGGCGCTTAGATCGAGCAATATCAGCGCCGCGGTGTGCCCCTCACCCAAAATGGTCCGCAGATGTTCCGTCACAGCTAGGAGAGAAGTCTCCGTGCTGTGACCAGGGCGGAAGCCGTTCTGGGACAGATCCAAGAAGCCAATGTTATTCAGAAAGCATGTGAGGGTGTTATTAATATGTGCCTCAGCAATTTTAGCTACCCATGGCAGTAGCGATATAGGGCATCTTCTAAAAGTGACCTGGGGATTTTTTTCAATGTGACTACTAAATGCACATCTGTTTTAAGTACCTCAAAGAATTTTTCAATACTTCGTTTCACTTCCTATCCTTGCCCATGAAAAGAGGTGATGAATCTTAATGCCTACTTTTCACCTTCGTTTGATCTACTGGGGGATAGAGGTTAATTTCGATCACATTTGGATGCTTTCTCGCAGACCTGTTTGATTATCTTTTTAGAACACCCTCTTTCTATTAATCTGTTCGACATGATCTGTTTCTATTTTTGTATACTCTCTTCTGAGCTGCTATTTCTCTTCGCTCTCAGTAATTCACCATATGGAATACTTTGGATTAAATTCTTAGGATCGTAGCTGTCTGCATGTAGCAAACTATTACCTGCTGTTTTCTTGCATAACAGTTCGCTTTGGAGTTTATTCCCTTTAACTTCTAATTTGAGGTCTAGGATCTCAATTGTAGTCTTATGCATGTGAATGTCCGATTTAATGAATTATTGTTCAGTATATTGACTGTCATATGCTTCTTCTTGGTTACCTTTCCAAATGCAAAATATGTCATCAATGTATCTTACCCAGAGGATGATGTGGTTGTCAAAATGACAGATGTTACTAACCACCTGCTCCTTCCACCAAAGCACAATACGAAGGTCAAATGAGGCTAATACTATACAAGGATTTTATAAATGTGGCACATGTAAAGCATGCAAATACAGTCAGAATTATAAATCAATCAAATTATCCACAGACCATCTGCCATACACAATAACTAAACATTTAACATACAATTTGAATCACGTAGTCTATGCATTGGGATCCCCTTGTAATAAATATTATATAGGGATCACTATTCACAAAGCCACAAAAGAGTGCTAGAACATCCTAGGGCAATTAGCAAAGAAGATCAACAGTACCCAATTGGTAGGAATTTCAAGCTGAAGCATATGAATCTGTTGACGTTTTGTGTATTAGATAATATCCCAATCCGTGAAAGGGGAGGCAATAGGGTACAAGAATTGAGAAGGTTAGAATCTAAACTCATTAAAAAATATAATACCCTGCACCCCAATGGATTGAATCTGGAAGAAGAACTAGCAGTACATTGGGCTAGAAGAATTAAGTGATAGAAAGAACTTAGAATACTGTAATGTTGTCCTAAATGTTCATGAAGCTCCCCTCTACCTTTTTATCTTAAAGACTATTCGGATTATGTTCTCTTAATTTTTTCACATATGATAGTGTGATGATTTTAACGTTTTCTGTGTCTATATTTCTTGCAGACGTTTGTAAAACCAGAAGCGGAACAGCAAATGCAAGAAAGCTATATATATCTGCCTGAAATGTGGCACACGGGTGTATGGGAAGCAGAAATTTAACAGCTATGGAAATTTCGTAAATAATTTACATAAAGTCATTCATAAGAATGAAATATGATTTGTAGGTCCATTGAGGCCCTCTTTCTCTTTTCACTATCCTTTTCTTGGAATATTTCCCTCTTATTCTTCTGAAAAAGCCCACACGGTCAAGATTAAGATGTGTATCTCAGTTGAAAATGGAATCACAAAGAAAAGGTTAAATTTAAAAGAGTCTATAGTTACCTAAAGGTCATTTGAGAAAAGACTATCAAAGATGATGAACAAATGGAGATATGAATTCTTTTTTGACTTATGACTTGCATTTCTTCAATATTAGATTCTATGTATAAAAGTATAAACATATGTCTGTTAATATGGCAAACAAATGATGAATGGAATGCTGACAATGCAAACATTCAACCCCAGTCAAAAGATCTGGACGGGAAACCAGCATCCTGGGACCGGTTACAGGGTATGTCACTCTGCTTCAGCCGGGCTAGCTTGAATCCAGTGGCAAAGTGAGCAAGGGACTCGCGTCTGGGCATACCCATCCCACTTAGGGCAAAAAGTGTTACAGCAAACAAATGATGGACTGAATGCTGACATATAAACATTCTCCCCCAGTCAAAAGATCTGGGTTAAATCCATCGTTCTTTTGCCCACTGCACCAACCCAGTTTGGACCCAGCCATATGCAAATCAGTCTTGACTCTGTGCCCCATGGGAACAGTCCAGGCCGAACTGCCAGGCCAGGTCCTCCCTGGACCAGAAACAAGCATCCTATGACCGGTTTCAGAGTATGGCACCCTTCTTCAGCCAGGCTAGCTTGAATCCAGTGGCAAAGTGAGCAAGGGTCCCGTGCTCTCCATGCCACTGAAATCAAGCTATCCTGGCTGAAGAGGGGTGAAACCCCGAAACCGGCCCTAGGATGCTTGTTTCCCGTCCAGGGAGGACCTGGCTTGGCAGCTCGGGCTGGACTGTTCCCATGAGGCAGAGGGTCAAGACTGATTTGCATATGGCTGGGTTCAAACTGGAACAGCATGGCGAGCAAAAAAACAATGGATTTAGGCCCAGATCTCCATACTGGGGTGAGTGTATGACATTGTTCTGCATTCTGTCCATCAACTGTTGTTTTTTGCATTTGTTAATATGGCAACATTTATCGTGTTCCATGCCACAAAAGCTGTATTATAATTATGCATGAATTGTGAGTCTGCATGTGGGCAGAAACGGAAAGTCTGTTTTCAATATCCATGAGTACACAGTAAATCATATTGTGTTTTATAAACCACAGGAAGTTCACATAGCCTGACCTGTGATAAAGGAGCAGGAAGCTCTCGAAATATATATATATATATATATATATATATATATATATATATATATATATATATATATATATATATATATATATATATATATATATATTCAGTGCATATAATATGCACTGAATAAACCAAAGGTTACAGGGACTTTCTAGTTAGGCTCTTATTTCACTCATACAAAACCAATGAATTTCAGCAGTTATAGTTAGCTGAGCTAACTAACTCGCGCCCCGTAATGCACTGCTTATGACCTCACATGTTACATTACTCGTGACATGGTCGGTGACACCACTGATGACATCACAAATGACATCACTCATGACCTCATCCAGTGACTGTGAGTGTTTTTAAGAAGTTTGAGTCTTAAATATATATATCAAGGTGTATTGGTTGGGGCAGTGTCCCCGTTGTGGAGATGCGGAGGCTGAGTTCCTACACATGGCCTGGACATGCCCTGAGCTGCAGGGATATTGGGCGACAGTTCTCGGGGTACTGGGGGGAACAACAGGTTGGGAGATAGCAGGAGAGATCTGGGTGGTACTGTTGGGATTGTTGCCGCGGCCCAAGAAGAAGAATCTCAGTAAAAAAAGCTAGTCCTGTTAGGGTTGGTGCTTGCAAAGAGGCGATTGCCATATAATGGATGGGCTGCCGTACGCCCAGTGTGTTACAGTGGGTGCGGGATGTGCAGGAGTGGGCGACTGCTGAGGTGATTCGAATACAGCGGAATTTCAAAGGTTTTTTAAATTCTAATTTCTAACTCTAACTTCCCTGAAACCTATGGTTTTTTCAGTGAATTTCACAGGTTTTTTAAATGCAAATTTCGAACTATAACATAGCACGCGTGTTTGCAGAGTGGTGGGGAAAGATGAGCGTGGTCTCCGAACACCTCTTAGCAATACCACTGTGTGAGATTTGCTGTAGGTAACAGGAGGGGTAGTTAGCCCCCAACATCATCCTTGGGGGCCATCTACCCCTCCTATTACCTCTAGTAAGTTCCACACAGCTGTATTGCTAACTTCACATACAAGGCCACGCCCCCTTTCTCCACCACTATGCAAACTCGCCCCCTGGCGCGTTGTAAGTTGGGGAATTAATTCCCCTTGAATACTGTGGGTCCCTGGGGGCCAACTTGCCCGCCAGGTACCTCAAGTAAGTGCCACCTCCCTGGGGCTCTGTTTTGTTTTTAAAACAAAGAAGTGTGGGGGGGGAAGAGCCCCGAGCCCCCCCCACACGCCTCGGGTAGCACCACTCCCCGGGGCACTCTTTACTCAAATTGCTAACATGCAGCTCCCCTTGCTCAAAAGCATTTCTGCTTTGCTTCATTGAAGCGAGAGTAGGTTTCCCAGCTCTCGCTTCAATGTAGCAAAGTAGAGTTTGCTATGACAGGGCGGGAGCCGCACGGCTCCCGCCCTGCCATGGTAAACAGCAATGTCCCAGGGTTGGGCACCCCGGGATATTGCAGGAGCCGGCCCTGGGGGGTGGCGGTCCCCAGGGCCATCAAGGGCTCCAGGAGGGGGGCTGCGCGGCCCCCCTCCCCATGTTTACAAAGCCCCGGGGAGGTGGTGGTCCCCGGGGTTGGGGGTCCGTAACGGACTCCTGAATTTGAATAAAGAGGGCCTCGAGGAGGTGGTGGTCCCCGGGGCGTGTGGGGTGGCTCTCGCCCCCCCACACTTCGTTTAAAAAAAAAAAAAGAAACAGAGCCCCGGGGAGGTGGCGGTTCCTGGGCCTACGGGGGGCCGCGTGCCCCTGCATCCAATTAAAAAAGCCCCGGGGAGGTGGCGGTCCTGGGGCTGCGGGTGGGCCGCGTGCCCCCGCATCCAATTAAAAAAGCTCCGGGGAGGTGGTGGTCCCCGGGGCAACGGGGTCCGTATGCCCCCACACATAATTAGCATAGCCCCAGGGAGGTGGCGGGCCCCCCTCTATTTCATTTTAGCATTGCCTCCTGGCCCACCCGGGGGCTTCATTAAAATGAGCCCGGGCTTCATTTTTATTTTTTTTAGTTTCGGCGGGATTCGCGACCCCAACGCGAATGCCGTTTAAAAAAAAAATTAAAAGCTTCATTTGGCCCTGGGGTTACTTGTGGGACCCCCTGAGCAGGGCTAGGGGTTCAGGGTGTTTCTGCCCTGTCCCTTTTCTTTTTTGTTTTCAAAGATATATTTATTAAATGTTTACAGCTTACAATTTGGGAAAGCACCATCACAGGATCCCGCGCAGGGGATCAGAAAACATTCAGCATGACCATTACAATTAAACGATTTGCCTAGATCAACACAAAACCAGCTCCTGTGCTCGGTAGGTAAGCCGACTGGAGAACACCGTTTCTAAACATAATGGAGCGTAGAAAAAGTCTTTGCAGAGGTACAAAGTTAACAGGCAAGTCTGTAGAAAGTTTGACTTCCTCCTGTGAAGGAAACCCACCCAAGGTGCGTGTCAGGGTAACGCTAAACATGAAATAAAGATCATAAGGGAAAGAAAAAAAAGACAAGGAAGAAAAAGAAAAAGCATATACAAAATTATCCCAACGTGGGACAATAGCAGAATAAGAGCCAAAGAAAAAACCCCACCCCCAAACACCCACCCCCCCCACCCTACCCATGGTGGCGGCAAAGCACAAAGATTCGAGATAATGTGCGACGCATGACTCTAATCAAAATTGGAAGAGGTGGAGGCTTCTTATGGAAGAGGGACAAACAGCAGCCGGGAGGCCTCTGGAAAGGAAGGAAACAAGGGGTCCCCATTTAAATTCAAAATTCTTATAGTCATCTCTAAAAATATCAGCCATCCGCTCCAAGCTAAGCAATCTCCAGAGACGGGAGTGCCAGAGGGACACAGCAGGAGCCTCCCTCCGCTTCCAAGCGGCTGCAAGGGTGACTTTAGCCGCTCCAATACAAAGCCACATAATCATTTTATCGGCCCTCGTCTGATGTACTAGGGAGGCATCATGAAGCCCCAGAAGCACTCCAGCCATGGTAGTGGGAATGGGGTAACCCAGCATATCTTTTATGTGCGCCAGGATTTCTTCCCAGAAGGGGCAGATAGCCGGGCAGTCCCACCAAATATGCTGGAAGTCCCCAAGCAAACCACACCCTCTCCAACATCTATCCGAGGTGGTGGTGAAGATCTGCCTGAGTTTGGCTGGGTGCAAATACCAGTCCATCATGGTCTTCAAGTGAGCCTCCCTGAGTTCTGTAGAATGATTGAATCGCGCAATGTCGGACCAGAGGTGCATCCATTCCTCGTCAGAGATAGGGCGGTGAATCAAGTCCTCCCACATAGACATATATCTGGGGCGTGGGGATCAAGCTGTTTTAAGTAAGAAACTATATATGAACGAGATCACCCCTTTCATTCTAGTAGTCTTAGTGAGATAAGCCTCAAATTGCGTGAGGGGCCGAGTAGCAGCATCCCGCACTTGAGGAGAAAGGGCCCAATGCATCAATTGCATGTAATGATAGCGTTCCGTGTTCTCTAGTTGGTAGTCTCGCTTGCACTGATCAAAAGTGAGTGGATCAAAGTTATGGAACAAGTGTGTTAGAGCCAGGCAGCCACCCTTTCTCCAAGCATCAAAAGGTCCCTCATGTTGGGCAGGAGTGATTGCTGGATTAAAATGGAGTGGGGTAAACGGGGACGGGAACGTGGTCCACCTGTCGTCGCCCGTGACCGAATCCCATATTTTAAGAGTGGTGCGTGTAGGGGTTCTAATGTACGTGTTTCGGGGTCTGTCCTGTCGCGCGCGCCTCACCAGGTCCCAGATGGTTCGCCCCGTCACACTGCGGTCCATATGGAGCCAGTGTTTCTCGGAGTCCCGTTGGGACCATTCAGTGAGGACTCTCAGCTGTGCTGCTTTGTAATAGAGGAGGATGTCCGGTAGGCCCACTCCGCCAGCAGAGCGGGAGCGACGTAGCAGAGAGTAAGAGAAGCGTGCTCGACCTCCCTGCCAGATAAAACGCAAGATCATGGACTTCACTTTGCGGAAAAAATCAGGCTCCAATTCGATAGGTAAGGCCTGAAATAGGTAAAGAAGTTTGGGCAGGAGAGTCATTTTGATCGCATGGATGCGGCCTAGCCAAGACAAGAAAAGAGGCTTCTATGTCGTGAGTTCCGTTTAAATACTTGTTAAAAATGGGAGGAAAGTTGGCAGCAAAGAGTCCCCCAAGTCTCGGCGTCAGGTGAACCCCCTGGTATTGAATGGAGGAGGTGGCCCATGACAGCGGGGTAAGCGATTGAAGTCGGAGAACCTCGGTAGGTGAGAGGGTAAGATTGAGTATATAGGATTTGACTAGGTTAGTTTTGAACCCTGACACTAGTTCAAAACGCTCTAGTTCCCCCTGCAAGGGCGGCAGGGATGACAGGGATAAGAGAACATCGTCTGCGAACAGCGATATCTTATGGGATTCCCCCGTAAATGGAATTCCCTGGATGGCAGGATTGTTTCTGATCGCTAGAGCCAAGGGTTCAATGCTGAGTGCAAAAAGGAGGGGCGAGAGGGGACAGCCCTGGCGCGTGCCTCTCGAGTGGAAAAAGGTAGAAGAATGTGCCCCATTAATCACAACTCTAGAGCGGGGGAGACGGTAGTTAGCTCTCACCATGTTGAGGAATTTAGGCGCAAAACCGAATGCCCCAAGAGTGCAAAACAGGAAACCCCAGTCCACCCGATCAAAGGCCTTCTCGGCGTCTAGGCCCACCAAGACTGCAGGGATCTGACGCTTATTGGCCTTTTCAATCAAGTGTATGATTCTACGGGTATTGTCGTGCGTCTGGCGCCCTTTAAAAAACCCGACTGATCTGGGTGAATGAGGGCGGGCATGAGGTCATTTAGGCGTTTAGCAATAATCGAGGAATACAATTTAGCATCAAGGTTTAGTAGGGCAATCGGCCTACAGGAGGCGCAAAGCTGAGGGTCCTTCCCCGGTTTGGGAATCACAGAGATCACGGCTTCAGACATGGTGCCAGAGGTTGAGCCGTCTTCCGCCATTTTATTGAAAAGTCGGACAAGGTAGGGAGAGATATCGGGGGCAAATGTCTTGTAAAAGAGAGCCGTTTAGCCGTCCGGCCCCGGGGCTTTGTGAGATTTCAGGTTGTGAATAGCTCCGGTGACATCCTCCAAGGTGATAGGAGCAGTGAGTGACTCATTCCAAGAAGCCGACACCCGGGGCAGAGACAGTGACTTGAGGTATTCCTGTTGAGCATCCGTGTCTAAGGAATCCCCAGAGTATAGGTTCCCATAAAAAGACCCAAAGAGCTCCGCTTTGCCCCCGTCCCTATGGGTAATAGCCCCCGAGGGGTCCAAGATGCCACCTATGTATTCCTTCTCTCGTTTGCCTTTCAATTGTCTGGCAAAGTGTTTTCTAACTTTATTGCCCTGGGTGTATGATAGATGTCGTAGCTTAAGAAGCGTGAATTCCGCCCTGTTATTATAAATGGCCTTGAGTTTACCTCGGAGGGCCGTGAGGCCGCGGAGTGTTTGCCGTGTGGGGTTGGCCTTGTGAGTACGCTCAAGGGCCGACAGTTCGGTCTCTAGCAGTTCTCTCTCATGGGCACGCTGCTTATTCAGTGCCGCGTTGAGAGCTATGCACTCCCCTCGGATAACAGCCTTCAATGTATCTCAGGTGATAAACTCCGAGGTATCTTCCGACCTATTAGTGTTGAAGAATTCCGTAATGGCGTTTCGAATTTTGGAACAGGAGTCCTTATCCCGAGTAAGTGACGGAGGGAAAAACCATCTGGGAGTGGTCGAGGCCGTCCCTAGCCAATTAAGACAAGCAGAGAACAGGCTATGGTCTGATACCGAGAGGGGAAAGATCTTGGCGTCCTGTAAAACACCTTGCAGAGACTGGCTAACAAAGATATAGTCCAACCGGGAGTATGTACGGTGCACATGTGAATAAAACGTATAATCTCGCGATTGTGGGAAGAGAGCGCGCCAGGTATCAAGGAGGCCCAGATCATGCATGCGTTGCTGTGTCTCCCCTGAGAAAGAACCCAGGCCAGCCCGTTGAGCGTAGGAACTGTCCAGTTCTTTTTGCCATATCAAATTGAAATCGCCCATAAGAACCAGCGGGCCTTCTTCAAATCAGTCAATTTCCACAGAAATGTGTTTAGGAAAACCCTCTGGTGTTGGGGGTGTATATCGCTGTAAAGGTGCAGACTTTCCCTCTAAGACAGCCTTTAGTCATCACCCAACGCCCCTCCCTATCTCTCTGAACCCCCAATGGTTGAAAATGTGTGGAAGAGCGAAACATAATGGACACCCCTCTGTGTTTCGTGGGGGCCGAGGATTTGTAAATTAGGGGAAAGTGTTTGTGTCTGAGACGTGAATCTTCGGACCTAGCTAGATGCGTCTCTTGCAGGGCCACAATATCAAGGTGATGATCAATAATATATTTCCATACTTTGTGACGCTTCTGGGGTGAGTTGAGACCCCTAACATTCCAAGTACCAATTGAGATCGGCATCATATTACAAAAGGAAAACTACATCCCATCCCAGCCTACATAATCCCAACGTGCCGCCATTCCCAAGCTGCCCCCCTGAAGAAGCAGAAGGCCAGAGCCCATGAGCCATGCTGTCCCGAGAACGGGAAAATCCCCCGTAACCCGTGTTAAAAAGCCGCCACCACCACCCACCGTCCCCCCCACCCCCTCCCCCCAGCCCCCTAAGAAAGAATGAACAAAGAAAAACATAACAACACTTCGCACGTAGCTGAAGGTCCCGCCGTGGAGCCAATACGGCCCCTCTGAGACCACGGGGGGCAACAGGTCCGAGGACCCAGCCCACGCCCGCCTCGGCATGGAAGTTAACCAAAGGCAAATGTATGCGGCTCTCAAGAAGGCCACAGGAACAGAAAGGGCCAGACTTACCGTCAGACCAAGCCTAGACAATTACACTAAGAAGGCAGCTACATTGGAAAATAGAACAACCAACAACAGTGTGGCACACAAAATGCACCCGAAAGCTAGCATGAATACACCCTGGAGTGACAAGACCACGGTGCTAGTATCAAACGGAAACAACATCAGTCTTACTTATGAAGTCTGCAGCGTCCAGAACCCCACTTTCTCAACTGGAGGGATCCTCAGCCCCAGAGGCAGAGGTCACAGCAGGGTACAGGACACCCCTGGCCGGGGCCGACCCCCGTCGTGTATCAGCGGAGGCTCCTAGGCGCACCCACCAAGTCTGCAAGCCGTCCAGGAGGCAAGCTGTAGAGCCCCCGTAGCCTCCAGCGGATGTTCAGCGCTGCACCCTGCGGGACCAGGCAGAAGAAGAAGCCCGTCGGGTGAGACCGCCACTTGCGTCCTGGACGTCGGCATACCCACCAGAAGGAATGCCCAGCAAATCCAAGCCATCCTGGAGGTTGGTGTTATGGCGTCGTTTATTCTGAAATTCAAAGCTGAGCCCAAATGGATACGTCCATCTGTATCTGATCTTGTCGTCCCGCAATTTAGTGGTAACAGGTCTGAGCAGTTGTCGCCGGGCTAACGCCGCTGGTGCGACATCTTGGTAGATGGCGCAGGTGTAATCCTGGAATGCGATGGACTCCCTAGCCCTGGCTGCCTGGAGAACAGCCTCCTTGACCTTATAGGAGTGGAATTTGGCCAGGACGTCCCACAGCCGTTTCTTCTCTCCCTGTTGCAGGGGCCCCACACGATGCACTCTGTCCAATTTTATTTTGAGAATCTGTGGAGACACGATCTCCGAGAAGGGACCCACCACAAAAGCCTCTACATCCGGACCCTCCGCGCCTTCCTCCAGGTCCCTAATGCGTATGTTCTCCCTCCGAGCCCTATTCTCGAGATCTTCTGCCCGTAGCTGCGATTGATGGAGCTGCTCCTTAAGGAAGATAAAAACCAAAGGAAATGATGGACGGAGTGTTGAACATTGCAAGCACTCACCCCCAGTCAACTGATCTGGGTTTAACCCATCACCGTTCTTTAGCCCACTCTGCCACCCCAGTTCAGACATGGCCATATGCAAATCAGTCTGACCCTGTGCCTCATGGGAACAGTCCAGCCCGAACTTCCAAGCCATGTCTTCCCTGGACCGGAAACAAGCTTCCTAGGACCGGTTTCTGGCATTTCAGCCGTCTTCAGCCAGGCTTGCTTGAATCCAGTGGCAAAGTGAGCAAGGGACTCACGTCTGAGCATACCCTGCCAACTTATGGCGAACAAAGCAAAAACCAAAGGAAATGATGGACGGAGTGTTGAACATTGCAAGCACTCACCCCCAGTCAACTGATCTGGGTTTAATCCATCACCGTTCTTTAGCCCACTCTGCCACCCCAGTTCAGACATGGCCCTTTTGTACCGCTTTGTTCGCCATAAGTTGGCAGGGTATGCTCAGACGTGAGTCCCTTGCTCACTTTGCCACTGGATTCAAGCAAGCCTGGCTGAAGACGGCTGAAATGCCAGAAACCGGTCCTAGGAAGCTTAGTTCCGGTCCAGGGAAGGCATGGCTTGGCACTTCGGGCTGGACTGTTCCCATGAGGCACAGGGTCAGACTGATTTGCATATGGCCATGTCTGAACTGGGGTGGCAGAGTGGGCTCAAAAACGGTGATGGCTCAAACCCAGATCTGTTGACTGGGTGTGAGTGTTTGATTGGTTCTGATGCTCCGTCCATCACCACCCCCTTTTGTACTGCTTTGTTCGCCAGAAGTTGGCAGGGTATGCTCAATCGTGAGTCCCTTGCTCACTTTGCCACTGGATTCAAGCAAGCCTGGCTGAAGACGGCTGAAATGCCAGAAACCGGTCCTAGGAAGCTTATTTCCGGTCCAGGGAAGGCATGGCTTGGCAGTTCGGGCTGGACTGTTCCCATGAGGCACAGGGTCAGACTGATTTGCATATGGCCATGTCTGAACTGGGGTGGCAGAGTGGGCTCAAAAACGGTGATGGATCAAACCCATATCTGTTGACTGGGCGTGAGTGTTTGATTGGTTCTGATGCTCCGTCCATCACCACCCCCTTTTGTACCCCTTAAGGAAGATGACATCGTCTCGGAGGCCGGTAGAAAGCTGCTCCTGCTCCTGGTGGTGGGCTTCGAGATCCAGGACTCTGGTGCCGACTGAGTCCACATCCCGCTGGAGGGAGGACAGCCGCTCGGTCAGGTCTGCTCGCAACTGGTCAATGGAAGTTTTGAGATCTTGCCCAATGTCTTTGCGTAGTTCAGATTGGAAGTCTTTAAACATAGTTAGCAGATAGGCTTTCGTGAGCGCCATCTCAGCGGAGCCCGCGTCCCCTCGCGGCGAAGAATGCTTGTCTGCAGTCGGAAAGAAATCGGAGACCTTGTTTGAAGTCTTGGTCGTTGACTTCTTAGGCGGCATAAGGCAAAACGGTTCGAGTCGTGCTGGTGTAAGTAGCGCTGAACGCACCCAGGTCGGACTGATAAGTGATTGTAGGCAACGGAGCTAGGAGTGAACCCCTTGCCACCAGGCCTCACACCCCGCCTCTCAGGAGCACAGTCAGGAGACTCCCGCGGAGACACCCGTGGTCCCGGCAATAAGAGAAATCATGGAGCTCAAGCCTCAAAGCCCCTCGGACAATCCTGGTGCGTTGCTCCCGCGGCGGGCCACCGCAGTGGGGGCAGGAAGATGTTAGAGGGTGAGGAGCAGGGTCACCCCACGTGAGGCCCACATATCGGAAGCGCAGGTGGGTTGCGCAGTGTGGAGGAGCTGCGTGGGCGAGACAGCACTGTGCTGCGGTGGAAGAAAGGTCCCGGCCCAACAAGCTTCAGTCAGAGAGGCCACCCACTGTCCAGCAGAACAGAGATTCTATGCTTGAGGCCTAAAGGGGCCCTCTCAGGCAGAGCTGACAATCGGTTCTGGGCCGCAGGGCATGAGCGCAAAAGATCGCCACGAAACAGCGCGCTGCCGCCATATTGGAGTCAGGCACTCAAATGAAGACATCAGCCGGCCGTTGCTACCGAGTGCCGGTAGTACCGCTGGGGCCCCCAGGTCATCCCCCACTCGCCTCACAGTCCGGTGATCCCCAGGGGTCCACACAGCCGCCGCAGGTCCGCGCAGGGCACTGGCCGCCGTCACGAGTGCGCCGCCATGATGGTCCGGTGCGCCCCTCGCTGTCCGGACGTCGGAGGAAAACGGTGCCGATCCAGCGACGAGCAGCGCCCGCCGACACCACCCGCCGCTGCCCAAGAGCGTCACACGCTCGCAGCCTTCATGGGTGAGGAACGGTATTTGCCGCAACCGCTGAAATTCCCTGCCAGGCGGCGCGCGAGCCGAGACTGATTAGGTCCGGTCGGCGATCTTGCCCGGCCGCGCCCCCCCCCCCCTTTTCTTTTTTAACCTCTTTCTCACTGTTTTCTTGTGACTCGGTTCTACCGAGTCACAAGATGGCTGCCAACACTTCCTGGGTTGGATATTTGGCAGCCAATCGAAGTGAAGCTTGTGCCCGGGAGGGTTCGCGAACCCTCCTCGGTGCTCAGATATCGATATTTTTCATTTTCTAAACGGATTTACACCTTTTAATAAAAAGGTATCTTTCTGAACCAAGATCTACCATTTTGCCAAATTTGGTGTAATTCCGTTCAGCAGTTCTAATTTTTTCTTTTTACATTTTAACATGGGTAAAACGTGTTTTGGGACCCCTTTTTCCTTGGCCCCCGCTTGACAAATCACCCCGAAACTTTCAAGACAGGAGTTGACCTGAGCTTGGCATTAGTTTTGAAACTTTAGCGAAGATTCATCAACCGGCGCCAAACTTATTGGCAAAACAAAAAACGCTTTTCCTATGGAAACTAGGTTATAACTAGAACTACCTACTGGCGACCACCAGTAGGTAATATCGGGCGCCAGTGGTATTCTGCTTATATAGCCTGCTATGCCTGGTGTACTATACATTTATATTTTTTTCTATGTACCTCGTGTTACTAATATCGTTCCTACTTTGTATAGCGGTAAGTTGCCTTGAACATTAGTCATAAAATGTCATGTACCTTCACTACCTTGGGCAAATCTATGCACCTAATCTTTCTTCCATGGCAACTCCTTTCATAGCTACCTCAGGACTTTTGGCTCTCATGTATGCTACTGTCCTTCAGGCTCCTCTTTTACACAATTGCTGCTGTGTATATTGTTTGGCACTTTATGTAACACCGGTATGTGCTGCTATTTTGTTCCATATCCCGTTGTATACCGTTTCTATTTTTTGCCATTACTACAATATTTTTATATGCCCTTTATGTACCTTGTGTTATTATTGGTGTGCTTTCTCTTACCATTACTATATATATCTCTGTGCACCCATTATGTACCACATAATATTATTGTTTGTGCTTACTCTGTAAAGTGCTCTGATACCTTCCGGTCAAGGTTGTGCTATATAAAACTCACAAATAACTTATATAAACTACTGGTGGTCGTCAATAGTTAAACATTGTTAGAACCATGTTTCTATAGGGAAAGCTTTTTTTCACTTGTGTATATCTATGGTTCTATTTGACAAATCTTCTTGAAATTTTCCTAAAAAAGTTCCCCGCTGATTCTTGTTGTGCATGGAAAGTTTCGGGCTTACCTGTCAATCGGGGGCCGAGAAAAGGGGGGTCGTAAAAAGTGTTTTTCCAATGTTCATTTCCATAATGATTTTAGGCACGACTACAGCCTGAACCGCTGGACGGAATTACACCAAGTTAGGCAGAAATGTAGCTCTTGTTCCAGAAAGAACACTTTTTGTTATTTGGTGTAGTTTTGGATGTATTAAAAGAAATTTAAATTTGTATATTTTGAGGTGTGAACCCTCCTGATCTCGTGCTGAGATCTGATCGGCTGCCACCACTTCAACCAGGAAGTGTTGGCTGTCGTCTTACGACTCGCCATAGCAGAGTCCCACAAAAAAACCTTTTAAAAAAAAAAAAAAGAAAAGGGGGCATGGAAAAAATACCATGACTCCTCAGCTCTGGTCATGGGGTCCTCCTGGAAACCTGATGGAGCCAAAAAGCATTTTTTAAATAATTTTGCCGAAAATCGCGACTTATCCGTGACTCTGGCGAAAATTGAGAAAAAAAAACGGCTCTGGCGCTTATTTACAATTTGAGCTCCCGGGTGGGCCAAGTCCTGGAGACAAGCAGGCTTTTTTTCTTTTAAAAAGGAGGGGCGTGCACTGAGCCCCCCCTTCTTGGCCTTAGTATTGTCCCAAAATCCACCATCTCCCTGGGACTTATTATTGTATTACTGGGTGGGCCAGGAGGCATGTTTGCAGAGTGCTGGAAAAAGGGTGTGTGGCTTCTGATGAAATTCCACCAATCCTGCTGTGTGGGACATACTGCTGGTAACAGGAGGAGTTCCTGGACCCCAAGGACCCTCACTATTCAAAGGAACTTCATCCCTGAACCAGTAGTGCACCAGGAGGTTCATCTGCAGAGTGGTGGATAAAGGAGGCTGGGCCTCTGGCCAGCTCTCAGCAATCCTGCTGTGTGGGACTTACTGGAGGTGAAAGGAGGGGCTCTTGGCCCCCAGGGTTCCTCAGGATCCAAGGGGTCTTCATCCTCCAACCAACAGTGCACCAAGAGGTGCGTTTGCAGAGTGGTGAAGAAAGGAGGCGGCGCCACCGATGAGTTCCCATCAATCCCGCTGTGTGGGACTTACTGGAGGTAACAGGAGCATGTGTGCACACACTCACACCCCCAGTGAGACACTTATGTAGCCACTCCCAGTCCCACTCAGACAGTTATGCACTCACTCCCTCTCAAAGGTTACAGTTAGTAAATAAAATTAAAAAAAACCTTAGAAATTCACTGAAAAAATCAAAGGTTACAGGGACTTTATAGTTAGGAAATAGAATAATTTCTGTATGGGTGATTGAGTGGTTGTATGAGTGGCTGTAAGGGCGTATGAGTAGGTGTGTAAGTGTCTGTATGTCTGTTTGACTGGATGTGAGTGGCCGTATTGGTCTGTGAGTGGCCGTATTGGTCTGTGAGTGGCCGTATTGGTCTGTGAGTGGGTACCTGAGTGGCTGTATGGGCGAGTGTGTGGGTACAGCTGTGAACCTAAAGACATGTACAAGGTAAATTACTACCTTAAACATAACTTGTATCCCACCATGCATAACCTAAGGATGAAACAAGAGAAAAGTTGTGCTTTTTTAAACATTTACAACTACTTCATTGAAATACATCAATATTGACATTTTCTTTTGGTTACTATCACACAGTGTCAGACATGAGAAAACCCAACAAGAGGATGGACGGAGTGCTGAAACCTTTCAACCACTCACCCCCCAGTCACAGATCTGGGTTTAATCCATCGTTCTTTTGCTCACTATGCCACCCCAGTTTGGAGCCAGCCATATGCAAATCAGTCGTGACCCTGTTCCTCAGGAGAACAGTCTAGCCCGAACTGCCCGGCCAGGATCGGAAAGTAGCAACCTGGGACCGGTTTCGGAGTTTCAGCCAGGCTAGCTTGAATCTGGTGGCACAGTGAGCAAGGAGCCCACTTCTGGGCATACCCTGTACCACTTAGGGTGAACATAGCAAACAAAACGAGATGATGGAGGGAGTTCTGAAACTTTTCAACATTCACACCCAGTCACAGATCTGGGTTTGCTATGTTCGCCTTAAGTGGCCATGGGTATGCCCAGACGTGGGTCCCTTACTCAATGTGTAAATGATCTGTATCACAAGCCTACAGATGTTCATTTGTGTCCAAACTAGTCTTCTTGTCACCTACACCACACTAAACTCAGCATCATCTACATCTAGGCACTCAGAATAAGATGCATCACTTGTAAGAAACATCTACAGGCGCTTGC
The DNA here is from genome assembly GCF_964204655.1 of Triturus cristatus. NCBI lineage: Eukaryota > Metazoa > Chordata > Amphibia > Caudata > Salamandridae > Triturus > Triturus cristatus. The sequence goes on from NC_140585.1 coordinate 671,718,382, forward strand.
TAGATTATTTCAAATGCAAGTCTATCCTCTGCATATCATACAGTAGGAAACGGACAAGCCTTTGCAATTACCCAGTGAAACACTTATTTAGAATACCAACTGCAGAAACAAAAGTGACAGAATTCCATTTGTGGTTGACTATCAACCATCAACATCTAATCACAAAAAGATAATGCAAAATTAAATTCTCTGATTATCCACCTTTGAAAAATGACAAAAAGGTTTTTCTAAAACATCCAGTCATTGCTTATTGCAGAGCTCCCAATTTATGATTTTTTTTTTGTGAGAGCTGAACTCCAGCAATCTGTAACAAATGCAGTGGTTTATTACTGTGATCCTAAAAGGTGCATCATAGGTCAGTAACCTTTTACAAATCTCATCAGTAACTGGTTGTGTTACAAGAAGAACCTACGACATAAAACAGCATCTTAATTGTCAATCAATCAATCAATCATAGGCATTTGTATAGCGCACTGCTCACCCGCAGGGTCTCAAGGCGCTGGGGGGGGGGGGGGGGAAGCTACTGCTCGAACAGCCAGGTCTTGAGTTGCTTCCTGAAGGCGAGATGGTCTTGCGTTGTCCGGAAGTGGATGGGGAGGGAGTTCCATGTCTTGGCTGCCAGGTAGGAGAAGGATCTTCCTCCGGCGGGGGCTCTGCAGATGCGGGGGACGGTGGCGAGAGCGAGGCTGGCGGAGCGGAGCTGGCGGGTGGGCTTGTGGAAGGTCAGGCGGCTGTTGAGGAACTTGGGGCCCAGGTCGTGGAGGGCCTTGTGTGCGTGGGTGAGGAGTCGGAACGTGATTCTTTTGTTGACGGTGAGCCAGTGCAGGTCTCTCAGGTGTCCGGAGATGTGGCTGTGTCGGGGGATGTCCAGGATAAGTCGTGCTGAGGCGTTCTGGATCCGTTGGAGTTTCTTCTGGAGTTTGGCGGCGGTGCCGGCGTAGAGGGCGTTCCCGTTGTCCAGCCGACTGGTGACGAGGGCCTGGGTGACCGTCTTCCTGGTCTCGGTGGGGATCCACCGGAAGATCTTGCGAAGCATGCGCAGGGTGTTGAAGCATGAAGACGAGACAGCGTTGACTTGTCTGGTCATCGAGAGGGAGGAGTCCAGGATGAAGCCTAGGTTGCGTGCGTGGTCCGTTGGCTTGGGGGTGGCTCCCAGGGCGGGGGGCCACCAGGAGTCATCCCAGGCGGAGGGTGATGATCCCAGGATGAGGACCTCCGTCTTGTCTGAGTTCAGTTTCAGGCGGCTGTTCTTCATCCATTCGGCGACGTCTTTCATCCCTTCGTGTAGGCTGGCTCTGGCGGCGTCCGGGTCGCTGGTGAGGGAGAGGATCAGCTGGGTGTCGTCGGCGTAGGTGATGATCTTGAGGTTGTGTTGACGTGCGATGGTTGCGAGGGGGCTCATGTAGACGTTGAAGAGGGTGGGGCTGAGCGATGACCCTTGTGGAACGCCGCAGATAACTTCGGTGGCCGCTGACCGGAACGGGGGGAGGCGGACTCTCTGGGTTCTTCCGGCGAGGAATGAGGTGATCCACTCCAGGGCCTTCTCCTGGATGCCGGTGTTGTTCAGGCGCTGTACCAGGGTGCGGTGGCAGACAGTGTCGAACGCTGCGGAGAGGTCCAGGAGGATGAGGGCCGCAGTTTCCCCGTTGTCCATTAGGGATCTGATGTCGTCTGTGGCTGCGATGAGGGCGGTCTCCGTGCTGTGGTTGGCTCGGAAGCCGGATTGCGAGTGGTCGAGGGATCTGTTGGTCTCGAGGAAGGCGGCTAGCTGTCTGTTGACGGTCTTCTCGATGACTTTGGCAGGAAACGGGAGGAGCGAGATGGGGCGGTAGTTCTTGAGGTCGGAGGGGACTGCAGTTGGTTTCTTCAGCAGGGCACTGATCTCGGCGTGTTTCCAGCACTCTGGGAAGGTGGCGGTGTTGAAGGAGGCGTTGATGATGTCGCGGAGGTGGGGTGCGATGATGTGGTCGGCCGTGTTGAAGATGTGGTGTGGGCAGGGGTCCGTAGGGGATCCGGAGTGGATAGTGTTCATTGTGCGTATTGTGTCTTCGGTGGCGGTGGGGGGCATCGGTTCGGTGGTGGGGTTCGTGGTTGGTGGGCCGAAGCTGTTGTGAATGTTGGCGATCTTGTCGTGGAAGAAGGCTGCGAGGGAGTGATGTCATTGTTTCCGGCGTCGGGGTTGGAGAGCTCTTTGACGATGCTGAAGAGTTCCTTGCTGTTGTGGGTGTTGTTGTCCAGTCCTTCCTTGAAGGCTGTCTTCTTTGTGGCGCGGATCAGTTGGTGGTGTTTGCGGGTGGCGTGTTTGAGGGCCGTCATGTTGTCTGTGGTCTGGTTGGTGCGCCAGGTGTTCTCCAGGGAGCGGCAGTTCTTCTTGGAGGTGATGAGCTCGTCGGTGAACCAGGAGGCTTTCTTGCTGCCGCGTCTGCTGGGGGGGTTCTTTTTCAGTGGTGCGAGGGCGTCTGCGCAGTTGGTGATCCACTGTGTGAGGTTGTTGGCGGCTTCGTTGGGGTCCGTTGAGCTGGTGGGGGGGTTCTGGCTGAGGAAGGTGGTGAGCTGGTCGCCGGTGATCTTGTTCCAGCTCCTGCGGGGGGCTTGTTGAGGGTGGTGGTGCGTCATCGTTTTATTGAAGCTGAAGTGGACGCAGCTGTGGTCAGTCCACTGGAGATTGGTGGAGTGGCTGAAGGTGACGTATTTGCTGGATGAGAAGACTGGGTCAAGCGTGTGGCCGGCGTAGTGGGTGGGGGTGGTTACCAGTTGCTTGAGTCCGAGGTTGGCCAGGTTGTCCAGCAGAGCAGTGGTGTTGCGGTCCTTGTTGTCCTCCAGGTGGAAGTTGAGGTCCCCCAGGAGGATGTAGTCGGTGGAATTGATGGCGTGCGGGCTGACGAAGTCTGTGATGTCTTCGTTGAACTGTGTGCGTGGTCCCGGTGGTCTGTAGACGAGGGTGCCTCTGAGCGTGGTCTTGGGGTCGGTGTGTATCTGGAAGTGGAGGTGTTCGGCGGAGGTGAAGGTGTCATCGGAGTTGGTAGTGATGCGGATGGTGTTCTTGTGGATGATGGCGATGCCTCCTCCTGTCTGGTTGACGTGTTCCTTCCTGGTGATTTTGTAGCCTTCCGGGATGGCGATGGCGACGTCGGGCGCTGAGGAGGCGTTCATCCAGGTTTCCGTCAGGAAGGCGATGTCTGGTGCTGTCGAGTCGAGGAGGTTCCAGAGTTCGACGGCATGCCTGTGAACGGAGTGGGTGTTGAGCAGGATGCACATCAGGGGTTTGTTGCTTGGGCTCGGTTTAGCAGGTGCGGTGTTGGGTCGGAGGCAGGTCAGGCAGGTGAAGGGTCCGTGGGTGCATCTCAGGGTGGCTCGGTAGCAGGCGGTGTTTCAGCCGGCGTTGAGTGCGTGGAGGGTTTAGGTGTCGTAGATGTGCAGGGTGTGCTGGCGAGGGCGAAGACCAGGGGGTCTGGCGCTGGGCGTGGTCCAGGCGCGGACGGGCGCAGACGGGCTTACCTTTGGCGCTCCCGCTGCGCGCGTCCGCTGCACGCGTCCGCTGCGCGGTCGCTCTGGGGGCGTCATAAGTAAGGAGCCGGGAGGGAGGAGCAGCTGGGTGGCGGGAGCGGGGTGGCGAATGGAATCACAGAGGGGCGGGGCCGCAGGGAGGCAGCGGCGGGAAATTCCAAGAAGCAGCGGGCAGCGGGAAATTCCTAGGAGCAGCGGGCAGCGAGCGAAGGAATCTGCAGGCAGGAGGCGGCAAAGGCAGGCAGGAGCGGCAGCAGTGAGTGGGGCGACCAAGCCCTGTGGAGGGCTGAGCGGTCACACTCTGTGGTCCCCTTAAGTAAGGAGCCGGGAGGGAGGAGCAGCTGGGTGGCGGGAGCGGGGCGGCGAATGGAATCACAGGGGGGCGGGGCCGCAGGGAGGCAGCGGCGGGAAATTCCCAGGATCAGCGGGAAATTCGCAGGAGCAGCGGGCAGCGAGCGAAGGAATCTGCAGGCAGGAGGCGGCAAAGGCAGGCCGGAGCGGCAGCAGTGAGTGGGGCGACCAAGCCCTGTGGAGGGCTGAGCGGTCCACAATGAATCAACATTCATTATGTATAAGATTAAGATTCAGTGCCAAAGCTGCAAAAAACGATACGTGGGCCAAACAGAGAATTACCGCCATGATTCAGGAATCACAAAACCGCAATAATTATAAAAAACCTGACCAGCTGCAACAAGTAATTTTAACCTTGTGGACCGTTTACTATCAGATTTGAAGATTTTCCCTGTGGAATATGTGTTAAAGAAAGAACAACTGGACTACAGAGAAAACCTCTGAATGTACTGTTTAAAATTAATGCAGTCAGATGACCTGAACATCATAGACAATCCCACTCAATTAATGTAGTGCTCAAAGTATCTAATTTGAGTCGTTTGCTGAAGGGGGCCTAGAGGCACTCATTTTTGGGGACCGGCGCTTATTGTTCCTTTTCAAAAATTTATAGAGTGTAAGAGAGAGAAAAAAACACAAACTGGAAAGAAGGAGGAAAAGAAAGATGGAAAAACAGGCACAAAGGGAGAAAGCACTGATCGACAAGAGTGGGATAAAGGGACAGCAGTGTCTGGTAGTGGATTAAAGGGGTCCAAAGTGAATTTAACACTATGTAACCTTGATATTCCGCAATTTTTAATAGCACCACCGCACCAGATGTTTAGGCACCGGAACTCTTTCTTTCACAAATTAACTAAGGATATGCCTTATTATAAAAACAATTACTGAAAAGCTGCAAATATGTGAGCAGGTGTGGAAAACGAGTATCTTTGTGGGAGTTAGCCCCTCCCACCATGTCCCCTCCGAGGCATCGATGCCCAATCTGCCCCGTACCAGACTTACCGCTCCAAACTCCTCAGCTCTAGTTTTGTTTTTCAGTGATTAGACAGAAGTGGAGACTCCTTTCTCTCTTCGGTTAATCAGACAATGGAAACAAGTCTCCTCCTCACTCCCGTGTGCAGTCCAGCTGCTGAATTATACATTTATCAAACTCTCCTCCCATGGATCACCATGCCTCCATTCCACAGCAAAATAAATGTAAATAAAGGACGGCACAGAGATACTCCTCCAAGTTCAAACAATCATTTATTTATTCCATCATTAGAGTACAAGTCATTGTTGACGCGTTGTGGCAAAAGGCATGCACCACTATGTAGTTCTAGTTAGCACCATGTTACCATAGGGCATGGATTTTTTATTTTGCTGTTAACTTTGGCGCTGTTTCACAAGTTTTTACAACACTTTACAAAAATATTCATTCACCTCGGCTCCTTCCTGGAAAGTTTTGGGGAGATTAGTCAAGTGAGGGCCCAGAAGCACAATTTCCTCATGGAATTTTGAACAACGCCACAGCAAAAACAGCTGAACGGAATTACCCATAAATTTAGCAGAAAGTTAGATCTTTACCCAGAAAGTGTGCTTTTTGTGATTAGATGTAAATCTCAAAAGGACCTCCACTTGTTTGGCTGGCCACAACATGTACAGCATGTTGTGGCAGCAATTACAGCAACTGGGGAACATGGCCCTCATATTCCACCAAGAGGTGTGTGTGATATCTTGCGTTCTTTTCTACTCCGTCTTTTTTTTGTGTCCTGTACTCTGCTGCTCAGCCAGTCTCAGTGATGTCATAGAATGTTCCTTTTGTGTATGTTTGAGTCTGTCAGTTGCTGTATGTAGGCTGAGCAGCAGTGATGCTGCTTCCGTGTGGGCTAACTATACTGATTCTACTTATTATGCGGTTTATCCTGTATCTACACCTGTAACTTCTTTCCAAGAATAAACCTTCAACTTGGATACAGCTACAACTGTGTTCCCTACTTTTGTTGAATTTCACAGTGTGGCGCCAGTATCTGTGCATATTCCTCATAGAAGGCTACTGGCAGGTCATCCGCACCCAGAGCTTTGTCTTCAGACATGCTTTGGATGACTTTTATTAGCACTTCTCTAATAATCAGCACTGTTAAGTACTGACTGTGCCACTCCACTAACCAGGCTAGTGCTACAGAGTGCAGATTGGAATCAATGTCATTCAAGAAGGGTTTCAGATTATGAGCTGTAAAGTTCAAAGAAGAACCCATGAAATCCCTTCAAGAACTCCTCTGCCCTATTAACTCTCAAATCATCATTGTGACAAAGATTGACAATTTTAGAGCATGCCCATGGTTTACAGAGCATTTGGGGCAGCATTTTGCTGTACCCATCTACCTCGCTGTACATATTCGCTCTAGTCTCCCTGCCTGGGAAATCCACCTCTCTATTTGCCACTTCATTGAATTCCTTCAGCTTAATGTTAATTGTCTGCAGAAGACTCCTATAGCCAGACTCGAGATATTTTAACTGTAGCTCCTGAAAGGCACTTCCTAAGTTGTTAAGTTTGGCACTGATCATTTTAAGTGTTCCAAATTTCTTTGCCATGTCTACATCCCGGATAACTACCTTAAAGGCCTCCCTTAGCATACCTACACTGTTTGAAGAATCAGCATTCAGCGAGAAGTATTCTACGAACACACGCACACACGCACACACGCGCACACACGCACGCACACACGCGCACACACACATACACACATACACACATACACACACACACACATACACACACACACACACTCCCCCTCCCCAAGTTTTCTTTTAAGCAAACTGAGTTCAAGAAATGTTATCCAGTGTGTGCATGCAAATGATTGTGTCAAATGTCACCATGTTTAGGGAGAGAAGGCAACTTAAGAACGCGAGCATTCAAACATTTTGTTTCTTTACCGGGCCAGATACCTCCATATGACAGCAGATCTAGAGAGCCATTACAATCTCCGCCCCATATAGTTATTTGCAGGTAAAACAGACCATTGGTGACCATAAGTCTAGACGGAAGTTGTGGCTTTCAATGTTAGGATTATAGCAACATACAATAGTAACCGTTATAGAAGACAGGGCACCATGTATAAAGAGATACTGGCCTTTTTGGTTGCTTATAATCTCCAGAGTGGTCAACTGAGTATCTTTTCAAATGACCCCTATGGCATATGAAGAGTATGAGTCTTTGTAGACTAAACCTATCCAACTAGAGCGCAGCCTAGTGGTTGTATGTTTAATGATACAAGTCTCCTGCAAAAGCCCAATATTAATGTTCAGTCAGTTTCAATGAGCATGTACTTGATGGGCTTTGTAGGAGTTGTTTAGGCTTCGGTTATTCCAAGTTAAAAAGTTTAATGTGTGCACAACTTACATTTGGTGATGCTTATGGCGGTCTGTATGTTGGCCATCTCATGTTTACCCAGTGGGTATTGTGTGGTAATGCAATGGAACTATGAATATGGATTATATGTGGATGATACATAGATCTATTTCAACATAAAAAGAGAAGATCAGCATGCAGCCAATGAGCTCCGTAAAGCCCTGGCAGATGTCTGAGACTGGATAAAAATCAGTGTCCTTAAATTGAACACTTTTATGACAAAGTTATGTTAGACTCCCTCTTTTCTGGCAGCATTATCTTGGTGAATGTCTCCAGTTGATACTGTAACCCAAATCCTAGGCATTATCCTTGACTTTCAATTAAGTATCTCTGCTCAAGTTTCCGATTTGTCAAACTTGTGATTCTTCTACTTCTTACTACTGAGCATACTGTTTCATTTCCTACATTTCCCTCAGAGGCTCACACATATTAATGCCTGCATTCACTCCCCACTTGACTTTGGACATTTTATGTTAATGCTAGTAAGAAATGTATAGTTCAACTGCACTCAATACAGAGCCCAGCAGTTTGCAATCTATTCGGTCTTAAGAAATTTGACCATGTATCTGAGGGGCTGAACCAGCTACAGTGGTTTCTAGTCAGTGATTTTTTTTCAAATCTGCATGCATTATGTATGTTTTTTTAAGTGATCTAAACCGTTCACCATCAGGAGACACCGTTGGAAATATGTACCATAAATAGGCCTACGCCTTCTTTTCCAACTTCTACTCCATGTTCCAAAATGTAACCTTAAAAACCTGGTAGGCGGGCCTTCAGAGTTCAAGAACTATCCTTAGGAAACTCCAAATCCTTGCTGATCTATTCTGATATCTCCCTATTGAAAGACTGTAAAAGACTAAAAGCAGGACTGATCACAGCCCCATGGACCCCAACCTTATCCTTTGTCAACATTTCAATTTGTACGGCACCATCAAGAGACCCTTCTAGGATGCAAAATAGTGCTATTTAAAACTCTCTCTAAAGTAATCTGTATTTTTAGAGCAGTGTGTGAGCCATGCTCTTGTTGGATTTCTGACTTATTGTGCTGGAAAAAAGCAGTATTCTGAGGTCAATGTTCAGTCAGTTCATGGCCTGCCATTTTTGCAACTCCAATCCTCTACCTATGGTCAAGTCTCCTATTAAAGGCAAAACTCATGTGGTAGATGATTCTTCTTTCCAGGCCAATCCTCTTTCTGAAGTAAGTCCTCCGCCGGAGGCCGGTCATCATGCCCTACATAATTTACTATTCTCCTAACTGTTGCAGCCAAAATCTCAAGTCACTTCAAGGATCCTAAATAGTTCTGATCAGAAACTGCCTTTGAACCCCTTTATCAACGGCTATAACCATGGATGTTTCTGCATAACAATTTACCCGGACCCTAGCAATGCTTTCTGTTAATTCTTCCCCAAATGCTCCTTAAGGGGAGACTGTTCCTGCCGCATATTGATAATTATTCCTTCACAGAACAATTTGATTGAAGTGTCATTCTGAAAATTATTCCAAATCTCTCCAAAGGTTTTACTCCTATTGTACACAGGTTGTACTTCATATTATTGCTTTATATTATTGCTCTCTCAATACTTTTTATTTAGCTCCTGATTCCTGCGGTTATGTGCCAATGGAATTATTTTTCACCGTTGTGGCGAGGGACATATATTGATTAAACAACAGAACTATAAAGCAACACCGCTCATGTTGGAAGTGGCAAATATCGTGGAAAGTGATTGCGAAAAATCTGGAAAACCTTTGGTATTTGGATGTCTTGTAACGTTGGGCACCTATGGAAGGTGTGATGGTGAATTTCTCATGTGAGACTATATTGAGAAAATCGGCATTGCTTTGATGTTACCATTTAAAAACATGAAAGGTTAACCTACAACTCACTGGAAAAAATGACCTGTGCTTCGTACTTCGCTCATATATTCTATACTGTAATAAATTATCTTGCTAGGTGTGCTGATATGATAATTTAACACCTTTGTTGACTGACCAGAAAGATGAGTCGTGAATTGGTGGATCTCTGTTTGGGATGTTATGTTTGTTGTTATGGCTACTGCAAACTGAAGAAACAATTGAAAAAATATATAAAAAAGAACACCGTTTTGGCATGGCACAAATTATCCTGCTTTAATTGACATTAAATGCTTCCCAGATTTATAGAACATATATTTGCATAAACCAGTAATGAGGAATAACAAGACTGTCCTGTCATTCAAGATTAAAAATGAACAGATCTTGTTAAGAGCTCCATTCTTTGGCTTAAAGTCGACCCCAAATTTCTCAAGCTTCTATGCAGATGGGGGATAAGATAGTCCACGTGTGAGAGCAGTTCAATCTAGTAGCAAGATTCCAAATGTTCATCTGGAATTTTTACTGCCATTGCAGCGATTAAATATTTCCTAATCTTCTTTAGAAAGCCTTCCCTCTTGTCAGTATGACTGCCCTTTAATGGTAATTGAAAGTTTTCCTGTGTAAACCTAAGGCTGCCCAGTACAAAACCCTGTACACGTCAAACCTGCAGTGTATTTCTTGGAAGTTGGCCTTTCCACTTGCTTTAACTTTAGCTGGGAGGGTGAGTACAATTCAAGATCTATGTGTCAATGAGCTTTACAGAGTGTTCCACATCAATAAGTTATAAATAAGGACTTGCCCATCAAGCCTCCTAAATGTCATATTAGAATTTCATGTCATTCATATAATTTGTTTCTGAGTCCAAGTGTACCAGCAGAAAGATTGCTTCATGCTTACAGTTGATAAAAGAGCCATGAAGTATAAAAAACACCCTTTTGGAAATTATTGATGTATCTAGCGCCTGTTCAGCTTTCCGACCAGACTCCCAAAACTACCTCCAAATATACTCTGTCTGGCCTCTTAATCAACTGCCGACATCTAAGCATGCCGCTGATATTGCTGATCTCATCCTTTACAAAAACTTCGACCTAGCAATCCTAACAGAATCTTGGCTCAATGAATCCTCATCTCCATGCCTGGACCTCCTAGTCCCTCCCAACTACAACATTGCAAGGCTGGACAGGCAATCCAACAAGAAAGGAGGAGGCATCGCCTGAATCTACCGCTCTAACCTTCTTGTCACGGAACGTCTGGCGGATACCTCAGAATCCTGCGAATACGTCGCTATCTGCAGCAACTCCACCCAACTGTGCAACCTGCACATCTTGTATCACTCCCCGGGCATGAACGACTCCTTCACCGACCACCTTATGGAAATCATCACAGCTAAGATTTCCACCAACGCTAATGATATTTTCCTTGGTGATTTTAACTTGCGCTGGAACGATCCCAAGGATCCACATGTCAACACCATCAAAGACCTCTTGGCCAATCAATCCCTGACCCAAGCCTGCTCTCTCCCAATTCATTCAAAAGGGGCCAATCTTGACTTGATCATCCCCAAAGAATCAACAGTCAAACTTATCTCCATAGACCCATGCGACTGGTCTGACCACCACGCCATCACCTCCCTTCTACCTGGCATCCACAAGACAAGGGCACCACAACCGGTGATTCCTAAACACTGGATCAGAGACACCAAGAACCTGGACTGCAGGGAACTTGAGACTCGCTGCAAATCCGACCAACCCCCACCCCCTCCCCCCTCGCATATCACAACAGTCAGTGGCCTCAACGATCACTACTCTGCGACTATATTAAACATCCTGGATGATCTAGCCCCACTAAAACTGAAAAGAACCCAAATCAAAGACAGAAACCCTGGTTCACGGGATCCCTCAACAATGAGAGGAGAGCCCTCCGGCAAGCTGAAAGAACCTGGAGGCAGCACCCCTCTGCCGCTCATCTAAAACTCCTCCGCCAGGCCAGAAATTTCTACAATAGGAACATACTCAATTCTAAAAAAGAATTCTTCAGAACTGAACTAGAGAAGGCCAAGAACTAACCCCACAAGCTCTAGGAACTGGTCAAACACCAATGTAATAAACTGGCCAAAACATTGAAAGAAACCCCCAAGTCTCTTATATCCTCAGAGGAATTCTCCTCTTTCTTCGCTGACAAAATCTCAGCCCTTGGAAACGAACTCAGCTCCATCACATACCTGCAACCCCATCCTGACCCGCCTCCTCCTACCGCAACGCCCCCACAGGTTCCACCCAAAAATCATGCTCACTGGACTGACTTCAAAGTCTGTGACGAAGACTCAGTCTCTAAAATCCTATCCACCCTAAACCCGAATAACCATTTTAATGACCCGCTCCCATCCAACTGCCTTGCTGCCATCGCCCAATCCATTATTTCTAGCTGGACTACAATAATTAACGCCACTCTCCGGCAGGGAATGATGCCTGACTCTCTAAAAGCTGGCCAAGTCCTCCCCATTCTGAAAAAGCCGTCATTGGATCCAGCCTACCCTAACAACTTCCGACCCATATCCAACATCCCCCTCTTATCCAAAGTTCTGGAGAAGTGTGTGCAACAGCAGCTAAGTCAAAACATCAACAACTTCCACCTACGCGATGACTTCCAATCCGGATTTCGACCTGGGCACAGCACTGAAACCACCATGCTCCACATCGTTGATGATGTCCTCCAAGCCCTTGACCAAGGCTAAACCGGTCTCCTAATCCTCCTGGACCTATCCTCGGCCTTCGACACGGTCAACCATGAAAAACTACTTGAACAACTCAAACTCAGGATGGGATTGCAGGGCATTGTTCTAGAATGGTTTAGGTCCTTCCTCCAAAACCGATCACAGAAATTTCTAATCAACGGCAACCTATCAGCACCGTCCCCGGTCACGGTTGGAGTCCCTCAAGGGTCAACACTATCCCCCACGCTCTTCAATTTTTATCTAGAACTGCTCACCGAAGTACTACACACTGCTAACATCTCCTACCATATGTAGGCTGACGACACTCGGATATACATCAAAACCTCATCCCTCAAAGAGATTCTCTCCCTGAATGAAGCTCTGAAATTCACTGTCCAATGGCTCACATCCAATCAACTCAAACTCAACGCAAGGAAAACAGAATTTCTCCTTATCTCCCTTCCCAATACCAACCCTGAGATTCAATCATGGATTAAAGCTATCGCAGCCTTAAACTGCCCACCGACCATCGTGGATTCGGCCAAATCAATTTGAAGGCCAAATTAGACAGATTCCACCTGAGCTACCTTAGGAAATTAAAACCCTTCCTCGATGCCCCCGACCTAAAAATGGCAGTCCAAGCACTTGTCATCTCTAGACTGGAATACGGCTGTTCTACCCTCTCGGGTTTACCCAAGATCTTCCTGACACCTTTAAATGCCTGCCTCAATGCGGCCGCCAGTCTACTTACCAGCACAAGAAAATTCAACCATATTTCCCCACACCTGAAAGCTCTGAACTGGCTTCCCCTTGAGGCAAGAATACAGCTCAAACTAGCATGCATCACACACAAGTCTTTATATTCTAACTCCCCTGCATATCTTGCACAGAAACTTGTCATTTCCGGAGGAATCAGAAACTCCCGGTCAGAGACTTCTTGCTCCAACCTGCACGCTCTCCCACCTGTCATCAGAAGAATCCCCTCTCTGGCTCGCTTCAAAAAGGATGCCAAAACCTTCCTTATGGATAAATTTCTCGTTTAATCTTTGCCTCAAACACCACTATGGCCCTGAACTATGGCTGTCTACTGCGTCCCTTCGGATTACCTAGTCACCCCACCAAGAACCTTGGGAACTTGTCTTGAGTAATTGTAAATGTAACCTGTAGACATGTTGTCTCGACTTGAGTAATTGTAAATGTAATCTGTAAATACATGCTCTTCTCTCTCGTATGTATCCTGCCCCCCCCCCCACACACTACTCGATCCGTTACCTGGTGATTCTAAGCCTGTCTATGCAATGCTATGTTTTCCTGTAAAGCGTTCTGATACCCTAACTGGTCAAGTTTGCGCTCTATAAACCACAGAAATAAATAAATAATCTGCACAGGCTCAACAACATTAAATGTTGATGGTTTTGCACCCCAACTTTTGCCCATTGCCAGTTTTTTGGATTCACCCTGTACCCAAACCACACTCTTGAGAAACACATTGTCAAGGAAATAAAAATGGCCTGGTATTGCCAATCTCTACTAAAAGCAGTGGATTTGTTCCTCACAGAATGCAACTTTAGGAGTACTGCTGTTCAGTCCCAGGTATTGCCACATCTGAATGGTGACATTCCACTGCCCCATGGCCTCCCACACCCCGCAGTGCCACTGTCATTCACTTGCCAAGAAAGTTCCCTTTAAGGGCATCTGGGCCAATTCCACCAGGTCAAATGAAGCTTTTTCGGCGTTATCTCAGGGTGTCTCCATTTTGGACATTTGCCTTAGGGTGCGGCTCGCCCCTTCACCAGGAATTACTGTCTTGATGTATGCAAGGATGACCATTTTGTAAAAATCGGCAGGTAGAAGTTATCCGTCAAAAAAACAAATTACTTGGCTTTATTATTGATTTTTCTGTTGTATACTCAAACTGATCCTGCCCTCCTCTCCTTTTGAAGAGAATTCTTGCAATTTTATGTCGGTTCCTAAGTTAGCTCTGCACACTATAATTTTCGGTGGGTCGGATCAGCTTTGTCTCCGCCTCCGGGGATGTGAGAAAAAAGGACAGAGACCCGGCTTAAGGTCCGTCAGGTTAGAGCTATATCTGCTCCTTGATGTCAAGTCTGGGGAGGATTCTGGGTTCAAGTCAGAGCTGCAGCACCACCTGTCAGCAAAGGAGAGCTATTCGAACTTTTCAGGATCCATTCTGGTGCCTGACACAGAATATAGAGGTGGGAAATCTGTAGGTGGATGAAGTTTGAAGGTAAGTAACCTATTCTTTCCTTCCTTGGAAGCCCTTTGTCTGCTATGTTAAAGAATAGAATTATCGCTATAGAACCACTCACCTTGTTATTGCGTAAGGGTTTGGGGCCCTGAGGAATCCAGTTGAGGTCTTCCCAACATGTGGTTTCATTATATGGGGATGACTCCTTGATCTGTGTTCATACTCTGAGTTGTCTGTACCGATTCTGATGGACTGCCTCGCTACCTATGGGCAGGCTTTGGGGCTTAAGGTTAATGTCCGTAAACCTCTGCTATTTCCACTGTTTCCATTGGGGAGTTTGATCATTGTGTCCTGGGATTGGTTGCCAGAGATGGGGCTCCTTTGGGTGACTGAGGGGCTCTGGTATCTGGGTATAAGGGCCGTCCATGATGAGGCCACTTTCCGAGACCTAAATATCGATACTCTGCTGGAACGGTTGAGGTCCTCCGTTGGTTTCTGTTGTGGACGCCCGATGGCGGTGATGGGGCGGTCTGCGGTGGTGTAAATGGTTTTCTTGTCCCGCTGTCTTCATTTGGTTCAAAATGCACTGGGGAGACTGTGGTCACTAGAGTTCCAAGTAGGGCTCTGTTTGATAGAGAGCTTAACCTGTGGGCCTGGACCCATTTCGGGCAATAGACGACAATATGTCCATGGACTTGTGGCGGTTGGGGCTGTGTGCAGTGGCAGGGATCTGTACCCAGGGGAAGTGTTCCTTACATTTCAGGAGGCGCAGGGCACCTTTGGGATGGGCTCGGGTCACTTTCTTTGTTATGCCAAACTGGATAGTGTTACTATGGCGGGATGGTGTGTTTTGCTAAGATGGGGGTATGGGAGATATCTCATTACCTTATTCTATGGTGCGTTATGGGCAGATATGGAAACCATAGAGTGTGCGGGCGCGGGGTGTTTGGGTCAAGGACCTGGGTGAGGCAGTTGCAGATGCTAATAGGGCCAGTGCATGCAAATTGGTTAGGAGGGTATCATGTAACCACCTGTTCAAACTGTTACATTTTCATTTTTTGCATCGCACATATATGACCCCTAAGCAGCTGAATAAAAGGGATCCCTCAAGGGGTGCTGGATGTGTACGTTGTGAGGAAGTATGGGGCTCCCTTTCTGCATTTGACCTGGCTCTGTACAGGAGTGCACGACTTTTGGATGTTGGTGGTACCTGTTATAGTAAGGGTGATGGGTCTGGATATTCCCCATACACATTTTGGCCATTCTCTTGGGGGTGGTGGTGAAGCCTAGGGGTCGCAGGATCCCTTACAGGCTTGCTCAGCTCGCGTTGCTTCTGGCTAAAAGAAGGGTGGCCATCGGGTGGACGAGTGATAGGCTGCCACAATCAGTTTACGTCACGGGGACCTGTGTGAGTGGGGGGCTGCAGAGGAGGCCCAGATGCACCTTACACGTATGGAGGAAAAAGCTGAGGATGATGGCATGGCCTGGAGATTGATGCTCTATGAAGACAGAGACTCTAGCTCGGGAGAGGGTGCGGATGTTGAAGAGTGAGAGATGGATACAGCCCTGTGCTTGCTAAGATGCCTGAATGTGTCATGATACACCCTTTTGATAAATCTGTGGTGAGATGATGCCCTGGAAGCGCTGATTCGCCCTTCTTGTTGTGTGTTATCCATAACTTCTGTGCTATGCTTGCCCCTGTATCGTTCTAGTGGTGGAGATGTGGGCTGGACATGAGTGGACAATATATTTGTCGAACCATAATGCGTATTTTATTGCAATGCTTGTTTCTTTTTATGTTTTATGGTCAGTTTTGTTTGAGAAAATCACTAAAACAGAGTTGGTAGAATAAAAAAAGAATAGAATTATGCTATTTC
The DNA here is from genome assembly GCF_964204655.1 of Triturus cristatus. Lineage (NCBI taxonomy): Eukaryota > Metazoa > Chordata > Amphibia > Caudata > Salamandridae > Triturus > Triturus cristatus. The sequence continues at coordinate 671,734,279 of NC_140585.1, forward strand.
AAATGGGTCTTCTTTAGCATACTTCCGATATTTCTCTGGCATTGTTGAGCTTTATAGAAGATATGTCCTAACTTCGAAGTATGTTGTTAATAATTGCCACTTCATGCTGCTTCGCATTGGAAAGTAGTCTGACATTTGTGTAATTCAGTGTATGGAAATGAATCACATATAGATAAATGTTTCTATTACTCCGTTTTAAGAGCATAGCGAAAGGGTGTATCTTAAATATTGTGGTGTTCTGTGAAATTTCATGTACAAGGAAATTAATCTTCTGATCTGTCTCGTGTTACATAGCCTGCAGCAGTGAAGATTGGTAGACTACCTAAGCAAATCGATTGTGTTCTTTTATTGTGCTCCAGTAGGATTAATTGATTTCTGTTTTGTTGTGTTCATTTTTTCTTGTGTTGTGGTTCATTACTTGAACCAGGTTGCATTTATTAATCGGAATGTACATTGCTTTTTCATAGGAAGGTTGCACTCCTCTTTTGCTTGCTGTTTCAGAAAACCACCAGGATATGGTAGATGTTCTTCTTAAGCAAGGAGCTGATATAAATGCGAAGGATAAATCCAAAAGGTAAAGTGCGTTCTCTATAATAAAATCTTTGCTGATATTCATAAATATTGAATATCTAAGTCTTCCCTTGCAGGATCCAGAAACACATTTTCCACAAGGAAAATATCTCATATATAGGAACACCACATGCATATACCTTAAAAGGAATTTTAGATCATTTTAAGACCTAAAACGCTGACATAAATGTTAGAAAAACTTAAGAATTAAAAATTCCATTCTCGCTAGTTTTGAAAACTTAGGAAAAATGAAAGAATAATGCCTGCATATTCATAACTATCCTGAAGGCTAAACATAGAGGGATAAACCGGGCTGTGCCTTTAAGGTTGCTGGTTGACCTAGGTATCTCAAACAATGCTTTTTTCATCGAGTTGGTTTCAAGTTCATCTTTAAGCACTCCTGTGGCAGGATGTTGGGACACTGGTTCTGCCCAATTTTTCCAGTTTTATTGTTTTTTTCTTAAAAAATAGCACCGATAAAGTGCCTAAATGTTTTGAACACTGAAATGTGTGTTTTGTTTATGTTTTAGTTTGTAGTTCTTGGGGTACATGTCTTCATTATTTGTCAAATGTCCCAAATGAGGGAAGAAAAAAGTCGGAGGTAGATACTTGTGATCTCTGCATTCTGTAAGCACATCACTATGTCCACACTTCCTTTATATGTTGAGGAGAACTTTAGGGACTGTAAAAGGAGGAAAGTTAGAGTATGGAGCCTACAAGACCTCCTCCTTCTGCCCTAACATCTGCAAGGAAGGTTAATGAACCTTCGGGAGCTTCTGTCTTCACCTCAAAGTTCTCCCTGGGTGCCTGCAGATGTCTCCAGAAAACCGAGTAAGAAGGGAAAAAAAGAAAACTGGATCGCCATTCCTGTACACTCACTGTCGAGAGGACGATGTTTGAGGTCCAAATGATCAGTTGTGTTCCCCTTATAGCCGATGGGAGGAACAACATCATATTGTTAGACGTCCAAGGCATAAAAACTTAGAATAGTTTTGAGGCAGAGCTCGACTTCTAGACAAGTGTGGTCGTAGTTGAGAACCATGATGTTGAGGCAAATGACATTGAGGCATATGACATCTAAGCTGCCTTATTTGGCATTAAGACAGCTTATCCTGTCAAGATCTTCTCTGTGCAAATCCGCTTTGACTTTGGTAGTCCTATATTATGTGGTGCTGCCAGAGAGAATTCTAGCAGCAGAGGCATCTGTTCTTCAGATATAACACCCAGAAAGCGTACACCAATTACTGCTTCTCAGAGCTCTCTAAGTAAGCATGTGGAAATCATAAATCTGGTAGATTTTCTGCTGCCTCTTGCTTATTGCAACCCATTCCTGATCTGTATCTTTTTTTTAAATTTCTTCTCTTTTTTTCCCTTGGTCTCATCTTGCTCTGAAGAGTCTGGCAACTTGTAAGCACTTCACAAAACTCCTTAAGTAAATAAATAAAGCGTTACAAAGAAAATACACCAATGCTTCCCATTGGCCCATGCTACATTACAGGACCATACATTATTTCTCCATTGTATAATTTAGGTTTATGGTCTCCCTAAACTACAATAAACTCATAGCCCTACATTACGACTCTGCCATTAAAGAAGGAGCTTTATTACTTAAAACATGGGGAAACAAATCTTCTGACATTGATAGGATAAATCAATTTAAAATAAATTATATTGCTGCCCAATTTCCGTATCTTGTTTATGCCCTATATACGTTCCTTCCATTTTGTTTTTAAGAGAACAGATACCATCAGTTCAGCATTTAACAGGATGCACAAAAAACAAAGACAAGTTCTGAAATACTGCCAGTTACCCATTGCAAAAAGTGGCTGGGCTCTTTCTAATTTACAAGCATTTTATTGGGTTGCCTTAGCAAAGCGCTGAGCTAATTTGATACAGGGTGTGTTTTATAACATATGCATCTTCACAGGCATTTGTTTTAGCTCTCTCATCCGCAATTTCTTTTTTGTTAGATTCTCCAATCTTTAATAATACCCCAAACACACAAATTTAAAGGTGTTGAGGGACTTTTGCCGTGCCTGCCACGATATGAACCAACTTCCTATAGCGACAGTTCTTGATAGATTCTCCTTCTCCAGTATTGGGGTATCTTTCATAGATTCACATGCTTGAATCATTCCCCGTCGTCGAAGTGGCAGTCCCACTGTACATAAAAAGCAGTAAGTAATGACTTTAACTTGAAAGTTAATGGAGAAACAACATTCACTTAAATATCTTGTCCTAGTCATTAGGAATGGTCCAAACTCCAGCTAATCAGGTGACCACACCCTCTAGAACCCTCTTCACGGAGGCTCCAGGCTCTTAGATTTTCTAGCACATGTCGTGTGAAGGGAGTCTCCCTGAGCTCTGATCGGTACTTTCTCTTTGGCCTTCTGAAATTATTCTCCTCTTCAGATCGGCATGTCTTCTTCAAAAAGAGATCTCTTCAGGCAGTGTGAAACTCAGACTTCATCCAGTTGATCCCCACAAGAAGTGTATGTACTGCCTTCACCCTGATCAACAGGTGGGAGACTGTAACATTTTCAGATCTTCTCTCAAAAGACTTTGAGAGATAGAGAAGAACATCTTCTTCTGTGGCTACAGAAGTTTAAAACTAAGGACAATCCTCTGTCTGATGAGGATAGTGATTCCTCCCTCAAAACTACTGCTTCTAAAAAGAGGGCAAGTGAGGCGGAGCTGGTGGCTCCTAAGGTTGTTAAGGTGCTGAAGAAACATCACCACACCTTAAAATCTGATGACCAGCCTTCCTCTTCAAAAAAGGAGCCAGCCTCTCATAAGGGTTAATCTGTGCCCTCTACTCCTTAAAAAACAAAAAACTCTTAAATAATAAAGCCGACGTCCAGATCACTTCCAGAGACTGTTCTATCACCTCAAAAAGAGCCTCCGTCAACGACACCCTTGTCGATGAGAAATTTGTTGCCACAACTACGTCGACGACTTTCTCTTCGCCTCATTCCAAGCTCATCATGTCGTCATCCTCTTCTCCGTCAACTATAGTCTGTAAGGGTGAGACCATCTTAGTTGACGGCAATATCATCTTCAACGTCTGCGACGAAATAAAGGACTTCTATCAAAACAATCATCGACGGATCTTTCGTCTCCGCTACGGTGACTCTGAAGAACAAGGATCCCTTGTTGACGGTAGCCTCGTCGACAGTAGCCTTGTCGATGGTGGCCCCGTCGACGGAGCCGAAGACTGCGGACACTGACCTCCGTCATCGACTGTCGACAGAAGTTCTGCCGACCAACTTGGACGACCTCCTCACCGGCGGTTTGAGGAACAGAATTCTATTCATGATTTTTCCTCATGAGTATGAAATCGGGGGAAGGGCGTCCCCTCTTGGACCTTCGTTGTCTCAACAAATTTCTGAAAAATCAATCCTTCTGTATGTTATCCCTTCAGGAGGTGCTTCAATTAGTAAATCAAGAAGATTTCATGACTACCTTAGACCTTCAGGATGCCTATTTTCATATCCCCATTCTCCCCAGACACAGGAAATTCTTACGCTTCCGAGTGGCTGGCATGGACTTTGTTCAGCGGCCCAAGTGTTCACCAAGGTCCTAGCACCTGTGGCGGCTCACCTACGACAGGCAGGAATTCAAATCTTTCATTTTCTGGACGATTATCTCATAAAGGCGAAATACTTGACAGTGACGAACACTCCTACTGTTTAGGAGCAACCTTGGATACTCACCAGGCGAAGGCCTTTGCCTTGCAGGAAAGGCAAGAAAAGATCTGCAAACTGGCAGCTACCCCACGTAAAAAAAGTCCACTCCGGAAGTAAAAGTCACTTCTGGGTATGTTGTCCTCCTGTACTCCCCTCATTCCCAACTGCCGCTTGCGGATAAGGCCCTGGCAAAAGGAGCTAGACAGTCAGTGGCTACAGATCTAAGGGTCCTTCGACGATATTATAAAGATAACACCTCAAATGAAGGAGGTACTTCAATAGTTGACTCACATCTCAAACATAGCCTGCAGGCCTGTCGTTCCTAGTGGATTCTCCAAGATACATAATTACGATCGATACATGCCTCGAAGGGTGGGTAGCACATTTGGAAGGGCTGACAGTCAAGGGCAAATGGGACAGCCACCAACAATTCTTACACATTAATCTATTGGAGTTAAAAGCAATATTCCTGGCCCTGAAATCTTTTCTCTCAAAAATATTAGGAGCATCAGTCTTAATTCGGACAAACAATACAACAAGCATGCACTATTTAAACAAACAAGGAGGGACAAGATCAACTATGCTATCCCTAAAGGCCCAGCAAATTTGGGATTGGGCAATTCAACACCAAATAACGTTAACAGCGGAACATGTTCCAGGAGTGGCCAACATCCTGGTGGATTCCTTGAGCAGGTCAATCACAGCCAGCCACAAATGAGAACTTCACCAACCAACGCTGAATCGCATCTTTCTGTTGTGGGGCAAGCCAAAATTAGACCTGTTTGCGACCAGTCTGAACCGCAAATGCCAATTCTTCGCCAGCTGGCTACCCCAACAGGGATCGTGCAGGAATGCGTTTTTGATAAAGTAGTCAAAGATTTATGCCTATGCTTTTCTTCCGATTCCTTTAATCCCAAGGGTGCTTCGGAAGATTAGGAAGGAACCTTGCTGAATACTACTCATAGCACTACTCATCGCCAGTTCTGTTTCACAGATCTTTTACTCCTATCGAAGTGCAAACGTAGGTTGTTACATCCAATACAGAACTTGCTAACAACGAATCATGGCCAGGTGACCTGACCTGACCTGGTCAGAGCCGGTCGCTCCTCCCGCCGCGTGGCTCACCCAGAGTGTGCCTGGGATCCGCTTGCCGCCGCCGCTGCCAAGTTTATATCTGCCCCTGTAATTGTTCACTGCTCATTTACATCGTCTACTGTTGTACCAGTATTGTGCCTGTAACTGTTTTCCTTTCATTTGCATCGTCAACTGTTGTACCCCTGTGCCCCTGTCCTCGCTCCCAGTCTTGCGCCGTATTGTTTCTTCCCCCTGACCTCAGTATTGTTTTGTGATCCTGCATTTGTTTTGTGATCGTTTGCATCGTTGTGCCCCTGATCGTTCCTGTGCCCCACTGCCGTTTTCTACCGCTGACCCACCCCGCTCCCTGCCGCTGCTCCCCCGCGGCCCCACCCCCGTTCCCTCTTGCATCACCGCTCCCCTCCCCACTCGCCACCCCGCTCCCGCCTCCCAGCTGCTCCTCCCTCGCTCCGCCCCCCCACTCTCCATTTATGGCAGAGGAGTCAGCGTGTGCGCGCAGCGTTCACGCGCAGCGGGTGCGCCAATGGTGCACCAAAGGCAAGCCCGCCTACTCCCGTCCGTGCCTGGACCGTGCCCAGCGCCAGACCCCCTGGCCCCCGCAGACGCCAGCCCACCCGCCGGACGTACGGCGCCGCCACCCTCAGCGCACTCAACACCGGCCGACTCCTCGGCTGCCACCGAGCCACCCCAGGACGCACCCACGGACCCTTCACCTGCCAACCCTGCAAGTTCTCCTGCATCCGGACTTGCACTGCACCCGCTAAGCCGAGCACCAACAGCAACCACCTGAAGTGCATCCTCAACACCCGCTCCGTCCACAGACACGCCGTGGAACTATGGAACCTGCTCGACACCACATCTCCGGACGTCGCCTTCCTCACGGAAACCTGGATGAACGCCTCCTCAGCGCCCGACATCGCCATCGCCATAGCCATCCCGGACGGATACAAGATCACCCGAAGGGACCGTGTCAACCAGACAGGAGGAGGCATCGCCATCGTCCACAAGAACACCATCCGCACCACGACCAGCTCCGACAACATCCTCACAGCCGCCGAACACCTTCACTTCCAGATACACACCGACCCCAAGACCACACTCGGAGGCACCCTCATCTACAGACCCCCAGGACCCCACACACAATTCAGCGAAGACATCGCAGACTTCATCAGCCCACACGCCCTCCCCTCCGCCGACTACATTCTCCTAGGGGACCTCAACTTCCACCTGGAGAACAACTACGACAACAACACTACTACCCTGCTGGACAACCTCGCCAACCTCGGACTCAAGCAACTGGTGAACACCCCCACCCACTACGCCGGACACACGCTCAACCCAATCTTCTCCTCCAGCAAGTACATCTCACCACCGACCAGCTCACCACATCACTGAACCAGAACCCTCCCGCCAGATCAACGGACCCCAACCAAGCAGCCAACAAACTCCCACAGTGGCTCACCAACTGCGCTGACGACCTCGCACCCCTGAAAAACCATCCCAGCAGGCCCGGAAGCAAGAATGCCTCCTGGTTCAACGACTACCTCAAGAACTCCAACTCTTGGCCCATAGGAATGAATGGGATGGTATTGCTTGATTGCAAATCTCAATTTGCGATTCACAATTAAGGAATATTAAGGAATTGCAAATATTTTTCCAGTTCCTACCTACATTCAATTTAGCGAGTCCTTAACAGCGATTCGGTAAAAATCGCTATTAAGGACTCACTAAATTGAATTTACCTACATCTGGCGCTTATTTTCTTCATTTGGAATACCTCGTCAGTGCCTCCGATTAAACATTTTCAACAATTCATATTTGGTAAAGTCTGGTTCACAACTGGTATGTCAACTATGTTGTCAAGGGGTATTAATATAATTTCAGTAAATCACAATTTAATTCAAGATCCCTCAATATGATTTTTTTTTTCAGATATTGGCAGATTTGGGGCTACCTTACCAAAAATTTAGACATGCAGCATTGCACCCATCTGTACACTGGAAAGTCTTGTAATGTTTTTTCTATGTAATTAGTAGACCAGAACGTCTTGTAGGTGGCAAAATGGATGATATAGCTAAAAATTGATATCGCCCTAGAATTTATCACGGATTCACTTGTGGAGTCCATGCTTACTTCCATCTTATGGAATATAAAACTTATGAATTCTATTTGACTTTTATGTTAAACTAGCGAAAATTCCAAAATGGCATCCGCCTTCCGGAATCACTCAATGATGTTATTGATGCCAGCACATGCGGTTCACTTGTTCACAACCTGTCCAGTCCCAAGCTCATAATTGGATTTTGAATGGAATAAACTTAGAAAAGCAAGCGGCCTATGATAACCTTTGACTCAGTACTAATCTTGTTTGGAACCACCAATATTTATAAATTAGATCGACTTCGTGTTTTTCTGGGCATGACCACAAATTGCATGATGAGACTCCACCCATCCTAACATAGGGCCTGATTAAGAGTTTGGCAGAGAGGGTACTCCTTTGCAACTCTCCCAGAGAATCCTCTTAGTTAAACTCTTGGGACGCCCACCTGATTTAACGGCAGCCGACCCTAAGTATGTCAGCGATGGAGCCTACTCAGGTTCTGTTGCCGACATACTGTGCAGATGGAGTATGGCCCGCTGGAGTTTTGGCCGTATGACCACCTGCCCATTATAAATTGGGTGGTTGCATGCTCAGCTTTCACTCTCCTTTACTGCCATGACAAAATTGGCAGTAAGGGACTGTGAAAATGTTTGAATGACCCGCACACCGTGGGAGACCACTGCCATGGTATGGGGGTCATTAGTATTTGATTTTTAAAAACAATCCTGCTTTGGGGGTTTGTTTTTGAAAAACAAAAATAAGTTCAAAGTTTGGCAGGTGGCATCATGTTTGACAGAGGAGCCCGTCACACTTTTAACACATTGGCTGGAACTGCCTTGATGATGTTTCCTGCCAGTGTTGAGATGTCTGCCGGGCATGCAGACATATCTAAATGTGGAGGACTGGAACTTTGTCTGGGGGACAAAGTGTTTTACTCCGTTGCCCTTACGGAGTCAAACCGGTCCTCCATGATCTGAATCAGGCCCATAGTCACTTGATCACAACAAATACTGAAATTATATTACTTTGAATATATGTATGTAAAAGAACAGAAGTACGGTATGACTTTTTCGGTGTCAAAAATCCTGCCAACTTATCTGCACAGGCTAGTTGCTTAGTTTCCAATTCAAACTGGAATGCAGTCCATTGACTGAGTGTAATGCATGTACAGAGTAATTGTGATCCACTAAATTCAGAAATGCTAGGCACGATAGTTGACTCCACCAGTGAACCAATTACTTTTTTTAGTATTGGGAGATGCGACGCAGGGGCGTTGAGAATGATAAACAGAGTGTCTCCTAATAGTAACAGTGGAGAAGTTTTATTTGATGCTTCTACATGCTTCAGTAGGACAACTGGGAATTTTGACAGTGATCATATGGAGGGCGGGACTAGGGTTGGTGACACAACTATTACATCTTTGATTGTCAGCCCAAGTTCCCAGCATGTAATGGGTCCCGTAGGTACCCAGATACAAGCTGGTAATAATCTAATATTCTGGTACTTGGCAGGTATTGCTACTAAATTAGATGATTTTGAGTGGCTATTGTACATTGGTGAGCATGATATCTGTATATTTCAAGAGACCTGGGCAACTGAAAAAATCTTTGTTGATGGGTTTACAAGCTCTAGTGTAGAAGCTAAACCCCCCAACCATTATGGGAAGGTGATCGGTGGTATCCTGATCCTCGTTAAGAATAGTGTATTTAAGTCATGCATGCTTTTGCAGATGGAATTCTTAGATTTAATGGGGATCACTGCCTTGTTACCATCAGGACTTGTTTTGGCACTTTTAAACAAATATGTGAGATCTACTGCGGCCTCTATTGAATCTCCTACTTTGTCTATCCTTGAAAAAGCTTTGGACTCTCTTCATCCGAATACAAAAGTAATACTGGCCGTTGACTTTAATACATCCTATGAACCATCTTCCTATATTAACGAAGTCACAGAAGAGGAAGAAGAACAGTGGGGTATTAGAATACTAACTTGGAAACCTTGTGTAAATTTTACCGCAACTATTCGTAAGCTAGGCTCTATATTAGTGGGCAGAGGGTTTAAGGCGTGGAACGGTCTTACTACATCTGACCCGGATCGAGTCCCTACTTTTAGAAGAGGTATTGATTATTGGTTATTGATTATGTCATTTTGGATGTGAGACTGGCCATTTTTGAATGACATGATAGTAGACAAGCGTATTGACAGCGATCACGACCCTCTGGTGGTTTCACTGGTTGGAGCCCCATTGGTAAATGCACCGAATATATGCCATACAGTGGTGCCTGATCCCGTAATATCTAATTGTAGGTGCTACGTTTCATGGCCTAAAATTATGGTGAATCAAACATTGCTGTCACAGAAATATGGGCTTTATGCCAACTCCTTGGCCAATTATGAAGGGGTGAGTGAACAAGAAATTCCAATCTTGACCATACACAATCTACTTTTTAAAGAACTCTAGCAGATATTTTATAAAGACATGGCCAATAAGAAACCAGCCATGGGGAAAAAACTACCTGGTTCGATTCCCCCTTTAAGTAAGCCAAATATCTTTTAAAGCGTGCAGTCCTGGAAGGTGAGCGAGACCAAATAGCTCAAGCAAAGCGCGTGTATGAAACCTCTATAAGATTGTCAAAAAAACAATGGGATGACAGAATTTGGGTGGATATGCTGTGCAAACCAGAGTGGAGAATAATAAGAACCACCAACATTTCATATTAGCTGATAGATGGGTTTCTCACTTCTCTGAGCCCAAGGAAAACATACTACAGGGCACTGGATGTGTTATAATGCCACCTAGGGACTTGCCCTGATGTGTTACCCCACAACCTGATGGCCCTGTTGTCACCTTTAGCCTCAAAGATACTATGAATGCCATTTTTGCACTAAAAACAGCTGAGGAACCTGCACCTGATAAAATCCCGGGGGATCTTTATAAATCGGAACCCCTGGTTTGGTCATTTTACTTTTTATTTTTAATAAATGTTTTTTACTGATTTTGACAAAGTAACATCCAGAGCATTTGCATAATAATTGGAGTATACTATTGACAATACAAATGAGCAAGAATAGCGTAGGTAGGGGCAGAAGGAAACTCATAATCAATTAGCATTTCCATGGCTTCTGGGTTGGGTGGCTCACTGCTTCACTCCGCAGTGCCACACAACCGAACATAGGCAAGTTACTACAAAATTATCAAAAAGAAAATCAAGCATCGCTCCGCAAATCCAGTCTCGTTATATACCACATACCTCTGAGAGAGTGAGAGAGACAATATGAACTTTGACACAAATAAAAACCACAACAAACGAAAAAAGGAAAAAGAGAGAAATTCACATGTGACCGGGATAAGAGAACAAAAGCCGATCTCTATGCATAAAACTCAACATAACCACATTTGCCGGTCTGGTGTGATAGAAAGTGACATAGTTATACACTGAGGGACATGATGGGATGTGTACTGTCGCGTTGTGCATCTCGGGAGTAAACTTAGGAGTAAATGGACGAGGAGGAGGAGGGGAAAAGTAGGCGCGCTGTGACAGGGGAGGAGAGAATAAGGTCAGGGAGGTTAATGGTGGGTAAACAACCTCGTATCCCCGTTAATGCTGGAGAAAAGTCAGAGGGGAGGGACACCTGCAGTAGCCCTAGGCTCGATCACCGTTAAAAAGCCCTGCTACTGCACAGGGGTCTGCCACGGGGGTGAGGCGCCCGCACCTCTGCCTCGCGCTGATTTATGCATTCTGAAACCAGTGCCCTCGGCAGATCCAGCAGCCACACAGCAATCCCTGTGCCCGCCTGCGCCTTCCATGCCATAGCAATCCTCCGTTTAGCCAAACCCAGAATGAGATCCAGAAATGTATTCACTCTCTTGCGAGTCGAGTTACGTCTTGTTACTCCCAATAGGAAGTGGAGGGGTTCCACCTCCCCCCGCGCATCTGTCGCCGCTGTAAGCACAGCAGCCACCTCCAGCCAAAATACGCGAATGGTGGCCCAAGTCCAGACCATGTGAGTAAAGGAAGCTTCCTGATGTCTGCATCTGGGGCAGACGTCCACGGCAGTAGGATACATGCGTGCCAGTCTGTGAGGGGTGAGATATCTATGGTGAAGGTAGTTAAATTAAGTATATTTCACCCTAGCGTTAGTCGAGATAATTTTGGATTTGGTCATTTTACTTTAATCTGATTTCTAATCCCATAGCGAGAGAGGGAGAGATTCCCGATTCTTGGAAAGGGCCAGGGAATGTCACTATATATAAGAAAGGCGATGCATGTGTAACATTGAATTATAGGCCAATCAGATTAATCGAAAATGCCCAGAAGATTTTTGCTAAACAAATCCTGATAAGCTACACCATTGGATAGACATAAACAACATCCTGTCAGATCTACAAGCAGTATTTAGCTCCAAGATGAGCATTGTAGATCAAATATTCAGCTTTACCACATTATATTGGAAATATACCCTATTACAGCAGCAGAATCTTTATGTAACAATTGTTGATCTTAGAGCCGCCTCTGATCTTATCCCCCGTACAAATCTGTGGTCTGTTTTGAATACAATGGATGTACCAGGGAATGTAATCCATCTTATGTCCCAGCTACACAACAATAACTTTGCCCAGGTATGGTGTGGGCATACGTGAGAGCTAACTAAGTATATCCCCGTACAGTGGGGTGTACGCCAAGGGTTTGTCCTTGCCCTTACACTTTTTACCCTCTATATAAATTAAATATATATATTTAAAAAAAATTAAATTATGTGGTTGATGTCCTGAAAACTGCAGAAATGCCTCCCCTCTACAAAACAGTAATAAGGTACTGATTCTCTTATTTGCAGATGACTCCCTTTTAATTTCTAAAACCCCATTGAGTCTCCAGCTTCTCGTCAAACAAATTTACTGATATGTGCGTGCCACGGGGCTTGGAGCCAAATGCCAATAAAACCAAGTACATGGTTTTTGGCAAGGGAGCTGTTAAAAACTCATTATACGGGCTGGGGGAGAAGTACTTGAGAGGGTGAGGAGCTTTGATTATTTAGCAGCCAAAGTAATGGGGAGTATGAAGTGGAATGATCAGACAAAGAAAAGTACACTGCTACTAAAACATAGAGCAAATGCTATTAGTAGGTTATATAATATATAGAAAAAGATAATGCCTCGGGACTGATACTCTCACATAAGTTTAGGCGAAGAGATAGATGAATTATCTCTCCCCTGGAGTAATATTTATTTCTCCAACAAAACCTGTATTATTAAATTTTGTGACCAAGTCAACGGCGATTCCAATGAAAACCAAAAATGTATCAATTACTTTTTATAAGTGTGAGGATATTTATTTTCTACCACACTTTTTTTGAAATTCTTTTGTTTTTAGACATATATATACAAACAAATACAATATTTACAATACTTACATATAGCACAATCACTGAACATATACATATCATCAAACGCCCTTTTTAATGTACCAGGATGCTTATGGGCTTTTTTTGAAACAGCATTCCTATATATAGAAGATCACTACTAAAGACGCACTACGAGATTTTGTCGTTTACAATCTCCTAATTATTTTGAGTGCTCTTTCACAAATAAGTCAAAACATAAATCATAATCCAGTGAGTGTCTTCAAAATAAATGTCGACGCGTTTCAGCCAAATAACTCTTTTGGCCTCATCAGGACTAGGGCATCCGAACCAATAATTTACAACCTGTAAGAACAAATTAATTGTCCCTATTAATATCCATCTTATCTCTATTTAGATTATATACACAGAAACACAGGAATAATATTAAAAGACACTATATTACAGTTATATTACAACAGTTCAAAACTGAAGTGGCGGCTCATACAACAAAACGTAGAACTTCAAATAAAACACCCAGAGTGTATAACAACCTTACAACCCAATCTAATATATCACCGACAGTGAATGTAAAACAATTAGGTGTATTAATATGTGGTATGTTGAATAAACTTAAAATACCTTATATTGAAAACTGCATATTACCTATTGTCCAATTAGGGTATGGTCGGAACAAATAATCGTCTTTTCTTTCTTTCTTTTTTCTATAAATTATTTTGGCGGGCTAAAAGCAATCAAAACCAAAAATTATCTCAATGGAAAATCACTCCACCTATAATCAATGTATCTATTTCCAAGTCACTGACTCCCACATCCGTTACCCTTTATCTTAAAGTCAGTATAATCTCAAAGTGCATCGATTGTATCGTTATTTAAAACGAGAAAACCCAAAGTAATTGACACCGTAGGTTACACCCATTAGGGGAAATTAGATAATAGAACCTGCCTATTATTGAAAAGGATATGTGGTACATACCGTGTGTATAATTATTCGACCCTTCCAAAACCACTCGTTATACGGTTCAAGTATTCTGCATATACACTGTTTTAGCACTGCTTGAGGTCGCCTCGCTCTCAACTCTGTCAATAGAACCAATAAAAAAACCAAATCTAAGTATCAATTCTCTTTAGCCTTGGTGTAACGGTAGGTATATTTACACTTTTGCCGAATCGTACGTCTCCTTACCTCGAAGTTTATACACAGGACCCACTTCTAACGTTCCTTCTCCCTCCAGTCTACACGGATCGCGTCCGATGTCACGTGATGCGGAAGTCTATTTAAACCCGGCAAATATTGCCGTAAACATAATAAAAGGACCACTCTCTCTATGTTGATGGTAGACAACGACATTGCCAACCATAGACCTAGTAAAAGGACTACTATTCAACTGAAACGGAGAACAGTAAGTTTATACATACGGAAACGAATAAATACCCAAATTCACCAAAATGCACATATATGTTATTGCCGCCATCATGGAAAGTCCTAATCAGGTCCTAATGGATTCAATTCAGAGTGGGGATAATTGAATAATATTAAATGCCCTAAACTAGCGTTATATGCTCTTCTTTTCTTTTACTCATTAAATACCTGCTTAAACAAGATTGAAAATAAAATACAAAAAAATGTAGAAAAGTTACCTTATATCCCAGTATATTACCGCCACTCCTTACATTCTAGCTATCCACAATACATTAGTGTAGATAAGTACGAACCGACTATTGCAAGCAACAACGTCTGAAGAACATGTGAACCCTTTTTACGCTCCTATTAGTAGGTTATATAAGCAAACCAGTTCCTGTGCAGTATCGCCAGCTCTGGAAGTTTATTCTGGCAAAGCTCAAGGGGCAGCCCTACATGGAGCTGAGATTTGGGGATGTACTGATACTTCCCAACTGTCTGCTGCAGAAAATGGATTTGCCAGAAGTCTAGTTTCTGTCCCCAGAAGTACACCATTAATTCAGCTGTTTTATGATCTAGGACTCAAAAGAATTGCTGATCAGGCCGTACTTAGACCACTCGTTTACTGGATTCGATTATGGGTCACTCCTGAGCTGAAGGAAGTTAGAGATTACCTTGTTGAATTGTTGAGCATAAGGGGTGCCAAGTCAATACTCTGGGTTAAATTTGTCTCCGACTGGTTTTAACAAGCTGGGATTGACAAGGTTATGAATTAACCCAAAAAGAATGTGTAAGACCGACTATAACATCATAAAATCTAGTTATTGGACTTACATCCAAGATATCCATTTAAATAATTATTCAATTGGTAAACCAACAAACAGATTTTTAGACAAAAAGCGGTTTTCTCATTACGAGGATTTTTTAGATTTCATTTCTTCTCCCCTAGCCAAAAGTCGGTATATAAGTTTTCGATGTGGCACTCTCCCGTTGAGATCAGTAATGAGTCAATGGCACAAGGCCCCCGGCATTACCAATTGTCCGGCATGTGGCCTGGCAGATGAAAATGAGGCTCACATATTATTCTTCTGCCCGAGTTACAATGTCCCACGCTGGAAATGGATTATTCCTGTATGCCAAAATCTGAAATTAACAAAATATATAGTGCACCTCAGAATATTAAGGGGTGACACCACTCCAGTGATAGCTCTTGCTACGGGCACATTTTTACTGGCAGTATGGCATAAACGTGGTAGACTATTGACTGTGACAGGGTGGGGCAACTTCACACCCCAAACCAATCGCACTGCTGGGGCAACTCTGCCACATTATTTGAAAATTACTCCTTTATTTTGACTTCATTTACACCATATATTCATTTCTTCTGACTTCACTTTCATATTTTTCATCAAATTTAAACACTTCACACGCGGGATAATTCGCAATTTCCCAAGCTTCTCATGCTCAAGTTGTGCCTCTCCAGGCCTCTTTCAAGAACACGGCAAATGCAGTGTTTATTGAAAGACCCAATGCATTTCAGGCTTAAAAAGCCCTTTGTCAGTGGTAACTTTATCTTCTCTTCCCAATATAAGTACTTTCACTATTTGTCAAACACCTGGTCACCCATGCTTATGGCCAAACCATTTCCACTATTCAAACAAACGCTTTCTCTTTTGTCTGGTCACTATTCCACTCCGTACTGTCCCGTTTTTTTAATATCCCACCCACTAGTCTTTCACCTTCACTGAAAATGTATCACTTTTCCTGATTGTGATATTCTAACTCAATCGAGAGTAGCATTTGTGTTCACTTTAATCCCCCCATAAAGCGAAACTAACAGAGAATGCACACACAAAGTGCACAATTTCTAAGCATGACACCCACACTGACCATTCACAACCATTGTCTTTAAAAGTTACTGTAACTTGGCCTCAAAAATGCCCACAAAAACCAACAAAAGGGACTCTCCTGTAAATATATCAAATACTGCAGTATGATGAAAATGTGAGTATCAGTAGTTCATACCAGAATCACCTCTTAGCTTCAGATGCACCAACACAACAGTCACTTCTAAATCCAACAGGCATGTCAACCTCGATATAAGAATGACGCAGTAAGTGCTCATGAACATGCATGCATGCATGCATTCCCCACACACCTTGCTGAAAAATAGTATTCCTATTTAAAAATGACATGTCTACACACACGACCCAAAGGCAAGAAGCATACATAGCACAGGAAGCACATCTATGTGACAAGGCTTACAAGGCACATCTTGATCTTACAATTGATTTCCACTCACAAGAGCACACAGAGCACCACTTTTGTATATTGTTATCCTCATCAGTTTTAGTTCAAGATCGATTGTACTGTAGGCATTTACTTAGTGAGCTGGTACTGCCCAGAAGCATTTTGGGTTTTCAGTTTTTGCTTTTTCAGAGAATTTGAAGAAGGTGCCTATAAGACCTTCAAGCAAAACGCTCCTTGCCAAAAGCAACAAAAGACATTTGGTTCTAAGACTAACCAAAACAACTGGAGAGAAGATGGTGCACTAGCAGAGACACGATGGACGGAGTCACCTTCAAGTCAGCCCTCAACCAATACCCCTGACAACTCAAAGATGTGAAAAAAGACACCCTAGGAAGCCTCATTGAAGCAAGCGCCATCCACACCAAGGAACTCTTTAGCATTGTCAGAGCGTTCTCCTGCCCAACAGCCACCAAGAACACGAGCCTGCTTTCACAGAAACTCTGTGAAGTTCTAGTGAACCATTTCCACGACAAGATATCCACCATCTACAGGAACTTCAAGCCCCAACCCACTGACCTCCACAACCTCTCCAATCCAACGGAAGTCTCCCCCGACCAGCCACTCACCGCATGGGAACAGCTCACCACACAGAATACCTCAGCCATCATGAACTCCATCCACTCTGGTGCACAAGCGGATCCCTGCCACACCGCCTCTTCAACCTCAATGGCAAGGATATCAACTGCCAACTCACCACTATCCTCAACACATCCATCGCCACAGCCACTTTTCCTGACACATGGAAACACGCAGAAGTCAGACCTCTCCACAAGAAACCCTCCCCTGACCGCAGTGAACTCCAGAACTACCGCCCCATCTTACTGTTCCCTTTTCCCGCCAAAGTTCTCGAGAAGGCCATCAACCAGCAGCTCACTGAACACCTGAAGAGTAGCAACCTGCTTGACTCCTCCCAATCCGGTTTCTGCGCCAACCACAGCACCGAGACGGCCCTGATCGCCACCACTGATGACATCTTCAACTCTGTGATGGTATAATCGGCAACCTTGATCCTTCTCGACCTCTCCGCAGTGTTCCACACCATATCCACCACACACTCATCAAGAGACTATACCACATCGGGACCCTGGGATACTCCCTCAGATGGATTTCATCATTCCTCATGGGACGAACTCAGAGAATCCACCTACATCCCTTTGCCTAGGAACCCAGGAACACCATCTGCAGCGTCCCTCAAGGTTTATCCCTCAACCCCACCCTCATCAACACTTACATGACACCTTTAGCTGACATCATTAGAACCCACTATCTAAACATCATATCCTACGCTGACGACACCCAGCTCATCCTCTCAGCAGATCCCACCACCGCAAAGACCTGCTTCCACTACTGCATGAAGAATGTCGCTGACGGGATTAAAATCCACTGTCTGAAGCTCAACACAGACCAGACCAAAGTGCTTATCTTTGACAACAACGCCTCCCCTTGGAAGACACCTGATGGCCATCTGAACGTGGACCCGCTCCCACACCGACAGACCACACCTGCAATCTTGGCATCATCCTGGACAGCAGCCTTAACATGAAACAGATCAATGCAGTCTCCTCCGCCTGCTTCCACACACTCCACATGCTCTGAAGAATCTGCAAATGGCTGCCCATCGGTACAAGGAAAACCATCACTCATGCCCTAGTCACCAGCCGGCTCGACTACAGAAAGGCACTGTATGCAGGAACCACCACCAAACTCAGGAGGAGACTCTAGACCATAAAGAACGTAGCTGCCAGTGTCATCCTCAACCTACCCAAACAGACACATCACCCCACACCTTGGGAACCTCCTCTGGCTCCCCGTCCAGAAATTATGGCAATTCAAGATATTGGCACACCCACAAGGCCCTCCACAACCTAGGACCAGCATACATCAGCCACCACTTGAACAGAATCGAACACTAATTGACTTATGGACATAGGGGTGCTAAGAGAGGGATGGGAATTTACAATGAATGTAGTGACCACTATTCCTTTTCCCTTACTACTGTACCATCTGTATAACAAATTAATCAATTACGATCCTGATAAAAGAAGTTTAAGTGGTAATGATGCTGTATGGAATTTGATGTAAAACCCAATAAAGTTTGTTTAAAAAAATAAAAAAAATCAGTCACCAACTATCGCAGAGACCTTCACTCCGACTCCCTCGCACACACCGCACATCCAACGAAGCCACAGTGGAGAGCATTCCTTCTCCTACGTCGCCAGCTCCTGGAACGGCCTTCCTCTCCACCTCCTAACATCACCCTTGCTGGCAGAATTTATGAAGATACTCGACGTGGCTTTTCGACTGAGCCCAGCAACCTAGTGCTTGGATAACCTCATGGGTGAATAGCAGCGCTGTACAAATACTGACTGACTGACTGATTGATTGATTGATTGATTGATTGATTGATTGAATAAGGGTACCTCAGCCTCTTCCACATCCCACTATCAATACATAACATGGCATGAGGCAGGGATCTATACCCCCAGAGGCTCTTCTGTGTGGCAGAACCTTGGACTGCCCTTTAAAGGTCTATAGAACAAAAGGCATATCTTGTGGTCTATATTGTAGTGTACACTACTTTGAAACTCCTACGGTGTACTATGAAAACCTGTGGACATATTACAGAGTACCACAGGTTTTAATTGGGGTGTGCACCAGCTTTCTGCGCCTCTGAGGCATTTTATTTTAATTAGAGAAGGGGCTGTAGACACTTGCCTGGCGCCTTCTGTAATGCAGATTGCTCCGGCTCTGCCGGTGCTCTGATGTGGTATCTAGAGGGCATTCCTTCATTTGCATTTTGGCCTGGCACCATGCAAATAAGGGAACACTTAACACTTGTGCTTGTCTTGTATATTCAGGAATGGAGGAGCAGAGGCAAAGGAGCGGTCAGGGGGCTGCTTGAAAAGGGTAAAGCAAAGGGTGGGACACACTTAAAAATGCCTTGATAGGCGGGGAAGGAGGGTCCCAGACTGGCCTATAGGGCAACAAGGCAGTGCCCGAAGGGCTTGGTCTGACAGGTCTGTGCATGGGGCGTTTTGGGGCTGTTTGCGGGCCTGTTTTATGGTCTGCTGGGATGGTTTTTACTGTTGATCTCTCTGATATTGAAAAAAAACATAACTGCAGCAAGTTTAAATCCATGCAGTCTTCCATACTCTCTCACTGGGGGAGAGTGTTTGACATGGTTCAGCATTCCGTCCATCAGTTGTTCTTGTTGCATCAAATCATATGACTGCTTTTAATTAAAGTTGTTTTAAGGACAAAAGTATTTGGTTATGCAGCTTTACCGAGCATACGACTGATAGATATATGATATCATGTAATTGGGAGTCCTAATAATGATGCTCGTAAGTGGAGTTTTTGTAAAAAAAAAAAAAAAGCTTAGTCTGTCGTTTTCTAGTCAGTAGGATGCCCAAAGAACGCTTCTGGTGGTCTGACACTCCCCTGTGTAGGGAGGTAAGGTTACTGCAAAGAAGCCTGATCATAGAACGCCATTATACTTTAAGGTGTGCTATAAAAAGCGTAATGCTGTGAGGTTTTTGAGATCGTTAATCTAAAGGGTATGATGTGACAAAAGAGCGGTATTTGGGAGTTAGGTGCTACTGTTAAGCATTGCCGTGATAAACTATTGAAGTGTGTAGGACATGGACTTGTGGACCAGTGAGAATGTGGTGACCTGGTAATGCCTCACTACAAAATTGTGAGGTGTAATGTGTAAGGTTATATGTGACTCCATTTTTACTTCGACAAATCGCTGCTATCTAGAGTGTTGGTCCTAATGATTTATTAGTGGCAAGATGACACTGGGATTCCCACAGCGCACCTGGTTACTAAAGGAAAGTCTAGAGCAGGAAAATTAAGTCCTATGTGATACAGTCCGCTTGTGTTGGCTTAGGGTTAGAGTTAAACTGTAATATGTGTTATGTAGAGCAACTGACCGCATTGAGGATTGGCTGTTGAATACATTTGTGTTCTGCTATTCTTTAAAATTATTTGAGATGAAAACAACATTTTTAAGTTAAATCCTTCAAATGAATTGCTCTGTAAAAATGCTTTTATCCCGTAATTGTTTTTTTATTTATTGGCTTACTTTGCTCAAAGATGTAAGTGGTCCCAAATTCCACATCGCCTCTTATTGGTTCTGTTTGTTTTATATGTACATTGAGGGTTCCCACTGTACCACACACACAAACACACACTCCCTAATGGCGCCATCATATTTCCAGTTTCCCTCCCTGTGCTATTCTCTTGACCTTTTGTCTTTTAACAAATATTTTGAAGCGATGTTCCTCTTCAGTTTGTTCTATTAATCGCTTAGCTGTTGCATAGTCAGGTCTGTGCCTAAGCAGACACCTTCTGCTTCGTGAATGTACTCATGGTGTGATTTCCATTTATAAGAAAACAAGCGTGCAGTGAAATAGTGAAAATAGAGCTATTTGTCTCTGTCTGAGAGAGTCTTAATTTTTAGGTCTCGGTCAGGCGAGACTTTTTGAGAGGGCTTCAAAAAGTGCTACCAGGCCAGACCAGAGCTATAGTGCATGTGCGCGGGAGCGCGCGCCGCGCTTGACCGCGATTACTTTAACTTTCACGGCCACTTTGATGTTTGATCACGATCACTTTCGCGGCCGCTTGGCATAGCCAATAGGTCTCGCTTTTGGGACCTTATAAGTATTTAGTTATGCAACTGTTGCATGGCTAAACACTTATAAGGTCCCAAAGGCGAGACCTATTGGCTATGCCAATGCTTGTTTTCTGATGCTTTACTTTACGAAAATATCTGAGCTCTCGAGGCAGACCTAAAAAACTAGATTGGTTTCATGTTAATGCACAAAAAAGATGTATGTACCATGACAAATGGCGATTTCAAAACAGCTTTGTAGCTCTACAGTAACTCTAGGTAAGTGCAATATACTATCACCTGTTAAACAACAAAATATTGCTGGCTTCTGGTAAAACGCAACCTACGAGGATGAAGTGAACAACCACATTTATTTGATTCCCCCCCCCCCCCCCAGCCCTCCCTTCCCTCTTCACTTGGAGACATGCACCTTGGGGTGTCCAGTATACATTTCCTTGTCAGACCATTTATCACATAGTAGTAAAAACCAAGAACAAAGCACAAGTGATAGAATCGAAAGTGTGTATAATACAATTTATTTTCCTTTTTTCAGAACACCACTCATGATTGCTGCTAGCAGTGGTCAGATTGGTTTAGTGAAACTGTTAGTTCAGAATGATGCAGACACCTTTCTCAAAGATGATAAAGGATGGACTTGTGATGATTACGCTATTAAAAATGGGCATCATGCGTAAGTATTTTTATAGTAGATAAGTAAATTGCATTTAATTGCATTATTTAGCGTTCTTTAAATGTCTGTATTTAACATTTTAATCTACACCTGTGCATACATGCTTCAACACTGTGGACTGTAGTTTTGGTTATTTAATTAATTCATTTTTTTATGATTTGATTTTACTTTTGCATCTGTTTTGCCAGTGGAAAAAACGTGTGTATAGTTTTCCTCTAAAGATAATTGTATTTACACATTTTCTGACGTTTACCACTACTTTCTTTGATACAGATTGTGCACATTTACCAAGGTTAACTTCAAACACGGTGGTCAAATTGCCTTACGCTGTTGCACATTTTGGTTGATGCCAATATAGATATTTTTCTATACATTCAACTTATCAAATTTGCCTTTGTTTAGGGGTTTGATCATGAAATTCTTTTTCATTTTGATATGTATAATCTCTGTATTTCTGCCATATATTTGTATAGCTACTGACTGTTTTGTTGACTGCTTATATTACATTTGCCATTAGATCAATAAGCTGTCACATTAACTGATGAGTTACTTAACTATTCATTTAATAACTAATAACCGATCAATGATAGGCCTCCTATACAATTGTTTGTTCTGGTTTGTACCCTTTTCGAACGCAATTGAACTGTATAGGGGTTTTTCTATGCTCTGGAAATTGCAATTTAAGACTACTGAAGTCTATGTAGCCTATATACTATCTTTAACCTAGTTTGGGAAATAGTTTTAAGAAGATAAGACAGCTGTTTGTGGCTAATTGTTAAGAAATTAGGGAAAAATGTTTCAACATGAAGTACCTCTGTGCGCATCGCTCCATGTATCGTCATGTTATCAAAAAGCCATACGCCCTCGCTTGGTTCCTGCCTTAAATACATGACTGTGTTTTTCATGGCTTCTGTCTCTGTGACTGAAATCTGCAGCATAACCATGTGAAAATGGAATTCAAAATTTTGTAGCAAGTAGTGCTTCATACTCCAGGGCAATGTTCCCTCTAATTTTTTTCCTCTGTGTGCAGCAGTGCAAGGTCTGTGTGCGCTGCAACCAAGGCTATGTGCGCCAGAAACCAGACCGCGCGTGTGGGTGCAGCGCCAAATATCTCTCCAAACTTTTGCTTAAAAAAAGTGAAAAGACTGTGCATTTCCACACCTACTGCACTGCTTGAACAGTGTAAAGGCAGGTTTGAAACAGTCCTACACAGCAATTTGAAACCTTGTCAGCTATGTTGCTTCATTTCTTTTCTTAATAGAGCTGGGCTGCGGGGCGATTGTGTGCACTCGTTAAAGTTTTCATGGTAGTTGCAGCTCATGACGGGCACTGCGATTATCATGAAAACTTTAACAAATGCTCTCTTTGAGCAGGAAAAATAAAATTATAATAACATAGTTATTATAATTTTATTTTTCGCAGGTTCAGGGCTGGGTTAGGGCACGGCCGCATCAGGCGTTAGAATGACACATTTTAATGATGGTGTCCGCATCACCGTATTAAAATGCATTAGTCACTGTTAGATTTAGGGGTCTCGAGTTATCAGAGGTAGGTACCTTTGACCAAATAGGAACCCTTGCGTCTAGTCAGGGTAAGGGGGTACACTCCTAAAATAACCCCTGCGCACCCCCTTGGTAGCTTGGCACGAGCAGGCAGGCTTATCTTAGAGGCAGTGAGTAAAGCATTTGTGAACACATACAGTAACCCAGTGACAACACTAGAGATGGACACCACACAAGTTGTATATCAAAAATAAGTATCTTTATATAGACTTAACACGACCACAAATGACAAAAATCCACAATACTGTACTTAAAAATGGTAGAAAATAGCTTAGTTCTCTTTAGATGTAAAATGTGACACTTTGAGTTCAATGTACCTTTGGATGCGTTACGCTATACAACGAAAGTGTTGTAGGGAAGGTGATACGTCGGTTCCTTACATGCAAGAACGGTGATGCGTCAGGTCCCTACTGCTGCATAGGGGATGCGTCGATTCTTCTCCGCATGGAGAGGTGATGCGTCGGTTTCTTACTGCGCTTCCGTGGCGATGCGACCAGCAACGCCGTGATGCGATGAAGATCCGGTGCAATGAAACAAAATGGTGTCTTCTTCTTGATGCGACACGATGCGTGCACACCCGACGACCGTGCGGCAACTCAACGATTCTTCTTAGCCGCGACAGGCCCTGCGACACACTTCTCCGGTGATGCGACGGCAGCTGCTGCGACGGCGAAACTCTTCTCCGGTGATGCGAGGCGCTTCTGCGAGGCGAAGCGACAGCTGAAGCGGCGACACCCTTCTTCAGTGATGCGACGACAGCGGCTGCGGCAACGACACGCTCCTCTGATGATGCGATGGCGTCTGCTGCGACGGTGACACTCTTCTCCGGCGATGCGAGGCACTTTTGCGAGGCGAACCGACAGCTGCAGCAGCGACACCCTTCTTCAGTGATGCGACGACTGCGGCTGTGGAGGCGACACGCTTCTTCGCGAGTCACGCTTCCAGCTCCTTGCGACACGCAGCCACTCGGAAGGCCCAGCACAACAGCAGGCACTTCAAAAGAACTCAGGGAAGCTGGTGGGTGAAGTCTGTTGTCCCTCAGACTTCAGCAGGAGGCAAGCTCTATCTCAAGCCCTTGGAGATCCTTTACAAGTTCATTTGAAAGTAGCACAGAGGCCTTTCTCCTTTCTTTGGCAGCCAGGCAACCACTGCAGGCCAATCCACCAAACACCACTCAGCTTAGGGATAGTCTCTTCCTCAGTTTCTCTGGTTCCTCTCCTCAGCAAAGGTTCTTCTTGTTTCCCAAAAGTGATCTAAAGTTCTGGAGTTTGGGTCCCCTCTTTTATACTCATTTTCCCTTTGTTATCTGAAGGCAGAGAGGCCTTTGCCTAGTCCAAACCAGTTCTGGTCAGTCCTGGATCACTTTTGTTGACAAGACTCCTTCTTTCCTTTCACAGTGTAGGCCAGGGACATCAGACACACCACAGGAGGTGGAGCCAGCATTGTGAAGGGAAGGCACTGCCCTATTCAGGTCCCATGTGCAACTCCTCCCACCCGTCTACATGCAGATCTCTCTATCACCCCAGTGCTGACTCACCCTGTCTCTTGGAATCCCCCAGCCCCTGTCACTCAAACTCCAGAAAAGGAATACACAACCTAGCAGAGGCAGGCTTGGATAGTTAGGCAAGAAAATACCTACTTCTAAAAGTGGTATTTTCGAACACAGAATGTTAAAACCAACTTCACTAAAAGATGTATTTTATCATTCTGAGTTCAGGCATACTAAACCCGATTTCTACCTAGTTTCCTGAGTCAGTTAGGATTATAAGATGTTATAATCAAACTGCCTATTCTGGCCTATGGGGAACAGGCAGCCTTGCAATAGTGAAAAACGAAAATGGCTGTAATACACTATCAGGACATGCCACACACATCAGGGCATGTCCTACCTTTTACCTACAATGCACCCTGCCCTTGGGCCTACCAAAGGGGTGACTAATATGTAGAAAAGGGAATGTTTAGGGACTGGCAAGTGGGTGCCCTTGGCCAGTCAGCATGGCAGTAGCAGACTGCACACAGGCTCTGCAATGGCAGACCTGAGACACCCTTTTTTACAGGCTGCTTCTGTGGGTGGCACAACCAGTGCTGCAAGCCCACCAGCAGCATTTGATTTACAAGCCCTGGGCACACTCAGTGCACTGTACTAGGGTCTGACAAGTAAACCAAACCAGCCAATCATAGAGTCACTAATCCATACATCAATTTACCATAGGGAGCATTTGCACTGTGGCACTGGACGGCAGTGGCACAGTGCCCAAAGCATCTATAACCAGCAAAAACACATGAAGCAACAGCAAAAAAATGGAAGGGAGACCCATAACAAGATGCCAGGTCTATCAGTCATGCATTCTAGCGCCCCCTGACTATACTGCAATTGAGGCGCCCCGCCAATGAGGCAGCACCAGCACGCTAAAATTGTCTAACATATATAAGCATGCGACTGCGCCCTCAAATTTAAAATGCTATGTGTCACGCCACACATAAAAAAACAATGTTTTTCCTCCAAATTCAGAAAGTTACTCAAAGACTTCTGTTGTAGCACAAGTTCAGCGGCATCCAATATAGGTCACAGACCTTCCTTCATGAACCCCCACACAAAACATTGTGAGCCCATCAGAAGAACCTTTGTCATGATCCCCTATTTTAACATCAATGACACTATGTTAGACCTGTCAGCCCTTTGGGTGGTCCCTCCTCATCATTATTTATTTTGTCCCACTTTTGCCTCAAACCCTGTTAGTATTTTTTACTTTTTGGGAACCACCAGACTTTTTAGTATTGATGCAGATTCAGGGAGCCATTTTATCTACCCCTGGAACTTCTGTCTGAGGGCCTGGAGCACAAAATGGAGGCCACCCATTGTCACCTGTGACATCACTGGAACCTACTAGAACCTTCTGCAACATTCTGGAACCCTGTGACAGTTGGAGGCGGTTTAGAATGTTGGGAAGCTAAGTCAGAGTTGACAGTTGGAGCTGGCAGTTGGCACCTGACTGGTGAAGAGAGAGGAGCAGAAACCTGAAGGAGGAAGGAGTGAGGCAGCAGGGGTGGAAACTTGTGCCTGGAGTGGGGTCCATAAACCCACCCTTGATACTAGTCCCTACTGACTGAGCCCAGCCTGGAGCCCTGTGTGGGAGAAAGCAAGAGAAAACCATCTTAAGGACCTGGACAGCAGGAACAGGCCTTAAAAGTAAAGAACAGCAAGTTCCTGACCTGGTTACTGGTAACTTCTTGAAGTCCAACGCCGTGAAGCCTGGAGACCTGGAGCCCGAGGTGGAGAAGCGGCGCTGACTGGAAAGCAGACGTCGTACCCGGAGCCGCCAGAGGTCGAGAGAGGGCGCCGACGGAGGTCGTGGAGAGTACCAGAGGTCGAGGAGGAAGTCACCCGAGGTCGAGTGAGCGGCATCGACGGGGGAGTGAAGTCCGCCCTCCGGAGTCGCCGGAGACCGAGGTGAAGCGTGCCGGAGGTCGGGAGTGGAGATCGCACTCCGGAGTCGCCGGAACCTGAAGAGAATCGTGCCGGAGGTCGGGAGTGGAGGTCGCACTCCGGAGTCGCCGGAACCCGAGGAAAGGAGCACCGGAGGTCGGGAGTGGAGATCGCACTCCGGAGCCGCCGGAAGTCGACATCGAGCCGAGGCCGCCCGACGTCATCGAACCGGAGCCGCCCGAAGTCGACATCGAGCCAAGACTGCCCGACGTCATCGAACCGGAGGTCGACATCGAGCCGAGGCCGCCGACATCGGACCGGAACCGCCTACCGGCGTCGACAAGAACTGTCATTGAGCCGAGGCCGCCGACATCGAACCGGAGCCGCCTCACGGCGTCGACACGACTCCAGCGGCGTCGGAACTTAATAAAAAGGGCAGTAAGTGGAATAGAGGGCGCCTAAGGCCCTGTGAAGCCCTAAGAGACCATCCTAGAGGCTAGAGAGGTGCTGGAACCAGCTTGATAGTGCCAGGGGTGAGCTGAGTCTAATACAGAGGGGTTGTGTAGTGTGGGAGAGCCAGATCTCTAGATTCCCCCTTGATCTACCTCAGTTTAGGCCTCAGCCTTGTCCAAGCCAGGGAGTATACCCCTCAGGCCATCCAAATCTCTACAAGCTGGGATTGGGTCAAATCATCCCATAGTACCTCAGGAATGTGAACTGATTTTCAAGTGTCACTGTTGGCTTTTATTATTTATTGAGAGCACTGTATTTATTGTATTCATTGTATTTATGGCCTTACAGTATTTATTGCCTCACAGTATTTATTGTTTCACAGTATTTATTGTCGCACAGTATTTATTGTCTCGCAGTATTTATTGCCTTATAATATTTAATTGCCTTTCATGTAATGCACTTATATTTATGCCTTGATTATTTATGATCTACCTTATTTATTGAATCGTTAAGATGTTATTTATTTGACTTACCCTTCCACAGGAAAAGCCTTGTGTACTGTGATTGTATTATTATTTATTTAATCAGCAACTAAGAGAAAAGAAAATAAAGAGATATATTTTCAGTATAATTTTTAAGGTGTAGTGTCGTTTTTGGAACGGATGCACGCATGGTTATTGTGTGGGTATGACGTATGCTTAGCACGGTGCCTGACCCCCGACCG
The DNA here is from genome assembly GCF_964204655.1 of Triturus cristatus. Classification (NCBI taxonomy): domain Eukaryota; kingdom Metazoa; phylum Chordata; class Amphibia; order Caudata; family Salamandridae; genus Triturus; species Triturus cristatus. Next base: position 671,762,276 of record NC_140585.1, read on the forward strand.
CTCGAGCCAAGCTACCACAGTGTATGTCTGGGAAAATCCCATTACCACCCTTCCGGTGTGGGAGTGGGGTTTTTCTAACACACTAGATGTTTATTATGAGCAATAGATGCATTAATTTCACACCTGCTCCTGTCAGAAGGTTAGAACTTGACATTCATCAGTAAAACATATCCAATATCTTCTAGTGCCCCACCAAACTCATGACTATCCTCACTACTTTTCAGTGTCTGCGCGAGACCCTTGTAACACCTAATTGTGCAGTACGTAGTGCAATTCAAATATATGAGGACTAAACTACAAATCAGAAAACACAAAGGATCAAAGCAAGATCAAGGGGTGTCTCAGAAACAACTTGTGGATAAGTGAGAGCTGCTTAGACCTCAAAAGATCCTAAGTCACTGATCAGGACAGCTTCAGCTTTACCCTAGCCTTTGCTGGCCTTAGGAGCTTGGACACACTACAGTCCCCGTTCTAGAATAATGGAACACAGATACCTGATTTGACACACCTTTACTTGCTACATTTCAATGATCATATAAATCAGCATTTTGCAAATCATGATGCTTATAAAGGTTGTCCTTTATTGCAAAAAAAGCAAGATAGGCAGTTAAAAAGATTTTTCATTCTATCAAAACTTGACTACTGCAATGTATTCTATGCCGAAGCCCACAAAAAATTAGACACAGAAACCCTATAGAATCCAGAAGCGGGACGATCAGATTTGCTTCAATTGGATTAAATCTGCTCTCATCACATAGACATCTGAAGAGCACCACTGGCTCCCAGTAGAACAAAAATAAAATGAAGTAAAAAAATATATCTGCACTTCACTTCAACCATACTATCCGATTAGGAAGCTCAAATCTTATCGCACCCCTCATGCTTCAAAATGTAGAAAAATGGAGGTAAAAACATTTGAGTGCAAAGATACAACTGCTGGCCTATTCAACTAATGACCTTCGCCCGCCAAGGGTTAATAGAGGATAGAGCCACGAAGCATGGAACATTAATACGGCACTGAATCTAAGTCCCAACCACCTCTCGAAGAAGGTGGTAGAACCTCACAAACGTAAAATCTCAGTGCTGCCAAGTGGCCTGCGTGTGCTGCACAAAAACACACAGATGGCACAAGACTAGCCACCATGGCAATGATGCGCAACACTCCTTTTAGCAAACATGGCAGTTCAACTTTACTACAGCTGAATTGCCAATTTATTCTGGCATCAGAGTGCTGGTTAAGAATGTTAAAAATTAAGGAAAAAGTATATATATAAATGGTAGCAGCACAACACAATTGTATCTTGCAGGTTTTACGTGTCGTACAGTGAAAATTAAAAGAAATGCGCAGGTTAGCTATAAAGCTCACACAGTTCAAAACAATTGTCATTGGCTCTTCACTCCGAGTCAAGGTGCATTGCTAGGAATGTGTTGAAAACGTCCCTTCAAAAGTGGTGCCAATTAATAGGAAACAACTGCAAATCTCGGCCACTAGGCCCATCTAGTCATGTTGTTTCCGAGCACGCCCAGAAGTATATGTACGCTGCTTGGGCTCCAGCCTTGGTGTTTGCTCTGCATTGGCCTTACCGGTTATGAACTGGACTTTACTCCAGCAATCCACGCTGGAAGGAGGTGCTTCTTTCTTCACACGTGTTCTGTTGCAAACTTAAGTGACAGCGATGAGAACAACAAAATAAGTCGTTCAACCGCAGAAACACCCTGGACACAAATGGAACAGAGCAAACGTGACTGTGGCCTGTATTCGGTGAGTATTTCACCGTGAAGTGAATATCAATATGTGGACCCCGAGACAGAGTGAGAAAAGACATCACAAACGGGAAAAGAGACACATAAAACACACTAACAACAAAAAAACACATACACAAATACCTCACTGGTGGCACTTTAAAACAGAAACTAAAACGCATGGTAAAATCGAATTGGAAACAATGTGTCAATAGACAAATGTACATAAAGTTGCAACGAAAAAAACACGTTTAGCTTCGGAGCTGGCCTGCTGTAAGAAACTAACACTCCCAAACCAGTCCAACCACGGCCCCGGAAACGAATAATTCAGAGTCCCACGTGAATCGAACAATAAGCAAAAGGGCGACGAATGGTTTCCATCCATGTGAGATACTCTCACGAGCGCAGCACCTCATTGTCACCCTACATTTGGCACGTTAATTGCTGTATTCTGAGCCTTGACAGTTGGTATTCGTTCATTAATTACAGATTTTTAATACAGTACAGGCCGCATGACATTGAGTTTGGATGCCGCAGCGCTGAATAACTAACTAGTGGTCTACTTGTCTGTGAGGCATCTCTGGACACATGCTGAGGCAATGAGATGTCTACATGACGTCCTGTGCACACCGGGTTTCTTCAAGTGCTGATCAGGACACCCTCTCACGAGAGCTTGGAATGAACGCACGAAGGAGAACGGTAGTAAGCAACGAATCAATAGGAAGAGGGCAACATCAAATGACCGGAAACCACAAGCACAGAACTGAAATAGTACTGTATCCCAATTCTTTACCTGGAAGCAATGTTTTTGTATACAGGTGCCCCCTATATCGCTAGCATGCTACTTCAGAGCACTTCGGAACACTAAGCTGAAACTAGTTCCACAAAAAAGTTACGCTTTGTGAAGTATGGAGATGCGCAGCCAGCAGGGCCTGACCTGTGCACAGCAGACTTTAGCCGTGTTTGTAGACTTGCTGCATTTCTTTTGTTTTGTAGAGTACGGCTATTTGTGAAAGTATTCATGTTAATCGCAGCTCGTGACGGCGCTGCAATTAACAAGAATACGTAAATAAAAGCACACAATGTGCCCCACAGCTTCACTCTGCAAAACAAAAGAAATAAATCAAGTGCTCCCTCCTTGATCCCACAAGCTGCCTCTCCGCAACCAGGAAATGCCCGTTTTTCGGGCTGCTCGCCTTTTAAAGGCAGCAGCTCGAACGCTCTCTGGGGATGTGTGTGCGCGCCACACATACAGCACTGCACGCTCAAGGGCATAGTGGTGCGCACTGGTGTTTGCGTGCACCTTAAAGGGAACAGTGCTCAAGGGTAATCTGGTGGTTATAACCTGTTCCAGTAAAGACTTGATCCTCCTTGGCCATCTTCTTTTGGATATTCACTGTTCCAGTGTACAACTATAAGCCTGTTAATTTATAGAAGACCCCCAGTGATAAAGTTACTTATCTGTCACTTTACTTCTAAATGGTGGTTATCCACTGTATCTATAATCTGTACATCTCCCATACTATCCTATCCCTCCCTTTCGGTCTTATTTGCTTCAGTGGCAAGTACCAAATTGCATTTGTTCTTTAATGGCTGAGGTGTAAATTAAATAGTAGGAGGTGCAATGTAAGAAAATGACTGCTATTGAATAGCATCATATGTGCTCTTATTAGCGCTGGAAATATTTGTGTTTCACAACCTTAGATACAGAATTGAAACTTTGTATCTCTTTCATTTCCATAACATTTAATTGTCATGGTGTGCTAATGCAACAGCTGAGTGGCTGAATAGAGATGCATTACTCCGAACTACCAATCATAGACCTTTTACCATGTCTTCAACTGCAAGAGAAGTTAAACAAAAGAGGTGGGCCAATGTGCCACAGAGAATAGGACCACAAGGAACACACTCAGTAATTTACAGTAGATTAGGTAATAAGATTAGGTAAGACGATATACATGCAATCTGCTAAGTGCTAAAATGAATGCTGCTGCCTGTTTTGCAGAAAATAAAATCTGATAAAGAAATGTAAGGACTTACTAACTTGTGTGCGGTTGCATTTTTTAACAGTTAAGCTATTTCTTAACTAGTAAAACGATGATAAAGGTACTCAAATGGTAAACACTATCATTTTTGTGTTGATTTTTTAAGAAATAGTCAAGAAAACATGGACATGTGAAACAAAATTGTTACTCCAATCCTGGAATTGTGTTCTTTTTTTATTCATTAATACAGATGCTCTCATCTAATAATTGAACATGGAACAAAGCAAAAACAACTATCCTCTCCACCATACCATGGGGCAAGTAAGCTAAAAGGCGTGTCTATGTTTAGCAGTCCAGACAGAGTAATTGAAAGTGGATTTCAGTTGGGTGGACCTGCATTAGATAGAGATGGTAAGTGCAAATTGTTGGACATGTTGTGCTTATCCAGAGCATCTGAAAGTCCAATGTCATACATATGCCAATAATTGTTATCCCACAATATATTTTTATGCTATTGTATAATCACGTTTCAAGCATTGTATGTGTATGAAGGTTATTACTGTTACTGTTTTGTTTCAAAGAGTACTTTGATTTTGTGATTTTTGCTTTTTTACAATATCTAACGATCCAGATATGTATTGCTTGGTATTAAAAAATTAACGTCTTGGATACTATGGATCTTCTACCATGCTTGATGGCCAACTGTCAACATACTTTAGGCTTATTTAACCAGCAATAATTTTCCATCCTCTTAATAGTAAGACAACTAAACTTCCACAACATTCACAAACGTTTCTAATGAATACATTTGAATGCACAACTCTACGAAAATGACATAGGTTGAGAAGATGCAAGTTTTTTGTTGTATGGAAGCTCATTGAATGGTTAAGTACTATCTGCAGTGCCACCTATTACATTTTCAAAGATGCAAGTCTTTTTTCAGGTTGCTTCGATGAGGTTCACATTTTTTTAATATTGACTACATCTAGCTGCTTCTATCACTGCCCAGGTTTAGTTTTTCGGTCACATTAGAGTCCACCTTAACTTATTTTTCTCCAAATTATTGTTTAGATATTTTACTTCGATCTTTTCAGGAAATATGAACAATTCCTGTAAAAAACAATGTAGATGTACAGTACAAAAATTTAAATCAACTTGGATAAAAACAAAAAAGAACCAGTTTACCAAAAGTACATTTACTGTGCCATTTTCCAAATATGCATTGCACTTGGTATGCACGAGGGTCCTGATTCTCAGACTGGATCATTCAAGAGAATGTCTGGAGCTACAGCACAACTGATGTAGGGCTCACTCACTGCCGTCTTTCTTATTGACCACTTGGTAGGAGCGACTGAGTCTGCTCGCACCAGCCAGCAAATTATTGGCACTTTACACTTGTGGTTGTGTCAGAGAACGTACAGCGATGGCCATTACATTGCCCTTCCAGTAAAATGAAAAAAAAATCTCTCCTATCCCTATGTCAATAGCTTTGCCCTAAATGGTATACAGCATGCATACAGTTCAGGCAGAGGTCATGTTTGTTTCCTGGTCGCTTTAATCTCTGAAGGAAAGAATCACACGGATCTAAACCTGCCATACCCTTGACGTGTATCAAGATCATCAGTATTGCGGTTGTGCCACATACATGTGCACACTTCCGTTTACCCACATTCAGCACTTCTCCCGCAGTGATTTGATAAGTTAGGGTAGCCTAATAAATAAAACCCTTGTTCCACTTAAATTAAACTGAACTAATTGACAGTGACACTCCTTAGCACACGTAGTATTCGTGAAATACCATAAGTATGTTGCGTGTTTCCACCAAAAATAGACAAATTAATAAGCAAGAAAAAACACTCTGCTACGTGTCACACGGCGGCGTCATGAATAATATTTACGATTGACAACACATGAGCCAGAAGATTCTTAGAACTGGACTTATATGAACCAGAGAAACATTTTCGAAATATAGACGCTGTCACACCAGAATCCATTGCGGTTTGGAATTATCACCGCACAACAAAATCTACAGATACATGGAAAATAACCTTGAGAAAGTCGCGGGACAACTTCCCCATTTGCGACGAAACACGTGTTGGCTGGAATGAACTATTGAAAATTTACACCAAATAAAGAAAACAAGGAAGAAGATAGAAGATTTTATATGTTTTTTGTTTTTTCTTGCTTATTAATTTGTCTATTTTTGGTGGAAACACGCAACATACTTATGTTATTTCACGAATACTACGTGTGCTAAGGAGTGTCACTGTTTACAGAAGGCTGAGGCCTATCCAGAGGAGTAGGGTGGTTCTCCTCACCTTATAGCACCGTTAGATATTGGGTTTCATCATAGTGATAAATGCGAATAATCTCTGTGGCGCCTATACCTAAATCAAATACCACTTTCTATCTTTAACTGAACTAACTGTTGCCTAGTCTACAACCAACTGTTTCTGCCTAACTAATTATATAACTCATTATTAAGGTCTCGGCCTGGCGAAAAGCAGCGCATGCGCTGCTCTGCCATGCAGAGGACCTTTTGGAATCAATACGATTCCAGTGTGCACGCGGGGAGACAAACAAGACAATAGATGTGCTTGCGGGGATTGTATGCTTTACTGGTGGCATGATACACTGGGGGACTTTTTTTGTCTCGCCGCCAGTAAAGGCAGTCCCCGCGTGCACATATTCTGTCTCTCCCATGACGGGCCGCGCTTGTTGTTTACAGCGACATTCTTGCGTGTTGACTGAGGTCTAAACCGCACGCATGCGCCCCTGCCCCCTCATTATGCACGTAGGCAGCTAAGTTTTCTGAGGTACAGGAGGCCACGTGAACGACAGGGGGGATCCTCTCAAAGTACCTGAGGTGGAGTACCCCCAGACACTGATGCTGTCCACGTTGCTGTCTGATTAAAACTATGTAACTATGGCACTTCAGGCCCCGTTACCCAAAATATTTACAAAAATAAAACCTCAAAACGCCAAAGTCACCTTTCACTTATAGGTTAATTATCATGCGACGAATTCCATCCGCATAACAGGCAGTACATTCAGCAAATACGGATGCGAGAATACAAATAATGGAGAATATCAAAGAAAATGTTCCCGCAGGCTGAACAACATTTAGAAATTGCAAGCCACAGAGGAGATAAGGCCGATGTGCTAACAAGCGCTTGCAAAATTAATCTTAAACGCAAATTGCACACCGACTTGTTTCAGGAGGCTATTTGTGACGCATTACGAATGCAGCGATGATGGCCGCCATGGGAAAGCGACCGTCACCCTGTCAGGAGGACGAAAGGCGGTTGAGTGGTCTATATGGATAGCATGAGGCTGGTGGGCTGCCCCGACCCCCTGCAGGTATGGCCAGGGAAAGCAGCGCCGGGGCGGGGGGCTTCTGTGACTGGCGGGAGAAAAGGAGCTGGGGTTAAGGGCAGGGGAAGGCAGAGGACTTAAGCAAGGAGTATGAAGACATGGATGGGACAGGTAAGAGAAGGGGCAGAGGGAACGAATCCGGTATGGAGAGAGTGTCAGCCTGTAATGCAACAGGTTCTCATGTAAAGCGCTCTGATACCTTCGGGTCGAGTTCACGCTACATAAACTGCAAAAAAAAAAAAAATGAAAGTGCAAGGATAAATAAATAAGGGCAACAGACTTTGCATGGATTCAAGTTCAATATGTGAATGCCTCTCATTAGTGCAACAGGTTCTGTGGCACCAGGGCCCACTGCACCCCATTTATGTATGCCTTTTATTACTCAATCAAGAGGTAGTGGACCCAGTTGTTTTGTTTACATTAGAGCACTCAGCACAGGGTACTTTTACTGCACCACTGGTGTTGACGAGCAGACCGTCACCGAGGCACTGTCCCAGTGTTTGAACGAAAATAAGGGCCATTGCTGACGAGCCCTATCCAGGCGGTCCCGCTATGAATTAATTATTTTCACCAAACTGCCTTGCTACAACCTGTATCGAGCCAGGAAGACAAAGTGCAGGCGCGGCAGGGTTTCCTACTTGTTTATATACCACACTGCCTAGATTACCTCAACAATGTACTGTGCTGTGCAGGTGGTAGCCACAAAAATACAATGCAGTATTATCGTAAGAGTAGATCTACCTAGCAATCGATACAGTGCTATGAGACCCTGTTTAGACTGAAGTAATTACCTTTTATCCTCATTAGTTCTTGCCGGCACCAATGAATTCGAATAAAGACCAATTTATCTAAACAGCAATTTTGCTAAAAAATATTTTTCATGCTGGTTCTCACTTCTCATGTAAAACCTGCATCTCCCCTTCAGGGGCTCTCATCTTCAGAGTAAGAGACTTCTCTCTGACGCTCGTTTCTGGCGCATGTTTGGTGCCCTGGCATACAGGAGAAGGCAAAGAGAAAACTTTATTTCCAAATCGATGTTAATAGACTTCTGTGCAATATAGGGTACATGAATGACGTCAGCTACATTTTTTACGTACTGGCTATAATTGGCCTAGTATAAATCAATCAAAAAAGATTCCCGGGAACACCATTAAAAGATGAAATACATTTATATGGGCAGCGCACAGTTATACCATCAATTTGTTACTGTTTTCCGTGTCCGGAAGTGCTGCACTTGAATAAGATAGAGCTTTCAAGTTTTCGAGGTCCATGTCTGGGCACTTTCTCCAGTCTGTGTTTTTGGTAAGCTTTGTGGGACTTGCAGTCCTGATTTTGCAATAATAGCAGAAATAGTTCCAGGATGCCAAGTTAAAATCTGACCTGGATGAGCTACTCGCTCATGAACCCAAGAAACGTGAGAGCGCTAATCATAATTTGGTAAAATCCTCTATTTTTTTTAAACTTGCTGATTCTGCCCCCGTTTGCTTTAATAAGGATTCAGAAGTAGCCTGACTAGCTCAAATACATTTCAAATGGTTTTGTAATGTGTTTGCCGCATTACATTTATATGTCAAAGTGAGTCAAGCATTAAAAATGCAATAGGTCTCGCCTTTCATTATATTAAAGCAATTTGCTTTGCTATACAATGCCGTTAACAAAGCAAATGGCTTTAACTTAATCAAAGGCGAGACCTATTGCATTTTCAATGCTTGTTTATAATTTATGCCGCAAAACTGTTTAAAGTTTACATTTGCTAAAGATTTATTCAACTTTTCTTGTTAATGTGCTCACAGTAAGGCATTACTGGTTAAATATTTTTCGAAAATAATTTCCATAGATGTTGTTTTTTTGTTTGTTTTGGTTTAACATCATTTACTTTCTGATTTGTTTCATCTGTCCCTTCATGCATATCCCCATATGGATGTAGAACTTCAACAATCTCCCAAACAGACATCTAGCGCAAGAAATTCAGGGAAAGGTACTCTGAAACTAACTTAAAATATGATGCACCAAACATATTATTTTTACACAAGTGGCTGCCTGGCATATTATTTTGTATTGTTTATTGTGCTGTGTTTTGCTTTAGTGTATATTCAAAAACATATCCATCACATGCTTGGAATTTTGCGTGGTGTGTTTGAATTCGAGTTACAATGCAACACCACAAACCTGTAAAGATAATTATTTTTGAACAAATAACTTTTAAAATCTGTTGTAACCTGCTCATGCCTTCTATCCTTTGGATAATTTGGACACAAATATGAGCTTTTAATAGGCAGCTACTTAGTATTTCTAACTTGTAGACCTATTGATAATAAAGCATATCAGTATCACAATTAAACATTTAATTCCATAGCAATATTTCTCTTATTTGAATGGATTTTGTTACACTTAGAATGCAAAGGTGTATTTCCACTTCTTTTAATTTGCTTTTTCTGTTTGTGGAAAGCATAGTTTTAAGTAGGACCATTTCTAATGAGACTACGGTTATCAAGTGTGAATCCCTAATTGTGTGAACAAAAACAAATATTTGTGTTACTTCTGTATGAGATTACCAGTGCCTGCTATTAGATGTATTTTAGTCTGGTTTACTTCTATTTATTTACCGCTTGTTAAAATATCATCTTTTCATGTTTGGTTCGTTCTTTTGTTTGTTTGATTCTTTTTGCTGGGCATGTTCTGAATGAATAAATGGGTTTGTACAGGAGATTTGCTCAGCCATAAATACAAACTGAGCAGGATTTGAGAGTCCACTATGATAGAACGTTTACTCGCTTTTCAGTTGAAAACCGGTTATCTGATTTAAAGCTGGCATCAGAATTTTCATTATTGTCTAAAGTTACTCAGCACCTGCCGTCCCATAGCTAGCCTGTTCATGTTAATCATGGCTTTAATAGCATTCCGACCAATCTAATATCAACACTTGCACTAAGCCTTCACTAGACCTCCTCATCTCTACTGAAAGCAACCAGAAGAATCCAGCATCAAAATTGTTTTGTAAACTGATACGCAGAGCACACTGGTGTTCCATCTCCTCAGCTTACACTTGGGATGGTCAGGCTCATTACGGGAGAAGGTGTGTTTAAAAAAAAAAAAAAAAAGATATGTTATTTCGGCCTCCATTCTATTTCCCTGGATCATTTTGAGATGAGATCACATAACAAATTCTCTCTTAAGTACACTGTTTAGCGTTGTGAATGATTATGCATGTAAAACACGTTTGGAATATTTCTTTCAGTTTCAGTGTCTAAAGTTGTGAATTGATCACATAATTCCCCCTAATATCTATAGTATATCAATAAATGCACAACGTCTCTGTCCCAAAAAAGCTCTTCAGAAACTGCAGGTTCTGTATAGTATAGATTCCTGCCTAGGTTCCTCAGCTAAGCTGCCACCTACCTCTGGTCCAAAATCACACCAATGTATTTAATTACTTAATGAATCACTTGTAAAGCACACGGTTACATACCAATTTCCATGACTTTACATTGTGTACAGTTCATGAGTGACCTTCTCTATCTTGCCAGTGAAGAGTGTCATGTTTCAATGTTTCCTCCATTTCCTTTCAATCAAAGAGGTGTTGTTTAGTCTAGGCAGACCGGAATTTGCGCATTTAAGATTTCAGACCGCACAAGTGTTATTGCTTAGAAGTAAACCTCATATTGATGCCTGATTTCCATGTTAAGCACCCAGCTATCCTTGACCAGAGTTTTATCTTGGTTTCCTTTACACTTTCCAGAAACCATGCTAGGGGACAACCAGCTCTCGCCTTCACCCCAAACATCTGGACCAGCATGGTGACCTCCCTTTCTTGGATTTCCATTGATCTTTCTCAGCTTCTACTTGATTTCAACCAGAATAGCCTTGTGTTTGATGCTCTGATACTGTTTCCAGGACTCTCTGCTAGAAACGCTCTAGTAAACGTACTCTTCTTGAGTACACAAATCTATACAGATGCCCCTGTAAACTTTTTTAAAGGCTATTTGGCGAGTGAAGCTTTGTTAATTTCAATGTGCAGGCGGATTAGTTCCTGCGTTTCTTTAAGTAGAGGCCCACGTTAAGGCCACCTGCACAAGAATCTCTGAATTGCCTTATAGCATCCGTCGCAGTATTACAGCACTTTCAAAAATGTATGTTAACCCCATTTATGTAAGTGCCCCATCTGTTCAAGAAGGTGCCTGATGTGCCACAGTGTGATCTGTGTACCATTGTATGTCAGGATGGAACTGTTGCTACATTTCCCATAAAAAGAATAGCAGTGAATTTCATTGTTTTCTTTTGGATAAAAACTCAATGTAGCAACATACCAATGTCTTGCCACTGGAACAGCTGACGTTTTTTTTAATGAAGTTATGTACTATTTTTGAAGTCCATTTTTCTTTGCTCTCTTGCGGTGTTCATAAACACCAGGATAGACTGAACATGTATTGCATAAATGGGAGTTTGGAGTAAGTTCATTTGGTAGCTCCCTGAGGTTTCTGAAAGATGAAGGCCTTTCATTCCCTCTGCCTTGCCTAAGGTTGCCAGGGTTTTTTAATCATTCCTTTTTGACAAATGGCAGAAGGCTCTTGTAGCTACCCCACCCCACCACATTGCACAGGGTAGAAAGGTGATGTTTTTGATAGATACTTCTAACCGCAGATTACTCGCCGTGCGAATATTCCCCATGTGTTAGACTGGATCCTGAAAACTCTAAAGCTGTAGCTCTGCGCACCAATAGGTGGCACATTGTGGCTCTACAATGACCTTGCTGTGTTACGGAAGTTACAAATGGAGCCACATGTAAACACCACCTATGGACACTGACATCAGTTCCGTCCTTTCTGTGCCTTCAGACTTTTTTCAGTGTGCAAAATAAATTTCGCCTCTTAAAACAACAGTGTTTAAGATTGGTCTAACAAATGTGTGTGACAGATCCCCCCTCTGGTTGTGCCTCTAGTCTTTGGGGTTAGGATATGACTCCAAACCTGTGATGACTTTGCCCAGATGAATCCGAAGGCCGTACATGATCGCAAAGGTCTACTTTGCAAAACACCCTAAGACTCCATGCTGTTCTCATTCGAAGGGTAGTGCAAGGTACTGCTCACAGGTCAGATCTTCGTCGCAGTGAAAGTCTTCAGGTAAGCCCAAAAAGACGCTTAAGAGTTCTAAGCAGAAACCACTCCCCTCCCTCCATACTCAAACTTAAGAGAAGACGCAAGGGTGTCAGCATACCACACAATCTCACTACTGATCTCCTAAGGAGCTGATTCCGAGATTGGTTCCAATGCAATCTGTCTTTCTGGGTCTGTCAGCAACGTCGCAGCAAATCAAGGCCTTTAGGGAGGCCATGCGGCACACTTTTTCCATACTTACTGGTTTTTCTAGCATGCCTCCGGTCACTAGGGTTCCGCAAGGGCCTCCATTAGGACTACCGCTGGTGGATTTGCCTTTGGCACAGTGTGTGCACCTTGAACGAGCTTTGATTCTGCACTGCATTCAATGCCAAATTCGGTTCCGGTGACACAATCTGTTCCATTCACTTCGATTTCGATGCTGTAACTGAAGGAGGATCCACAACTTTAAATGCTTTCTGAATCTGAACAAAGCTTATTTTGACCGTGGGTGAGGCCCCACCCTGATCCCATTGCAGCACTGCCAGTTAAAGCCAGATTTATGGTGACAATAGGGATTAATTTGTCCCATAATAGGATGAGGAAAGCTAGTACGAAGAGCTTCAGGATGCTAGCGGTCTGAACACCATCCCAGACACTATTATTTAGCCTTGTGGTCCAGCCATGGAAGAGGGCACATCATTTTCGTTAGTGATGAGATGAGCTGCAGAGGCCCTTGAACTACAGCTCCCAACTGTGGAGGTTAAAACAAATGTTATTATGGAGGTCCTTCAGTCTGTACAGGCATCTACTAAACTTCTTATGCTATTTATTGAAGCCCTTATGGATGAGCTTTTAGGCTCTTCATCAAACCAATAATCTTTACCTCTGGTCAATAGACGAGTCACTCGCCAGAGAATGTAGGCTACAGGCGACCCCGATTTTCTTACACAGCATCTAACTCCGTCACCAGCAATGTCAAATCTAACACCTTTCCTACTACCACTCCTAACCACGGATCCAATCATACGGTGGGATTTATGCGAGCTCATATTTTCCTTCACCAATGTTTCCCTGAGTTTAGTTTATCCTCTTTGGGTTCTAAACCCTTGCTCTGTGGAACATGGCCATTCAGATCTTACTTACTGTCTCTGAAGACTTTCAGGCATCTTTAGCCCAGACTATTCAGGTGGGGTGGGATGCAGATAATTTTGTTATCCCACCTAGCACAGATATTACGGACTGCTTGGGCAGTTGGCACAATCATGGTGCTTTGGCCCCATCCTTAGATGAGGACCATGGGCTTCTCAGGGGATGTTCAAGCATCCTTGATGGATAGGCCATTTGATGCCTTTCACCTCTTAGGTTAGAAGGTGAACTCAGCCCTTGAAGAGAATCATATTATAGCTTGTTCAGTGGGTCTCTCTGCACCTGCCAGGCAGTTTTCTCAACAAAATTGTCTCTTTGGTGCCTATGCCGGGGTTTGGCATATAGATAATGCCAGACGCCATCACCAGCTCAACTACCTCTTCAATCCTTTTGAGGTTGAGGCCATGGCTTCCGGAGACAGTGCCCAGGGACAACGCACAGCTCAGAACTCCACCACTCTTGCAACAGCCTCTTAGCTGCGTAAGGGTTTTAATTTGAAATACACAGTTACCCCATATGATGGGGGGCTGCCATTTACTTAAAGGCTGTCAAGAATTCCGTTCCGACAAAAGTCCTCTACTGTTCAATTTCTTTGCATCTCGCTGCACCTTTCAAAACTATCAAGATGGCTGACAGAGGATCACGTTTCCATTTTCCAGCAGGAAGTGTTGGTCCTTTTGGCCATAGTTGCCATAGAGAGGGTTCCAGCATGGGAATATTATTTCCTTGTGCCAAAAAAGGACAGAGGCCTCTGTCCTATTTTAGACCTTAGTCTTTGCCAGTGCCTTCTTGCAAACGGACAAGTTCAAAATGCTCACGCTGGTCCAGGTTCTATCTGCTTCAGATCACAGACACTTGATGGTAGCATCAGACTTGCAGGACGCCTATTTCCTTATTCCCGCAGTGGAGGCCCATAAACGCTATCTGTGGTTTACAGAAGGCCAAAAGCATTTTCAGTTTGCGGTGCTCCCTTTTGGCCTCACCAGTTCCCCTCAGTGTTCACAAAAGTGATGATGTGGTCACAGCCCTTCAGAGGTCTGGCAGTCGCATACTTCTCCTACCTAGACAGCTGGCTGTTGAACGAAGGCCTCCGCACACCACACCTTACCAGTCATAAACCACCGCCTTCAGATGACAGTGAACCTTTTAACATTGTTGAGGTCCACTATCAACATGTCGAAGTCACACCTGTCTCCTTCGAAGACACTACAATTCATCTGCATAATCCTGAATATGATGCAATTCTGTGCCTTTCCACAAGAGCTCAGAGTCCAGGACATCCAGGTTATGATACCAATGTTTCAGCTTTTGACCTGAATCTCAGTGAGCAGCTCGCAGCCCTCTGGGCCTATTAGCCTACTGCCTCCTGCATCCTGCTGATTAACCATGTCAGGTTGGCACAAAACCCTGCCTGTGGCTACAGAGTTTGACAGACACTGTGGTTAGGTGCAGAGCCTGGATTCTGGGCATGGCTTGACCCCATTCCTGCCAAATATGCACAAAGCCTTAGCTAAGTGGGTGCTCGCCATCTTTGTCCACAGCTACTGCTTATAATGCCAAGCTGCCAAATCTACTGCATCATCCACACAACATCCGCAAGGAACTTCACAAGCTGTTATTGGAGGACATATGTAAGATAATTTGTACCAGGACAGCAGAGATGAAAAGGATTCACTAAAGATCTCTTTACTTCCTCAGCCCTAAAAGCGATGAAACATTGCAGCTAATACTCCATCTCAGGGCGGTCAATTTCCTGTATTAAATCTCATCACGTCAAAATGATAACTGTGCCCTGTTCCATTTCCCTACTCAATGTGAGAGACTACATGGAGATCCTACATGGAGATCCTCAATCTCAAGGGCACCCACTTCCACTTTCCCATACCTTTGGGGGCCACTGACAGTACCTCATGTTTATGGTGAGGACAGTTCATTACCGATTCAAAGTACTACCTTTTGGCGTCCCTACTGCCCTTAGAGTGTTTAGTCCGTATCTAACAATAGCAGCAGTGCATCTATGATTGTTACGTTCATGTCTTTCCATGCCTGGGTGACTGGCTAGTAAACAGGACTAGTCCTGTGCCATGAATAGCCCACACTCAACAAGTTATGCTACTCTTCCACTGTATGGACTTCACAATCCATGTAAAAGAGTCACAGATGTGTTCTTCCCCCCCCCCTCCCCCCATTTCCACTATACCACTACAGATGGGAGAAACCATGTGCAAATCAGTCATGGTTCCATCACAGGGTTCCGTGTACCCCAAACTGGTAGGCCACATCCATTCATACAGATACAATTGCAATTCCAGACATGTTCCAAACTTTTTGGGCCTCTTTGGTACGGTGCATGTCAAGTTTTACAGCACAGTAGGCAATAACCCCAGTCTGGGCATACCCGTCTCCCTTAGGGTTACATTTGTTTTACCATGTACTAAAACTATAGAAGGCATATTCATTTTATGAAATCTCTTCTGATCTACTGGTGTAACAGAGTAAATAGCATCGGTTTCAAAGATGTTCTGACTTAGGGTGACTTTTTTTCTTTGTAAATGTCACTATGATCATATAGAATGCGTTTCCTGCATGGATGCAAAATCGTATATGGCCCTTAGAAGCTTCTTGTAGTTTCAGGTAAAAAGAGGATACATTTGTCGTTGCACCACATCTTTGGAGTTATTTGTCAGTTTTCATCCTTATAGTACTTTTCTATTTCTATTAAGCCAGAAAAACCTGCCTTTTCACATTGGCTTAGTGAGTGTTAACTCATTTCTGTTCCTCTATATAGGCTACTTCCATGGTCTTCCTATTTTAATAACTGACCCAGTTGAGCTTTACTTTATCTTACTGCAATGAAACGATTGCTGTGTGGTCAAACATTTTTTTGTGAGATATTTTAGATATGTATTTGCTATACTGTTTTATTTCTTCGATTTGAGACATTCACAAATCCCCTGAATATGGATCAGAAAATAGTTTGGCATATTTATTAATGTTTTCTTGAACATTTCTGTTTAACTTTCATTTGAAGTGCGCTTTGAATATGTTGTGAATTATGTGTAAAATTTGTTGTTTCACACACAACAATGTTTATAACTATTGGTTATTTCTGATCAGTTACAGATGATGTTTCTCAAGCAGAATCTGAAAGCCGGTAAGTTTATGATTTAAGTTGAACAGTGTTTTTGTAAGACTCGCCCATACCTCAGTCTCCTAGTCTTAAACCAGCTTGACTGCCTAATAATCATTTTTATTTTTTATTTTTATTTCTTTTGATTAGATAATAAGAATCAACAGTACAGGGTACACCACTGTAAGATGTTCTTCCAACATATTTTAATTAGTATTAGGTACACACGAAGTCAGATTTACAGGTTGAATACATTAATAATGGCGACATTGGATCATCATGTGGCAACGCATCCGGTGGGGTACAGATGTTACCTCTCTACACATTCCAATCATTCCATGTTTGGGACCACTTTTTAGGGCATCCTCTAGCTATATACACTGTCTTCTCTCGGAACATACACCAATCCATGTCCCTCTTCCACTCTACCATGGTCGGTGCCCGCCCAGCCCCCCACATCCGGGCAATATTACGCTTTGCAACCATCAGTCCCAATGCAACCCATGTGATGAATTTACTATTAAGATCAGTGGGCTCCCACACATTTAGAAGACATCGCTAGGCCTCCAGGGGAATATCTATTAGTAGTACCTCAGTGAGGATGTCGTGAATTTTCGTCAAGTACCTTTGGATATGTGTACACTCCCAGATTATGTGTAGGAATGTTTCCTCTTCCCCACAGCGTCTCCTGCAATGTCCATCCTCCGCCCTACCCATTCTCATCAGACATGGTCCAGTTAGGTAGATACGGTGTAGTATTTTTAGCTGGGCCAATCGTAGTCTGGCTGATATAGCCACCTCCTGTGGGGAGGTAACTGCCGCCACCTAGTCTAGATCAAGGATTATACCATCCCCTTCCCATTTGTCCCACATACGTTGGATGGGGTCACTAGAATTATTCACAAGCTTTTTGTATGTAAGCGAGATGGCTTTCGTTGGTAGGTATCCGTCTAATATCCTGTCCTCGAGAGGCGAGGATTCAGGGGGAGCTTCACCTTGCTGGAGGCATGTCTGCAGTGCGTGTCGAACCTGCATGTATCAGAAATGTTCTGTGGTGGCCATATCGTACTCCTGTTGTAGGGAGGCAAACGATTTAACCTCTCCCTTTACCCAAAGGTCACCGACCCTAGAGATGCCTTGAGGTCCCACTTGTCAAATCCTTTAGATTTCCAAGCAATTCTGAATCCCACAGAGGGGTAGCCAATGTTACCTTACGTTCCCACCCCATGCTTCTATTAGCTGCGTGCCAGATTTGCACCGAGTGTTTAGCCGGCCCCGTCAAATGCAATTTCCCTTTGATTGTATATAGAGCCCTGTTGTAGTTCCCTCCCGGCAGCAGCCATCTGTCCATTGCGTAACCCGGGTCATCAGCACGTCTATATTTCCCATGGTTAATAGCAGCTAGATGCGCTGCCCGATAATAATTTTTAAGGTCAGGGAGACTAATACTTCCATCAAACCAGTTGAGGTTCAGTTTTGAGAGGGCTATCCGTGGCATCCCACTCCACAACAGGCTTCTCTGCAGACTTTCAATTTCTTTAAAATAGCTGGCAGGGACTAGATCCAATGAGTTTTGCAACACATACAGGAAACGAGGCAGGGACATCATTTTAAATTAGGACGTCCTGCCCAGCAGCGAGAGTGGAAGCGCTTTCCATCGTTCCGTACCCCTCTTTAATCTCTGTAGGGGCGGGAGGAGATTGTGAACAAATCCGTTTGCTGGGTCAGCTGTGATATAAATACCTAGGTACTTAAAGCCCAACGTGGTGACCTGCACCGGGCATCCCCGGGGAAGATCCGGCTGGGAACCATGAAGGACGTACAGTACAGATTTACTCCAGTTGATTGAGTACCCCAAGTACCTGCCAAAGACTGCACAGATATCTAGTACAGATATGAGGGTTGCCTTTGGGTGAGGCCAAGAACAGGAGTATGTCGTCTGCATACAGTGATATGCGGTCCTCCCATGTGTCCGCCCTTTTCAGTCCACGAATCACCGGGTGCTTCCGCACCCAGGATGCTAAGGGCTCCAAAGCCAGTGCGAACAGTAGTGGGGAGAAGGGGCAACCCTGACGAGTCCCTCTAGCCAGGGTGAATACTTCCGACTCTTTGTTATTAACAACTACTTGGGCTAGAGGCTTCGAATATAGGAGCTGTACCCATTGGATAAATCGAGGACCCAATCCCATTTTTCCGAGGACTGAGAAAAGATACGGCCATTCGATTGTGTCAAACGCCATTGCAGCATCCAGTGACACGATTATCGCCACTTCCCAAATAGTGGCCGCCCCTCCTATTACTCCATGTACTCTGCGTAGGTTTAGGGCAGTGTTGCGCTGAGGCATAAAGCCCGATTGATCCGGATGAACCAACCCGCCTATTACCTTGACCAGTCTAGTAGAGAGGGGTTTAGCCAAGGTCTTAGGTTCAGCGTTCAATAGAGAGATTGGCCTATACGAGGCACATTCCATCCTTATCTTGCCCTCCTTGTGTATTGTAACCAGAGTCGCTATCCTCTGGTCTCGCGGCAGTCCCCCCCTTTCGACAGAGGCTATAACAATAGGTCCCTTGCTCTGGTTCTACTCCTTGATGCACCCCAGAAGTTATGCTGCTACAATCCGCCAAGTCCCCTACTGCCACTAACTCTGCACCGAGTCTTTGCCCATGGTCGCTGTGTCTGCCAGGCCCCCAGAGTGTGTTCACGAGAGATCAGGCCCGTGATGTCTGCCACTTACATGGATGGCACTTCACTTCAGGAGCAGGCAGGCCTAGGAGAAATGGCAGAAATTTTCGGATAGCGAGGGGGGGTTTGTAGCGCCCGCGTGTGCACGAGGCTGTGTTGCTGAGCTGTAGGGGGAAGAGTCCAAAATCGCCGGAATCTTGCCAACTGGTTATTAGCCTTCTCCCCAGTCCGTTATCGGCTCTAACCCACCCTGTGGCCGTCTTCTCACCTACTGGGGTTCAGTGGGCGGGCAGATCCTGAGTTGTCGTGTCTTCCACGGTAGTCTCCAGTGCAACGTGTCTCCCAGGGTATCACCGACTCTCCAGGGGTGCCAGCCCTGCGTCTTTTGTCTCACTGCGCCGGCCCCACCTCCCGGTGTGCTCCCGTTATGCTCACGTCGGCGTCGGATCTCTGTCAAGTTAGGCGATTAGAACTGCTCCGCTCAGTGGAATCACGATCATATGCACTGCCTTTAGACCTCCGCTGCAGCGCCCGGGGGGCCTCCAGTCCGATCATCGGGTTTACCACTGGTTCACCCCCGCTCGTCACTGCACCGCCGATGGCCTCTTCGTCACTCGAGGCCCCGGCTTTCACGCTCTCGTAGGCCGTTGTTCATCACGGCCGATTCTCCCGGTCCCTCAGCCCTGGCAGGTCGATTTCGGGCTCAACCTCATCCGTTGAGCTTCCGCCTGTGTTTCCCACCTCGGGGCATGAATTATTAGGACGGATAGATGCGCGAAAGAAAAGTTTGGCACAGAGCGAGTTTGGTCTGCGGCCATCTTGCTTCGCCGCTTGGCCACGCCCTCCTGACTGCCTAATATTTAATCCAGATGCGACACAAAGATTGTCAAACTGCACTAGCTTTACTGGGTAGCATATGCACTGGCATCATGTGGCAGGAGAGGACCAAATCATATGGCTCAGTCTACTAAATTATATGGCAAGAAAAAACAAGTTGTGCAGCATAATGCAGCACATTTCGCTATGGTATTATTTCAAAATGTTGTCATTTGTATACATGATGACAGTCTCTGGGAAAAGATATCCTTGTCTTAATACCAGTTTTACATACTAACATAGCAATAAGCAACTGAAAGGTGACTTTTCAGCCTTTGAGAATGGTGTTCTGCTGTGCAGAAACAAGTTTTTCCATTTTTTAGAGGCTTTTGATCCGTTACAGCTAGACACTATTTTTATTGTTAAAATCTGTAGATTTTGTAGCAGATGATGGATTATGTTGCAAATGTGCCAGATCGTTACGAATGCGGAAAACTGTGCTCCTGCTGAATATCTGGTTATTCAAAATGTTGTTGAATATTGTTATTTTCACTGAATATGACATCTACAAGGTGGTGCTTCAAAAGTGAGGTTTGCAGAGATGCTTATTAATAGCAAAGTATTTTAGTCAGCTGGGGGGGGAACACCACAGCAAAGGATGTTGTGCACGGGTGAGGTCCCTATTTTCTATGAAGAAAGACCACCCTGGGAGCCATTGTAAGTTTGTATTCCATGAGAAATAATTGAAAGTTATGCCATCCTAGGTTTAGGGAGGCATCAGTCTGAAGAACCTGTACTCTGTGAATCGGACTGGATGGCAGGAGTTCCTAAAAACCTTGAGTGATATTAAGTCTTGCAAGAATAAATAAACGGCTATGGTTGTGTGAAGGCCTTTGATCATCATTTGTAAATGTGTATGTGTTACTTTCATTAATCTTAAATCTTGGGGTATCCAAACACTTGGCTGCTTCAAATTTGTGCTGCTATACTCAGCTGTGTGCAACAGGCTGTCATTACTAAAGAAAGTAAGCTTGCATGATCAGGTTACTTTATACTACACATTATTTACCCTGCAGACTTGTGATGATAGGAAAGGAAGTTTGAAATGATGCTGACAAGGCAGAACTAGAAAATATATATAAAAACCCTATCACTTTGAGTTTGGAGTACCCTCATGCAAACCTCCGTTGTTAGGCTAACACTACTTAGCCGTGTCCCACCAACAGCCACATTGAGATGGTGTTTTTTTCATCTTTAAGGCAGGAAGCAAGAGTTGACTTCTTCATTGCTCTTGCTTTTTTGTGCAATGCAGTTCATTCTTTTGGTCTCTGTACTTTAATATTAGATTGCTCTGTCCCTGGAGATGGTAAACTTGGTAAGGTATAATGGCCAGCATAGGCCTTGATGACTATCCCTCTTAAATATCTTTGTAAAAAGCCAACATTAAGTGCAGCCACAATAAAATTGAAGCACTACCTCCAAACCGCATACAGGAAACCATAATTCTTGACACATTGATCACAGGGCCTCTAACTCTGCCACCCAGAAGTGCTTTGGGTTTTGTAAGGGGTAGAAAAGACCTATATAAAGGATGTTGTAATGCAGTGCAATCCGTCCACACATTGTAGTCAATGTGACAGTGTTTTTCCTAATTATTAGGATCAACCTTTGTCTTAGAAGAGTGTATCGTTTTCTATAACGGATGGAAGAGTTTATTGTGGCATATGTGCAACATAGATAGGGCTGTCCATCAAGAAAATAGAAGAACCCCACAAAATTTACTAGTTTCCTGAAAACGTACTTAAAAGTCATGTCTTGTAAGATAATGCAGAAATGTTGCTCAGGGTAGGCTTAGTGTCTATGGAAGGAGTAGCCGTCTTTCAACAGTCCATCCATGAAGCTGGTAACTTTTAGGGAGACAGGTGACTTTGGTCTTATTTGGTTGAGTTTATATTGATTGTCTTATGTTCAGAGACTCATTGAGTCTCCCTTATCAGTTCTTATCACTTTCAAAGATAGTCGCTCCTTAAGCAATTGAGCCTCTAGTAAATTACAACATGCATTATTAAAAGGAAGAGGAACCAGGTGGCATGGTCTCAGTTTAGGATAAAGAGTAGTTAGATCTACTGAAAGGTTCTTTAAGGGTGGTTGTTATGGATATGTAGGGGAGAGAAATACGCTTGTTTGATACCTGACTACCTCAACATGAGAGCCACAGCAGGAGACAGCACAGTAGACCTGGATCCCCTACTGCCACCAGGTTCATAGCAGTTTTCCTTGAAGAGGATTGCCTTGGGTGGGAGAGCTACTGTTTGTCCGTTTCCCCTTTGTCTTCTCCTGTGGTGGCACCTTGCTTAGCAGTTAGTTTCTCTCAAATATATCACTAATTGTATCTCCCAGCAATTGAATGAGATTTCTTCCTTCTGCGTGCACTCTGGTAAGTCTGTGGTAGTCAACAGGGGAGCTCACAACAACATGCCACACTGTTGCTCCTCCATGCCCTTGCTCTGATCAGTTACCACTCACCTTCCGCTGCCACACTTGATTGCTGGCGGGGCAGTTCAGTTGCACAGGATCACTGTGGGCCTCTTGGTTAAG